>NC_053027.1:225345519-225985824 GCF_003073215.2 Triticum urartu | reverse complement strand
GTCTTCATCGGCCGGATTGGCGAGTCAGGCTCTGAGCCGGACGTCCACACCAACCTCGTTGAGACGGCTTAGCGCGCGAGGACCACCCGTGTTCAATCTGTCGTGAAGCATGCTTTCATAGGCTATGTCCATGGCGGTGAATACTCTGAAGGATCGGTGGAAGGCGCTGAGACAGCCATCTGTTTTGACGCTACATCATCAATAGGTGAGACGGACTCTTTGTATCAGCTGCAGGATGGCATGCTCGGGGGCTGTTCCGGTGGCAGCAGTATTCCGGACCCCCTTGAGCCGCCGAATTGGACCAGAGTCTTCATGGCAGGGACACAGCCTGGGCAAAACTCCACAGCAGCAGCAACAACAACTACTGGGTCAGCCGCAACCGGGTCAGGAGACCCCGCGCGCCCCCTGTCTCAGATTCTAATGGACCTCACGGATAAACTGACGACTCTATTAACCGCCATGGTAGAACCGGCGGATAGAGCCCGACATGATGCAGAGGTGGCACGCATGCGAGAAGAGAAGGTACAAGGTAAAGAAAATTTAGCAGCAGAGGAGGTCAGGATGGCAGTAGAGCGGGCGGCTTTAGACGTTCATGCGCAACAACTTCAAGCGGAGACTTTCCGGCTCTCGGTGGATCTGAACGCATCAAACGAGGTCATGAGAAGAAGGCATCCGAAAACTCAGTCACGTCTACCTCTAACGCTTGATCCTAGGAACCTTTTTCATACACCCGGGGCTGGAGCAAGCAACCCGCCAGAGGCAAATCAGATCACGACGCCCGGGGCACCGGTTCAACTGCGTGCCATGGAGCCACCTCGCGTACATACCGCTCCGCCTCATTATGTGCCAACTCCGCCGGGTCACTTCTCCAATCCCTTGGAAAACCTCATTGCAGCATCGGCCTGTTTGGCGGCTCTCCCAATGGAGGGCGACTCTCCGGCGGCGATCGAAACACGCAGAGTGAGAGAACTTCTTCAAACGGCTTTGGCCCAGCAGGATGCATACTCTTACAGTTGAGATAGGATCCATTCAACCCCTCGCCCAAGCCGGAGCCCAAGCTACAGTAGCCATATGGTTTCAGCTGACATGTCAAGCAATGTTCAACGCCGCATCCGGCCGTACAGGCATGAGCCGGGACAGGCAGGAGCCCTTAATTTGGCGGATCAGGAAAGGATCCGACAAGAGGCTGAGCGAGCGGTTCAATTGGCAGTAGAGCAGGCAGCTCACCAGACCTTTTCGGTTTATCCAGCAACCTCGGTTGAGGCAGGAGTGGCCACGAGAACCAGAGGTGTCCCTTGCCTGGTGCCTGCCATACGTAATGAGTGTTTGCCAAAGGACTTCAACGGGCCTCGTAAGGTGCCTAATTACACGGCCGACTTGCAGCCTAGGGCCTGGATTGAGAGTTATGAGATGGCTATGGAGTTGTCGGACGTGAGTGACGCGGCAATGGCCAAGTATTTCACTATGATGTTGGATGGAACAGCTCGTACTTGGTTGAAGGGGTTGCCACCCAATTCTATTGGCTCATGGGCGCAGTTGAAGGCTCGGTTCATTCAGAACTTCAAAGACACATGTAAACAACCCATGTCAATTGTAGACCTGACTAATTGTAAGCAAGAGGATGGTGAATCTACAACCCATTGGGTGCACCAGGTCATGGAGATAATACATTCGTCTGATAAGATGGATGCCAGCTCAGCAGTCTTGATGTTGGAGAAAAATTGCCGTTTTGAACCTATGAAGCAGAAGTTGGGGCGGCTCAAGCGTGACTGCAATGACATGGGCCAGTTGATGGCGGCTCTCGTCAAGTATGTTGATTCTGATAGTACCAAGGACCCGGTGTCTAACGAAGAAAAGATGGCGAAGGGAAAGAAGAACAGCAATGGCAAGGGTCACCAGCATAACCCGACAAATCAAGGAGGTAATAAACGTAAGGCTGATGAATTTGTCGCTAACACCAATGCGCAGGGCGGCAATCAACGGCGCAAGGGTAGGCAACCCCCTCGGTCGGGCGGCCAGGTCCTACCCTTGAGCAACTATTGAATGAACCTTGTCCAAGACACGGCACCCAGGAGAAGCCAGCCACCCACCTGTGGAAGGATTGTACAATCATGAAGGCGTTTAAAAATTCAAATGCATTCGATGGAGGTCACGGCCCAGGCGGCAGTTCAGGTGGGGCGGTTTTCATGGCCCGGGCGCTGGATCAGGTGGAGGAGGATTCCATGGTCAGGGCCATCCTGGTAACCAAGGAGGATATAATCCACAACCCGGCCAAGGTAATCAGCAGCAACAGTCCGGATATCAGAGCAACCCAAAATAGCCGAATAGTGGTAAATACCATGTGTTCACTACTAGTTTATGTAAGAGGGACCAGAAGCTTCACAAGAGGGCCGTCAATGCCGTTGAGCCGGCGATTCCATGTTACTTATGTTGGTCAGAGCAGCCTATTGTGTGGAGCATAGAGGATCACCCACCCCGGATTGATAATCCGGGTTACTTGGCCTTGGTAGTAGCGCCTCAGGTTGGTGGATATAAATTTGCTAAGCTACTCATGGATGGAGGCAGGAGCATCAACATCCTCTACTATGAGACATTCCGTCGGATGGGGTTGACTGATAAGAGTCTTAAGCAATCCAACACTATTTTTTATGGTGTGGTACCTGGCAAGTCGGCATACCCAGTTGGTAAGATTGAACTGGAAGTAGCCTTTGGGGATGAGTATTATTCCAGAGCAGAAAAATTAACCTTTGAGGTGGTTAAGATCAAAAGCCCATATCAGGCTCTGTTTGGACGGCCGGCTTCTGCCAAGTTCATGGCTCGGCCGTGTTATGTGTATTTGCAGCTCAAGATGCCGTGTTATAATGGCACCATTACAGTACATGGAAGCCGGAAAATAGCCTTGGAATGTGAAGAAGGTGATGCTGCCTAGGCTGAGTCTGTTTGTGCAACAGAGGAGTTAAAGTTTTATAAGGATCATGTTGACCCGGCAGACATGACGTCTTTAAAGAAACCAACAACGGAGCATGAGCCGGTGTTGAAGTTCAAATCAGCTGATGACACCAAGATGGTTGACTTTGTGCCTGGCGACTCATCCAAGAAGTTCATCATCAGTGCAAACTTGGATCCGAAATAGGAAAGCGCGTTCATCAAGTTCATTTGTGAGAACCGGGACATCTTTGCATGGAACCCTTCCGACATGCCGGGTGTCCCAAGGGAACTCGCTGAGCACACTCTCAATATTGATCCAAAGTTTAAACCTGTTAGACAGTTTCTCCGACGGTTCAATGAAGAAAGGCATAAGGCCATTGGAGAGGAGGTGGCCCGGCTCTTGGCGGCCGGGTTCATTGTGGAAGTCTTTCACCCAGAGTAGTTAGCCAACCCGGTGCTGGTACTCAAAAAGAACGGCACCTGGCGTATGTGTGTGGATTACACCGATTTAAACAAGGCTTGTCCGGCTGACCCTTTTGACCTCCCCCATATTGATCATATCATCGATGCTACGGTGGGTTGTGCATGTTTGAGTTTCTTGGATGCTTATTCAGGTTATCATCAGATCAAGATGTCAGTCAAAGATCAGGAGAAGACAACTTTTATCACTCCGTTTGGAGCTTTCTGCTATGTGTCTATACCTTTTCGGATTAAGAGTGCCCAGGCGACTTACCAATGGTGTGCGCAGAATTGTCTTCACAGTCAGATTGGGTGTAATGTTCATGCTTATGTGGATGATATAGTGGTAAAATCCAAGAAGGAGGAAACCTTGGTCACAGATCTAAAAGAGACCTTTGATAACCTCCGGGTCTCCAAAATGATGCTTAACCCGGCTAAGTGTGATTTTGGAGTCCCAGCTGGCAAGCTTTTGGGTTTTTTGCTGTCCAACCGAGGTATTGAAGCTAACCCAGAGAAGATTGACGCAATCGCATCCCTGGCCAAACCAACATGCATCAATGACATTCAATGGCTGGCGGGTCATGTTGCTGCTTTGAGCCGGTTCATAAGCCGGTTAGGGGAGAAGGCGATGCCTTTGTATCAAATGATGAAGAAAATGGATGATTTTGTTTGGAGCGATGCTGCAAACTCTGCTTTTGAGGATCCGAAGACACAGCTTGCTGAGCCGCCGGTCCTTGCTGCTCCAGTTGAGAAAGAGCTGCTGTTGTTATACATAGCCGCCAACTCACGAGCTGTTAGTGTGGCAATTGTGGTGGAGCGCAAGGAGGTTGGCAAGGAACATCCGGTTCAACGGCCGGTTTACTACGTCAGTGAGGTGTTAATTGAATCCAAACAACGATATCCACATTGGCAGAAGCTCGTGTATGGGGTGTTCATGGCGAGCCAAAAGCTTAAGCATTATTTTCAGGGTCACCCAATCACTATGGTTAGCTCTGCTCCTTTCGGAGACATCATTCAAAACAGAGAAGCCACTGGACGAGTCGCCAAGTGGGCCATTGAGCTTGGGTCTCATGGGTTGAAGTATGTACCACGTACTGCGATCAAGTCTCAAGCACTGGTTGATTTTATTCATGACTGGACAGAGATGCAGATGCCAGAAGAGAAACCAGACAACACATATTGGACTATTCACTTTGATGGGTCCAGACAACTGGAAGGCTCGGGGGCTGGAGTTGTTTTAACCTCCCCTCGAGCTGACAAATTTTGCTATGTGTTGCGACTGATGTTTCCTTGCACTAACAACGCAGCGGAATATGAAGCCTTGCTCCATGGTCTTCGAATGGCCAAAGAGATGAGCCTAAGCCGGGTCCGGTGTCTTGGCGACTCAGATTTAGTGGCTCAACAGGTATCGGGCAAGTGGGATTCCAAAGATCCTCTCATGGCGGCTTATCACCATGAAGTTGATGCTGTTGCAGGGCATTTTAAAGGTTATCAGGTGGAGCACATTAACCGTAGGAAGAACAAAGCGGCTGATGCTTTAAGCCGGTGCCACCTAACACCTTTTTGGATGTTTTGCATAACCCGTCTGTTAAGTTACCCACAGAAGAAGATTTCGCTGTTCCTGACCCGAAGGCACAGTTGGTGGCGGCTCTTCATGTCATCCCAGATTGGACATTGTCGTTCTTGGCTTACATGACCCGGGGAGAGTTGCCAGCGGATGAGACCCTGGCTCGACAGATAACCCGTCGGTCTAAGTCAATGACGATTTCTGATGGAGAACTATACCATCGCAGCGTCTCTGGAGCATTTCAGCGGTGTGTTTCCCCTGAAGAAGGCCAAGAAATACTTCGTGAGATCCATGAAGGCGATTTTGGTCATCACGCCGGGTCAAAATCTCTTGTGGCCAAGGCTTTGCATCACGGTTTTTACTGGTTGATAGCTCACGCTGATGTAGAGGATCTGGTCAGTAGATGTGATGGATGTCAAAAATTCGCATGACAAGCACATGTGCCGGCTCAAGAGCTCCGGATGATTCCAATCACTTGGCCGTTTGCATTTTGGAGGCTTGACATGGTTGGACCTTTCAAAAGGCCTAAGGATAAAAAGACACATCTTTTAGTGGCAGTTGATAAATTCACAAAGTGGGTTGAGGCAGAGCCGGTGAGTAAGTGTGATGCGGCCACGACGGTTCAGTTCATGAAAAAGGTGATCTTCTGTTTTGGTTTTCCACACAGCATTATCACTGACGATGGCACTAATCTGACCCAAGGGGCTATGGAGGAGTTTTGTCAACGTGAGCATATTCGGCTTGATGTTTCTTCTATAGCTCATCCTCAATCCAATGGTCAAGCTGAGAGAGGAAATCAGGAAATCTTAAAAGGTATCAAGACCCGGCTCATGGTTCCCTTGCAGCAAACACCGGGTTGTTGGGTAGAAGAATTACCCTTGGTGCTCTGGAGTATTAACACCACACCTAATAGGTCTACAGGGTACACACCTCTCTTCATGGTGTATGGAGCAGAAGAAGTGTTGCCTAGTGACATCCGTCATGACTTGCCCCGTGTGGCGGCTTATGTTGAAGCTAATAATGAACAAGCCAGACAGGATGCACTAGACCTGTTAGATGAGGAAAGAGACTTAGCAGCGGCTTGATCAGCAATTTATCAACAGGACCTGCGCCGTTATCACAACCGCCGGGTTAAGTCCAGGACTTCTCAAGAAGGCGACCTAGTGCTCCGGCTCATCCAGGATCTGTTAGATACACACAAGTTATCCCCACCTTGGGAAGGACCCTTTGTGGTCAGCAAGAACTTAAACAACGAGTCATATTACCTCATTGACGTTCGAGAGCACAAAGACTCACGTAAGTCGGAAGAGGAGACCCGCCTGCCATGGAATATTGCTCAACTTCGGTCATACTACACCTGAGCCACAAGCTCTCATCATGTACATACGTTGATGTTATATATATCATGATAAGTAATAAAGCAGGACCATCGGTCTCTTTTTCTTTTCAGAAAGATTACACATCTTCATTATTTTTTACTATTCTTTTCAAATGACTATTAAGGAGCTGATCATATTTGAATCAGGTTTAACCTTTCTTGGTCCGGCTTATGATCGTATTCGAATCTAGCTGTAATTCTTATGGTCACCTGGGGGCTTCCTGTTCAAACATAGGTCATATTCGAACCAAAGAGAACATAGCTGTCGTAACCCTTCTGATCGGCTCAAAGCCAAACTCACTAGGGGGCTTCTTGATCATATCCGAATCATAGATTAACCACTTTTGGGTCCGACTTGGATCGTATTCGAATCAGGGTCGTTAAAAAGCTCTTAAGGTCACTTCGGGGCTTCCTGTTCAAACATAGGTCGTATTCGAACCAAAGAGAACATAGCTGTTGGTACCCTCTTGATTGGCGCAACGCCAAAGCCACTGGGGGCTATATGGTCGTATTCGAATCTTAGCTTAACCCCTTTGGTCCAGTTTACTGATCATATTCGAATCAGAAACCCCCAATCTTTAGTCACAAGCCTAATGTTGTTTATCATCGGTTATTTGTCTTATTGGTTTTTTGATATCTCAATTTCAAAATAAATCAATCATGGTATTTTCACCAGCTTGACTATATGACAACAAGCCGCCAGGACATGATCATCATCAGGTATTCAGAAGCATTGACTTCTCGCAAAGACTTGATTATCAACCTCATCGCCCGGGTCATATAAACCGATGGTCCGGAGGTCAAAAGATACAGGTATGACTATTGTTTATGAACAGTTCCCTTCTGTATTCATAAGAGGTAATTTCAACCGTTGTTTTCTTTTTACGTCTGGTTCTATTTTCTACTGTGATAAACATATTGGCTATAAACCGGGTGTTCTGACACGTTCGGTACTAAGCCGCCAAGTAAGCTTCTTCCATTTTTTATCTACAGGACCAGAGTTCAAGTATTGCAGGGACGACCATAAAAATGATTGAGGGAGTCCTGGGTTAGGGGGTGTCCGGATGGCCGGACTATACCTTCAGCCGGACTCCTGGACTATGAAGATACAAGATTGAAGACTTCGCCCCGTGTCCGGAAGGGACTTTCCTTGGCGTGGAAGGCAAGCTTGGCGATAGGAATATGTAGATCTCCTACCATTGTAACTGACTTGGTGTAACCCTAACCCTCTCCGGTGTCTATATAAACCGGAGGGTTTTAGTCCGTAGGACAACATACACAACAACAATCATACCATAGGCTAGCTTCTAGGGTTTAGCCTCTCCGATCTCGTGGTAGATCTACTCTTGTACTACCCATATCATCAATATTAATCAAGCAGGACGTAGGGTTTTACCTCCATCGAGAGGGCCCGAACCTGGGTAAAACTTCGTGTCCCTTGCCTCATGTTACCATCCGGCCTAGACGCACAGTTCGGGACTCCCTACCCGAGATCCGCCGGTTTTGACACCGACATTGGTGCTTTCATTGAGAGTTCCTCTGTGTCGTCGCCATCAGGCCCGATGGCTCCTACGATCATCAATAGCGATGCAGTCCAGGGTGAGACCTTCCTCCTCGGACAGATCTTCGTCTTCGGTGGCTTCGCACTGTGGGCCAATTCACTTGGCCATCTAGAGCACATCGAAAGCTATGCCCCTGGCCGTCAGGTTAGATTTGGAAGCTTAAACTACACGGCTGACATCCGCGGGGACTTGATCTTCGACGGATTCGAGCCACTGCCGAGCGCGCCGCACTGCCACGACGAGCATGATCTAGCTCTGCCGCCTAACAGTGCCCTGAAGGCCGCACCCGCATCAGCTTTGACCCTTAATTCGAAGCCAACTGCGCCGATCGAGGATGGGTGGATGGACGCCGCCTCGGGGGCGGCGATCCTAACGATGATCGAGCCGAACACCAGCCCTGCACTCCGCGAGACTCGTGATTCCAAGGAGCCGGACTCCTGTCCGGACTCCGAACCATTCGCGCCTCTGCCGATCGAATCCGATTGGGCGCCGATCATGGAGTTTACTGCCGCGGACATCTTTCAGCACTCGCCCTTTGGCGATATTATGAAATCACTAAAGTCTCTCTCTTTATCAGGAGAGCCTTGGCCGGACTACGGTCAGCGAGATTGGGATATGGACGATGAAGAAATTCAAAGCCCACCCACCACCCACTTTGTAGCCACTATCGACGATTTAACTGACATGCTCGACTTCGACTCCGAAGAAATCGACGATATGGACGCCGATGAAGGAGACGATGAAAAACCAGCGCATATTGGGCCCTGGAACGCCACCTCGTCATATGACGTATACATGGTGGACGCACCAAAAGATGATGACGAGGAGCGGAAGGACGCACCGAAGGCTTGTTCCCTCGAAAAGCAGTCAAAGCGGCGACGCAAGCGCCGCCCCAAATCCCACCTCAACAGAAATAGCGATCACACAGACCCAGCGCTAGAGCAGGGCGAACCGCTGCCGGACAACGACAATCCGGATAATCAAACCGAACAAACAAATCCTATCAAGGATAATGGTCCGGACGACATAACGCAGGACAGGCACCCGGAGCAGCAGACTGCCCGTAAAAGGCTTGTTGCCACCGCGAGGAGTCTGAAAAAGCAGAAGCAAAGGCTCAAGGCTGCGCAAGACACACTCCACATCAGATGGAGTAAAATACTCAACACAGCAGCGATGTACGGCGACAATCGCCCCTTCAAGAGCTACCCAAAGCGGAAGCTGCTACCTGAATTCGATGAGGAGGCTTCAGACCCCCCACAACCAAATAACAAAGCAGCCACTTGGTCGGATATACGACCCCTCTATCAACACAGAGCGGCATATAACGCCACTCACAATACAACATGCGACCCATGCGAGGGCTCGCACCCAAAGGACGGCGTAACAAGATCCATCTATGGACAACGCAAGCGCGCCCCAGCATACAATGCAACACAACAAACATACGAACAACGCGGTACACCCAGCTACAGGGGTGCCGCACACCCCCTATGTTTCACCAATGAGGTGCTGGACCATGAATTTCCAGAGGGATTCAAGCCCGTAAACATAGAGGCACATGATGGAACAACAGACCCTGGGGTCTGGATTGAGGACTATATCCTTCATATCCATATGGCTCGAGGAGATGATCTCCACGCCATCAAATACTTACCCCTCAAGCTCAAAGGGCCAGCTTGTCACTGGCTCAAAGGCCTCCCCGAAAGCTCCATTGGAAGTTGGGAAGAGCTCGAAGACGCCTTTCGGGCAAATTTTTGAGGGACTTATGTCCGACCTCCGAACACGGACGATTTGAGTCATATAACTCAACAGCCTGGAGAGTCAGCCCGAAAGCTTTGGAATAGGTTTCTTACTAAAAAGAACCAGATTGTCGATTGTCCGGACGCCGAAGCCTTGGCAGCTTTCAAGCATAGCGTCCGCGACGAATGGCTCGCCAGACACCTCGGCCAAAATAAGCCGAGAACGATGGCCGCATTAACAAAATAAGCCAGATGCAGCACCAGCGACCCCAGTACATCTGAAGTTAGAGATGGAAACAGGAAATCATGGCGCAACAGCAATAACAAACGCCAAAACAAAGAAGACAGCACGAAGGGCACAGCAGTAAATGCAGGATTCAAAAGCTCTCGCTCAGGTCAAAAGCCACCCCCTAAAGGCACCAGGGATGAACTGTCCAGCTGCAACAAAATTCTGGACCAAGTATGTCAGATCCATAGTACCCCTGGTAAACCTGCTAATCATACCCATAGAGAATGTTGGGTCTTCAAGCAGTCCGGCAAGCTTAACGCCGTACACAAGGGGGAGGATACACCAAGTGAAGACGAGGACGAACCTCCCAAGCAAGACACGGGGGAACAAAAGAAATTTCCACCAGAAGTCAAAACAGTAAACATGTTACACGTGATAAAGGGAAAAAACAACACGGCACTCCCAGGAAAATATACCCAAGTGCCTGTCACCGCGAAGTCCTGCCACTGGTCGTCTCAACCGATCACTTTCGACCATCGCAATTACTCAGCAAGTATCCGACACGCAGGATGGGCTGCCCTAGTATTAGACCCAGTAATTGGCGGGTATCACTTCACACGAGTCTTGATGGACGGCGGCAGCAGCCTAAACCTAATATATCGGGATACTATCCGCGGGATGGGGTTAGACCCAATACGAATTTGCCATAACAATAGTACCTTTAAAGGAGTAATGCCAGGCCCAGGGGCTCGTTGTATGGGCTCCCTCCTACTACAGGTTATATTCGGCTCCCCGAATAACTTCCGTCGCGAGCATTTAACCTTCCACATCACTCCGTTCCAAAGTGGCTATCAAGCACTGCTCGGACGCGAAGCTTTCGCTCGCTTTAATGCAATACCACACTACGCCTCCCTCACACTCAAGATGCCCGGTCCATGTGGCATCATTTCAGTGCATGGAAATATCAAGCGATCTCTGCGCACCGAAGAGAGTGAGGCTGCCTCGGCAGCCGCACACTAAAGGCGCCCGGACCAGCGAAAGCATCCAATAGGTCGTCAAGACCTCAGACACAACTAATCGAGTCCGGCGCTACTACTTATACCGAATAAATTGTCACACCCCTATTTGTCAAGACAAGGGGCTTAACACGCACAGACAAGTGGCAATTTCTCCTCATCTTGAATTATGCATGGTTTCCTTAAAAAACTATCTTTTTGCACGACAGCTTTTTCACCTAAATTCCTCTCTTTTACAGATGATCATCATGCTACACCCGTCCAGGATACGGCACAACGGAGACACAGGCGCAGACTTGCATCAGGGACCCGCTCCAAGGATTCTTTTTAGATTAAGACCCTGCGTAAACCTTTTTTACTGTCTCTTGTTGATACATATCCACCGTTGAGAAGGATGCTGACGTCTTGGCATGTGGCCACGCCAGAACAATGCACGTACCTGGACACAAGGGACTTCTTACAAAGGCCATTATCTAGGCCCGGTTTATACCACTAAGACCGAATACCTTAGGGAGTGTTCGGCGTCGCGAGTTTGGCCTTATATGCATCAGCTCCGAATCATTGTCTTTGGTCAAATGTTGGGTTTGTCTGGCTCCTGTGTTTTGGTGCCTTACATTCCGCTTTACCGGCTAAGGTAGCACCAGGAGAACTACTGCAATTGTGCCCTGGTTCATCCGGACGAGCACCTCAGTAGAGAAAGCCGAAAACTGACTGTCATGATATAACGTGAGACTGGTCAACCACTCGATGACCTGTTGGAATGTTAGAATTCCTCCGCCTTAACGAAGGGCCGTTTTCCGGCCAGGCATGTACACACACCGGGATCGGGAAAGTGCGTAGCCCCAATGTCAAACTCCTATGGCTAAGTGAAAGTGCTAAAGCATTATAGTCCGGTTGCCTCGCTCGCTCCGCTATCACCTCCTTAATAGTACCAAGACGTTGGGTTAAGTGTGAACACATGTTTTTGCGAGCACCTCCACATTATATGCGTGAGGGTTGAAGCCGACGACTGCAATCTTTCAGGTTATACACATGTATACATAAACGGCCGCCCAGGAGGCATCATATTATTTTCAGGCAAAAGTATAAAAATAGCCTTATAAAAATTTATAAAAGCATTTCTCTTACAATGAGATTACATATCACTCAAACATAATATTTTTTGAGCACTGGGTCTCTATCAAACGAGCACCCTCAAGAACTTCTTCAAAGTAGTGCTCAGCAGCCCTTCGACCTATGGCCAAATCCCGCGCTGCAACAGTGGTAGCATCCATCTCCTCCCAGTATGCTTTAACATGGGTGTCGGTGTCAAAACCGGCGGATCTCAGGTAGGGGGTCCCGAACTATGCGTCTAGGCCAGATGGTAACAGGAGGCAAGGGACACGAAGTTTTACCCATGTTCGGGCCCTCTCGATGGAGGTAAAACCCTACGTACTGCTTGATTAATATTGATGATATGGGTAGTACAAGAGTAGATCTACCACGAGATCGAAGAGGCTAAACCCTAGAAGCTAGCCTAAGGTATGATTGTTGATGTGTATGTTGTCCTATGGACTAAAACCCTCCGGTTTATATAGACTCCCTGAGAGGGTTAGGGTTACACAAAGTCGGTTACAATGGTAGGAGATCTACATATCCGTATCACCAAGCTTGCCTTCCACGCCAAGGAAAGTCCTTTTCGGACACGGGATGAAGTCTTTAATCTTGTATCTTCATAGTCCAGGAGTCCGGCTGAAGGTATAGTCCGGCTATACGAACAACCCCTAATACAGGACTCCCTCAGTAGCCCCTGAACCAGGCTTCAATGACGACGAGTACGGCGCGCAGATTGTCTTCGGCATTGCAAGGCGGGTTCCTCCTCCAAGTACTTCATAGAAGATTTTGAACGCAAAGATAGTGTCCGGCTCTGCAGAATAAGTTGCCACATATTGCCATAGAGAGAATAATATTTACACCAATCTAATCTGCTGACGTATTCCATAGCGTGACACACCACGGCCAAGCCTTTATCCGAGTCATTTCATTTTCCCACCTCAGCGCATCATGCGAGGCGGTTTCCTTGGCACGTCTTGTTAAAGCAGAGATCGTGTCCGCTTATCCCGGGATTCTCATCAATACGGGCGTGGGTAACCCAACCGTGCCATTGATTACGGCGCTTGGAGATAAGCGAGTTTTACCAGGCTGGTGGGGACATGTAGTTCCGTCCACCCATATAAGGGGATAAGGATCCACCTTTTCACCTACGCCTTCTTCCTCCTTCGCCTATCCATTCTTGCGCACTCGAGCTCCAGCGCCCAAGTCCGCACTACCCACCTCGACCTTCTCCAGCCATGTCCGGAGCAGGAGGCAAGTGGATGGTCTCCTCCGTCACGGAGGGACACATCAAAAAGCTGAGGAAGGCCGGATACCTGTCTAACGACATCACGTACCGGCTTCCCGAAAAGGGGCAGCTCCTCCCCACCCCTAGGCCCCATGAGAGGGTGGTGTTCCTCCCCCATTTCCTCCGCGGATTGGGCTTCCCTCTCCACCCGTTTGTCCGGGGGCTCGTGTACGAGGCTTTCCTCCGCATCCGCCCCCATTTCGGCCTATGGCTCAAGACTTTCAATGTCAAGCCGAAGGTAGTGCGCGGCAACCAGGCGGAGTGCGGAGGCACCATGGTGGGCAAGATGGCCAATGTTGTCAGAGTAATGGGCCACGAGTAGGCCAACCCGAGTCCCATAACCTTTCAAGACATCGGGGCGGGCTACGCCCCTCAAGACCCCAGGACAAAGAGCCGCCTCCTGAGGAGTCGACGGCAAGGCGGCCGACTGCCCACTCACAGCCGAGTCCCAGGGAAAACTTACAGAGAAGCCGGCTTTGGGGAGTCGGCCTGCGACTCCAACAAACCCCATGACCTCATCAAAGGGGACGAGGCAGGGGCGTGGCTACAGCAAAGCCCACCCCCGCCCCCCACCAAGGGCAGGCATGGCCACAGCACGACGTACCCCGGAAGATCTCCGTGCGGCATGCACTGTTGCCATGCCGACCCTGACATCAGCACCGCAGGGCCGAATCCTCCACCCACGACGGCTTGTCTGTACAGCCTGGAGGTAGCAGGGCCCACCAGTCAGTGAGACCTCGGGAGACGGCAGGAGAACCACCAGTCGGACCTGTCAGGAGTCGGCCCGGGGGAGTCGGCTGAGCCCTCCCACGGGGCCACGCGCCATTAATCAAGATGAGATGGGGAGTGGCAACAGTGATCGCCCGCCAGGCGGCGGGGCTGTTGCCACGAACTCATGATCAAGCCCGCGTCATCATAAGTACGGCTACAGTAATCAGCAGCCGGCAAGACCCGCCCGTGGCGGACGCGGCCTGTCGGCTCCGTACCCGGCCAGTCGGCGGGGCCCGCCAGTCGGCGGGCCTCAGCGGTCAGTAGAGAAGACGGAGGCCAGAGACACTGACGGCTGGGCCCGCGCCCCGCCGGATTACCATTGTACCCCTGGGGGGTAGGCCTATATAAACCCCCAGGGCACCCATGCAATGGGTTGGAACCCATCTAGCTCTAGACCAAATCATATAGGAGGGAGAGAGCTAGTCATGCCCTCTCCCACCACCAGAAAACAGCTCGAGGACCAACCGTGTAAGCATTTTGCCATAGTGATCATGCGGAGACCCCGCAGAGCAGCAGTAGGGGTATTATCTCCCCGGAGAGCCCCGAAGCTGGGTAAGATTCGCCGGCGTGCATGTCTTTACCTCATCCCATTTCCAGGCACCGGAGACGTTCTACTCGCCCCCACCATGATAAGCCATCCGTTGGCATATGTCGCACCAAACCCCCGACATTTGGCGCCCACCGTGGGGCCTGGTGCACCGCCGTTCGGAGATCTGTTCTGGACGGGAACCCTTTTCCTCCCTGGCGAGTGCAGCCAGCCAGGCATGCCAGATGGAATTTGCACCGTCGCGCTAAGCGGCGTTGAGATCGCCTGCGCGGTCAGCTCCTTGGCCGAACTCGTCGGCGAGGTCCGCCTCTCCGACGAACCTGCATCCAACGCAGGCATCGACGGCCCCGAGAACCTCCTCACGGGCCTCCTCGATCAACTCCACGTTTCCGACGAGCCTGCCGTAGACTTGGAGTCCGTAGCTTCACCGACCCGATGCTGGTCGACTCCGACACCGCGTCGCTCGACGCGTTCCCCACCAACGTGGTGGTCTACGACAAACCTCGCCCCCACGTAGAGAGCGATGGAAGCACCATCACCGAGGTGCTAGTCATCAATCATGACGAGTTTCCCGGCGGAGGAGCGCCCGACTCACTCGGCGCGGCGCTGCAAGACTTGACTGCGCCCATTCCGGAAGACACTGACGCAGAGACGTTGGAGGCGCGCCGCCTTCAGCTCGTTGAAGGCGCGAAGAAGCTAGCCAGCATGAGGCGCTTGTCAGAAGCCTACCAGCGGGAGATGGATCGCGCCGTCAGTGGCTCACCGGCCCCGGCGGAGCCCAGCCGCCTTGGCGCGGTCCGGCAGTGCGGCATAGCCATCGCCAACCTGTTTGGGGCAAGCCACCCTGTGTATGCTACACCAGCAGAGAGCATCCGAGCCGCCCAGGAAGCGGCGGACGAGCTGGACAATTTCGAGGGCGAAGAATGCAGCCTCATGATGGAGCGAGTCCAACGGCTTCTTGACGCGGCCGCTGCGCAGAACGAGGCCGGCTGCCACGCAGAGGCGCCTCAACGGCCCAACGATGACCTTCACCGAGACCAAGGCGCGACGCCTCAGACGCCGACTGGCGGCGGCCGAGGAAGAAGAGACAAGGAGACGATTGTCAGCCACAGTCGGACTCGCATTGCCATAGAGCGCGACCGAGACGGCCGCCCAAGGGCAGTGGAATGACGGGACGACTGTCCGCCTCCCCCTCCCCGCAAGGAGAGGCGAGTCTCCCCGCCGCCTGTTGACCATCCGACTCTCGGTGTCCGCCTTGGCCGCCGAGAGGGAATTGAAGAGAACGACACCCGCCATCGGATCGACCAACTCCAACGATCCTTAGCACTGGAATAAGAAGACGAGCTGGGTCCGCCTTGTTTCGGGACCCGCATTCGGGACGAGCCCTTTCCCAGAGGGTTCACGCTCCCAAGAGACACGCCCAAGTATACCGGCTCCGTGAAGCCGGAAGACTGGCTAGTCGACTACTCCACGGCTGTCAGCATAGCAAACGGCAACAAGCATGTCACCGTAAAGTACGTTCCGCTCATGCTCCAGGGCACGGCCCGGACATGGCTGAACAGCCTAAAGCCCCGCAGCATCAACAGCTGGGTCGACTTCACCTAAGCGTTCGTACGCAACTTCACGAGCACGTACAAAGCGTCCTCCCAAGCCTCGTCAGCTCCCCTTGTGCGTGCAAGGCCCCGACGAGTCGACTCGCGATTACCTCACGCGTTGGGCCGAGCTCCGAAACTCCTGCGAGGGCGTGCACGAGGTGCAGGCCATCGAGTACTTCACGGCCGGGTGCAGAGAAGGCACCCTCCTCAAGCACAAGCTCCTTTCCGACGAGCCAGAAACCCTCGACGAGCTGCTGATCATATCGGAAAAGTACGCCACGGCCGACTCCTCCATGAAGGCGGAAATTCAAATCAGCACGAGTGGCAAAGTGGCTCCTCAAGCTCCAAGAACTCCGGCGGCAGACGCCGGCTGGCGACAACAAGCACAAGGCCCCGCAGCCGGTTTCCAGCAGCCGGCAAGTCGCGACCGTTGAAGCCCAGGACCCGTTTGTTCTACCAAGAATCGATCAGGTGATAGACTCCACAGCCGGATGCGAGCTGTTGAGTTTTTTGGATGCATATTCAGGATATCACCAGATCAAGCTAAACCCGGCTGACAGACTGAAAACCGCCTTCATCACACCATTTGGAGCCTTCTGCTACCTCACCATGACGTTCGGCTTAAGGAACGCCTGCGCCACCTTTCAGCGTTGCATGCAGAAGTGCCTCCTCAAGCAGTTCGGCAGGAACGCCCACGTTTACGTGGACGACGTGGTGGTGAAGACGAAAATTGTGGGACACTGATGGAAGACCTCAAGGAGACCTTTGAGAACCTGCGCCGGTTCCAGATCAAGCTCAACCCCGAGAAGTGTGTCTTCGGAGTACCAGCCGACCAGCTCCTTGGCTTCCTGGTCTCTGAACGCGGCATAGAATGCAACCCAGTAAAAATCAAGGCCATTGAGAGAATGGAGGTACCCAGCCAACTGTTGGATGTGCAGAAGTTCACCGGCTGCTTAGCGTCCATCAGCCGATTCATCAGTCGGCTGGGCGAGAAAGCTCTCCCCTTATACCAACTCATGAAGAAGACCACTTTTTTCGAGTGGAACCATAAGGCGGACGAAGCTTTTCACCAGTTGAAGAAGATGTTGACTACTCCACCTGTCCTGGCGGCTCCGACTCC
The DNA here is from genome assembly GCF_003073215.2 of Triticum urartu. Lineage (NCBI taxonomy): Eukaryota > Viridiplantae > Streptophyta > Magnoliopsida > Poales > Poaceae > Triticum > Triticum urartu. Next base: position 225,968,533 of record NC_053027.1, on the reverse strand, counting down.
CAAGGAACCTATGCTCCTGTACATCGCCACCACCAACCGAGTAGTCAGCACGGTCATTGTAGTGGAGTGCAAGGAGGAAGGCAAGGCGCTGCCTGTCCAGAGACCGGTATATTACCTGAGCGAGGTACTGTCGACCTCCAAGCAGAACTACCCCCACTACCAGAAGATGTGCTATGGCGTACACTTTGCTGCCAAGAAATTGAAGCCTTACTTTCAAGAGCATCCAATCATGGTGGTCTGCACGGCCCCGCTTGCCGAGATCATTGGTAGCCGAGATGCTTCTGGCCGAGTGGCCAAGTGGGCCATAGAGCTGGCTCCTTACACCATCCACTACCAGCCCCGCTCCGCCATCAAGTCACAAGCACTGGCTGACTTCCTTGTCACTGGTCCAAGACCCAGTACCTACCTCCAGCACCTGATTCCACCCATTGGCGGATGCGTTTCGACGGCTCCAAGATGTGCACTGGCTTGGGAGCCGGCGTCGTCCTCACCTCTCCCAAAGGCGACAAGCTCAAGTATGCGCTGCAAATCCACTTTGCCGCCTCCAATAACGTCGCCGAGTACGAGGCGCTCATTCACGGGCTCCGGCTTGCCAAAGAGCTTGGCATCCGGCGGATCTTGTGTTATGGCGACTCAGACTTAGTGGTCCAGCAATCATCTGGCGACTGAGACAAGAAAGATGCAAACATGGCGAGCTACCGTTTCCTCGTGCAGAAACTCAGCGGGTATTTCGAAGGGTGCGAGTTCCTCCATGTGCCAAGGAATGACAACGACCAAGCAGATGCATTAGCATGAATCGGCTCTACCCGCCAAGCAATACCATCTGGTGTCGCCCTTCAACAGCTCCTCAAGCCGTCTGTCAAGCCTTCACCAGAATTAGACTCCATTTTTCTGCCAGCTCCTCCCGAAGACGTCGGATCCAACTCCAGAGCTCCGGCAGCCGGAACGAGGATTTTGGCGGAAGACCCCAAAGCTGCGACAGCCAAATCCGGCCCGGGGACTGCGGTGGCGGACTCGAAGACTCCAAAACTTGGCCCAAGGACCGCGCTAGTCGGCCTGGGGACTTCAACAACCCAGCAAGCAGCTGTTGACTCCACCCCGCCGCCTCCCAGCCCAACCGCCCTCGTCCAAGTCGCGGTTCTGGCAGTCGAAGAAGTAGCAGCACCCTCATGGGCCCAGCCCATCCTCAAACTCCTGGTGAACAAAGAGCTGCCGACGGATGAAACTTCAGCTCGGCAAATACAACACCGGGCAACAGCCTACACCATAGTCAACAGAGAGCTGGTCAGGCGCAGCGTCACTAGTGTCTACCAGCGCTGCGTAGAGCCAGAGCAAGGCCAAGCGATTCTCAAAAACATCCATCAAGGCGAGTGCGGCCACCATGCGGCTTCAAGAGCACTCGTCGCCAAAGCCTTTCGACACGATTTCTTCTGTCCAACTGCCTTGGAAGAGGCCAAGGAGCTGGTCCAAAAATGCAAAGGGTGTCAGAAGTTCAGCTCCAAGCCGCACCAGCCAGCTTTTGCAATCAAGACCATCCCCATTGCCTGGCCTTTCGCAGTTTGGGGTCTAGACATGGTGGGACCATTCAAAACAGCACAGGTGGTTTAACTCACTTACTTGTCGCAGTGGACAAGTTCACCAAGTGGATAGAAGCAAAGCCAATCAAGAAGCTAAACGGTCCGACTGCCGTAACTTTCATCTCCGATATCACAATTCGGTACGGCATACCACATAGCATCATCACCGACAACGGCACAAATTTCCCCAAAGGTGCCTTGGCCCGTTTCTGCGCAACACAGCACATCCGACTGGACCTAGCGTCCGTTGCCCATCCGCAGTCAAACGGCCAAGTGGAGCGAGCAAACGGCCTCATCCTGTCCGGCATCAAGCCTCGGTTGATCGAGCCTCTAGAGCGCTCGGCTGGCTGTTGGCTCGACGAGCTGCCAGCCGTCCTCTGGAGTCTGCGCACGACTCCAAACAAGTCAACCGGCTTCATGCCCTTCTTCCTCGTCTACGGTGCCGAAGCTGTCATCCCAACGGACATAGAGTTCGACTCCCCACGAGTCACCATGTACACCCAGGAGGAAGCAGAAGAAGCACAACAAGACGGCGTCGATCTGCTGGAAGAGGGCCGGCTGTTGGCACTCATCCGGTCCAGCATCTACCAGCAGAGCCTGCGCCGATACCACAACAGGAAGGTCAGGCCAAGATCTTTCCAAGAAGGCGACCTTGTGCTCCGGCTGATCCAGCGAACAGCCAGCCAGCACAAGCTGTCGGCGCCTTGGGAAGGCCCTTTCATCATCAGCAAAGTACTGGGCAACGATTCCTACTACCTGATCGACGCTCAGAAGCCCCGAGCACGGAAGAGGGACGACTCTGGCAAGGAGATAGAGCGGCCATGGAATGCAAATCTCCTCCGAAGATTTTATAGTTGATGCAATATGTACCACGCTACCTTTTGTATTAAAGTACCAAGACTTCGGGGCCCCCGAGGCGAGCTCGGGGACTTCCTTCTTTTGTCTGTATGATAAAAATTATGACTGCGAGTATGTTACTCCTTTTTATGCCATTTGGCACCGGGCTCGACAAGTCGGCCCGGGGACTTGCCACCTTGCACTATGAAATGCTTCCTGAAGTCGGACAAGTAGTGTGTAAACGCCTAAACCGTCTCCTGTCAGAAGCCGCAGCTCGCAGAGCGACTGTACGGTGGGCAGCAGTAAGGTAGAATCGGCATTCGCATGAAAAATGGCTAAGGACTCAAAGCATAAAACATAGCTCAAGACAGCTTCCAGCCTTTCTCGCAAACCGACTCTCGGATAGTCGGATTGCCGTCTTCTATCTAACTTGCTCAAAAATTCTTGAAAACGGCTAAGTACTTGCTTTCCCAAAGTAGCCTAGCACTTGATCCAGCGACAGTCCACAGAGCGGTTGTCTGATTGGCAAGGCAGGCAACTAAGAGAAAGCGGCAAAGGAAAAAAGTCAAAAGAGCAATGAGCAAGAAAAGATAGATATATATATTTACATAAAATAGGTCCTTGGCCGAATTGTCGAGTAGAGGTTCAAAATACACCCCACGGGTGGAATTGTGCGAATTAACAAAGTTCTTCAAAGACTACTAAAGCAGACAAAACAAAGATATAGCGGCAGCTTAGGAAGCAGCAGACGGACTCGGAGGGTCGGAGGAGGCGCCAGCGCTAGGCGTCGGGGCGGCCAGCTGGCTAGTCTCGGCTTGATCGCCTCCGGCAGCAGTCAGGTCGGTTGCACGTGGCTCGTTGCTGGAGGCACGGTCGAGCTAAGGCTGGCCGTCTGCTCCGTCTTCTGGTGCCTCCGCCTCACCTCCGTCCTCCGCCTCGCCCTCTTCCTCGACGCTGGAGCCAATCACCTCCGCCGAGTCCTCGCCGTAGTCTAGGTTCATCCCAAACCACTCCGGCAGTACCTCCTCGCCATCTTCAGACCGCTCGGGGACGAAGATGCTGGTGTCAGTGTACTCGGCGATCACCGCAGCACGCTTGACGAGGGCGTCTTCCACGGCCGCCAGCTCTGGCTGGGCCTCCGACCGAAGCGTGGCCAGCCGGTCTAGGTCCAGCCCCGGATACCATGCCTTGACGAACTCCAAGGCCCAGCGCGCTCCAGCTCAGGCCGAAGAGCCCTTCCAGGCCTCAAGACAACTAGCCGCGACCTTTAGCCAGTCGGCCGTCAGGCTGGGGGTGCGCGGAGCCTGCATATCTGGCCACAGGGCGGCAATCGCCTGGGCACCGACACGCTGAAGCCGGCGCAGCATCCAGTGAGCCGGCCGGAGGCGAGCCTCGATGCTCAGGATGTGCTCGTCAAGAGTTAGGGGGGCATCGGCGGCAATCTCTGTGCCCTCCACCCTCCGACCCTCACGGTCAGCCTCGATGGCTTGGATGGCGGCCTGCGACTGCCCAGGGAAGAAGTCTGCAAAGACGCGAAGAAACGAAGAAGCTAGTCAAAAACCAGGATTCGGCATGACTTAAATCGGCAGCTCGAAGAAAGAAAATAAAGAGACTCACCATCAACGATGTCTTCAATCTCGTGGAAGCCGGAGGACAGCAGCGCCTCCTTGTCAGACCAGGAGGAGCGCTCGCTCGCGAACTCGGCCAAGAGGGCGGTTTCCGTCTCCTCCGCCTCCCTCTGCGACTTCACAAGCAGCTCCTTCTGCTCTGCCAATTGAGTGGCCAGCAGATCGCGCTCCGTGGCGAGCTTGTTGCACTCCTCCTCTTTGGCACGCAAAGCGGAGTTGGCGTCGCTCAGCTGCTGTTGAAGAGCAGTGTTGGCCCCTGAGAAGAAGAAAGAAAGAAGGCTTCAAGCACCAGTAAAGAAGGTCGCCGGGGAGATCCGGCCTGACTGCTCAGCAGTCGGCCCGAATCTCCGGGACTACAGCCCGCGGGTGCGCCAGCGTGCCCCTGCGAAGAAGGAAAAGGACTTACTCCGGCTCTCCGACAGATCGGCGGTCCGCTTGCCCAGCTCTTCAACGTTACAGTTGAAGGCTGTGATGTGGAGGTTGTGGTAATCCTGCGACGATCGTTTCAGACAAAAAGTTAATACCCAAAGTTCATCAGTTGAAGTTCCGGGCTGCCTGCTCAGCAGCCAGCCCGAAACTCGGGGACTACACCCAGTGGGTGCACTGGCGCGCCCCCATAGAGATGAACAAGAAAAACAAAGGCCAAAAGGAAAAACATACCCGGACGGCTGCCCGCGACCCGAGGTACGCCTTGGTGCAATTCTGGAGAGCGTCGCCCTCGGCATGAAGCTTCGCCTGGACGTCCAGAAGCGCCTGGTTCAGCGGCCCTGTGCCGCCTCCTCGCACCCACCCAATGGGCGCGGCGCTCGTTGCCTCGGCGTCTGGGATCGCTGAGCTGGCAGCGCCGGTTTCCAGGGGACGGGGCGCCGAAGTCGCCTTCTCCAGATGGCGGCGCGTTGGCGAGCCGACTTGGAGGAGTAGCCTCGCCACGGCCTCGTCTTCGGTCGGCAGCACCAGAGAGCCCACCAGCTACTCGCCCTGCGCACCTTCAGACGGCAGTGGAGGCGGCGGCGGAACGTTCGCATCCGGCGTACAGGGGTCGCTGCCCTCCCCCTCCACGACGGGGTTCTTCCTACCGGCTCCCCCAATCTGCCCCGTGAACTCTAGAGGCGGCGGCGCAGAGTTCAACGGGGTGACGAGCACTGCCGACTGGCGGCGTGCAGCTTCCTCAGCCTGCTGCTTCGCCGCGGCGGTGGCTTCGGCCTCCGCTAGTTTTTTCTTAGCAGAGGCCTCCGCCCTGTCGGCCTCTGCCTTCTCAAGGCGGAGGGCCTCTTCTTCGTTGCTCTTCTCCTACGCATTCCGCTCCATCGCCTCCCGGAGGTCAGCAGGGGGGTCAATCCGCCGAGTGGTGATGGACGTCTCCGTTGACCCCATGACGGAGGCGGCGGTGACCCTCTCAAGAGAGAGGGGAGCCCTGAAGCAAGAGGTGCAAGCAGAGACTCAGACAAATCACGAAGAAAGAATAAAACTTTGAAGACAGAATACTTACGCGGAGACCAACGACGGCTTCTTCACTTCCTTACGTAAGCGGATGGCCTTCGCGGCCGCCTCGTCCCGCCGGGTCGCCACAGCTGAACCCTTGGGCTTCTTCGGCCGACTGCCGAACAAGGTCGGCATGGCCCTGCGCTTATTTCCGCCGCCTGGAGCGCCCGGCACGACAGGAGAACCCGCGCCAGGCTGGCTGGCTCCTGGGCGATGGCAAGGGGCGACTTCTCCCTCAGCGTCGTCGTCAGGCCAGTCAGTGAAAGTGGCCGAAGGCCTGAAGTCGCCCGCTGTTCCTCCTCCTCCCTCGGCGACATCTTCCAGAGCCGCCGCCCCCAGATCGGGGTCGTCAACGTCGCTCTCCGCCCGGTCGGCGACGAACTCGCGGGCCGGCCCCAAGGTGCTGGCTGGTGGGTGAAGGAGGGGATTCTAACCAATGCCGACTGGTCAAAACAAAACTCGGCAAGAAGAAGACAATCCGAAGAAAGAAAAGAAAGGCGACTCACCACGGGCGGTGGGTTGGCGCGGGAGTACGGCTCCTTGCCGAATCGCCAGTCCTCCAGGAGCCTGCTGTCCGAGAGGTAGTTCACCATGAAGGACACCTCTTCGTGAGGCATGTCCTTGGTGCACATCCGACTCAGGTCGCGGTGCCCGCTCATCTGGCATATCATATGAGGACAGCCTTGGAGTGGGAGAACTCGGTGCGGAACGAAGGCGACCAGCAGATCCGGACCTGTCAGACCCTCCGACTGCGTCAGCACTAGGAGTCGCGTGATGGCGCCCGCTCCCGCAGGCGTCAGCGACTTGGCCCAGTACGACCAGTTGAGCAGTCGCCCAGCCGGCGGGCTGGCTTCGAAAGCCGGCAAGTTGACCATGTCTCCCCTCGCGGAGGCGTTCTTGAAGTAGAAGTAGGATCTCTGCCACATCTTCACCGACTTGATCAGTGAGATGGAGGGGAAGGGATTGTCGGCCCCCGACCTTCGCATGACGATGAAAGCGTAGCACTGAGCTGGCACGCCCGCAGCCTGGGTGCCGAGCTTGGAGAAGAATAACTCCCCCCAGAGCTTGAGGGTGGGGAGGACTCCAAGGAAGCCTTCGCACATGGCCACGAAGGCGGACAGCAGCACCACTGTGTTGGGGGTGAGGTGGTGCGGCTGGAGGCCGTGGAACTCCAGGAAGGACCTGAAGAAACTGCTCGCCGGCAGCCCCAGCCCGCGTAGGCAGTGCGAGCGGAAGATGACCCGCTCGCCCTCCTGCGGTGCGGGGGAAATCTCCCCCTTCGGCGCAAGACGCACCTGCACGCGATCCTCGCCGGGAAGCCGACGGGTCCGGCGGAGGAACTCAATGTGGTCTTCATGAACTTTGGAGCTGTCCCAGGTGCCGGAGCGCACTGTGGGAGGCGTGGCGGTGGAGGAAGAACTCATCGCGAGCTGTCGCTGCAGCGTTCGCCGGAGCTTGGGCATGCGGCGGAGCGAAGAAGAGAAGAGGAAGGAGGAGAGCAAGGAGCAGCAAGGAGGTAGAGAACGAGGAGTAGTGGTAAGGAGGGGCGGGCGTGCCCCCCTCTTCCCCCTACTTATAGCCTCGTGGGCTATGAAGCCGAGGGGGCGGACGTGGGAATTTACTGCGCCCACAACCCCACGACCCCCATGATCCACGATAAAGTTCCTGCGCGCAGTAACTCCATGGGAATCCCAACCGTCCACCGGGGCCGCAGCGGATCCGCTCGGGCGTCGAGGTGCGGTAGTGGTGGGCCCCGCCTATGGGCATGTCCCGTCGCGCGCGTAGGTTGGCAGGACGGCCTAGCCACGTGCCCTGGCGTGACAGGCCAAGAACGGGCGGCGGCCTGGAGGCTTAGCTAGCACGCCACTTAAATCCCGCCGCGACGTTCGAAATACTGAGCGAGTGGGAATTGAGTGAGTCCGAGTTGAGCAAGTCCGACTCCTTCTAGTCGGCCCGGCAGAAGTCGATCAAAGACCATGTGTTGAGCACCCGGAAAGAGAAACTGCTGAGGCTTCTCGGTCGATCGTCCGCGGCGCCTCACCAGCTTCGGGGACTGCTGTCGGAGTAATGGGCCACGGGTAGGCCAACACGAGTCCCATAACCTTTCAAGACATTGGGGCGAGCTGCGCCCCTCAAGACCCCAGGACAAAGAGCCACCTCCTGAGGAGTCGACGGCAAGGCGGCTGACTGCCCGCTCACGGCCGAGTCCTAGGGACGACTTCCAGAGAAGCCGACTTTGGGGAGTCGGCCTGCGACTCCAACAAACCCCGTGACCTCATCAAAGGGGACGAGGCAGGGGCGTGGCTACAGCAAAGCCCACCCCCGCCCCTCACCAAGGGCAGGCATGGCCACAGCACGCCGTACCCCAGAAGATCTCCGTGTGGCGTGGCACTGTTGCCATGCCGGCCCTGACATTAGCACCTCAGGGCCGAATCCTGCACCCACGATGGCTTGTCTCTACGGCCTGGAGGCAGCAGGGCCCACCAGCCAGTGAGACCTCGGGAGACGGCGGGAGAACCACCAGTCGGACCCGTCGGGAGTCGGCCCGGGGGAGTCGGTCTAGCCCTCCCCCCGAGCCCACGCGCCATTAATCAAGATGAGATGGGGAGTGGCAACAGTGATCGCCCGCCAGGCGGCGGGGATGTTTCCACGACCTCATGATCAAGCCCGCATCATCAGAAGTACGGCTACAGTAATCAGCAGCAGGCAGGACCTGCCCGCGGCGGACGCGGCCTGTCAGCTCCATACCCGGCCAGTCGGCGGGGCCCGCCAGTCGGCGGGCCCCAGCGATCAGCAGAGAAGACGGAGGCCAGAGACACTGACGGCTGGGCCCGCGCCCTGCCGGATTACCATTGTACCCCTGGGGGTAGGCCTATATAAACCCCCCAAGGCACCCATGCAAAGGGTTGGAACCCATTTAGCTCTAGACCAAATCATATAGGAGAGAGCTAGTCTTGCCCTCTCCCACCACCAAAAAATAGCTCGAGGAGCAACCGTGTAAGCACTTTGCCATAGTGATCATGCGGAGACCCCGCAGAGCAGTAGTAGGGGTATTATCTCCCCAGAGAGCCCCGAAGCTGGGTAAGATTCGCCGGCGTGCACGTCTTCGCCTCATCCCGTTTCCAGGCACCGGCGATGTTCTACTTGCCCCCACCATGATAAGCCATCCGTTGGCATATGTCGCACCAAACCCCCGACGAACATCCTATGGCTCGAGGGCTCCTTTGTGGAGACCCTGAAGGGGTGGCAATCGGGGTGGTTTTACATCACTGAGCCGCGCGGCGCCGAATGGGTCGCACCCCCCGAGTTTCGATCCGGAGCCCCTACGCGGCTCACCTCCTAGAAGGAGACGGGCCTGTCATGGGGTAAGAAAGGAGATCTGACCGGACTCCAAACATGCATCCAAACCCTGGTGGACAAGAAGCTCAAACTTGTCAATGTAGTCCAAGTTATGCTCATCCGCCTGATCCTCCCGTGTCAACAACGGGCTTTCAACCTGTGGGAGTTTGACCCAGCGCGGCACCAAACTCTGAGCAGGCTCTTCGACACGACGTACGAAGATGCCTGGAAGGTGCTTTTCAAGGGCGCTGAGGCCCCCGCATCCGCTACCGAGGATCGCGGATTCAGTACGCAGCGTCACGCTCATGCGGTAAGCTGTTTTTTTTTCCTTTTACAGGGTATCAGTTTTTCATAGTTTGACTCCATGCGGGATCTAAGCTCCCTTACCTTTGACAGGATTGGCAGGTGACATCCGGACAGATCAACTGTCTAGCTCCTTTGCCCGAAGGCCCAGCGGATGCTCGCTTGGCGAAGCTGCTGGTTCTGGCACCCTATGTGGTGCCGCAGAAGAAGGCCGCGAAAAAGGCCACGGGGACTCGAAAGAGTGCCTGGCGCCAGGAGGTGTCGGATCCATCAACCGATGGTTCCGAGGCGCATTCCTCCCGTGAAGACGAGGAGGAAGAAGAAGAGACCTCTCCCCCTCCAGTGGGAGGAGAGAAGAAAAGGAAGGCCGCTCTCTCTGGGGAGGCCAGAGAGTCCAAGAAGGGGAAAACCCTTCCTCCGGACTACTCCACCGACGCCGACGACGGCGGAGAGGAGTGGCAGCCCAGGGCCAAGCCCCTGGCAAAATCGTAAGTATCCGGATACCAGAGTAATTCATAGTATTCGTTTATTGCACAACTTTCCCTTACGTCGAATATGTTTATGCAGCCCACCCAAAGACCGGCTCGACGCGTCGTCGAGCGGCTCACTGGACTCATCGGATGTGAACTCGCTTCCGACGGCTTCCTCCCCCTGCCCTACGGACGACACCGAAGTGTTTTCCCAACAGGTTCCAAGACGGGAGGAGGTGGTCCTGGAGGCGCCGCAAGGCGACCTCCCGGACTCCAGGAGTAAAGGGGATGAAACCCCCCAGGGCTCCAAGTACGGCTCTAGGCCGGGCACCACTCCGGAACCTTCAAAGGTTCCAGAGTCCGGTGGGGGACCTCCTTCCAAGAGGAGCAAGCCCACCGTGCCGGTGGGCCCCGTCCAACCAGAGGCGACGGACAATATGTTGGAGGCGCTCCGAGGCGCCTCCATCGACGAGGAGCATCGCACTATTATGAGTGCGGTTCTCTAGAAGGTTCAGTCCGCCAAGAGCGGACTGACTGAAGCTTGTACTAGCCTTTTAACAGGCTTTGAGGTAAGTAAAGAATGTCTAAATAATATTACCACATAGACAGTAGCCCCTGATGCTCTGTTTGGCGTTTCGGGAAGAAAAGCCGAATAGAGGATCAAATAAAATTCGCAGGAGTCTAAAACAAATGAGTCAATATGCGTATGCAGGCTTCTCTGCTTGCGTCCGTCGTACTGACTGCGGAAGTGGACCGCTAAAGCAGAACCTCGAGCGGTCCGAGCAAGAGCTTGGGCGTGCCAAGAAGCAGCTCGAGGACAATGAAGGTAAGAAATACCTTGTTTTTAAATATATATAAAAAGGTGCAATTGCAAAGAATGGCAGGATTATCATGGCTATTGTAGGGGCCATGTCTGAGGTGGCGACCCTTAAGCAAGCGCTGGTCGAGGCCGAGAAGAGGGCGGCCTCGGAGCGCACCGAGCGGGAGAAGTATGAGGCCGAGGTTGGCATGGTACGGCAAGAGCTCCAGGCTCTTATGGAAAAACATGAGAGTTTGGAGCTTGACTCAAAGACACGAGCGTCCAAGCTTGCGGTGGCTATTGAAAATGCCAAGTCTGCCAAGGCCGAATCCTAGAAGACCCTCCAGGAGTTGGATGAGGTGAAGAAGATAGTGGCGGGTAAGGCATTCTTTATGCAAAGCAAACACATAAACGTGAGTTACTTGTTACTTACCCGAATCCGGCGCTCTCCAGGAGCGTTTGCAGATCTTCCCCGGAGTGTGTCCGATGCCGCCGCATTCTATCGAGCCGAGGAGGGCAGCTCGACGGAGAAGGTGTTCTGGTCTTAGTATGCTGAGGCCGGACACTCCATGCCCTTGAGCGACCAGCTGAAGCAACTGGTCGAGCTCCACAAGGCAGCCGAACAGGCCATGAAGGGCCTCATTGTTCGGCTGTGGCCTCGAGGGGCTCTGCCTGGGAGCTATTCCAGGCTGGTGCGGCGCTGGTGGAGGCCTGTCCAAGGCTCGAAGTCATCAAGCGCTCCGTCTGCATTGAAGGTGCCCGTAGGGCCCTTGCCCGTGCTAAGGTGCACTGGGGCAAGCTGGATGCTGAGAAGCTTGTGAATGACGGGCCACCGCCGGGGAAAGAGCATCGCAAGCCCGAGAATTACTATAAGGATGTTCTGAAGGGTGCCTGCCTTGTGGCGGATGAATGTTCTAGGGATGTAATTTTTGAGTGAAACTTGCTCGTTTTGTCCAGTGCGCTGAAAACTTGTTCATATGCGCTAAGCAATGCTGTTGGAATTTAAAATATTACCTTTTGTGCGGCTGTTTATCAATTCTGAGAGATGGCGAGTCGTCGGCTTCTGCCCCCGTGCCGCTAGTGCTGGGGTGTTCGGGGATAAACCTGAGCGCTCTTTTCCCATGTTTGGGTCCTTCGAGGTTGGCGCTCAGCCCAACGAACAAGGCAATCGGACTATAATGCGTGAACACTCTCACTTAGCCATAGAATTCTATAATTTTAAATTTCGGCGAAGCCCCTGGTATTCGGAAGACCGAGTTCGGGGCGCTATCCACGCCTTGGCCGGACAGAGCCGGCTCCTCGCCCTAAGCGGCATAAGTCTTTAGGGACTCGAAAAACCTCTCGAACAGCGACCAACTCTCGCTTCATCATGACAGTCAGTTTTAGCTTTCTCCACTGAGGTGCTCGACCCAGCTCAACTGGGGCACAATCGCAGTGGATCTCCTAGTGCTACCTTAGCCGATATAGCGGAACGTAAGGCACCAAAACATAGGAGCCGGGCAAACCCAACTATTGACCCGAGACATGATTTGGAGCCGATGCATATAATGCTATGAGTTCGGGGTGCCGCACTTGTTAAAGTGTTCGGACTTCTCACACCATATTGAGGGGTACTAAAGCCCCTGGCGTATTTTGGCCGTACCAACGTGTACAGGTGCACCATGTCATTAAGGAACATATATAAAGAAAAAAGGTAATGCAAAAATAGACGAAAGCTATCGATTGTTTATTAAAAAGGGATGCGATCAAAGCAGAACGATACAAATAATACGATAAGTGAAAGGTTGGACTAGTTAATATGTCCGTTCCTGGGGCAAGCTGCGGAATAGTATGCGGAACAGGTATACTGCTCATGATAGAGACCACCTGGGAGTTCCGTAATGCGGCGTGGCTTGTCTGCTTCCTTGGTTCTTGCATCGTTCGTGCGGCAATTGAAGTGCCAAACATGTCGGATTTCGGGTTTCGGCAGACCCTTGAGGTTCGAACACTAGGGTGCGCACGGAGATTTCGCCTCCTACCTACCTGCACTCCTCCACCTTACTAGGATCTAAACAAAGGAAAGAACAAAACAAGAGACACAGGGTTTATACTGGTTCGGGCCACCGTTGTGGTGTAATACCCTACTCCAGTGTGTTGTGTGGTGGCTTGCCTCTTGGGCTGATGATGATGAACAATACAAGGAAGAACAGCCTCGTGAGGGTCTGCTCTTGGCTGGGGCGATGAACTCCTGGGAGGAGCTCAGTCACCCCTCTCTCTCTCTCTACCTGACCTTCTCTATCTTTCCAACTCTCTGGCCAGCTCTTTCTTCCCCAGCCTCTAGCCTCTCTCTCTTTCTGTCTTTTTTCTCTGCCTGTGGGTGGCTGGTCCTATTTATAGAGGCCCTGGTCCTCTTCCCAAATATCGAGCGGGAAGGGAGCCAACAATGGCGGGCTAATTTGAAGGAGGACAGCTAGTATCAACTATCCTGACAAAAGTGGTCTTCACCTGCGCAAAGCTCTGGTGATGACGCCGTCTTGGGTTCCACGATGACCTCCGTCTCGTAGTCCTCCTGGTCTTGGTCTCGTTGCACCGAAATGGCAACCTTTGCCTGATGCCTCGGTACTCCGCGGCTGCGCTTGCCCCCTTTGCACTAAAGAGGAAGGGAGGACGCTGCGCGGGCTGGCACCCGCCTGGCGCCCCCGGTCGTCATGGCTTGCGTCACGGGCACCTCGTGAGGTACCCCGCCTTGATCTCTCCGCCTCCTCCTGAGCCAGCCTGACGAGGCCACGCCTGAGGAAGCTCCGCGTCGTCTGCCCCGCGAGGCTTGGCCCCTCGCGAGGGTCTTCGGTTTGTGTTGGTGAAGATGGGCCGCGCTTGGCCCCCCTTTGAGCCACGCCGCAGGCTGCAGGCAGGCAAGTCTGTGGACCCCCGTTCCCAGAACACCGACAGTAGCACCCGGGCCCAAGGCACTCCCAGACTTGGCCGTGCAGGGAGGCGGAAGGGCAAGAGCGAAGTGCCACGGGCCCTAACAGCCTGCGGCCTTGGGCGCCGCGTGGCGTTTGATTGGTCGTGGGCGCCTTAGCAACCGCGCGAGTTGATAAAGGAGCGGCATCCACCTAGGCTTTGCTTCTTGCTTTCCCCAGTTGCTGCACAGATCCCCTTTCTTGCGCCTCTCCTTCCTTCCACCAAAATTTCCAGATCCACTCCGTCCGTGTGACCTAGGAAGCCATGGCGCCTCGTCAGCCCCCGGCCGTAGCTTGGTACTCGTCTGCCCTGGATCTGCCGAACATGTCGGAGGCGAGCCTCGCCCGGTTCCGCCGGATGGCGACGGCGCGGGGCATCAATGGGGCGAAGGTGTTCAAAGCCGGCTCCGCCACCCCTGAGGGTCAAGGGAGCACCTTCTACCCGCTCTTTGTAAGTGCCATTGCTGCTGGCCTGGTGCCTCCCTTCTCCGAGTTCTTCTTTTCTGTCCTCCGCCACTATAAGCTACAAGCCCTGCATCTCCAGCCCAACTCCGTCCTTCTCCTGGCGATCTTCTCCTATTACTGCGAGGCTCACATAGGGGCACAACCTTTAGTGGCCTTGCTGCGTCACTACTTCTACCTCCGGACCTCTCATGGTACTGCTTCCGCGTGCGCGAGCTTAGTCGCGTACGATGGCGCCATTGCCATTTCGAACCCCGGGAAAAGGATTGAGGGCTTCAGGAGCAAGTGGGTCTTGGTGGATGCTGGGCGCATCCACCCTCGGCTGATCTTGCCCATGGAGCAGCCCACGAGCTCCAGCGACTGGGGTCGAGCGGAGCTCACGGACCCCCGCGCGAAGCTGATGTTGGAGAAGATGGACGCGGATCTGAGGCCGGCCAACATGGCGGCGGCGAAGCTGACCGGCGCGTCGCTGCTGAGGGAATTCCTGGAGCACCAGCTGGCTCTGCTTTGGCAGTACTCACTTCCGATGTGGAGGCCCCGTCCGAGCCCCGCGGCCTTAGCTGACGGAGATCTGGCTGCGGTCCTCCAATCTCTGGTCGGGGGCGATGTGGCGAGGTTGGCGGGCGCTCCTACGCCCTTGTTCCTCCGCGATGACTGGGAGCAGGTAGTGGAGTCCATGCCCGTCTTCAACGGATATGGGCCCGTGCCCGCGAAAACTGCCGAGGAACCGGTGGACATGCCCTCCGACGACTCCAGCGAAGAGGAGGAAGGAGGGCAGCGGGGAAAAGGGCCTGACTCCGAGGCGACTGATGGAGAGTCGAGGGCCCCCCTCCCCCGGTGCGGGTCCCGCGTTCTCCGCCTCTCTCCGAGCGATGGCGACGAGGAGGACGACGAAGACGATGACAAGGACAATGACGAGCAGGACGACGGGAGCTCACCCCCGATCCCTAAGAAGGACAGGACCGGGCTGATCTCCCGCGGGTCTACCCTGGCCTCGGGGCGGACCGCAGATGCGCCTTCCGCCTCCAAGCTTCCCGAGCTTGACCCTTCCAGCCGGCTTTCAGGCTTCAAATTTGGCCGGAGGCCGCTTGAGCTCACTGGCGACGACCCGTAAGCGTTCGATTCTTGTCTTTATCTCTTGCTCTACTTCTGAAGCTTGACGTCCGCATCTCTTGGATAGGCTGGCGCCCGCCGCAAAGAAGCCGAAGGGGGCTCCCGAGGTTCCATCCGTGGCAGCGCTTCTGCCCGCGAAGGAGAGTGACTGCGATGCACAGGCTTCTCCTGCCCGGTCATCCTCGCGAGGCCTGGCTGGGCCGTCTGGGGCGAGCTCAACCCCCACGGCCCAAGTGGCTCCCGAGGTGCTCTTGCCTGCCGCCGCCACTTCGGCTGTCGGGGCGCGGCAGACTCCGCCTCAGGATGTTGTGGCCGCGCTGCCACCTTCTCCTCCTACTCCACCGGCTGCTGTCTTTCCGACTCCTTCTGCCGTTCTGGATCATGCTGTTGCTGAGCTAGACCGACTGCATCAGGATCTTCTTGGCGCCAACCCCCGCTTGGTGGCCGGGCGCTTGGAGCTGGCTTCATGATGGGTTCGCTTCGATGCTTCGATTCGGGCGGCGCTCGTCCAGGCCTCGACGGCGTGCGACGAGGAGAAGCAGGCCGTCCTTGAAGCGAAGGCTGCTCGTGATGCAGCCCTGGGGGAGGTGGTCGACGTCTGTGGCCATTGCAAGGCATTGGAGGGCGAACTGCAAGGTTTGCGGGACCAGCTCACGAACGAGGTCCGCCTTCGCCAAGAACAGGAAGAAAGCGTGAAGGCTCGCGAGGCAGCTCTCAAGGAGAGGGAGGTCAAGCTCAAGAAACGCCGCGACCGCCTAGGCGTGCTGGAGCAGGAGTTGGGGGCGAGGAAGGCCAAGCCGGACGATGAGGCCCTGTTTCTTGCCGAGGACTGCGTGGCCTTCGCGGAAATGGAGGCGAGGGCTCGCTCCTCATTGAGGACGCTTTATGACAGCGGCCTGGAGAGCCCACTGGATGGCGCCGGGGACGGCCCCGCCAAGGTGCTTCCCTTCCTGGTTCACGCTCTTGAAGATGTAGCCCTTGGCCTTGGCACCGTGGCCTAGGCCGAGGCGCGTGTTCTGTCTTCTGCAGCAATGACGCGGGTCCTCACCCACATCTACCTTCGCGATCCCGGTGTTGACCTCGACAGCCTGCTGGAGCCAGTGACCGGCGAGTGTGCCGCTGCCGCTGCCGAGGCCGTGAAGGGTCGCGCAGAGGCCCTGTTGGGGAAGTTCCGGGCCTTTAGCACCAAGCCGGAGCAAGGCGCTGCTGACCCCACCGCTCCGTGAGGCGTACCCAATCCGCGCTGCTCCATCGCCGACAAGTGACTCCGTCGCGGCTCCTGTCCTGTCTTTAATTCCTGCACATGTATCATGCCTCGGGGAGGCGTTTAAACTTGCGTTTGGCATCGAGATAACAGTGTGGACTGTAATATTTGCTTTTGAATTCCTTGAAATTTGTGCCTTTCCTTCCTACTTGCTTATGTTCTATGCCGGCAGAGCCCGGCCCCGCGCATGCCTCACCCAGCGTTGGTCCCGACCGGAAACCAGGACAGGGCCAAGGAGTGAGGGGCCACGTGACAAGTTAGGCTCCGGAGTCGCGATGCTCAGGAGTCCCCCTTGGCGCACGAACAACAAGTAGGGAGGTGTGATGCGGATGGATCTACCGTTCTACGTCTGCAGAGCCCGGTCGCGCGCGTACCTCACCCAGCGTTGGTCCCGACCGGAAACCAGGACGGGGCCACGGAGTGAGGGGCTACGTGACCAGTTAGGCTCCTGAGTCCCAATGCTCAGGAGTCCCCCTTGAGGCACGAACAGCTAGTAAGGAGGCGTGATGCGGGTGGATCTACCATTCTACGTCTGCAGAGCCCGGCCGCGCGCGTACCTCACCTAGCGTTGGTCCCGACCAGAAACCAGGACGGGGCCACGGAGTGAGGGGCTACGTGACCAGTTAGGATCCTGAGTCGCGATGCTCAGGAGTCCCCCTTGACGCTCAAACGTCCTTTGTACCTTGGCTCCGCTCGGGGAGAGACGTGTGACGAACCAGGCCCGGGGGGACCTGGCTGAGCGGCGTGCATCTGGGTGTGACCCAGGCACAGCCCCCGTGCCTAGCCCCCTCGCGCGGCACTCCCGAGGGGAGGCGTTACGATGAGGCTAGACACTGAGCTCTGGGCTCCCAGAGGTTGGTGCGGCTCGGGGGCCACCCTCAGTTGTTTGTCACCAGCGCGGAGCATAGCGCTACCGTATGTGTACGGGCATAGCCGCTCCTCGGCAGTGTCGTCAGCCAGCACGGAGCATGGTGCTTCCACTGGTACGTGGGACGGGGCCCCCTGCGGGAGGAGCCACCGGGGCGTGTACAGCCCCGCCCTGACACGTGGCTGGCATGGTAGGGCCTGGCGAGGTGTATCTGGGCAACCGTGAGCCAGCGCGGGACTCACGGGGCCCTACCTCTAGGCGGGTTGCGCCTGGCACTGGGCCTTATCTTGTGATGTGTCCCTGCAAATTTGGTTAGATGTCGGCACTCTACGTCCTCGGGTCCCGGCCCTCGAGCTGGTCTCAGCCGTCGCTGGTATGCCAGGTCACGATGCCATGGACAAGGCCAGAGGGTGAGGGCTGGAGGGCCAGTAAGAGCCCTGAGTCGCGATGCTAAGGTACCCCCCCTTTAACGTGCAAGTGGTCGGCATGGAGAAGAAGAGGTGCCGTGGACTGGCATCAAATAATTAAGCATGGTGAGTCTAACGCATGATCGGAAATAAACGCAAATGGGATACATGCCGCTGGGCCTGGCCCGAGCGGCTTGGGGATCATGCAGCCCGAGGGGCGCCCCCAACAAGGTAAGGTAACAACATGGAATAAAAAGGGATACACGCCGCAGGGACGGACCCATGCAGCCTGGGAATAATGCAGCCCTGGGGGGGCGCTCGCAGCTGGAAATAGAACTCGAAAAGATGTCACCTGATGATGTTGAGGACAAAGGAGCGTTGGTGTAGCAAGCTCGGTGGGCTGCGGGAGCCGATCCTCACGAGCCCCAGGCCCAGGGGCCTCGGGAGGCTCCGGAGGCGCTGGCGGCTCCTCACGGGCCATCTCCATCCCTGCCAGGGCTGCGGACCGCCTAGCCTCCTGTGCCTCCGTGATGCCCCTCATGAGGCGCTGGTACGTGTCAACCGCGTTCGGCAAACCGTAAGGCATGCGAACGTAGATGTGGGGTGGGCCTCCGCAGTACCCCACTTGCGAGGGCCAGAGGCGCTCCAGAGAGGCGACTCAGTTGAGCCCTGGTATGTCGATGCAGACGCGCTGCCCACCATCCTCGCCTGGATGGGGAGCCACTGCTGGTAGGCGGCGGCCAACTTTCATGACTCTTGACTCCTGTAGCTCCTGAATGGCCTTGCTGACGAACTCCTGAGGGTCTGGGTCTCCTTGCCTTGCTCCTTCTTGAGGGAAACGTGCTTCGAAACACGCCTCCATGTGGTGCCCAAGCGCCTCCCTCGTGACCCTGGCTAGGTCGGTGGCCCTCCAGGGGAGAGCCCCCGAGCCCTGCCTGAGGAGGGCGCCGGGCGCGCTTTCCTATGCGATGGAAGGAGGTTTCCCCCAGGCAGGCGCGGGCCCAGAGGGGCCTGCCTCCTGAGTGGTCGGGCCGGACGATGTCTTCTTCTTCTTAGGGGTGGTCTCGGGAGGCCTCCTGCTTCCATGATCCGGGTCTTCCAGTGACGCGGCCTGAAAGGCTCGTTCCAGGGAACACACCGCGTCCTTCTCTTCACATGGCACGGTGATGAATCCGCCGCTTCCTGGCATCTTGAGGACATTGTAGCCGTGGTGAGTTACGGCCATGAACTTGGCCAGCGCTGGGTACCCAAGGATAGCGTTGTACGGCAGGGGAATGTGAGCGACATCGAAGTCGATGAGCTCGGTGCGGTAGTTGTCGCGTGCCCCGAAGGTGACAGGGAGGTGGACCTGCCCAATTGGGACCGTGGAGCCGTCGGTGATACCGGAGAAAGGCTTGGTTGGCTGAAGCTGGCTGTAGGGCACTTGGAGGTTGTTGAATGTTTCCACGGACAGGACGTTGAGCCCTGCCCCGCCATCGATGAGGGTCTTAGTGACCACCACGTTGCTGATGATTGGGGAACAAAGCATCGGGAGGACTCCGGCTATAGCCACACACTTGAGCTGATCTGCTGAGCTGAACGTGATGGCGCACGCTGACCACCTGAGAGGGCGCGTGGCTTCGAGCCTGGGAGGACTGCGTTAACTTCACGGGCGAACTGCTTGAAGATGCGCTGAGAGGCTGGGGCTTGTGCCCCGCCCAGGATGCAGGCGATCGCGCGCGGCTCCTGGAAGCCCCCAGCCCCCTCGTCCTGGTGGCGGTCTTCATTTCTCCTTGGCTGCGGTGGCAGCGGTGGGAGGCCTGCGTTGCCTTGCGGGCGATCCTCGCGAGGCTGATCCCTCCAGTATCCCTCGCGAGGCTGATCCCTCCAGCCTCCCTCGCGAGGCGGGTCTTGCCAGCGATCCTCGCGAGGTTGATCGCGCCACCCTTGGCGCGGGCCATGGTCTTCCCAGCGTCCTGCGTTCCTTCCTCCTCCTCGGCCGTAGCCCCGGTCAATGCGGTGAGGGCAACGGCCGATCCTTCCTTCTCGCATGGCTCGGAGCTCTTGACATTCGTTGGTGTTGTGGGTGTGGAGGTCGTGGTACACACAGTACCGGCTGCCCTTGGAAGGTTCGGGCTGATCTGTGCCCCGTTTGGTGTCTGGTTCTGCCGCGAGCACGGCAGCCCCCTTGCGCTTCACATCCTTGGCCTTGGGCTTCTTCTCTTCTGGGTCTGCGGCAGGCAGCTCGAGGAGGGAGAGACGCCCTTCCTCGGCTCTGGCGCACTTGGTTGCCAGGTTGAACAGTTCCAGGGAAGTGCACAGGTCATCATGCATTGCCAGCTCCTCCTTCATCTTGACGTCGCGCACGCCGTCGGAGAAGGCCGAGATGATGGCCTCCTCAGTCACCTTGGGAATCTTGAGGCGCGCGTTGTTGTAGCGCTGGATGTACTTCTGCATGGTCTCCCCGGGCTGTTGCTTGATGCGGCGCTTGTCGCTCACGGCGGGTGGCCGGTCGCGGGTGCCTTGGAAGTTGGTGATGAAGCAGGTGCGCATCACGTCCCAGGAGGAGATTGTGCCTGGAGCCAGGTTCAGGAGCCAGGTGCGGGCCCCGTCCTTGAGTGCCATGGGGAACCAGTTCGCCATGACCTTCTTGTCTCCGTTGGCAGCTTCGATGCCCAGCTCGTAGAGCTGGAGGAACTCCGCAGGGTCAGCCGTGCCGTCGTAGCGAGGAGGCAAGTCTGGCTTGAACTTGTCGGGCCACGCGACGTTGCGTAGCTCGGCGGTGAAGGCGCGGCAGCCTGCTGTGGCCACGGGAGGCCTTGGATGACGGGGAACTTGGTCTTGCATGTCCCCACACGCTGCAGCTAGGAGCAGCACGGGGTCTTGACGCGGGGGAGGAGGAGCATGGTCGCGACGTGTTAGAGCTGGGAGCGCCCGGGCAGCTTCTTACGGGCGAGGGACTTCTTGACAGCTCTGCTCTTGCTGCGCCAGCGCCTGACGGAGCGGGTTCCGCCCAGGGGCCACGCGCCTTGGAGCCATGGCGCCTCCCTGAGGAGGAGGCGGCCGGGGCACTGCCGGAGCTTCATTGCCCGCGCGGGGCGGGGTGCGGTGCAGCGGAACGGACGGCGCAAGAGAGCCCCCTGCGGCGCGGACGAGCTCGGCGACGCGGTCGAGCCATTCTTCATAGACGTCGTCGACGGGACGGTAGCGCAGGAGCTCGTTCGCCGCGATGAGTGCAGCCCGAGCCTCCATGGGCGCGCGGAGCGCGCGGTACGAAGAACCAGCCGGGGTGAGCGAGGGAATTGCGGTGCGGCCGTCTTGCCGCACGGACGGATGCTGGGACGATGCTTGCTGCTCGTCCCCCGCCGGGCCGGTGGTGGCGTTGATGGCAGGTGATGGGGAACGGCGAGGATGCCCGCCGACAGGGGCCGTCTGGGCAACGCGGGCAGCGAGCGCGGCCCGGTGCTCAGCGCAGGCCCGACGAGTGTCAAACATGGGTGTGATGGTCGGAGGAGAACGGGGCGGTGGAAGACGAATCCCGGCGCACCCGTACCTGGCGTGCCAAATGTCGGATTTCAGGTTCCGGCAGACCCTTGAGGTTCGAACACTAGGGTGCATGCGGAGATTTCGCCTCCTACCTACCTGCACCCCTCCGCCTTACTAGGATCTAAACAAAGGAAAGAACAACACAAGAGACACAGGGTTTATACTGGTTCAGGCCACCGTTGTGGTGTAATACCCTACTCCAGTGTGTGGTGTGGTGGATTGCCTCTTGGGCTGATGATGATGAACAATACAAGGAAGAACAGCCTCGCGAGGGTCTGCTCTTCGCTGGGGCGATGAACTGCTGGGAGGAGCTCAGTCACCCCCCTCTCTCTCTCTACCTGACCTTCTCTATCTTTCCAACTCTCTGGCCAGCTCTTTCTTCCCCAGCCTCTAGCCTCTCTCTCTTTCTGTCTTTTTTCTCTTCCTGTGGGTGGATAGTCCTATTTATAGAGGCCCTGGTCCTCTTCCCAAATATCAAGCGAGAAGGGAGCCAACAATGGCGGGCTAATTTGAAGCGGGACAGCTAGTATCAACTATCCTGACAAAAGTGGTCTTCGCCTGCGCAAAGCTCTAGTAATGACGCCGTTTTGGGCTCCACGGTGACCTCCGTCTCGTAGTCCTCCTGGTCTTGGTCTCATTGCACCGAAATGGCAACCTTTGCCTGATGCCTCGGTACTCCGCGGCTGCGCTTGCCCCCTTTGCACTAAAGAGGAAGGGAGGACGCTGTGCGGGCTGGCACCCACCTGGCGCCCCCGGTCGTCATGGCTTGCGTCACGGGCACCTCGTGAGGTACCCCGCCTTGATCTCTCTGCCTCCTCGTGAGCCAGCCTGGCGAGGCCGCGCCTGAGGAAGCTCCGCGTCGTCCGCCCCACTAGGCTTGGCCCCTCACGAGGGTCTTAGGTTTGTGTTGGTGAAGATGGGCCGCGCTGGGCCCCCCTTTGAGCCACGCCGTAGGCCGCAGGCAGGCAAGTATGGGGACCCCCGTTCCTAGAACGCTGACAGTACAGGCCTTCCGAAGGATGGAGTCCTGAAAGTAAGAAAAAATTAAAAAATTGGCAGCCCCTGGTACAGTTTAAGCCGTGTTTCGGGCGTGCCGTGATGGTGCCCCTCCCCCTGTACCCATGGTATCTCTAGAGTGTAGTTATGTACGCGAAGTACTGGCGTCGCCTTTTTGCGAGGGTTGGGGTTGGGGCCGCATTGCTACGCCTGCTCGGATCGTGCCAGGCGGTCTTGTCGTAGTTTGCTCCGGGCGCGCTTGACGGTGTCCGGTCGTTTAGTGGCCGGACTGGAGAACTGCCTCGAGAGGCTGCTTTGTACTTCCGCTGCAAGGGCCGCCGTGTGCTCCTCCATTCGGAGGGAGCGTTCGGTGTTTCCATTGACCGTAATTACTCCTCGAGGGCCTGGCATCATGAGATTAAGGTATGCATAGTGTGGTACCGCATTGAACTTGGCGAATGCGGTTCGCCCGAGCAGTGCGTGATAACCAGTGCGGAACGGGACTATGTCGAAGATTAACTCCTCGCTTCGGAAATTATCCGAAGATCCGAAGACCACTTCAAGTGTGACTAAGCCTGTACAGTTGGCCTCTACACCTGGTATTACGCCTTTAAAGGTCGTTTTGGTGGGCTTAATCCTAGAGGGATCTATGCCCATTTTCCGCACTGTATCCTGGTAAAGCAGGTTCAGGCTGCTGCCGCCGTCCATAAGGACTCTAGTGAGATGAAATCCATTAATAATTGGGTCCAGAACCAATGCGGCGAATCCGCCATGACGGATGCTAGTGGGATGGTCCCTTCGATCAAAGGTGATCGGGCAGGAAGACCATGGGTTGAACTTTGGGGCGACTGGCTCTACCGCGTATACGTCCCTTAACACGCGCTTCCGCTCCCTTTTGGGGACGTGGGTTGCGTATATCATGTTCACCGTCCGCACTTGTGGGGGAAAACCCTTCTGTCCACTGTTGTTCGGTGGCTGGGGCTCCTCATCATCATCGCTATGCAACCCCTTGTCTTCATTTTTGGCATTTAACTTGCATGCCTGCTTGAACACCCAACAATCCCTGTTGGTGTGATTGGCCGGCTTTTCGGGGGTGCCATGTATCTCGTACAAGCGGTCGAGTATTCGGTCTAAACTGGACGGGCCCCTAGGGTTCCTTTTGGATGGCTTTTTTCACTGACCAGATTTAGAGCCTCTGAATCTGGCATTAACTGTCGTATCCTCAGCATTGTCGCCGTTAATGCGGTACTTCTTCTTGTTGCGACGCGACCTGCCACTACTGTCCCTGGTGTCCGAATTACCAGGGTTCTTGGTCATATTGTTGCTATGAGCAAGCCAACTGTCTTCTCCCGCGCAAAAGCGGGTCATGGTGTCGTGAGTGCTGCCATAGATTTCGGCTTTTCCTGTCCAAGGTGCCGGGCCAGCCACTCGTCACGGATATTGTGCTTGAAGGCTGCTAGGGTCTCAGTGTCCGGACAGTCGACTATTTGATTTTTCTTTGTTAGGAACCGTGTGCAAAATTTCCTGGCCGATTCCTCTGGCTGCTGAATTACGTGACTTAGGTCATCGGCGTCTGGGGGTCGCACATAAGTGCCCTGGAAATTGTTGAGGAATGCGGCTTCCAGGTCCTCCCAACAACTGATTGATCCTGTTGGCAAGCTGTTAAGCCAATGCCGAGCTGGTCCTTTAAGCTTGTGTGGGAGGTATTTGATGGCGTGGAAATCATCGCCGCGGGCCATGTGGATATGAAGGAGATAATCCTCGATCCATACCGCCGGATCTGTTGTGCTATCATATGATTCGATGTTTACGGGTTTGAAACCCTTGGGGATTTGATGATCCATTATTTCGTCTGTGAAGCATAGTGGGTGTGTGGCGCCTCTGTACTAGGCTATATCATGACGTAGCTCCAATGAGCTTTGTCTACTGTGTTCGGCCCTGCCGAACTGTGGCCGGTGTGACGGTTACCGTCTCGAGCCGTGGGGCGCCCCCGCGATCCGTAGATCGATCTTGTTTGCCTTGCCTTGTCCTCCAACATATCTCGTAAGTCTGGCGCATATTTCCGTGCCTTGGTACGGGGTGCGGCTTGAGTGAGGGCCAAGAGGCCTCTCTGTCGCGGCCACGAGGTGGCCGGTCGGCCGCATCAAGTGCTTCCTCCTCTAATCGGGGTAGCAACCTGCGCTTTGGGTAGCTCTTGGAGGGGCGTTCGAGTTTATGCTCTTCGGCCGCAAGGACTTCTGTCCATCTGTCGACTAGCAGATCTTGATCAGCTCTAAGCTGTTGCTATTTTTTCTTGAGGCTTCTTGCCGTGGCCATAAGCCTGTGTTGAAAACACTCTTGCTCGACGGGATCCTCTGCCACGACGAATTCGTCGTCGTCGAGGCTTGCCTCGTCTTCGGATGGAGGCATATAATTATCGGCCTCGACCTCTCTGTCTGCCGCTCTCTCATGAGGGCTGGTTTCTCCATCCTCCTGTGCTAAATCTTGCTGGAGGGGGTTTTCTTCGGCACTTTCCGGAGTATTATTATCTCCCGTGCTGGAAGCACCGTATTTGTTTTGGCGGGATTTTGAGCGGCGCCGCTGACGCTAGCGCTTAGGCTGTTTCTTGGAGGGGTCGTCCTCCGCTGTTCCATCGCCATCTCCTTCTTTTGGGGTGTCCACCATGTATATTTCATATGACGAGGTGGCTTTCCAGGGCCTAGTAGGCGCTGGTTCTTCATCATCTCCTTCATCGGCGTCCATACCGTCGATGTCTTCGTAGTCGAAGTCGAGCATGTCGGTTAAGTCGTCGACAGTGGCTACAAAGTGGGTGGTGGGTGGGCTTTGAATTTCTTCATCGTCCGTACCCCAACCTTGCTGACCGTAGTCCAGCCAGGGCTCTCCTGATAAAGAGAGAGACTTCAGTGTCTTTAGGATATCGTCGAAAGGCGAGTGCTGAATGATGTCCGCTGCAGTAAACTCCATGATCGGCGCCCAATCGGATTCGATTGGCAGGGGCGCGGAGGGTTTGTAGTCCGGAGAGGAGACCGGCTCCTTGGAGTCACGAGTCTCGCAGAGTACGGGGCTGGTGTTCGGCTCAATCGCCGTTGGGATCGCAGCCCCCGAGGTGGCGTCCAACCGCCCATCCTCGATCGGCGTAGTTGGCTCCAAATTAAGGGTCGAAGCTGATGCGGGTGCGGCCTCCAGGGCACTGTTCGGTGGCAGAGCTAGATCATGCTCGTCGGGACAGTGCGGCGCGCTCGGCAGTGGCTCGAATCCGTCGAAGATCAAGTCCCCGCGGATGTCAGCCGTGTAGTTTAAACTTCCAAATCTGACATGATGGCCAGGGGCGTAACTTTCAATCTGCTCCAGACAGCCAAGTGAATTGGCCCGCAGTGTGAAGCCGCCGAAGACGAAGATCTGTCCGGGGAGGAAGGTCTCACCCTGGACTGCATCGCTATTGATGATCGTAGGAGCCATCAAGCCTGACGGTGACGACACAGAGGAACTCTCAATGAAAGCACCAATGTCGATGTCAAAACCGGCGGATCTCGGGTAGGGGGTCCCGAACTGTGCGTCTAGGCCGGATGGTAATAGGAGGCAAGGGACACGAAGTTTTACCCAGGTTCGGGCCCTCTCGATGGAGGTAAAACCCTACGTCCTGCTTGATTAATATTGATGATATGGGTAGTACAAGAGTAGATCTACCACGAGATCGAAGAGGCTAAACCCTAGTAGCTAGCCTAAGGTATGATTGTTGATCTGTATGTTGTCCTATGGACTAAAACCCTCCGGTTTATATAGACACCGGAGAGGGTTAGGATTACACAAAGTCGGTTACAATGGTAGGAGATCTACAGATCCGTATCGCCAAGCTTGCCTTCCACGCCAAGGAAAGTCCCTTTCGGACATGGGACGAAGTCTTTAATCTTGTATCTTCATAGTCCAGGAGTCCAGCTGAAGGTATAGTCCGGCTTTACGAACACCCCCTAATCCAGGACTCCCTCAACGGGCAAAGGCCATTCGCGCGCCCTCTATACACGCCGACCTCTTCATCGCATTAATGCGCGGCACCACGTCAAGGAACTGCTGCACCAAGCTGAAATAACTGTTCGGTTTTGACCTTTCCGGCCATAGCTGATCCACAATAGACCTCATGGAGAGTCGGGACAACCTATTTAGTTCGGCCCATTCGGCTAATTGGTCAGTCAATGAAAGCGGACGCTCGGGAGAATGGAATTATCTCCAAAACAGCCGGTCTACTTCTCGGTCCGTCTGACCCTGGAAATACTTGGCCGCATCGGCAGCGCTCGCCGCCAAATCCATATATACATCCTCCGAACTCCACAGCCGATCCAGAGGGGCATACTGTGGATCTTCGAACTTCCTCCGCAACATAAAGGATTTCCTAGCTACAATATCCCCGGCTTCCCGCAGCTCCTCCTTCTTTGCCCTCTTAGCAGAGCGGAGGTCCTTTCTCGTCGCAGCAGCCTTCTCAAGGTCCGATGCCTTCGCTTGGTTTTCCTTTTCAAGAACCCGGCAATGGTCGGCGGCGGCTTTTAATTCTATGGCCATCTTGGCCATCTTGTCTCGGCTCTCGCCATGCGCGGCCTTCTCGGCTTGCAACTCTTCAGCCGCCTTCAAAGCAGCCGCATTACCCAACCTCGCTTGTTCCTTGGCTCGAGCAAGTTCTGCCCGCAAGGCTTCAACAGTGGCAGCTCCATCTGCAGTCACAACATATTAAAGATACCGGCATCATGCTGCTCTTCCTATGTGGAGTTTACCAGATAATGACACATACCCTGTGCCTCGTCAAGCCTTTTGTTAACAAGCTCAATGTCGGCGTCTGCCGCATCCAACTGTCGTTCTAAATGGGCAAACTCGCTAGTCCGGCTAGCCACCGGAGCTTCCATCACCTGCACATAGAGGCAGTATGGTTATTACCTGGGAATATGATCCTCTACGCATATATTAATATCAGAGAGCGGAAACTTCGTGTCCCTTGCTTGAATATATTAATATAAGGGAGCGCAAAGTAACACACGGTGTCTTATGCACGATGGCATAGGCAGAATATGCAGTGTTTTCAACAACTAATCTATTACAAGGCTTTTATAAGCCCATGAAGATGGTCATCACTCCTCCCTCGCCGGTTCACCGCCCTCTACTGATTGGAAGTTGGGTTTTGACAAATCAAAACCGTTCACGGCAACAAATTCTGCTTCTTCATCAATCAGCCCGGTCGGATCAACTTCCAGAGCAAATGTATTTTCACGAACAGGCGGGATTAAGTCGGTTACTTTATAGGAGGGAGTCGCCATCTTCTTATTATCCAAGTCAAAACCCGGCTGATATTTATCGATATTCGTTTCATCCCCAAGAATGGTGGCCTGAGGTCGCACCTCCCTCACGCAATCAACGAAGTCGTCCTGTTCAAACAGTGACCCGTCTTCTTTTACCGTGGGGTACCCTCTGGCTACATCAGTCAGGTCTAGATCTGGCACCCAAGCCTTGGAGCAGCTTAGGGCAGTCAAAGCTCCGACTCTGGCACAAGAGCGCTTGACCTCTTAGAACCTGGCGGGCAAAATTGACAGCTTCTTTAAAACATCGCTGAGCCGGTTGGGTCCTTGATTGGCAGGAGAGATAGCGGCGAGTGCTCGTTGTGCGCCAATGTACAACTGCTCTACCAAGGTATAGACTGCTTTCAGCTTAGTCACGTGGCCCTGACTCAGATTCTTGCTTCAAGGGCCTGCATATGTTTTGAACACAAAGGTTCAGCTAGCGGCTTGCAGTCCGGATGAAAAGAAGGTAAAAAGTCAGTACAGATGGCTTACCAAAGATAGCAGACGCCATTTGTGACACCCGGTTCTTTAAACCGGTCAGCTCTGTTGTAGCCACTTCAAGGGCTGCTTCAGCCTTCTCGGCACATTGTGTCAGAAGCGTTTTTTCTTCAGCCCAGTTTTTCTTTTCGGTAGTAAAGCCGGCTTTTAATTTTTCCGTCTCAGAGAGACTCACTTGTAGTTTGGAGTCAGCAGACTTGATCTCTACCTCCTGACCCGCCAGCCTGGCCTTGGCGTTAGTTAATTGCGAGCTCAGTTCAGATAAAGCATTCTGCAAAACATACCTAGATAAGTCATGATTTCAGTTAAAGTTAAAAAAATCAAAATTCAAGTCTCAAATACTTTGCGTTGCAAAACTACTTGACACTTGGGGGCTAATGTATGCCAAAACAAGTTCGTATGACTAAAACATACTTTAAGTCCCAAGTACTTTACAAAGTAACATCACTAGTCACTTGGGGGCTAATGCATGCTATTCAGCAAAGTTTCTCAAGGATAAGCCGGATTACAATGTTATTTTTGGATACGGTACAAGGCAATTCAAAGTACCGGCTCATTTATGGTCAAATGAACCGGCCCTTTGGGACTACGGATGAAGCTTTGTTCTATTTTATGGAACTCCAGGAAAATCTAAAAAAGGAAAAGTCTTAGCCTATACCATAAAGTCAACAGATCATTCCGTCTCTCTCATAATCTAAAGACTTGGGGGCTGGTGGAATATAAGTAAGCCGGAAGAACATACCTCGTATTTCAGCTTCAACTGCTTGACCATTTGTATCTCTGAGTCACGGCTGGAGTGCACATGGCTGAGATAACCGGATAATATATCGTTGGCATTCAGATGTTCATAGTGAGAAATATCAAAGCGTACTTTCTGTTTCTCCAACGCCTCTTGTTTCGCCATGTGACGAGCTAACAGGGTGGGATTTCCCGACTCAATAAAGCGACTCCCGGTGATTAGAATGTTTTACGTAGACGATGAGGGCGGGTTGGCCGAGCTGGCTGGTCCGGTTGCAGAAGGAGTCACAATGGTTTCATCAACTGACGGCTCAGGAGGATTTACGCCATCATTGACAGGCGGGTCTTCTGGAGCGTCAATTAATGGAGAAGGTGGCCTGGCCAGTTCATATGCAAGGATTGGCGGGTCTTCCACCGGTTTAGCTGCCTTTGCCTTCTTGGACTTAGCTTGGCCACTAAGAGAAATGTTGCAGGACTGTTAGTGCAAAGATACAATTTGAAAAACCCAGAAAAAGGAGGATTTTTCATTACCCAGGGGCAGTCTTGAAGGCCAAAAATTGGGTCTGCGATGAGTCGCCAGAAGAGCGAGACACCTCCTGAAAAGATAAAATAAAGTTAAAGTAATGCAAGGGAAAGGATCCATTAAACAGAAAGTTAAAGACAAAGAAATAAACCTCATTTCGGCGCTTTTGAGGAGTTTGTTGAAGAATAACAGGCGATCCGTCTTCGGTCCGGGCTTGACGGCGGCTCTCATGTTGCTGATTTTTCAAAAGAAAGTGAGGGTCCAGATAAGCCAAAGGGTGGGAAAACCTTACTTTCCGGGTTACGACTCGAAGTTTCTGTCTTGGCAAATGTGCTGAGTCGGAGGAAATAGTTACCTCTTCTTCCACGGCCTGACTAGCCCCAGTGTCGTCCTGGTAATGATCAGAGTTAATAAGATTATTATAGAGTTGGCCAAGGGAGCCAAGGGCTACCTCCGACTCAGAAGTATCGTCAAGTTTTATCATGTCTTTAGCAGTGCTCTTCTTCTTCTTTTTGGACCTCCGGGTCGTTTTCTTGGCAGTTATGGCGGCGACTCTTGCTTTCTTGGCAGCTTCGTGGTCATATTTAACCTTCCAGAAGTCAGATTTGGCCTACAAACAGGTAAAAGCAAGATGAAAGGTTAGGCAAGTGTTAAATAATACGACTGAGAAAAATACAATGGAGAGAGATCAGAGTCTCCTTACTTCTGGCACTAGGTTAAGCTTGCAGAAAGGGTTTAACCCGACGATACTGCAGTCTTCGTATTTTCCGTTCACCAGAAGGGTTGACATTGAAACAATATCTTCTTCCGTTAATTTAACGGGGCTGTGACGAAGAGAGTTATCTGGGCCTCCACCATACTCGTACATCAATTTTGATCGACGGCTTAGAGGAATAACCCTCCATGAAATCCAGCAGCGGGTCAGGTCAACTCCGGTCAAGCCATTCCCTAATAAGGCGTTAATCCTTTTTATTCATGGGATCAGCTTCCTGCATTCGGTAGCCATAAGCTTGTCAGGGAGCGCAAATTTGGAGTCAAGACGCTCGGCGCGATAACCCGACAGTGGCTTCTCGTTTGCCGGTGAAGTGTCTTGACAATAGAACCAAGTCTGGTTCCAGTCTTTTGGGTGACTCGGCAAGACTATGAGGGGGAAGACAGCGCACTGCCGGTGTTGAATGGAGATGCCTCCAAGCTCCAAGCTGAGGCCATTGGTGCACTCGTTCTGTCGGTTCAGATAAAAATATTCTCTAAACAGTTCCATGGTCGGCTCTTCCTAAAGTTACACTTCGCAGAGTACTTGGAAATTACAGATATTAGATATGGAATTGGGCCCAATATCTTGAGGGTGAAGTTTGAAAAAATGGAGTACATCTCTAAAGAACTTTGAGCCGGGAGGTGAAAAGCCACGGTTCATGTGGTCAGTAAACACATTGACTTCACCATTTTTTGGATTGGGCCGTTCTTCGTCCGGGTCAGGTGCACGGTAAGACACGACATTTTTTCCTAGCAAAAATCCTATGGAGAAGAACTCCTTCAAACGTTCCTCAGTCACGGTTGAGGGAACCCAGTTGCAGACAATCGGCATTTTGGATGGCATAGTGTTCAAAAACGCGCTGAAAAGAAGGCAACATGCCGGCTCAGTTCTATACATATGATGAAAGTACAAGATGATACAGAGGAGTAATGACGGCTTAATTAAGGGCTAATGTCATATAAGGAAAAGTAAGCCGGCACAGTAAGCCTCCATGACCACAGGCATTTTGAGAAATACCGGCAGCGGAAATTGGTTAAGTATGGAGACAAACAGGTTTCTTAACTTCTGGATATTGATATGGATCAAATGGCTATTCAAAATGAAAAAAATTCAAAGACCTAAAAATATAGCCCAGATGAGTTCATCAGTTCTAAAAAGATATCTGTGCAAAGGAAAGGGATCTACTAACATCTAAAATGGATGAAAAACAACTACCGCATGAACATATGTTCTCTTTGGATCAAGAAGAAACCGTAGTAGAAGAACTACAAGGAAACCGTGATGAACTGCGAAGAACACGCAGAAACCCTAATGCGGATCTGAGGAGAAGGAAGGTGAGCACTTACAACCATGGATCTTCTGCGGAGGTCGCCGCCGTTCTCTGGACCGATTCGGGTTGATGCAGCGGCCAAGGTCGACCGAGATGGAGGTGCAGCGTGACGGCGGCGAAGCTTGAGCAACAGGAGAGTTGCGAGAGGAAGAAGATAGAGAGAGAGAAGAATGAGGAAGACCGGGGCGTGCCTATTTATAAGGGAAAAGGTGAACAGATGGGCGCGAAAATCGAGTAAGAGCCGAATAATGGTTATCTAACTAGATGGACGCCTCGATTCTCGGAAGGCATTAAAGACGAAGATCCGTTGGGAGATGACATCATCAAAGTTTTTCATTTTTTCCAAAGATGACACCATGGCGGGCTACAAAAACCTCTGCGAGGATAAGAGGATGGATTTCGTCTAAGTATTGAAGATTGACAAAGAACAAAGTTCGAAGTCAACCTGGGGCCTAATGTTGGGGATATAACTATCAGTTAAGACCCGCCCAGGAGGGGCCGGGTCAGCCCCAATAGCGGGTTACAAAGGGAGCCCAGTAAACATTAAGATGATAGTTTATCAAATCTTACAGAAGGCCTGAAAGGCCTAGAGGCGGCTTAAGGCCCAATATTGTAAACCGCCGTATGTAAGGAAAGACTTGTAAAGAAAGGCATGTAAAAGAAGTCACCAAGCCGGACATGATTTATGAGCCGGTCGGGACTCTGTAGGCCACCAGGCGTCAACCCGTGTATATAAGGTGACGACCCAGTGGCGGTTTAGGGCAAGAAACAAGAGATCGATAACCAAGCCGGCGAGTTAGCCTCTTGGTGATCGAAACCCCAGCAATACCAAACACAACTAGATGTAGGCTTTTACCTTCATCGTAAGGGGCCTAACTAGTATAAAACCTCTCGTGTCCTTTGCCCCAATTAACCCCTTTAAGCTTCCTAGTTGCGATGGCCCTACGACTAAGTCCTTCCACTAGGACATCTGCCGTGACAATTCCATGACAACTACACTTTTAGTCAGTCCTGCTGGAGGATACTGAACATTACTTGGAGTGACCACCAACATCGTCTCCAGCTGCTGGAGAGATTGAAAGAAAGGCACAACCACAAAATGATCATGGAGATTTTCCTCCTGGTAGCTTGGAGCTTGTGGAAGGAACGCAACAATAATTACTTTAGAAAAGTACTGCCATGCATTAAAAGGAGGTTCATAAATGACTTTCAAGACCTCTTACACAGACTACCTGACCACAAAAAACAACGTGTGCACGATACTTTGGCAAGTATACAATGAACCTACATAGAGAGGTAGTTGTAGAGGGATCCTTACTAAGGATGTTGCCTCCACCTTGTAACTTAGCTATGTAGTTCTTTTCCTTACCCTCTCCCCCACTCTGTGCATATGTAACAAACTTTTACATTGTGGTAATATACAAGTAGTAGGAGCCTTTCCTACTTTCCTAACCTTCAAAAAACAGTGAGGAACGACAACAGTTTTATTGTATAGTGGAGAAGCAACAACATACTGGGGTTCAGAGAAGAAGCGGACAAGCAATAGTTTGGGTTGAGAGAAGATTAGGAGCAGCAGTTTGTTGGAGATGGAGAGGTACAACAGCAGAGGCATTTGAGAGGAGGAGTAGCAGCAGTTTTCATGGGAGAAGAAGTAGCAGGGGCGCATCAAGAGAAGCAACAAAGGGGATGCTGGAGAGAGCAGCAAGGGGGCGCCAGAGAGGAGTGGAAAGGGGACGCTGGATAGAGGAAGTAGCATCAATCAGGGATGTGGGAGATGAGCACCAGAGAGGTAGAGAGCAGCAGCGTGCTGAGGGGAGAAGAAGAAGCATCAAGATTTGGAGAAGTAGCAGTAGAGATTGAGATGGAGGAGGAGCAGCAATGGGAAGAAGAAGGGCAGCAGTGAGGTAGGGGCACGCGTTGGTGTTGGAGGCGCGAGGTGGTATGGTGGTGATGATGGCGCGGTGAAGTGAGGAGTGGTGGTTGGATGGATGGGTGATGTGGTGGAGCGGCGGCTAGTGGTGGTGGATGGCGGCGATGGCTGGTTGGCACGCCGCCACGCTGGCCTGGCCACGGCGGTGTCCGGGGGTGGAGAAGGAGGCGGGGAGAGAGGAGATGGAGATGCCAGGCCCGATTGGGGATTGAGAGCGCTAGGGATTTGATCCGCTGGATCAGATCTTCCATTTGCGTGTTGGCCCTCCTACTTCCTTCTTTCTTTGCAAGAACATCCCTTCTCTTCTCTAGTATGCCCCTGGAGCTATATTCTTCTATAAACTCAAATCCCTTCATCTTTCAGTTGGCCCTCGGTTACATCTTTCCTTCACGCTCAGGTATCTCCATCTATTACAGCAGCCGCGACCACTTGACGCTCTCCATTATATATAGAAGGATTTTGGGCCTTTTTTGCCCTTTTCTGCAAAACAAACCACTGAGTAGTAAATGACCCCTTTATATGATTATCATTCACAAAATCAACAATTCATAGCAAGAAATGAATGAATATAACTCAATAAACCACATGTTTGAGTGCCAAAAGATGTATATTAAATGTGTTGATAAAGTTCTCCCACACTTAAATCTTTGCTTGTCCTCAAACAAAGGTAGATGAGAGGAGCAAGAATATGAACAATGAGTTGAGTAAAGAATGTCCTGGTAAAATAGATCTCCAAACAAGGCATGCTTCAGACATAGCTAGTGAAAATTAATGGTTAAGAGTGCTACAAGGTAATAGGATACTAGTAGACTCAGTCATTTTAAACTTTAAAATGATAAAAGTGGATCAACAAATTCAAATGTTGATTGTGCAAAAAGGTTCCTAAAGAGAGCATGATCCCGAGAAACACTTATTGTTAGGAACACAACATTATGGTTGAACCACTTATTGAATTTGAAGGAAGCAATGAGAACATTTCATCGGTCTCACCAAAAGAACATACCATCGATCCCAAGAACATGCTATACACCTGGCTCGACCAATTATTAGTATTTTTTGTTTGTCTCCCCAAAGGAACATACCATCGATCCAGAGAACATGGTATACACCTGGTTCGACAATTACATTTTTATTAGCAACTAGTAAAACTGCCCGTGTGTTGCACCGGGGTGGATTATCGATTTTCGGATTATGAATTTCGTATTTGAAAAGTCCCTCTCTCATTTCCTCCATCGACATCTACTTCAGCTCCGCACAACCATCGAAGTGCAAGTAGAGATGCAAACATAGGAACTTTCAACAGAAGGAGTGAAACTCCACATAGATTGGTCATATACTTACTACAAGACAATCATGAGAACTTCATTTATTTAATCTTTGCAAACAACATGAAGCAATTGTGTATACTGACCAAAGAAACAACATTATGGTAATGAAGACTGCTCAGTTGGTCTCGAAGAACAATTCATATGTACACCAAGTTAAGAACAACATCCACAAGGTTCCGTTAACAGCATGAGACAATCGAAGATGTGCAAAAAGATTTACAATATCTTCCTAATTTATTAAAGAACTTTGCAAACTAAGCATATTAGTGTACTGTCAAGAATAGCACATTAAATGCAAGTGATGATAGTTGTAGTTGCATAATAAAAACCATAAAGCCTATGTTTGACCAATACCCTCGGTCCAAGTACATATGACATATAATACGGTTACTCATTTCTTAAAGCTAATACAATTAACTCTTGAGCTTGAACATGCATCTTCAAAATACATTGGTTTATAATCTGACCAAGTAAAGCGAACTAAAAAATAATGTATGTATATTTCGTTCATAATTCTTCCGTACATGTCACTCTTGAGTCATTGCACATCCCGGTACACCGCCGGAGGCATTCATATAGAGTCATATTTTGTTCTAAGTATCGAGTTGTAATTCTTGAGTTGTAAGTAAACAAAAGTGTGATGATCATCATTATTAGAGCATTGTCCCAGTGAGGAAAGGATGATGGAGACTATGATTCCCCCATAAGTCGGGATGAGACTCCGGACAAAAAATAAAAAAAAGAGAAAAAAAGAGGCCATAAAAAAAGAGAAAAGGCCCAAATAAAAAATAAAATAAAATAAAAATAAAAAATGAGAGAAAAAGAGAGAAGGGGCAATGCTACTATCCTTTTACCAGACTTGTGCTTCAAAGTAGCACCATGATCTTCATGATAGAGAGTCTCCTATGTTGTCACTTTCATATACTAGTGGGAATCTTTCATTATGGAACTTGGATTGTATATTCCAATTATGGGCTTCCTCAAAATGCCCTAGGTCTTCGTGAGCAAGCGAGTTGGATGCACACCCACTTGTTTCTTTTGTTGAGCTGTCATACATTTATAGCTCTAGTGCATCCGTTGCATGGCAATCCACAACCACCATTCTATTCCACCTATAGTACTATGTCCATGGCTCACGCTCATGTATTGCATGAAGATTGAAAAAGTTTGAGAACATCAAAAGTATGAAACAATTGCTTGGCTTGTCATCGGGGTTGTGCATGATTTAAATATTTTGTGTGGTGAAGATAGAGCATAGCCAGACTATATGATTTTGTAGGGATAGCTTTCTTTGGACATGTAATTTTGAGAAGACATGATTACTTGGTTAGTATGCTTGAAGTATTATTATTTTTATGTCAATATTAAACTTTTGTATTGAATCTTATGGATCTGAATATTCTTGCCACAATAAAGAGAACTACATGGATAAATATGTTAGGTAGCATTCCACATCAAAAAATTTGTTTTTATAATTTACCTACTCGAGGACGAGCAGGAATTAAGCTTGGGGATGCTGATATGTCTCCAACGTATCTATAATTTTTGATTGTTCCATGCTATTATATTACCAACCTTGGATGTATTATATGCATTTATATGCTATTTTATATGATTTTTTGGACTAACCTATTAACCTAGAGCCCAGTGCCAGTTTCTGTTTTTTCCTTGTTTTAGAGTATCACAGAAAAGGAAAATCAAACGGAGTCCAGTTGACCTGAAACTTCACGGAACATATTTTTGGACCAGAAGAAGCCCACAGAGTATCGGAGTTGGACCAGGAGAGTCCCGGGCTGCCCACGAGAGTGGGGGGCGCGCCCACCCACCCTGGGTGGGCCCCACTGCCTCGTGGACAACCCGGAGGTCCACCGACGTACTTCTTCCTCCCATATATACCCTTATACCCTAAAAACTTAGGGGAGCACAATAGATTGGTAGTTCCGCCGCCAGAAGCCTCCGTAGACACCAAAAACCAATCTAGACCCGTTTCGGCACCCTGCCGGAGGGGGAACCCCTCTCCGGTGGCCATCTTCATCTTCTCGGCGCTCTCCATGACGAGAGGGAGTAGTTCTCCCTCGGGGCTGAGGGTATATTCTAGTAGCTATGTGTTTGATCTGTCTCTCTCGTGTTCTTGAGGTGGTACGATCTTGATGTATCGCGAGCTTTGCTATTATAGTTGGATCTTATGATGTTTCTCCCCCTCTACTCTCTTGTAATGGATTGAGTTTTCCCTTTGAAGTTATCTTATCGGATTGAGTCTTTAAGGATTTGAGAACACTTGATGTATGTCTTGCATGGGATAACCGTGGTGACAATGGGTTATTCTATTGATTCACTTGATGTATGTTTTGGTGATCAACTTGCGGGTTTCGCCCATGAACCTATGCATAGGGGTTGGCACACGTTTTCGTCTTGACTCTTCGGTAGAAACATTGGGCCACTCTTTGAAGTACTTTGTGTTGGTTTGAATAGATGAATCTGAGATTGTGTGATGCATATCGTATAATCATACCCACAGATACTTGAGGTGACATTGGAGTATCTAGGTGACATTAGGGTTTTGGTTGATTTGTGTCTTAAGGTGTTATTCTAGTACGAACTCTATGATAGATCAACGGAAAGAATAGCTTCGTGTTATTTTACTACGGACTCTTGAATAGATCGATCAGAAAGGATAACTTTGAGGTGGTTTCATACCCTACCATAATCTCTTTGTTTGTTCTCCGCTATTAGTGACTTTGGAGTGACTCTTTGTTGCATGTTGAGGGATATTTATATGATCCAATTATGTTATTATTGTTGAGGGAACTTGCACTAGTGAAAGTATGAACCCTAGGCCTTGTTTCAACGCATTGCAATACCGCTTTTGCTCACTTTTATCATTAGTTACCTTGCTGTTTTTATATTTTCATATTTCAAAAACCTTTATCTACCATCCATATAACACTTGTATCACCATCTCTTCGCCGAACTAGTGCACCTATACAATTTACCATTGTATTGGGTGTGTTGGGGACACAAGAGACTCTTTGTTATTTGGTTGCAGGGTTGCTTGAGAGAGACCATCTTCATCCTACGCCTCCTATGGATTGATAAACCTTAGGTCATACACTTGAGGGAAATTTGCTACTGTCCTACAAACCTATGCACTTGGAGGCCCAACAACGTCTACAAGAAGAAGGTTGTGTAGTAGACATCACGGGCTGAGGTTCAGTTCATCTTGTGCCCCCGTGATAGCGGCCTCGTTCTTGGCTCCCATGCTCGCTCTGAGAAGGCGCTCGCGTGTCAGGCCCAGAGTTGCAGGAAAGTTCAGTTAATAGTCTCTAGTTCAGTTAACGCTTCCTCAGCAACAGCCAGGATCGCTCCTCTACTCAGCATCGTCGTGAACCATTAGATCTTTACTGTACCGTTTCTAGTAGTTAGTATTCCACTTCACAGTCTTGCCGGTAAATTCTTTCCCTATATAACAGCCGGGGTGTGGCTGAGTCGAGGCCATTCTATTCTCTTTGAATTTCCTAAATGGCTTCACTTATACACTAGCTTGCTTACAGATATTCAATGAAATAGATCAGGGTGACAATTTTCCGCTCGATTCATACAAATCCACCTGATTCCTCCCTTAAATCATAGCAAGGTCCTAACAAATTGGTAATCAGAGCCAGTGATCCTTGGCGATGGCGCGATTTTGAGGAAAAAAATTCTCTGATGGGCGATTCCCACCCTTCCTCTTGATCGACGACAGAGTTTTGTTGATGGCCTTTCAGGGGGGTTGTGGTGATCGGCGGCAGTGTGGAGGCACTGGAGGCGGTGAGTGTTCGGGCACAGATCTCTCGAGCGGAATCAGTTGTTGGAGCAAATTGCTTGATCCGTAAAATTCCAAGTTCCTGCACAGATTCGTGCACTATGGTGGCGTGGATCATGGCGGCGGCAGGATCAGAGGTACGAGCAGTGTTGCTGGAGATCTAGTGGTAAAATTCCTCACCGAATCCTCTGATCAAGGGAGATGGGTCGTGCAAAGGAAATTGACGAGGCGGATCTGCAAGATGTCCTCGCACTGCGTGAAGATTTTGGTGTTCTGCAGCATGATAATGTTCACATGCGGTCAGAGATGTCCAAGTCACAAGACGACGTGCTTTCCATGAGTGCTAAATAGGGAGAAATCTCCAATCAAGTTGGAGGGGTAGAGCTGGTGGTTTTGGATCTTAGCAAACAACTATCCACCATCGGTTTAGTCCTGCAATCGCTAGTAAAAACCACAACCACACTGACTCAAAGTGAAATGCCATCAAGCTCAAATCAGGTTCCTATGTCCCCATCGCTGCATCAAGAGAATATACAGGATCAATTGGGCAGAACAGAACAACTTGGGAAGCAATTGAAACTAGAAAGAGAGAAATCAAAACAGATTGAAGAACAACTAAAAAATCTGCCTCCAACACTACTACAGGATGGTCCAAACGCGGCACTACTATCAGAGACCCTTCGACAAAACTGTGTGCGATGCCATAATCGCAAATGATGGTGTAAAAAACTGTGAAAAAGGTGCAAAACATTTGCGATGACGGATGCATCAAACACGGTTCAGATTTTAGTTGCGTGTGCGATGCAGGGCATACGATTCAGTTCAATTAAATGTTTGGGATGAGGAGGAACAAAAGAAACAGGCAACCTGATGAAGGCGTGTGCGATATACATCATACGGTTCACTAGGATGAACTGTGTGTGATTAGGCAACACAATGAAAACGGTGCACCTGAACAAGATGTGTGTGATACGCGGCAAATAGGTCCGTAATCAGAAATGTGTGCGAAGACCAATAATAACACAGACGACTACTGCTAATAAGCCGTGTGATTTGCTCTATCTATAGTAGAATAACATGTATATATATAACTTAAATAAACATCCAATTACATAAGTGACTATATAGATCATTCACACACACCTCAATCAACAATTGCATGCATTCTAAAGGAGGAGAAACGATCGTCTAGTCAACTACTTCTGTGACACTCCCGCCACTGCTATGTGGCTCGATCCCTCGTTTGGGGCAGGAAGAAGACAGTTCCCCATGTCAATGATCCTCTTGTACATCTCGTAGCTTGTGTACGCGTCCTTGGCCACGTACTTGATGTGTTCTTCATCCAGTATCTCATGCCAAACACTGTGCCAGGCGTTCTTGATCTCTTCCTTCATCTTCGCGTGGTAGGGGTTGATGATGGCCGAGGCGAGGTCAACCAGGGACTTCAGTTTGTTGTTGTCGCTCCCCCAGACCTTTTAGTAGCACTGGAAGTTGACAAGATTAGGGCATTTCAAGCTCGAAACCTTGATCGCTTTTAGATCGTTGGTGGTGTCCACTGTAGCGAAACTGTAGTCGGAGCTGTTGATACACCTGGAGAAACGCTTGGAAGGCCTTGTGGCCAGGTGTTAGTGGTAGACGAGGATGTCATGTCGCATGCACAACTGGGAGACAGCAATCTTCTGATCATGGCCGGCACAACCCATGGTGTACTTGAGGTCGAAGCCGACCACTTGGTACTTGTCCTCGGCAAGGAAATGCTCCATAGTTTGGATGGAGCTCTCCACCGAGACCGGATCATTTGTGTACACCACCGAGAGAGCATTCCCCCTCACGTGGGTGTCGATGACATGTTGCGTGGTGAACTGCCCGCCGCTGTCATCGTCGGCCGCTGGGAGCGCCATTGGAACCGCTGGATACCCTCTCTATATGTGTCCTTGTGGGTGTGCTTATTGTGTCATGTGAGACTGATACGTCCATTTTGCATCATGCTTTTATATCAATATCTATTGCATTATGGGTGTTATTACACTTTATGTCACAATACATATGCCTTTTCTCTCTTATTTTACAAGGTTTACATCAAGAGGGAGAATGCCGGCACCTGGAATTCTGGGCTTGAAAAGGAGCAAATATTAGAGACCTATTATGCACAACTCCAAAAGTCCTGAAACTCCACAAAAGTCAGTTTTGGAATGTACTAAAAATATTGGGCGAAGAAAGCACCAGAGGGGGGCCAGCCACCGTCCACGAGGGAGAGGGTAGGGCGCGCCCCCTGCCTCGTAGGCCACCTGGCAGGCCTCCGATGCCCATCTTTTGGTATAAGGTGTCTTTCGCCTTGGAAAAAATCAGAAGGAAGCTTTCGGGACGAAGTGCCGCTGTCTCGAGGTGGAACCTTGGCGGAACCAATCTAGGGCTCCGACGAAGCTGTTCTGCCAGGGAAACATCCCTCCAGGAGGGGGAAATTGTCACCATCGACCCTCTCATCGGGAGGGGGTCAATCTCCATCAGCATCTTCACCATCACCATCTCCTCTCAAAACCTAGTTCATCTCTTGTATCCGATCTTTGTCTCGAAACCTCATATTGGTACCTGTGGGTTGCTAGTAGTGTTGATTACTCCTTGTAGTTGATGCTAGTTGGTTTATTCGGTGGAAGATTATATGTTCATATCCTTTATGCATATCAATACCCCTCTGATTATGAACATTAATATGATTTGTGAGTAGTTACGTTTGTTCCTCATGACATGACACTTCACCATTGTGTGGGCCTAGGGGAAGGCATTCGGAAGTAATAAGTAGATGATGGGTGCTAGAGTGACAAAAGCTTAAACCCTAGTTTATGTGTTGCTTCATAAGGGGTTGATTTGGATCCATATGTTTCATGCTATGGTCAGGTTTACCTTAATTCTTCTTTTGTTGTGGATGCTTGCGAGGGGGGTTAATCATAAGTGGGATGCTTGTCCAAGGAAGGGCATGATGAAAACTAGCTTGATGATAATTCCCATGTGTGCTCAGGAACGCTTTCCTTTATATAAGAGTTTGTCCAGGCTTGTCCTTTCGTACAAAAAGGATTGGGCCACCTTGCTACACCTTGTATACTTTTGTTACTTGTTACTCATTACGAATTATCTTATCATAGAACTATCTGTTACCGATAATTTCAGTGCTTGCAGAGAATACCTTACTGAAAACTGCTTGTCATTCCCTTCTACTCGTCGTTGGGTTCGACACTCTTACTTATTGAAATGACTACGATGGATCCCCTATACTTGTGGGTCATCAAGACTCTTTTCTGGCACCGTTGCCGGGGAGTGAAGCACCTTTGGTAAGGAAAAAAAATTTATAGTGTGCTGAAATTTACTGTCACTTGTTACTATGGAAAATAATCCTTTGAGGGGCTTGTTCGGGGTATCTTCACCCTGACCAGTAGAGCAAAGAGTTGCTCCTCAACCTACTGAACCTACTGGACCTACTGAAAATGTTTACTTTGAAATTCCTTCAGGTATGATAGAGAAACTGCTAGCTAATCCTTTTATAGAGAAGGAACATTACATCCCGATATGCACCTAATCTATGTGGATGAAGTTTGTGGATAATTTAAGCTTGCAGGTATGCCCGAGGATGTTATCAAGAAGAAGGTCTTCCCTTTATATTTGAAGGGAAAGGCATTGACATGGTTTAGCTATGCGATGATATTGGATCATGGAACTACAACCGATTGAAATTGGAATTTCATCAGAAGTTTTATCCTATGCATCTGGTTCATTGTGATCGTAATTATATATATAATTTTTGGCCTCACGAAGGAGAAAGTATTGCTCAAGCTTGGGGGAGGCTTAAGTCAATTTTATATACGTTCCCCAATCATGAGCTCTCAAAAGAAATTATTATTCAAAAAACTTATGCTCGGCTCTCTCTCTCAATAATCGATCCATGCTCGGTACTTCTTGTACTGGTTCTTTTATGATGAAGACTATTGAATTCAAATGGGATTTAGTGGAAAGAATTAAACGCAACTCTGAAGATTGGGAAGTCGACGAAGGTAAGGAGTCAGGTATAACACCTAAGTTTGATTGTGTTAAATCTTTTATGGATACCGATGCTTTTCGTGAATTTAGCACTAAATATGGACTTGACTCCGAGATAGTAGCTTCTTTCTGTGAATCATTTGCTACTCATGTTGATCTCCCTAAGTATAAGTGGTTTAAATACCATCCTCACATTGAAGTAAAAGTATTTGAACCTATTAAAGTTGAAGAAAATACTATCACTTATAATGTTGATCCAAGTGTTCCTACCGCTTATATTGAGAAACCACCTTTCCCTGTTAGAATAAAGGATCATGCTAAAGCTTAAACTGTGGTTCGTAAGAGTAATGCTAGAACACCTACACTCCCTGAGCAAATTAATGTTGAACCTAGTATTGCTATGGTTAAATATCTCTTGGTCAATAATATTGATGGGCATGTTATTTACTTCTGTGATGAAGCTGCTAGAATTGCTAGACCCGATACTAAAGATAAACACAGACCTGTTGTAGGCATGCCTATTGTTTCTGTTAAAATGGGAGATCATTGCTATCATGGCTTATGTGACATGGGTGCTAGTGCGAGTGCAATACCTCATTCTTTATACGAACAAATTATGCATGATATTGCACCTGCTGAGATAGAAGGTATTGATGTTACAATTAAGCTTGCCAATAGAGATACTATTTCACCAGTAGGGATTGTTAGAGATGTTGATGTCTTGTGTGGGAAAGTTAAATGTTCTACTGATTTTCTTGTTCTTGGTTCCCTGCAAGATGATTTTTGTCCCATTATATTTGGTAGACCATTCTTGAATACTGTTAATGCTAAGATAGTCTGTAAAAGGGATATTATTTTTGTTGGTTTAGGGGATATGTCTCATGATTTTAATTTTGCTAAATTTCGTAGACAAGCCCATGATAAAGAATTGCCTAGTAAAGATGAAATTATTGGTCTTGCTTCTATTGCCGTGCCTCCTAATGATCCTTTAGAACAATATTTGCTAGACCATGAAAATGATATGTTTATGAACGAACGAAGGGAAATAGATGAAGTACTTTTTAAACAGGACTTATTTTGAAGCACAACTTGCCTATTGAAATTCTAGGGGATCCTCCTCCACCCAAGGGTGATCCCGTGTTTGAGCTTAAACCAATACCTGATACTCTTAAATATGCTTATCTTGATGAAAAGAAGATATATCCTGTCATTATTAGTGCTAACCTTTCAGAGCAAGAAGAAGAGAAATTATTGAAACCTCTGAAGAAGCACCGCGCTGCTATTAGATATACTCTTGATGATCTTAAGGGCATTAGTCCCACTCTAGGCCAGCACAAAATAAAATTGGAGAAAGACACTAAGCCGTTGTTGATCACCAACGACGGTTAAATCCTAAGATGAAAGAAGTGGTAAGAAATGAAATACTAAAGCTTCTAGAGGCAGGTATAATTTATCCTGTTGTTGATAGTTAGTGGGTAAGTCCTGTCCATTGTCTCCCTAAGAAGGGAGGTATTACTGTTGTTCCTAAAGATAAAGATGAATTGATCCCACAAAGAATTGTTATAGGTTATAGAATGGTAATTGACTTCCGCAAACTAAATAAAGCTACAGAAAGGATCATTACCCTTCACCTTTTATTGATCAAATGATAGAAATATTATCCAAACATACACATTTTAGCTTTCTAGATGGTTATTCTGGTTTCTCTCAAATACCTTTGTCAAAAGAGGATCAGGAAAAGACCACTTTTACTTGCCCTTTTGGTACCTTTGCTTATAGACGTATGCCTTTTGGTTTATGTAATACACCTG
Organism: Triticum urartu; assembly: GCF_003073215.2. Classification (NCBI taxonomy): domain Eukaryota; kingdom Viridiplantae; phylum Streptophyta; class Magnoliopsida; order Poales; family Poaceae; genus Triticum; species Triticum urartu. The sequence continues at coordinate 225,924,457 of NC_053027.1, read as the reverse complement.
CTACCTTTCAAAGATGTATGACTGCTATATTCTCTAACTTTTGTGAAAAGACAGTTGAGGTTTTCATGGATGATTTCTCCGTGTATGGAACTTCTTTTGATTATTGCTTAACCAACCCTGATCGAGTTTTGCAGAGATGTGAAGAAACTAATCTTGTCTTGAATTGGGAGAAGTGCCACTTTATGGTTAATGAAGGTATTGTCTTGGGGCATAAAGTTTCTGAAAGAGGTATTGAAGTTGATAAAGTTAAAGTTGATGCTATTGAAAAGATGTCATGTCCTAAGGACATTAAAGGTATAAGAAGTTTCCTTGGTTATCCCGATTTTTATAGGAGGTTCATTAAAGACTTCTCAAAAATTTCAAGGCCTCTGACTAATCTCTTACAAAAAGATGTTACTTTTGTCTTTGATGATGATTGTGTAGAAGTATTTGAAATACTTAAGAAAGCCTTGATTGCTGCACCTATTGTTTAGCCACCTGATTGGAATTTACCCTTTGAAATTACGTGTGATGCTAGTGATTATGCTGTAGGTGCTGTTCTAGGACAAAGAGTTGATAAGAAATTAAATGTTATCCAATATGCTAGTAAAACTCTAGACAGTGCCCAAAGAAATTATGCTACTACTGAAAAAGAATTTTTGGCAGTTGTATTTGCTTGTGATAAGTTCAGACCTTATATTTTTTTATTCTGAAGTCACTGTGTCACTCCGAGGCTTATGGAGGACACCACGCTGGAGATAGAACTGCACATAGGTATTGCAATCCGGTTTTACTGGCCTACTCTATTCAAAGATGCTCGTAAGTTTGTCTTGTCTTGTGATGTAATATTAGTAGACATCAAGAAATGCCTATGAATTATTCACTTGTTATTGAACCATTTGATGTCTGGGGCTTTGATTATATGGGACCGTTTCCTTCCTCTAATGGGTATACACATATTTTAGTTGCTGTTGATTACATTACTAAGTGGGTGGAAGATATTCCAGCTAGTAGTGCTTATCATAACACCTCTATTAAGATGCTTAAAGAAGTTATTTTTCCGAGGTTTGGTGTCCCTAGATACTTAATGACTGATGGTGGTTCACATTTTATTCATGATGCTTTTCGTAAAATGCTTACTAAGTATGATGTTAATCATAGAATTGCATCTCCATACCACCCACAATCTAGTGGTCAAGTAGAACTGAGTAATAGAGAGATTAAATTAATTTTGCAAAAGACTGTTAATAGATCTACAAAGAATTGGTCCAAGAAACTCGATGATGCATTATGAGCCTATAAAACTGCATATAAAAATCATATGGGTATGTCTCCATATAAAATGGTTTATGGAAAAGCATGTCACTTAGCTCTCGAACTAGAACATAAGGCATATTGGGCCATTAAAGATCTCAATTATGATTTCAAACTTCCCAGTGAGAAGAGACTATTTGACATTAGATCACTTGATGAGTGGAGAACATAGGCCTATGAGAATGCCAAACTGTTTAAAGAAAAAGTTAAAAGATGGCATGACAAAAGGATACAAAAGCGTGAGTTTAATGTAGGTGATTATGTTTTGTTATACAACTCTCATTTAAGATTTTTTGCAGGAAAACTCCTCTCTAAATGGGAAGGTCCTTACGTTATCGAGGAGGTCTATCGTTCCGGTTCCATAAAGATCAACAACTTCGAAGGCACAAATCCGAAGGTGGTGAATGGTCAAAGAATCAAACATTATATCTCAGGTAATCCCACAAATTTTGAAACCAATGTTAGTAATACCGTAACCCCGGAAGAGTACATAAGGGACACTTTCCAAAACCTTTCAGACTCCGAAAAGGAATAGGTATGTGGTACGGTAAGTAAACTGACTCCAAAACAGTTCTAATAGCATTTTTTCTCCATTTTGGAATATTTAAGAAAATAGGAAAATAAAAAGTAGTCTGGAATGGACACGACACATCCACGAGGGTGGAGGGATCGCCTTCCCCCCTGGGCGCGCCACTTGCCTCGTGGCCACCTCGTGTGCCCTACGGACTCCGATTTCTTGCACAATAATTCTTTTGGTCAGTAAAAATTCATTATATATTCTCCCGAAGGTTTTGACCACCGGACCATGAAAAAATCCTATGTTTTTATCTTGAGTTGTTTCTACAGCAGATTTAGAGCAAGATATCATCTCAAGACTCTGACGGAGAGAGCTATGTCTCACATCTCATTGCTGACCCAAAGACCTATGGGGACCTATCTCCTTATGGTCAAACTATGGATGATGAGGAGGATGCTCATTTGATGAGGATCGATGATTCAAGTTTGGAGGAGGAGGATGTTCCTCTACCTCAACTTAGGGATAGGCACGTGAAGTTCAAGAAGTCTAGTCTCCCTAAGAGGGCTAACCGGTCTAATAACGGATTTATTCCTTCTCATTTTTGGCATAAGAGCAAAGGAGATTTATGTGACAAGATCTTGAAGCTAGAGTTGGAGGTCAATGATTTAAAGGAGGAAATTGCTCTCCTCAACTACAATATAAAAAGATGAAGGCAAAATTGTCATCACCACCACCATCTTATTCACCACCAAAGGAGAACTGAGTATCGGGTATGGGCACTCCCCTTGGCAAATGCCAAGCTTGGGGGAGGTGACCCAGTATTGTATCACCATCACACTTCTATCTTTACCGTTTTTCTTAGTTCGATCCTTTTGGTTATATGTTGATCTAGTGGAATAAAGTTTAGTATGATCTAGCTTTGAGTTTTGTGTTGATCCTTATCTATGTAATCAAGTCCCTGAGCTATATTTAATAAAGATTAGTTTTGAGTCGAGGGCTTGGTTATCTTGCTATGATCTTGAGGGAATAAAAGAAAAAAAGAGAAAGATTAAAAAGAATAAAGAGATCATATTGATCTTATGGAGAGTAATGACTTCACACATAAAGAGTATGATGAATAAAAGTTATTGAGAGTTGACAAACATAGTTTTGGTCATTGTTGCAATTAATAGGAAGTAATAAAGAAAGAGAGGTTTTGAAATTTAAATACAGTATCTTGGACATCTTTTATGATTGTGAGCACTCATTAAAATATGACATGCTAAAAAGTTGATGTTGGATAAGGAAGACAACGTAATGGGTTATTTTTCTTATATCCAAAATAAATTATATTGTCATGGATCATCCAACATGTTGAGCTTGCCTTTCCCCCTCAAGCTAGCCAAATTCTTTGCACCAAGTAGAGATACTACTTGTGCTTCCAAATATCCTTAAACCCAGTTCTGCCATGAGAGTCCACCATATCTACCTATGGATTGAGTAAGATGCTTCAAGTAAGTTGTCATTGTTGCAAGCAATAAAAATTGCTCTCTAAATATGTATGATCTATTAGTGTGGAGAAAATATGCTTTATATGAGCTTGTGATATGGAAGAAATAAAAGCGACGGACTGCATAGTAAAGGTCCCTATCACAAGTGGCAATATAAAGTGACGTTCTTTTGCATTAAGGTTTTGTGTATCCAACCATGAAAGCACATGGCAACCTCTGCTTCCCTCTGCGAAGGGCCTATATTTTATTTTTATCCTAAACCTTATACAAGAGTCATAGTGATCTTCACCTTTCCTTTTTACATTTTATCCTTTGGCAAGCACTATGTGTTGGAAAGATCCTGATATATATAGCTAATTGGATGTTGGTTTTGATAAAGCATTATTGTTGACATTACCCTTGAGGTAAAAGGTTGGGAGGCAAAACTATAAGCCCCTATCTTTCTCTGAGTCCGATTAAAACTTCATGCCCATAAGTATTGCGTGAGTGTTTGCAACTGTGAAATACTAAATGATAGTTGAGTATGTGGACTTGCTAAAAAGCTCTTATATTGACTCTTTTCGATGTTATGATAAATTGCAATTTCCTCAGTGACTGAGATTATAGTTTGCTAGTTTTCAACGAAGTTTCTGATTCATACTTTACATTGTAAATATATTGTTACTTTAGCATAAGAAACCATATGACTATATATATATATGTTGCTATTCTAAGAATGATCATGATGCCCTCATGTCTGTATTTTATTTTATTGACACCTCTATCTCTAAACATGTGGACATATTTTTCGATATCGGCTTCCGCTTGAGGACAAGCGAGCTCTAACCTTGGGGGTGTTGATACGTCCATTTTGCATCATGCTTTTATATCGATATCTATCGCATTATGGGCTGTGTCGTGGAGTTGACACAGCAAATGACCTAGAGCAAGGACTTAGTCGTAGGGCCATTGCACTAGGAAGCTTAAAGGGGTTAATCGGGACAAAGGACACACGAGAGAGTTTTTATACTAGTTCGGCCCCTTACGATGAAGGTAAAAGCCTACGTCTAGTTGGGATTGGTATTGCTGAAGTTTCGATCTCCAAGAGGCTCAACTCGCCGGCTTGGTTATCGACTTGGTTGTTTCTTCACCTAAGCCGCCACCGGGTCGTCCCCTTATATACATGGGTTGACGCCTGGTGGCCTATAGAGTCCCGGCCGGCTCATAAACAATGTCCGGCTCGATGACTAGTTAATTCTACCTTATGATACAAGTCACACCACTACGACGCTTTATCACTACGGGCCATAAGTTGCCCGTGGGCTTTAGACCCTTTACTGAACCGCCATCTTTATGATTGATCCTGGGCTTTGCATGATAATCCTCTTTTCATAACCCGGCCCCGCTAGGGAGTCTTACACAAATTGTTATATCCCCGACATTAGGCCCCAGATTGATTTGAACCGGTTCATGTCAATCTTAAAATACCTTAAGAAACAAGCCTTCTGTCTTCTGTACGTGCATAAGTTATAACCCGCCGTGACATCATCTTCTGGATCCAGGGTAACCCACTGTGACGTCATCTTCCATTAAATTCATTTTTCTTTTACTCCGTCATATCCTCAACGGATCTTTGCCTTTACTGACCATCCCGAAAACCGAGGCGTCGGAGTTGATGGATAATGATGTTCGGTCTCCTCGTTTCTCGTGCCATCTCAGTCAGCCTTTCCTTATAAATAAGCACGACCTAGGTCTTTTTCATTCTCCCCCTTCTGTTGTCTTGCTCCTCTCACTGTTTTGCTGCCGCTCGAGCTCTGCCGGCGCCGCCGCAGATCTCCTCGTCCTCTCCATCTCAGGCCGCTGCATCGACCTGATTTGACCAGAGAAACGTGACGAACCTCCGCAGCAGCTCTGCATCCGTAAGTCCCTTTCCTTCTCTGCCTTAGATCTGCATTACGGCTTCTCGAGTTCGTCGGTGTTCGTCGCCGCCCGTTACAGACCCTTGATAGATTTCACCTCTGATGCCCTTTCCTGATCGTCAGATAGTGTAGAAGTGTTGCGGTAGCTGTTTCGCACCCATTTTAAATGCAAATAGATCCCTTTTTCCTGTATAGATGCTTCGTTATAGCTGATGAACTCATCTGTACTGGATTTTTAGGTCTAGAATATTTTCTTTTTGGGACAGCCTTTTGATCCAAAATAATAATGATAGCTTCGTGAAACTTGTTTATGCCAACACTTAGCTGAATCTGCTTTCTGAGAAAATCTGTAGTCATGGCGGCTTACCACTCCGGCTTTCTTTTCCTTATATGTCATTGGCTATGTTTGTTTGGGCTTCAGTTTCAACAGATTCAGCTGTGGACTTGTTGTGCTGGCAAAACTGCTGTGCCGCGGAAACAACTATAGTAAAGGTTAGCTGTTTGGCAACGCAGCTGTGGAAACGACTCTGAGCTAATGAAAAGCCTGAAATGCCCTTAGAGTACTGAGATAAGTGTAACTTGTTGATTTAGTGTTAATAGATTGTTTAAATGGTATCTTGACTGACAGGGAATGATTTGTTCTATGGTAATGCATAAAATCTTTCATAAAAATATTTTTCTCACTTTCTTGCTCATATATACATAAAAATATCTTGACTCACGCGTGTAGTTCATGTTGCCTTCATCTGAGGAAGTGGGAACGACGTCGCCAAGCAAAGGTGTTGACCGTGAGACTGCAGGCATGTAATTTTCATCCTCATCACATTAATCAAAGTGCGCGTCGGAGGCCGGCGGTGGATGAAGGTGAGTGGAGGCGGTGGAGGGGACCGGCGAGTAGGGATGACGACGAGTGGAGGCAGCGTCAGCTCCCGCGGCGGATGACGGAGAGTGGAGGAGGTGGATGACGGCGACGGCGGGGGCTCTTGCAGCGGCGGAGAGTGGAGGCTCCGAAGGCTCTTGCGGTGGCAGCGGCAGAACCCTAGGTTCCTCTCCCTCTCGCTGCCCTCTGTGTGCGTGTGTTAGCGATGAAGGAGATGAGACGGGGATCGACTAAAACGGGGCATCGGGGGCATTCCTTTCGTAATTGGGCTGAATTAACAAGGGCATCGGTGGGAATTTCACTGAGGCAAAACAGTTTCTGGGTTGAAGCACGGCTCGGCTCGCTTCAACCAGTACCACGTAAATACGACTGAAACTGTTTTGGACTGTGAGCCCAAAGCAGCTCCATTTTAGCTGTTTGTTACGGCTTCAGCTTATTTCTACCGGAAACTGGTCTCTAAAACCCAAACAAACACAGCCATTAGCCCTTAGTTAAGCCGCCGTTACTTGTTTTACATCTTCAACCTTTAACTGTTAATTTTGCCGTAAACTGAACCGGCATGTTGTTTTTTCTTTTTCAGTCCCTTGCACATCATGCCGTCAAAGACACCCACCATCTGCAATTGGGTCCCCTCAACCATAAGTGAGGATCGTTTAAAAGAGTTCTTCCTCATCGGGTTTCTGACCTCAAAAAGCATCATGTCTTATCGTGCTCCTGACCTGGAAGAAGAATGACCCCATCCAAAAAACGGCGAAGTGATCGTCTTTACTGACCACATGAACCGTGGCTTCTCACCGCCCAGTTCAAAGTTTTTCAGAGAAGTTCTTCACTTTTTCAAACTCAATCCTCAAGACATCGGGCCCAATTCCATATCCAATATTTGTAACTTCCAAGTGCTCTGTGAGGTATATCTTCAGCAAGAGCCGACTGTGAAATTATTTAGAGAATACTTCTATCTAAACTGGCAGAACGAGTGCACCAACAGCCTTAGCTTAGAGCTTGGAGGCATCTCAATTCAGCGCCGGCAGGGTGTCGTCTTCCCTCTCATAGTTTTGCCAAGTCACCCAAAGGATTGGAACCAAACTTGGTTTTACTGTCAGGACATCTCACCCGCCAACGAGAAGCCACTCCCGGGTTACCGCCCCGATCGTCTTGACTCCAAGTTCGCACTACCAGATAAACTTACCGTTGCTGAACGCAAGAAGCTGCCTCCATCTATCAGAAGAATCAACAGTTTGTTGGGGAACGGTTTAACCGGAGTCGACCTAACCCGCTGCTGGATCTCATGGCAGATTATTCCATTAAGCCGTGGTTCAAAATTGATGTATGAATATGGTGGAGACCCTGACGACTCTCTTCGTCATACCCCGGTTCAACTAACCGAGGAGGACATTGTCGCAATGTCAAACCTTCTGGTGAATGCAAAGTATGAAGATTGCAGTGTTGTTGGGTTAAATCCCTTCTGTAAACTTAACCTGGTACCGGAAGTAAGGATATTCTGATCTTTTTTCCTTTGTATTTTGTCCAGCCGTATTTTTATCACTGATCCTTCCTCATGTCTTTGTAGGCCAACTCTGTCTTTTGGAAAGTGAAATATGATCACGAAGCTGCCAAGAAGGCGAAACTCACCTCCATGAACGCCAAGAAATCGACCCGGAGATCGAAGAAGAAAAAGAAGACCACTGCTGAAGATTTAATGAAACTTGATGACACGTCTGACTCGAAGGTAGCCCTTGATTCCCTTGGCCAATTTTTTAACAATCTTATTGACACTGATCCTTACCAGGATGACACTGGGCCCAGTCAGGTCGGGGAAGCAGAGGTAACTATCATTTCCTCCAACTCAGAGCCCTTACCAAGACACAAAGTTTGACGAGTGATCCGTAAAGTAAGGTTTTCCAACCCCTTAGCTCACTTGGATCCCAGCTTTCATTTGAAAAAGCAGTAACATGAAAGCCGCCATGAAGTTGGGACTGAAGATGAACCGGCTGTGGTCCTTCAACAGACCCCTCGGAAACGCCCGAACGAGGTTTACTTATTGTTGTCTTTAACCAGTTTTAATGAATCCCGCTCCTTGTATTTCCTTTAACTCCTTTCTTTTATCTTTTCAGGAGGTGTCTCGTTCCTCAGGAGACTCCTCACAAACACAATTTCCGGCTTTCAAGACTGCTCCTGGGTAATCAGAAATCCTCTTTTCTTCCAGGTTGCTCAATTGCATCTTGATGCTAACAATCCTGCAATATTTTTTCCTTAGTGGCCAGGCTAAATCCAAGAAGGCGAAGGCAACAAAACCGGCGGAAGACCTGCCAGTGCTGGCATCTGACCCGGCTAGGCCGCTTTCTCCATTAACTGACGCCCCAGAAGACCCGCCTATTTTCAATCAAGCAAATCCTCCTGAGTCGTCTCTTGACGAAGCCACTATGAATCCTTCCACAGTTGGACTGTCAAGCTCAACTGACCTGCTGTCTCCAGGTGCTCAAGATGTTCAAATTACTGGGAGCCGCTTTGTTGAGCCGGGGAACCCAACGGTGCTGGCTCGGTGTACAGAAAAGCAAGAGGCATTGGAGAGGTAGAAGGTTCGCTTTGACGTTGCCAACTATGACCGTCTCAATGCCAGTGATATCTTATCCGGCTATCTCAGTCATGTACACTCCAGTCATGAGTCTGAGATCGAGATGGTCAAGCAGCTTCAGTTGAAGTATGAGGTACGTTGTTTCTGGTTTACTAATATTCCCTCAACCCCCAAGTCTTCAGATTATGAGAGAAACGGAATATCCTGTAGACTTAAAATATAGGTCGAGACTTTTACCTCTAAATCTTTGCCTAATATTGATAGAACAAAAATTTCACCTATAGTCCCCAAGGACCGGTTTATTTTGATCATTAATGAATCGGTACTTTAGAATTGAAAACTGTCTTCAAAGTATTTAACGCTCTGGTTTAACCGTGATAACCTTGCTGAACTGCGTACATTAGCCCCCAAGTGCCAAGTGTTGTTACTTTGTAAAGGACTTGGGACTTCAAATATGTTTGTAGAGTCATAAAAATTTGATTTGGCATACATTAGCCCCCAAGTGTCAAGTGGTTTATTCGTAAAGTACTTGAGACTTGAATCTTGAATTTGGGTATTTGAATTTGAAACCAAGTCTTGACTTATCTGAACGTTTCACAGAATGCCTTGTATGAACTGAACTCTCAATTGACTGATGCAAAGACCCAGCTGGAGAGTCAGGAGTCAGAAATCAAATCTTCCACCTCTAAACTGCAAATAAGCCTTTCTGCCACGGAAAATTTGAAGACCAGCTTTGCTGCCAAGGAGAAGACTTGGGAAAATGAGAAAACACTTCTGACCCAACGAGCTGAAACAGTCGAAACAGCTCTGAAAGAAATTTCAACAGAGCTGAATAGTTTAAAGGGCCGGATGTCTCAGATGGTCGCTGCTATCTTTGGTAAGCTGCCTCATTTGGCCTTTCGTATATTTTTTGCCAAACCGGAGTATAATCCGCCAACTAAATCTGTTAAAAATATATGTAGGTCCTCGAAGTAAGAATCTAAGCCAAGACCCGTTGATTAAGCTGAAGGCAGTATACACTTTAGTTGAACAATTGTATATCGGCACACAACGGGCTCTGGCTGCTATCTCTCCTGCTAATCAAGGACCTAACCGGCTGAGTGACGTCCTGAAGAAGCTATCCATCCTTCATGCCAGGTTCCAAGAAGTAAAACGCTCCTGTGCGTGAGCTGGAGCTTTGACTACCCTAAGCCGCTCCAAGGCTTGGGTGCCAGACCTAGACCCGGCGGATGTGGCAAGGGGCTATCCTACCGTGAAGGAGGATGGGTCTCCTTTTGATCAAGATGACTTTATAGCCTGCGTCCGCGAAGTCCGGCCTCAGGTGACTAGTCTTGGAGATGATACCAATGTGGACAAGTACCAGCCGGGTTTTGATAGTGTGAATAAGAAGATGGCCCCTCCCTCATATAAAGTAATAGACTTGATCCCACCAGTGAGTGAAAATACATTTGCCCCAGATGTTGACCCGGTTGGCCTGATTGACGACGAAGCCGAATTTGTCGCCATGAACGACTTTGATTGGTCAAAACCCAACTTCCAGCAGACTCAAGATGGTGAACCGGCTAGGGAGGGATAATGAACATCTTCATGAGCTTTATAAAGCCTTGTAATAGCTTAGCTGTTAAAACACTTCAAGTTTGCTTGTGCCATCGCGCATAAAAATACTTATCCGTGAATCTGTATTTCGTGATGCCAATGTTTAATGCTTGCTTATGCATCGCTTAACGCTTGTCTCTGCAATGTTTGAACTCTGTTCTTGTAAATACAAAGAAAAGACTGGCATGGCAGTTTAGAACCAAATGGGTTTAAACACCGAATGTAGATCCAATATATTTATCTCGATAAGAGCGGAGACAAATGAAAGATAAGGGCTAATATGAACCTTTTGGCTAACACAGCGGGTAAGTATGTATAAGTAATGACCATACCTTATCCCTGTTGATCCTTAGATTGCCAGTTTAAATAATCCGGGTGATTGAATTTGATAACTCAATGTTTATGAAAAGTTAATGCAATGATCGTTATACCTTAGTAGCTCATACCTTTTGATCCTTGAACCACCAGCTTGAATGAGTCGGGTGACTGTGTTGTCCAATAAGTGAGCCGGTGAAGAAGACTAGGCTAATTTATTTGTAATATTGAGACAACAACAAACTAAAAGGCAAGCAATAAATAACAAGCATAATTTTAATCTTGTATTCAAAAAGGTTGGTGGTTTATGATTCGAATACTACCAGTAAACTGGACCAAAGGGGTTAAGCTAAGGTTCGAATACGACTGTATAGCCCCCAGTGGCTTTGGCGTTGCGCCGATCAAGAGGGTACCAACAGCTATGTTCTCTTTGGTTCGAATACAACCTATGTTTGAACAGGAAGCCCCCAAATGACCTTGAGAGGTTTTTAACGACCCTGATTCGAATACGATCCAAGTCGGACTCAAGAGGGGTTAAGCTATGATTCAGATACGATCAAGAAGCCCCCAAGTGAGTTTGGCCTTGAGCCGATCAAGAGGGTTACGACAGCTATGTTCTCTTTGGTTCAAATACGACCTATGTTTGAACAGGAAGCCCCCAAGTGACCATGATATTATAGCTTAGATTCGGATACAGTCATAAGCCGGACAAAAAGGGTAAACTTGATTCAAATATGATCAGCTCCTTAATAGTCATTTGAAAAATAAGATTTAACAAAGATGCATAATCTTTGAAAAGAAAAGAGACCGATGGTCTTACTTTATTTCTTATCATGGTATATACAATGTGAACGTATGTACATGAGGAGAGCCGGTGGCTCATGTGTAGTACGACCGAAGTTGAGCAATGTTCCACTGCAGACGGGTCTCCTCCTCCGACTTACGTGAGTCTGCATGCTCTCAAACGTCAATGAGGTAATATGACCCGCTGTTTAAGTTCTTACTGACCACAAAGGGTCCTTCCCAAGGTGGGGATAACTTGTGTGCATCTGAGAGATCCTGGATGAGCCGGAGCACCAAGTCACCTTCCTGAAAAGTCCTGGACTTAACCCGACGGCTGTGGTATCGGCGCAGGTCTTGTTGATAAATCGCTGACCGGGCTGCTGCTAAGTCTCTCTCTTCATCCAACAAGTCAAGTGCATCCTGTCTGGCTTGTTCATTATTAGCTACAACATAAGCCATCACAAGGGGCGAGTCATGATGGAGGTCACTAGGAAATACTGCTTCTTCTCCATAAACCATGAAGAAAGGTGTGTAACCCGTAGACCTATTGGGCGTAGTGTTGATACTCCATAATACCGAGGGTAATTCCTCTACCCAACAACCCGGCGTTCGTTGTAAAGGAACCATGAGCCGGGGTTTGAGCCCTTTAAAAAATTCCTGATTGGCTCTCTCAGCTTGACCATTGGATTGAGGGTGGGCTACAGAAGAAACATCAAGTCGGATGTGTTCTCGTTGATAGAACTCTTCCATAGCCCCTTGAGACAGATTGGTGCCATTGTCTGTGATAATACTGTGTGGAAAACCGAAACGGAAGATCACTTTTTTCATGAACTGAACCGCCGTGGCTGCGTCACACTTGCTCACAGACTCCGCCTCAACCCACTTGGTGAATTTATGAACTGCCACCAGGAGATGCGTCTTTATATCCTTAGACCTCTTGAAAGGTCTCACCATGTCAAGTCCCCAAACCTAAAACGGCCAAGTGATTGGAATCATCCGGAGTTCTTGAGCCGGCACATGTGCTCGTCGTGCAAATTTCTGACATCCATCACATCTACTGACCAGATCTTCCGCATCAGCGTGAGCCGTCAACCAGTAAAAACCATGACGAAATGCCTTGGCCACTAAAGATTTTGACCCGGTGTGATGACCACAATCGCCTTCATGGATCTCACGAAGGATTTCTTGACCTTCTTCAGGAGAAACATACCGTTGAAAAGCTCTGGAAACATTGCGATGAAATAACTCTCCATCTGAAATCATCATGGACTTAGATCGCCGGGTTATCTATCGAGCCATGGTCTCATCCACTGGCAACTCTCCCTGGGTCATGTAAGCCAAGAAAGGCACAGTCCAATCTGGGATGACATGAAGAGCCACCACCAACTGAGCGTCCGAGTCAGGAACAGCTAAATCTTCTTCTATGGGCAACTTGACAGAGGGGTTATGCAAAACATCCAAAAAGGTGTTAGGTGGCACCGGCTTACGCTGAGACCCCAGCCAGCTTAAAGCATCAGCTGCTTCGTTCTTTCGATGGTCAATGTGTTCCACCTGATAACCTTTAAAATATCCTGCAACGGCATCAACCTCTCGGCGATAAGCCGCCATGAGAGGTTCTTTGGAATCCCACTTGCCAGATACCTGTTGAGCCACTAGATCCGAGTTACCAAGACATCTGACCCGGCTCCAGTTCATCTCTTTTGCCACTCGAAGACCATGGAGCAAGGCTTCATACTCTGTTGCGTTGTTAGTGCAAGGAAACATCAACCGTAACACATAACAAAATTTGTCACCTCGTGGGGAAGTCAGCACGACTCCAGCCCCCGAGCCTTCCAATTGCCTGGATCCATCAAAATGAATAGTCCAATACGTGTTGTCTGGCTTCTCTTCCGGCATCTGCATCTCTGTCCAGTCATTGATGAAGTCAACCAGGGCTTGAGATTTAATTGCAGTATGTGGAACATACTTCAACCCATGAGACCCAAGGTCAATTGCCCATTTGGCGACTCGCCCCGTGGCTTCTCTGTTTTGAATAATATCTCCTAAAGGAGCAGAGCTAGCCACAGTGATTGGATGTCCCTGAAAGTAATGTTTAAGCTTCCGGCTCGCCATGAACACCCCATAAACAAGCTTCTACCAATGTGGATATCGTTGCTTAGACTCAATTAGCACTTCACTGACATAATAAACCGGCCGCTGAACTGGATGCTCTTTGCCAGCCTTCTTGTGCTCTACCACAATAGCCACACTAACAGCCCGTGAGTTGGCAGCCACATATAATAATAGCGGCTCTTTCTCAATTGGAGCAGCCAGGACCGGCGGCTCAGCCAACTGTGCCTTCAGATCCTCAAAAGCAGCGTTCGCTGCATCGCTCCAAACAAAAACGTTCGTTTTCTTCATCAACTGATACAGAGGCATAGCTTTTCCCCTAACCAGCTTAAAGCAGCCACACGACCCGCGAGCCGCTAAACATCATTGACGCAGGTTGGTTTGGCCAGGGACGTAATTGCCTTGATTTTCTCCGGGTTAGCTTCAATAGCTCGGTTAGACACCAAAAAACCCAAGAGCTTGCTGGCTGGCACTCCAAAAAACACACTTGGCCGGGTTAAGCATCATTTTGTAAACCTGGAGAATATCAAAAGTCTCTTTCAGGTCCATGACCAAGGTTTCCTCTTCCCTGGATTGCACTACTATATCATCCACATAAGCATGAACATTGCGCCAAATTTGATTGTGAAGACAATTCTGCACACACTGCTGGTAAGTCGCCTGGGCACTCTTAAGCCCAAAAGGTATAGACACATAGCAGAAAGCTCCAAAAGGAGTTATAAAAGCTGTCTTCTCTTGATCCTTGACTGCCATCTTAATCTGATGATAACCGGAATACGCATCTAAGAAACTCAACCGTGCGCAACCCGCCGTAACATCAATGATCTGATCAATCTGGGGGATAGCAAAAGGATCAGCCGGACAAGCCTTCTTCAGATCTGTGTAATCCACACACATACGCCAGGTTCCATTCTTCTTGAGTACAAGCACCGGGTTAGCTAACCATTCAGGGTGAAAGACCTCCACAATGAACCCGGCTGCCAAGAGCCGGGCCACCACTTCCCCAATGGCCTTGCACCTTTATTCATTGAACCATCGGAGAAACTGTCTGATAGGTTTGAAATTTGGATCGATATTAAGAGTGTGCTCAGCGAGTTCCCTCGGGACACCCGGCATGTCTGAAGGTTTCCATGCAAAGATGTCCCGGTTCTCACGGATGAACTCGATGAGCGCGCTTTCCTATTTTGGATCCAAGTTTGCGCTGATGATGAACTGTTTGGATGAGTCACCAGGTAGAAAGTCAACCATCTTAGTGTCATCAGCTGATTTGAATTTCAACTCTGGCTCATGCTCTATCATTGGTTTCTTTAATGACGTCATCTCTGTCGGGTCAACATGATCCTTGTAAAATTTTAACTCCTCTGTTGCGCAAACAGATTCAGCATAGGCAGCATCACCTTCTTCACATTCCAAGGCTATCTTCTGGCTCCCATGTACTGTAATGGTGCCTTTATGACCCGGCATCTTGAGCTGCAAATATACGTAACACGGCCGAGCCATGAACTTGGCATAAGCTGGCCGCCCAAACAGAGCGTGATATGGGCTTTTGATCTTAACCACCTCAAAGGTTAATTTTTCCGCTCTAGAGTCATACTCGTCTCCAAAGGCTACTTCTAGCTCAATTTTACCAACTGGGTATGCCGATTTACCAGGTACCATACCGTGAAAAACAGTGTTGGACTGTTTAAGATTTTTATCCGTCAATCCCATCCGGCGGAACGTCTCATAGTAGAGGATGTTGATGCTGCTACCTCCGGCCATGAGCACCTTAGTAAACTGTACCCACCAACCTGAGGTGCCACTACCAAAGCCAAGTGACCCGGATTATCAACCCGGGGCGGGTGATCCTCTCTGCTCCACACAATAGGCTGCTCCGACGAACGTAGATAACATGGAATTGCCGGTTCAACGGCATTAACGGCCCTCTTGTGGAGTTTTTGGTCCCTCTTACATAAACTGGTAGTAAAGACACGATACTGTCCGCTACTCAACTGCTTCGGGTTGCTCTGATAACCGGATTGCTGCTGCTGATTCCCTTGCCCGTGTTGCTGACTATATCCTCCTTGGTGACCAGGATAACCCTGACCGTGAAAACCTCCTCTGCCTGAACCGACGCCCGGGCCCTGAAAGCCGCCTCCACCTGAACCGCCACCTAGGCCGTGACCCCCACCAAATGCATTTGAATTTTTAAATGCCTTCATGATCGTGCAATCCTTCCACAATTGGGTGGCTGGTTTCTCCCGGGTGTCGTGTTTTGGACAAGGTTCATTCAACAACTGCTCAAGGGTGGGGCCTGACCCGCCCGATCGAGGGGATTGTCTGCCCTTGCACCGCTGATTACCACCCTGCGCATTAGTATTAGCAACAAACTCATCAGCCTTACGTTTATTACCTCCCTGATTCGCCGGGTTATGCTGGTGACCCTTGCCATTGCCGTTCTTCTTTCCCTTCGTTGCCTTTTCTTCGTCAGACATCGGGTCCTTGGTGGTATCAGAATCGGCATACTTGACAAGAGCCGCCATCAACGTTCCCATGTCATTACAGTCACGTTTAAGCCGCCCCAGCTTCTGCTTCAGAGGTTCAAAACTGCAATTTTTCTCCAACATCAAAACTGCTGAGCCGGCATCCATCTTATCAGATGAATGTATTATCTCCTTGACCCGGCGCACCCAATAGGTTGTAGATTCACCATCCTCTTGCTTGCAATTGGTCAGGTCCATAATCGACATTGGCTGCTTACACATGTCCTTAAAGTTCTGGATGAACCGTGCTTTCAACTCTGCCCATGAGCCGATAGAATTGGGTGGCAATCCCTTCAAGCAGGTCAGAGCCGTTCCATCCAACATCATGGTAAAATACTTGGCCATTGCAACATCGCTAACCTCCAACAGCTCCATAGCCATCTCATAACTCTCAATCCAAGCCCCCGACAGTAGGTCAGCCGTGTAATTAGGCACCTTACGAGGCCCCTTGAAATCCTTGGGCAACCGCTCATTGCGTATGGCTGGGACCAGGCAAGGCACGCCTCCAGTTCTTGTGGCCAATCCTGCCTCAACCGAGGTTGCTGGATAAGCCGGAAAGGTTTGGTGAGCTGCCTGCTCTGCTGCTATCTGAGGCTCCCGTTCCGCCTCTTGACGAATCCTCTCCTGATCCGCCAAGTTAAGGGCTCCAGCCCACACCGGCTCATGCCTATATCACTACTAGGGAAAAGGCTAGCAGCAGCGCGGGTTTTAGATGTATCAGTAGCGCAGTGACCGCCGCTACTAATAAGGTGCTACAGCTAACATGTAGCAGTAGCGCGTGCTCACCAGCGCTACTGCTACACAAGGGTAGCAGTAGCGCGCTTAATGGAAGCTCGCTACTAATAATAGCTATATCGCGCTTCTCCTGTGCGCCCTACTGCTACTACCGCGCTGCTGCTAACTGTTCTCCACTCGCTACTGCTAATTTTAGTAGTTTTTTGTTTTTTTCGGCATATTTGTTTTGTATTTGAATAGGCTTTATAGAAGAATCTTTAGCACATACAAATTTCATCATGATACACATACAAATGCCTGCGAGAACAGAAATGTAATCATAGCATATACATACAAATAGTCTCATCATAATCATCATCCAACACAAAAGTGGTATCTTGTCATCATCTCGAAAATAGCGATACATGCAAGTCTCGGATACTTGCAACTACAACGTCATCCATCTAAACAAAGGGATATGCGAGAAGAGCTATCGCTATGAGTGAGAGCGGAACTATGCAGTACATGAGGTGGCGGTTATGAGTCCTCTCTCGCGCTAGCGTGAACCTCAAGTAACTAGCTTCTCCTTCTTGTATGCTTTTGAAGCCTTTATGGCTGGCACCCGAGAACCCATTCACTTGCGCCTGACACTCATGCCACTCGTTGTACACCCCCGGAACCTTCCCTTTGTACACGACATAGCACTTCCATCTCGCCATCAAGAAACTAGGTACTTATTAGAGATGCATGTTCATGAAGAGGATGTACAATCATATATATGCAACAAAATATACTAGAGCAACACCGAAAAAGAAAGGGTTAGCAACTAGATGCAACATACAGTATGCAAACCATCATCGAGGCCGACCTGCAAACCTTGCTTAGCAGTCAAATAGTCGAGGTACTCTTGTTCGCCCTCATAATCCATCTCGTCTGCATCTTGGTCAGAAGGCTCAGTTTCTTCGTTGTTCGACATGTTTCCTATGATTAAGTGTCCTCGTTTATTTCTAAAATTATGAATAAATGAGAAATGACATAAAAAAGAAATCTATGTGCCAGCACTCGATATGCCAACTATGTAGCACAAATCATGCCTTTATTCACGGCAAATTTCGGCATGACCTTTGCTAAAAAATGGACATATCGAGTGCCTGAAATTCACCGGAACGGAAATGAATCAACATTCCGGCGTAACATAGGCCACTCGGATCATTTACCAAAATTGAACAAAAACATCACATGTCCAAATGACATGTTCAAATTCCAAACATGACATGTCCAAAACATGACATATCCACATATCACATGTCCAGTTCAAATTTGCATATAAATTTAGCCTACTTAAATTTGCTTTAACAAGGGATGTTGATTTGGACAATTGCTAAATTCATAACTAAATAGATAACCTAATTAACCTACTGCCCTAACTAAAACCTAAGTAAATTAACCGGAGAACCCTAGCTAGCAGAGAGAGAGGGGGTTTACAAAGGGTGCAGGGGCGAGGAGGCAGGCCCGATGACGGCTGAGGTTGGGAAGGGAGGAACCAGAGGAGGGAGGCGAGGGCCGACTGGTCGGGGGCGAGTGCCGGTCGGGGTCGGGGGCGAGCGCCGGGGTGCAGCGGTGCGACGGGGGAGAGAGTGGGGATTTGGGGGGAAAAGAGGCGGGATGAAGCAGGGAGAGTGAGAATTTTGGGTTAGGTGGACGTAGCAGTAGCGCGTTAGACAAAACGCGCTGCTACTACCTTCACTAGCTGTAGCGGTTTAGATAAAACACTCTGCTACTACCTTCACTAGCTGTAGCGGTTTTATATGGAAATCGCTACTGCTAGCTTGACTGTAGCTGCCTTATAAGGAAATCGCTACTACCAGTTTTCCTTTTTGTTTTCCTTTGTTTTCTCCCACTTTTATTTCCCGAGAGCAGTGAACGAAGGGAAGGCGATATATATTGCATCATTTGACGATTAAATATGTATGGTTGGTGTTCTGGTTGCCGAACGGGTTCATGCCATCGGTACACGCGCCGAGCATGATATTCCTTGCATCACATTCAAAATACCGATAGAAAATGTTCAACGCTCTCCACTGGCTTCCATCCTTGACGTGTCTCAGCTCTGGATCATCTCCATCGTCGGGCTTCTCCCTCTCCGTGTGTCAGCGCATTAGCTTTGCTTCCTTGGGATCTACAAAATACCTTTGGAGACGGGGAGTGATCGGTAAGTACCATACCACTTTCTGGGGACATTTCTTCCCGGCCTTCTTGTATCGAGAAGCATTGCACACCGGAGAGCTTGTTTTTTCCGCGTGCTCCTTCCGATAAATTATGCAATCGTTGATGCATGCATGGTATCTAACGTGTGGCAGATCAAGAGGGCACACGATCTTCTTGGCCTCATCAACACTACTAGGACATAGATTACCCGCAGGAAGAACATCCTTTCGGTACTTGAGATGCTCATCGAGGCTAGTGCCGGTCCATTTGTTTTTAGCCTTCGTCTTCAGGAGTTGGAGCGTGAAACTCAAGCGGGTCACCTCAGGATTCCAACCATCAAACAATGGAGTGTTCGAGTCTACCACCAGTTGCTCCAGCTTAGCCTCCTCTCTAGAAGCAGCTCTCTCAGTACTCGTCTCCTTGCGAAGAAATGCTTGAACATGAGGGTGCTGCACGATTGAACTTAGTACCGACGAACTCTGCTACGTGGAGTCCATGTCGTTCTCTCCGCCGCCATGTCCGGCCCCTTCTCCTCCGCCATGTACGGCCTCTTCCCCGCCGCCATTATCGATCATCTCTTCGTCTTGCCCCGTGTCATCATTGCCTGCCCCGTCGACATCCTCAACATCGTCATCCTCATCTTCAATTATCCACCGAGTATAGCCATCCATGAAACCACTCATGAGCAGGTGCGCTTCGGCACGACCATCGTCATGGGGGTCGAGCCAAACTATTCCTTTGCATTTTCGACACACACATAAAACCTCTGTCCGGTTATTTTCTTTCATGTCCTGCACCGCAGACCGTAACCACCTGTCCACCATCATTCCACTAACCATCGTCAACTCTACACGGTAATATAATAAACAAATTGATTATAAAAATGTGTGCATGCATCAAAGTCATACAAAAATTCGGCATGACCTTCCTTAAAAATAGGACATATATAGATCTAGAGTTTGCCCGGAATTCGCCGAAACGGAAATAAATCGACATTTCGGCAAAACATAGGCAACTCAAAAGCACAATTTGGCGTCAACTCATGCCACACACACAATTTCCATAAACATATCACACACACATAAACATATTTCCATTTTGCAAAATCATGAAATTTTAATCACCTATATCTCGAGATCGAGCACACGGTGGAGATGATGATGTAGGGAGATCAAAAGTGCAAAAAGCTCTTCTTGATAAAAATAGATCTAGTTAGGGGGAAAATAGGTCACTTAACTACATACTGCATCTACCTAGCTACCTAATTTGGGAGGAGATAACTTCAACTAGTGGAGGGGGAAGGAAAAAGAGAAAGGAGATGCATTAATGGAGGTGGTGTAGTTAGGTAGGAGTAATGAAGAGAGAGAAAGGTAGGTAGAAGAGGGAGAGTAATGGGGGAGAAGTATTGAGGAAGAAGAAGAGTGAGAGTGGGAGAGGTAGGGGAAAGGGAGAGGAGGGGGAGGGGGAGGGTGGGTGGGTGGGGAGAAAAGGTGGTGGGTGCGGGTTAGCAGTAGCGCGGGACGTAAACCGCGCTGCTGCTAAGAAAGTAGCAGCAGCACGCTTTAGGTACAAGCGCTACTGCTAACCGGGACCAAAAGTGTGCCAGATTTGAAAATTAGCAGCAGCGACCTCAGAAAAACCGCGCTACTGCTACAGCTATAGCAGTAGCGCGGCTCGCGACACCGCGCTGCTGCTAAATGGAGTTGGGTGGGCACTGTTGGTCCATATTTGTAGCAGCGCGGGTTACTCCGAGCGCGCTACTGCTAAGCACTTGTCAATAGCGGGTTTTCCACACCTGCGCTACTGCTAATTAGCAACAGCGCTCCTTTTTGAGCCGTGCTGCTGCTAAGATTCTGTGTATAGGGTTTTCCCTAGTAGTGTATGGCCGGTTGTGGCATTGAGCATTACTTGACATCTCTGCGGACTCCATGTGCCTACTGTAACTTGGGCTCCGGCTTGGGCGAGGAGTTGGATGAATCCTGTCTCGACTGTAGGAGTATGCATCCTGCTGGGCCAGAGCCGTCTGAAGTAGTTCTCTTACCCTTCGGGTTTTAATTGCTGCTGGCAGTCGCCTTCCATTGGGAGAGCCGCCAAACGAGCCGACGCTACGATGAGGTTTTCCATAGGGTTGGAGAAGTGACTCGGAGGTGTTGATACATAACGAGGAGGAGCTGTATTTATATGAGGTGGCTCCATTATGCGTGGCTGAACTGGTGCGCTGGGTGTCGTGACCCGGTTTGCCTCCGGCGGGTTGCTCCCCCCAGCCCCAGGTGTATGGAACAGGTTCCTTGGATCCAGCGTTAAAGGTAGATGCGACTGAGTTTTCTGATGCCTCCTCCTCATGACCTCGTTTGATGCGTTAAGATCCACCGAGAGCCGGAAAGTTTTTGCTTGAAGTTGCTGAGCACGAGCATCCAGAGCTGCTCGTTCTTCTAGCATCTGGGTTTCCTCCGCGGCTAGATTTTCCTTAGCTTGCACCATCTCCTCCCACACGCGTGCCACTTCTGCGTTGTGCTGGGCTTTATCCACCGGTTCTGCCACAGCGGTCAACAGAGTCGTCAGCCTATCCATGAGGTCCATTAGAACCTGAGCCGGGGGGCGCACGGGGTCTCTTGACCCGACTGCTGCCGACCCGGTAGCTGCTGCTGCCACTGTGGTAGAGTTCTGCCCGGGCTGCGTCCCCGCCATGAAGACTCCGGCCCAATTCGGCGGCTCAAGGGGGTCCGGAATACTGCTGCCATCGGAACAGCCCCCGAGCATGCCGTCTTGCGGCTGGTACAACGAGTCTGTCTCACCTGTTGATGTTGCAGTATCAGAGCAGATAGCCGTCTCCCCGCCTTCCATCGATCCTTCGGAGTATTCACCACCATGGATGCAGCCTACGAAGGCATGTCTCACGACAGATTGAACACGGGTGGACTCGACGCGCTGAGCCATTTCGATGAGGTTCGTGTGGACGACCGGCTCAGGGCCTGACTCTCTGATCTGGCCGATGAAGACGTGAATTCCGCCGAAGGGGACCCGGTACCCGTACTTGATCGAGCCGGCCTCGGGGCCCCAGCCTTCGTTGTTGATGTAGAGTTTGCCGCGACGACTCTTGGTCATCCGGCCCACAGCGTATCCCTTGAGCCCTTCGAAGTTGCCCTTCAAGAACTCAAATCCACCGCGCGCTGGCCCCACGGTGGGCACCAACTGTCGTGGAGTTGACACGGCAGATGTCCTAGAGCAAGGACTTAGTCGTAGGGCCATCGCACTTGGAAGCTCAAAGGGGTTAATCAGGACAAAGGACACATGAGAGAGTTTTTATAGTAGTTTGGCCCCTTACGATGAAGGTAAAAGCCTACGTCTAGTTGGGATTGGTATTGCTGAAGTTTCGATCTCCAAGAGGCTCAACTTGCCGGCTTGGTTATCGACTTGGTTGTTTCTTCATCTAAGCCGCCACCGGGTCGTCCCCTTATATACATGGGTTGACGCCTGGTGGCCTACAGAGTCTCGGTCGGCTCATAAACAATGTCCGGCTCGGTGACTAGTTAATTCTACCTTATGATACAAGTCACGCCACTATGGCGGTTTATCACTACGGGCCATAAGTCGCCCGTGCGCTTTAGACCCTTTACTGAACCGCCATCTTTATGATTGCTCTAGGCTTTGCATGATAATCCTCTTTTCATAACCCGGCCCCTCCAGAGCGGCTTACATAAATTGTTATATCCCCGACAGGCTGTTATTACACTTTTATGTCACAATAGTTATGCCGTTTATCTCTTTTTACAAGGTTTGCATGAAGAGGGAGAATGCCGGCAGCTGGAATTTTGGGCTAAAAGGAGCAAATATTAGAGGCCAATTATGCACAACTCCAAAAGTCCTGAAACTCCATGAAAGTCAGTTTTGGAATATATTAAAAATATTGGGCAAAGAAAGCACCAGAGGGGGCCAGCCACCGTCCACGAGGGTGGGGGGCGCGCCCTACCCCCCTAGGCGCGCACCTGCCTTGTGGGCCACCTGGCAGGCCTCCGAAGCCCATATTTTGGTATAAGGTGTCTTTCAACTGAGAAAAAATCAGAAGGAAGCTTTCGGGATGAAGCGCCGCTGTCTCGAGGCGGAAACAATCTAGGGCTCCGACGAAGCTGTTCTGCCGGGGAAACATCCCTCCGGGAGGGGGAAATCATCACCATCGTCAGCACCATTGATCCTCTCATTGGGAGGGGGTCAATCTGCATCAACATCTTCATCGGCACCATCTCCTATCAAACCCTAGTTCATCTCTTGTATCCGATCTTTGTCTCAAAACCTCAGATTGGTACCTGTGAGTTGCTAGTAGTGTTGATTACTCCTTGTAGTTGATGCTAGTTGGTTTATTCGGTGGAAGATTATATGTTCAAATCCTTTATGCATATTAATACCCCTCTGATTATGAACATGAATATGATTTTTGAGTAGTTACGTTTGTTCCTGAGGACATGGGAGAAGTCTTGCTACAAGTAGTCATGTGAATTTGGTATTCGTTCGATATTTTGATGAGATATATGTTGTCTTTCCTCTAGTGGTGTTATGTGAACATCGACTACATGACACTTCACCATTGTTTGGGACTAGGGGAAGGCATTGAGAAGTAATAAGTAGATGATGAGTCGCTAGAGTGACAAAAGCTTAAACCCTAGTTTATGTGTTGCTTCATAAGGGGTTGATTCGGATCCATATGTTTGATGCTATGGTTAGGTTTACCTTAATTCTTCTTTCGTAGTTGCAGATGCTTGCGAGGGGGTTAATCATAAGTGTGATACTTGTCCAAGGAAGGGAAAAACCCGAGCACCGGTCCACCCACATATCAAATTATCAAAGTAACAAACTTGAATCATATGAGCATGATGAAAACTAGCTTGACGATAATACCCATGTGTCCTCGGGAGCGCTTTCCTTTATATAAGAGTTTGTCAAGGCTTGTCCTTTGCTACAAAAAGGATTGGGCCACCTTGCTGCACCTTGTTTACTTTCGTTACTTGTTACTCGTTATGAATTACCTTATCACAAAACTATCTGTTACCGATAATTTCAGTGCTTGCAGAGCATACCTTGCTAAAAACTGCTTGTCATTTCCTTCTACTCCTCGTTGGGTTCGACATTCTTACTTATCAAAATGAATATGATAGATCCCCTATACCTGTGGGTCATCAGAGACGAGAGATGAAGGTAAATGGCCACATGAATAAAAGGGGGTCGGGCGGCGTGGTTTCTTGGCGCGCACGTATGTCAGTTTTTGCAGCGAGTAACTGCATTGTCGCGCCGCGCCCGGCGCAACACATGCACATGAACGTGCATGATCGTGTGCCGACCCCAAACACTGGCAGCGCGCATGGAGGGATGAGGGCAAAGCACCTGGAGGGACGCGAGAGCATAGCGCATGCCGCGGCCGCCTAAACCGCAGGCAACCACACGCATAGAGCAGTCGAACACGCAGGAAATGGTCGCCTACAAGCCGGCCGACAGTTGCGTCGCTGCGTAGAGAGCGGCCGTGTGCTACCACCTCCATCTAGTCTATAGTCCCCTATATATTCTATTCCATACTTTTCCCTCAAATTGAACCAAAAAAATGTTAATGCATGTTATAAAAATTATATAATTGGAAATTATGTTCAAAAACGAATCCAACTATATAATCTCTGGCGACATGCATTCATATTTTATTAGTTAAATCATACTTACAAACCAGGATGGGGTATAGTAGGTAATTAAATCGAAAACGTTTTTTTATTAACTGTATGTTTACGCGGCCTTTCGTCCTCCTCTCACACATCTTGTCACCCCGCTGCCGCAGACGGCTTACAGTGCAAGCTTGCACTACAAAAAAAGACACATCCGTGACATTTTGGGCCGAACGAATTTTTTTTCTGTCATACTTATGACACTTCTATGACGATAATTGTGACAAAACCCGGTATCATCGGAGATGTGGTGGGGTCCTACTTCTATGACAAAAAATCATGATAGAAAATGGGCTTTTCGTCCTGGGCGGGCCGGAGACGTAGCTGCATGACATTCTTTGGGCCGTCCATGACGGAAAAAACCGTGGTAGAAGCGAGGGCGAGGAAAGTATCGGGGTGTTCCTGGTTACGGTGGGTGGTGGGGGCCGAGCGATGCGCGTTCCCTCGTACACGCACGCGCGTGGGTGCGAGGTGTTGGGCTCTAACTGAACCCGAGCGAGGCGTTGGGCTCTAACTGAACCCGAGCGATTGCACTGCAGGATACGTGTTACTCAACCCGAGCGATCGATCGATGGCTGTTAACTGAACGTGATCGAGCGATTCCTTCGCTACTGCTGCTAACTGAAGTAGATCGATGCTGCCTCTGGATGAACAATGAGCGTTGCTAGGGAGGTTTGGATGAACAGTTCCCGGTGGGGGTGGATGAACAGGACCCCGTGGTGTTGCCTCTGGATGAACAGGACCCCGATCGATCGAGCCGGTTGGGGCTGGATGAACAAGACCCCGTGGAGGGCAGGATGAACAGGACCACCCTGTGGAGGGCAGGATGAAAAGTAGACGATGGAGGGCTGGATGAACAGTAGCCCGTGGAGGGATGGTTGAACAGTAGACGGTGGAGTAGCGCGCGGTGGAGGCTGGATGAACAGGAGCCCGTGGATGAACAGTCGCAGGTGGAGGCTGGAGGAGGTCGACGATGGATGAACAGTAGCCCGTGGAGATAGGAGGGGGTCGACTATGGAGACGAATAGTATCCCATGGAGTCCCGTTTTGCGGTATGCCACACCCCTCCCGATTAACATGACCCCTGTTTCGACCGTAGCACTCCAACACAAGTCTGTTTCCTCCGTTTTGCGGTACGCCACACCCCTCCCGATCAACAGGACCGCCATTTCGAGCGTACGAGGTCCGTTTCATCCATTTTGCGGTACACTAGACCCCTCCCGATGAACAGGATCCCGTTTCCAACGTGGCCATTCGAACACAAGGCCGTTTCCTCCGTTCTGCGGTACGCCAGGCCTTGTTTCCATCGGCTGTTCCGTCCAAGCCCTATCGATGAACACGACGACGCATTCTGTTCCGACCCAACCGGTTGGCTCCCCATGAACACGACGACGACGCTGTTTCTCCATTCCGACCCAGCCATGTACACGAGCCCTGGCCGTACGTATGCGCGACTAGGTGTTCGAGACCCTGCCTGTATGTACATACGTGGCCATATTTTCTTTCTTGCACACTGGCCGCTGTACGTACGTGTACATGCTACGTGCGCGCCTCTACTATGACACGTGCGCGCCTCTACATCAACCAGTATGTACGTACACGTTCACGACTAGAATGACAACGCTACGTACGCTTCGACCAGGTGGGTCCCGACTGTCAGGCACTTCCTTGCGTGCGAAGATGTAGTTTGTGACGCCTGGGTAATTAAGCTACTGTGAGCCTCTGCTAATGATGCCATGTCACCTCGGTTACTGTCGATATACTCGCGTTAGTTTAAAACTGATTCAAATTCAAATTCAAAATCAAGCAAACAATAAAAGTTTTCAAATATTAAAACTAAAATGTTCATCATATGGCAAATAATCCCTAACTAGTTTTGGTGGTGGAACCAACCTTTTTCAAAGTGTTTAAATGTCCTAAAACTAATTAAAACCAGTGGCTAAAATAATAATTTAATTTCTTTTGAAAATATAGAAATATTAAACTAATTTATTTTGGGACCAAACTAGGTTTGGCAGTGTCCTATTTTGATGATACTAATTTAGGTGCTAACCTAGTATCTTCGAGAAACTAAAAATATCAAAAACTAAAATGAAAAGAGAAAAACAAACTAAGAGAAAACAAAATGAAGAAAAGAAAAGAATGTACCCCCCCCCCCACTGGGCACCGACCCAACAGGCTGGCCCAGTCAGCCCTCCCCTGGGGCCAACCAGCCCAGCTGGCCACTCCAGTCGGCCCGGCCAGACCGGCCCACCCCACCTCACCTACTAACCCCCCCAGGGGACACCGAACTCCAGCCCACGAACACCACTCCCCCCCGCATGATTCCTCCCGGTCTTCTCCTCGTTTCCCCGTTTCTGGATCTGGATCGGGCCACTGCCCCGACCCTGACGCCGCGCCCCATCGGTCGCCGTCGCCACGCCGTTGCCGCTGGACCTCGTCGTCCCCATCCTCAGCCCGGACGACCGCGCATGGCGACGCCCTCGCCGGATTCGTCAAGCCTCTCCTCACCGGACTACCTCCCCGACGAGCTCCCTCACGCCTCGCCGCCCCCACTCCCCTTCAACGCCGGTGAGGACCCCGGTCCTCTTCTCTCCCTTTGCCTGCCGACCACCGCACGCGCGCCCGCGCACGCATCGCCCTGCACGCGCCTCACCCTGCTGCTGCCCGCGCTGCCTCCCGCTCCCTAGCACGCTCGTTGCCCGGGCCCTCCGCCCGCACCCGCGCCCGGAGCTCGCTCCGCCGTGGCCATCCCGCGCCCCTGCCCTGCTTAGCACTGCTTCCTCCCGCGCCCGGGCGCTCTTGTAGTTGCTCCTCTCGTTGCTTCTGCTCTGTTGCAGGCTACTTGCAGCTGCTGTTCCGACCTGCCGCTGGCCCTGCTGCCGCATCCGTCCATGCCCGTCGGCGCCTGGCCACGCCAGTCTTCGCCCGACTACGCCGGTGCCATCCACCGCGGGCTCACCACCCGCTCGTGCCGCATCTGCGCCGCGACGCTCCCCAAGCGCTCCCGCACGCACACCTACCTCCTCCGCTGCCACCTCCGGCGCCCGGCGCCGGAGCTGCGCCACCGCTTCCCCTCGGTCGTGCCCGTTCGGGCGAGCGCCCCCAACCGCGCTGTTAAGCCCGCTCTAGTGGCCTGGGTGCCACTGGCAGCTGGGGCCCTTTGGGGTATGACAAGGGGGCCCCACGCCCTTGGAACGATTAGAAATAAAAATAATTAAATTAATTAATTAAGTAATTAATTAACTTAATTAATTATGTTATTTAACTAATTAGACCTAATTAACCTGCTAACTAATATAAATAATCTGTTAGTTAGTTAGGCACGCAATGACGAATGGACCCCACTTGTCAGTTTAACCGGTCAACAGGTCAGTTGACCTGCTGATGTCATGGTGATGTTATAGTGACATCATCACTCACTATTCTGGATAATGTTGAAATAAAATATTTAAATAAATGCTAAAAATGATTAAATGTTTTAAAATTAATATAAAAAAATCCGTAGCTTGGATGAAAAAACTTTGTACATGAAAGTTGCTCAGAATGACGAGACGAATCCGGATACGCAGCCCGTTTGTCCGCCACACATCCCTAGCATAGCGAACACGCAACTTTCCCCCTCCGGCTCCTCTGCCCGAAAACGCGAAACACCAGGGATACTTTCCCGGATGTTTCCCCCTTCACCGGTATCACCTCATACCGCGTTAGGGCACACCTAGCATCACGCTTTGCTTTGTCATGCATTGTTGCACATCTGTTTGCATTGTATTCGTTCTTTATTCCCCCTCTTCTCTCGCTAGACACCGAGACTGACGCCGCTACTACCTAGTACGACTACGGTGTTGACGACCCCTCTCTCTTGCCGGAGCAACCAGGCAAGCCCCCCCTTTGATCACCAGATATCGCCTACTCTTCTCTCTACTACTTGCATTGGAGTAGTGTAGCATGTTACTACTTTCCGTTAATCCTACCCTGATGCATAGCATGTCCTTGCTACTACTGTTGTTACCTTTACCTGCAATCCTAATGCTTAGTATAGGATGCTAGTTTATCATTACTGGCCCTACATTTTTGTCCGTCTGCCATGCTATACTACTGGGCCATGATCACTCGGGAGTTGATCATAGGCATATGATATATAGTTATACTGTTAAAGCACCGGTGATACTGTTTGGAGATGGGGGCTGAAGGGGCAGGTGGCTCCATCCAGGTAGTGGTGGGCCTGAGTTCCCGACGGCCCCCGACTATTACTTTGAGGCGGAGCGACAGGGCAGGTTGAGACCACCTAGGAGAGAGGTGGGCCTGGCCCTAGTCGGCGTCCGTGGTTATTTCAAAATAACACGCTTAGCGAGATCTTGGTATTTGATCTGAGTCTGGCTACTGGCCTATACGCACTAACCATCTACGTGGGGACAGTTATGGGCACTCGACGTCGTGGTATCAGCCGAAGCCTTCGTGACGTCAGCGACTGAGTGGCGCGTGCCGGGTTGGACTAGAACGCCTACTCTTGTATAAGGGAGGCTAGGTTTGCTCACCGGGCGTGTTCACAACGTGCAGGTGGCAATGGGCGATGGGCCCAGACCCCTGCGCCATAGGATTTAGACCGGCGTGCCGACCTCTCTATTGTGCCTAGGTAGGGCTGCGACGTGTTGATCTTCCGAGGCCGGGCATGACCCAGAAAAGTGTGTCCGGACAATGGGGATCGAGTGTGTTGGGAAATGTGGTGCACCCCTGCAGGGAAGTTGATCTATTTTAATAGTCGTGTCCCTCGGTAAAAGGACGACCCGGAGTTGTACTTTGACCTTATGACAACTAGAACTGGATACTCAATAAAACACACCCTTCCAAGTGCCAGATACAACCGGTGATCGCTCTCTCATAGGGCAACGAGGGGAGGATCATCGGTTAGGATTATGCTATGCGATGCTACTTGGTGAACTTACCATCTACTCTTTTCTCCTGCTGCAAGATGGAGGTTACCAGAAGCGTAGTCTTTGAAAGGACTAGCTAGCCCCCTCTTATTCCGGCATTCTGCAGTTCAGTCCACATATGATACCCTTATTCCATTTGATACCAATGCATACATATGTAGTGTAGCTCCTTGCTTGCGAGTACTTTGGATGAGTACTCATGGTTGCTTTGCTCCCTCTTTTCCCCCTTTCTATACCCGTTTTCCACGACCAGACGATGGAGCCCAGGAGCCAGACGCCACCGTCAACGACGACTCCTACTACACTGGAGGTTCCTACTACTACGTGCAGCCCGCTGACGACGACCAGGAGTAGTTTAGAAGGATCCCAGGCAGGAGGCCTGCGCCTCTTTCGATCTGTATCCCAGTTTGTGCTAGCCTTCTTAAGGCAAACTTGTTTAACTTATGTCTGTACTCAGATATTGTTGCTTCCGCTGACTCTTGTGTCTTCGAGCTTTTGTATTCGAGCCTTTGAGGCCCCTGGCTTGTAATATAAAGCTTGTATTATTTTATTTGTATCTAGAGTTGTGTTGTGATATCTTCCCGTGAGTCCTTGATCTTGATCGTACACATTTGCGTGTATGATTAGTGTACGATTGAATCGAGGGCGTCACAAGTTAGTATCAGAGCCAACTGCCTATAGGAATCCCCCTTCCGCACTCCTTGGCCGAAGTTGAGTCTAGTCATTGCAAAACTTTTACTAACATGGCTATGCGGCTTACGGGCCCACGTCGCCATTGGGTGGTAGTAGGATCTTTTATTACTCGACCTATACTCTGGGACTCTGACATCTCTTCTATTAGGGTTAAATGAATTTACTAAAGCTCTAAAATTAGGTTCTCGTAAATACTTTCTCCCGGAGAGCCCCTTCAGTCCAGATGATCGCCGGCTGCACCAGAATATTTTGGAGATACTCTCCGATGTTTCACCGAGCCCCTTGTCCCCTTCGCCGTTGCACTTCCATACCACCGATAAATCCCTATGGAAAGCTACATACACTTTTCATCCATAACTTCATTTCCAATTGTTGTTGTTATTACAAGATACCCTGAAATACTTCGGATATCCCGAGGATCCTTTGTGTCTACTATCTTGCGGCTCCTTTCCTCATGAATACATGTATGAATAATTCCTCGCATTTACCGGGGATTCATTCATCCCCAGTTGTTCAGGTATTTCACAAAATTCTTCAAAATGCCATTCGATCTTCTGAAGTCATCAGTAGCCTATTGCTCTTGATCTTCTTTACCTGCTTGCATAATGGTTAATTCCATATGTCAAGCAATATTCGTTAAAATCCTTGTGATGAACATTCTGACCATATTGATTCAGCATGTGTGCAAATGCACGCAATCATCAGTTGATCCTTATAAATTATCTTTCCGACTCAGATGTCTTCCCGGGCATGAGTTGGTTCTCGACCATTCTAATAGTTGTCGATTGTACCCATAAGGCTATTCATCTTATCCAACCCTAATCAGAGTGTTGCTTCTGATCCCTTGATTTGAAAATCATAATTCCGTTGCATTTGAGCTTAAATTAGTGAGTTGTTTCTATGGTCTGATGTTCTTACCTTTTTCTTCCTCTGGTTGAGTACCGATGCTCACATCAGATCCCTTGAGGACCACCGGATCCTTTGTTGGATTTTATCTGATAGCGTCCTTCATATTCAATCACTTTGGAAGTTCTTTTTCCATTGGTAAACCCTATCCTCTGATTGACCAACCATGCTCTGCTTTCGAGCTTGTGTTATTACTCCAAAGTTTGTGGTATATGTTCCTAAGATGCTCTAATGGGTTGAACCTACGCCTTTTCTAATCTGTGTGAACCCGAAAGATTTCACGGGTCATACTTATCTGGTATTGCAGCAGGTAAAATTTTCAACAACTAATGTCAATTTCGTAATACGAGAGGTGAATGAAAGGATATGCGTTGAACAAGTGGGAGTCGACCTTGAACCTTGTGTTCATGCCCATGGACACGATATATACCTTATCATGGAAGCTTCCCTTAAATTAATTATCCCCTTGTTATAAGTTCATCTTGTATCTGTGGACGTGGTTCCGACCATGTTTCTCCTTGATTCCATTTCTCGTGCAAGTTTAAGCATTTGTCTTCTGCAGAGCAATACCCCAGTCCAACCTCCACTTTGGTCTGTCGTCGAGTATTACCCCATGGTATCTTGAGATATCATGGGACATCATAACTTCTTATGGGTTCTTCATCAACTATTATTACTCATCGGATCCAATTGTTCCTAGGTTCTGGGTTGTCGTCAACCGAGAACACCGAATAGTGAATCGAGTCCGCACTCCGGTTCAATAACCCTAAATAATTTTCGTTGCTTACGAGTTTAAATAATCCTTCAAGTAATTCCTAACTTGATCGGCTATATCCTTATCGTGCTGCTCTTGACTTTGCTACCTGGTCCTTCTTCCCGGAGCACAATTTTGATGAGCTAAGCTTACATCGATTTTCCTCATCATATCATTTCTCCTTAAACCACAAGCTTGGTTTCGAGTTTGTGCCGTACCCGTGGTTCCAATAACCTTCCGCTTCATCATTCTTTTGACTTGATTTCATCACCGATGGATTACATCTTCATGAAATCTCTCAACGATTGTGTCGTGATCATCATCAATCTTATGAGCTCTTCAAGGATATCAATCGAAGTCATAATGATAAATACCATCCTTGCCCATCGATGAATTGTGTTATCATCGACAACCTTATTGCCTTCCCTCCAACACAAACTTGTTCGTGTTCTATGTTATACCTTGAGTTCCTTGCTATCCAACATTTGTTCCTCTTTACCTTGGAGTATTACCATCTTTTATACCCAGGATGTCATCCTTAGCACACCCGACCGGAGGCCCAATGGTTATAGATTCCTTTTCAGTAAGGTTATC
The DNA here is from genome assembly GCF_003073215.2 of Triticum urartu. NCBI lineage: Eukaryota > Viridiplantae > Streptophyta > Magnoliopsida > Poales > Poaceae > Triticum > Triticum urartu. Next base: position 225,891,977 of record NC_053027.1, on the reverse strand, counting down.
CATTCTTCCATGAGGTAATTGTAAGACTTATTCTATAAGTTATTCCTGATGGATCCCTTGTGTTTCCAAAGTCTGATCTTCACCTGTTGACCATGTCCATGCTATCTCGAAGCATGTCTGTGGTACTCTGATTGTCAATAAGAGCATTGAAAGCACAATGCTAAGTTTTCTTTAAACATTATCCAAACACCGTTGTATGGGTAATGCCATAAAAATTCCTCTCCCATTACCTAAATGGTTTTCTACTTTCTATCCTGTCTTGGATATCGTGCTCTACTTGTCCTTGGGGAGGATATACCCCTGGAATATGTGTTTAAACACATTTTCCTTTCCATTGTTCTGTTTAATCTGATAATCATATTTTCCTTTCCTTGTTTGGTTTAACCTTTCTTGTGATCTATATGATCTAAGCAGTAATATTCTCCTGTTTATGTAAACACCTCGTTGTACCACTCGGTCAGAAAGACCCTATTACTTTTGTTGATGAAATTTCGGTAACCACCGATGGACAAGAACTTTGCCTACTTGTCCGCCTCGTTCAACGAGCAGGAAAATGGTTCTCTTCATCCCTCTCCCTTGGTATCAATGTTGTTGCCGACATAACTGATAGACTATCCTCTAACATGCCATGCTTACATAGTCATGCAAGACATCACCGCCCTTCCTACTTTTAACCCACATGGTGGGCCCATAACCCACATTTCCACAAGACCGAAACCTGACTCTCTTATACACCGCTTTTTCCGAAGTTATTCCAACCTCTTGGCTTCGAATGAGATTCATGAGCCACCTGATTATCACCTATTCTGGAGTCAGACACGATACCGATCCCCGTTGCTCTGAACCCCTCTCACACTCTGTTTCAGGCAACGACGATTGTCTATCGCTTGAAACTTCTTATGGTACCTTCTTACTTTGCTCTCGATGTGTTTCATTTGTTCAACTCAAGAGATACTCATGTAATCATTCATGGGATAAACCCCAGATGATTTTCCCCTGATAGCATTCTATCATTGTCAGGCTGCCCCTTTCTTATTAATAAGTACGATGAAGTTCACCAAGAAAGGTTGACGATTTATCCTGATAACCCGAAGCTAAGGAATGACGACATCAACGGAAGCGGTCAACTTCTTCGAGAAGAGCAACCAAGACCAAGGAGAATCGTTAGAATTTCGCAACCAAATTCCTTCCCCCATACTTACCCTCTTAAATCTCGGGACGAGATTTCTTGTAGTGGAGGAGAATTGTGACGTCCGGGTAATTAAGCTACTGTGAGCCTCTGCTAATGATGCCATGTCACCTCGGTTACTGTCGATATACTCGCGTTAGTTTAAAACCGATTCAACTTCAAAATCAAGCAAACAATAAAATTTTTCAAATATTAAAACTAAAATGTTCATCATATGGCAAATAATCCCTAACTAGTTTTGGTGGTGGAACCAACCTTTTTCAAAGTGTTTAAATGCCCTAAAACTAATTAAAACCAATGGCTAAAATAATAGGGACATTTACATTTATGCCCCTAATTTGCGCCCACTCTCAGATTTGCCCCTAATTTCAAAGCCTGCTCAAATTTGCCCCTCCGCCGTTAGGTGCCCTTACAGAAATGCCCTTCTACGCCATTACCGTCTGGTCAAAGCCGGTCAAAGGGCTTTGACCATCCTAAAAAAATAGCAAAAAAATTCTAAAAAATCTGAAATATTGTGAGATCGAAAATACTCATGTGCGCAAGGTGCACGCAAGTTTTTGTGCTATTTGGACATTCCAAAAGATCGTGCCGAGGAAAAACAGTTAATATGTACGCTTGTGAACAGTAAATTCAAAAAAGAATTGCAAAAAAATATGAAAAAATTTGGCATCAAAGAGGCTCGGGTCTGCAAGGTGCGTGCAAATTTTATTTGTGTTTGGACACTGTACGAGCTCTAGAATAAAAAAAACAAAATAGTCATTTTCTCCAAAGTTTTTTCCCAAGCCAAATTTTGTTTTTTTCTCCACAAGCTCCTACAGTGTCCAAACACAAATAAAATTTGCACGCACCTTGCAGACCCGAGCTTCTTTGATGCCAATTTTTTTCATATTTTTTTGAATTTTCCTGCAATTTTTTTTTGAAATTACTGTTCACAAGCGTACATATTAACTGTTTTTCCTCGTCACGATCTTCTGGAATGTCCAAATAGCACGAAAACTTGCACGCACCTTGCGCACATGAGTATTTTCGATCTCACAATATTTCAGATTTTTTAGAATTTTTTTGCTATTTTTTCAGGACGGTCAAAGCCCTTTGACCGGCTTTGACCGGACGGTAACGGAGCAGAAGGGCATTTCTATAAGGGCACCTAACGGCGGAGGGGCAAATTTGAGCAGGCTTTGAAATTAAGAGCATATATGAGTAGGTGGTTCAAGTTAGGGATAGAAATGCAAATGGCCCAAAATAATAATTTAATTGCTTTTGAAAATATAGAAATATTAAACTAATTTATTTTGGGACTAAACTAGGTTTGGCAGTGTCCTATTTGATGATACTAATTTAGGTGCTAACCTAGTATCTTCAAGAAACTAAAAATATCAAAAACTAAAATGAAAACAGAAAAACAAACTAAGAGAAAACAAAATGAAGAAAAGAAAAGAAAGTACCCCCCCCCCCACTGGGCACCGACCCAACAGGCTGGCCCAGTCAGCCCTCCCCTGGGGCCAACCAGCCCAGCTGGCCACTCCAGTCGGCCCGGCCAGACCGGCCCACCCCACCTCACCTACTAACCCCCCAGGGGACACCGAACCCCAGCCCACGAACACCACTCCCCCTCGCATGATTCCTCCCGGTCTTCTCCTCGCTTCCCCGTTTCTGGATCTGGATCGGGCCACTGCCCTGACCCTGACGCCGCACCCCATCGCTCGCCGTCGCCACCCCATTGCAGCTGGACCTCGCCGTCCCCATCCTCAGCCTGGACGACCGCGCACGGCGACGCCCTCGCCGGATTCGTCAAGCCCCTCCTCGCCGGACTACCTCCCCGATGAGCTCCCTCACGCTTCGCCGCCCCCACTCCCCTTCAACGCCGGTGAGGACCCCGGTCCTCCTCTCTCCCTCTGCCTGCCGACCACCGCACGCGCGCCCGCGCATGCATCGCACCGCACGCACCTCGCCCTGCTGCTGCCCGCGCTGCCTCCCGCTCCCTAGCACGCTTGTTGCCCGGGCCCTCCGCCCGCACCCGCGCCCGGAGCTCGCTCCGCCGTGGCCATCCTGCGCCCCTGCCCTGCTTAGCACTGCTTCCTCCCGCGCCCGGGCGTGCCCGCAGTTGCTCCTCTCGCTGCTTCTGCTCTGCTACAGGCTACTTGCAGCTGCTGTTGCGACCTGCCGCAGGCCCTGCCGCCGCATTCGTCCGTGCCCGTCGGCGCCAGTCTTCGCCCGACTACACCGGTGCCATCCACCACGGGCTCACCACCCGCTCGTGCCGCATCTGCGCCGCGACGCTCCCCAAGCGCTCCCGCCCGTGCACCCACCCCCCTCCGCTGCCACCCCCGGCACCCGGCGCCGGAGCTGCGCCACCGCTTCCCCTCGCTCGTGCCCGTTTGGGCGAGCGCCCCCAACCGCGCCGTTAAGCCCGCTCTAGTGGCCTGTGTGCCACTTGCAGCTGGGGCCCTTTGAGGTATGACAAGGGGGGCCCACGCCCTTGTAACAATTAAAAAAATAATAATAAAATAATTAAATTAATTAATTAAGTAATTAATTAACTTAATTAATTATGTTATTTAACTAATTAAACCTAATTAACCTGCTAACTAATCTAACTAATCTATTAGTTAGTTAGGCAGGCAATGACGAATGGACCCCACGTGTCAGTTTGACCGGTCAACAGGTCAGTTGACCTGCTGATGTCATGGTGATGTCATAATGACATCATCAGTCACTATTCAGGATAATGTTGAAATAAAATATTTAAATAAATGCTAAAAATGATTAAATCTTTTAAAATTAATATAAAATAACATGTAGCTCGGATGAAAGAACTTTGTACATGAAAGTTGCTCAGAACGACAAGACGAATCTGGATGCACAGCCTGTTCATCCACCATGCATCCCTAGCATAGCGAACACGCAACTTTCCCCCTCCGGCTCCTCTGCCCGAAAACGCGAAACACCGGGGATACTTTCCCGGATGTTTCCCCCTTCACCGGTATCACCTCATACCACGTTAGGGCATGCCTAGCATCACGCTTTGCTTTGTCATGCATCGTTGCACATCGGTTTGCATTGTATTCATTGTTTCTTCCCCCTCTTCTCTTGCTAGACATCGAGACCGACGCCGCTGCTACCCAGTATGACTAGGGTGTTGACGACCTCTCTCTCTTGCCAGAGCAACCAGGCAAGCCCCCCCTTTGATCACCAGATATCGCCTACTCTTCTCTCTACTTCTTGCATTAGAGTAGTGTAGCATGTTACTGCTTTCCGTTAATCCTACCCAGATGCATAGCCTGTCCTTGCTACTACTGTTGTTACCTTTACCTGCAATCCTAATGCTTAGTATAGGATGCTAGTTTATCATCAGTGGCCCTACATTCTTGTCCCTGTGCCATGCTATACTATTGGACCGTGATCACTCGGGAGGTGATCACGGGCATATGATATATACTTATACTATTAAAACACCGGTGATACTGTTTGGAGATGGGGGCTGAAGGGGCAGGTGGCTCCATCCAGGTAGTGTTGTGCCTGAGTTCCCGACGGCCCCTGACTGTTACTTTGAGGCGGAGCGACAGGGCAGGTTGAGACCACCTAGGAGAGAGGTGGGCCTGGCCCTGGTCGGCGTCCGTGGTTATTTTAAAAATAACACGCTTAACGAGATCTTGGTATTTGATCTGAGTCTGGCTACTTGCCTATACGCACTAACCATCTACGTGGGGACAGTTATGGGCACTCGACGTCGTGATATCAGCCGAAGCTTCGTGACATCAGCGACTGAGCGGCGTTCGCCGGGTTGGACTGGAACGCCTACTCTTGTATAAGGGAGGCTAGGTATGCTCACCGGCCGCGTTCGCAACGTGCAGGTGGCAATGGGCCATGGGCCCAGACCCCCGCGCCATAGGATTTAGACCGGCGTGCTGACCTCTCTGTTGTGCCTAGGTAGGGCTACGACGTGTTGATCTTCCGAGGCCGGGCATGACCCACAAAAGTGTGTCCGGACAAAGGGGATCGAGTGTGTTGGGAAATGTGGTGCACCCCTTCAGGGAAGTTGATCTATTCGAATAGCCGTGTCCCTCGGTAAAAGGACGACCCGGAGTTGTACCTTGACCTTATGACAACTACAACCGGATACTCAATAAAACACACCCTTCCAACTGCCAGATACAACCAGTGATCGCTCTCTCACAGGGCGACGAGGGGAGGATCATCGGTTAGGATTATGTTATGCAATGCTACTTGGTGAACTTACCATCTACTCTTTTCTCCTGTTGCAAGATGGAGGTTACCAGAAGCGTAGTCTTCGAAAGGACTAGCTATCCCCCTCTTTTTCCGGCATTCTGCAGTTCAGTCCACATATGATACCCTTATTCCATTTGATACCAATGCATACATATGTAGTGTAGCTCCTTGCTTGCGAGTACTTTGGATGAGTACTCACGGTTGCTTTGCTCCCTCTTTTCCCCCTTTCTATCCCCGTTTGCCATGACCAGACGATGGAGCCCAGGAGCCAGACGCCACCGTCGACGACGACTCCTACTACACTGGAGGTGCCTACTACTACGTGCAGAGCGCTGACGACGACCAGGAGTAGTTTAGAAGGATCCCAGGCAGGAGGCCTGCGCCTCTTTCGATCTGTATCCCAGTTTGTGCTAGCCTTCTTAAGGCAAACTTGTTTAACTTATGTCTGTACTCAGATATTGTTGCTTCCGCTGACTCTTGTGTCTTCGAGCTTTTGTATTCGAGCCTTCAAGGCCCCTGGCTTGTAATATAAAGCTTGTATTATTTTATTTGTATCTAGAGTTGTGTTGTGATATCTTCCCGTGAGTCCTCGATCTTGATCGTACATATTTGCGTGTATGATTAGTGTATGATTGAATCGAGGGCATCACATAGTTGGTAGGTCCCAGCAGTTAGGGGGCGAATCTTTTTTTCCCCGGACGCACTTCCTTGCGTGCAAAGGTGTAGCTGGTGGGTCCCAGCAGTCAGGGGGGAAACGTTTTTTCACTAAATACGCTGGCCCGTAAGGTGGGTCCCCGCTGTCAGGTAGAGGAATATTTATTTTGCGTGTAATAGGGAGGCACTTCCTCGTTGCGGCCGTGGACCCAGCTGTCAGCCTCTACACGTACAGTCCATGTCCGATGGAAGCTGTTCCTTGACCACGTTGACCATGCCACGCCGAGATCACCAGGGCGGTGGACGACGGCGAGGCCTAGGAAGGGGACAACGCGGAGCTAGGGAAGATGCGGCAGTGGATGCCCATGCGTAGAGGAGCATGAGGGTTCACTGGTTCGCAGCAGTGTGAGGCTGCCGTCGCTGCAGAATAACAGGGGGTGTGGGTGAGTAGAGAGATGGCCTTTCCCCCTCATGCTAGCCAACTCCTTTGCAGCAAGTAGAGATACTACTTGTGCTTCCAAACACCCTTAAACCAGTTTTGCCATGAGAGTCCACCATATCTACCTATGGATTGAGTAAGATCCTTCAAGTAAGTTGTCATCGGTGCAAGCTATAAAAATTGCTCTCTAAATATGTATGATTGATTGGCGTGGAGGAAATAAGCTTTATACAATCATGTGATATGGAAGAGAAGATGCCTAGGAAGGGGACGACGCAGAGCCAGGGAAGATGCGGCAGTGGATGCCCCCGCGTAGAGGAGTATGAGGGTTCACTGGTTAGCTGCGGTGTGAGGCTGCCGTCGCTGCAGAATAACAGGGGCTGTGGGTTAGTAGAGAGCTGGCCTGGCCAGCGGTGGGAGTAGTAGGGGGCGGTGAGGCCTCCGCCGCATCGCAGCCGGCCACGGGAGGCAGGAGCACGAGGCATGACCGGCGCTGGTTTGGGCGGCTGGAGCAAGAAGACCAGAGGTTGAAGAAGCACTACGGCCATTGGATGGACATCGTACGGTCAATGGAGCTAGAACGTGCATATTGACTAAGTTGACAACCCTCCATCCCCGTCAACTTAGTAGGCCCTCAAGTCAGCCTGCCACTATACTGGGTCCCAGCTAGCAGGGGGAGTATTCATTTTTTGTGTAATAAGGAAGCACTTCCTTGCATGCGAAGATATAGCTGGTGGGTCCAAGCGGTCAGCGGCGGTAAAGTTTTTTTCTTGAAATACAGAGGCCCTTTCGGTGGGTCCCAGATGTCAGGTGGAGGAATCATTATTTTCCACGTAATAAGGAGGCATTTCCTTGTTTGCGGCCATGGACCCAGCTGTCAGCCTCTCCACGTACAGTCCACTTTAGATGCATGTCGGTCTTTGACCATGTTGACCAGGCCGCGCCGAGACCACCATGGCGGTGGATGACGGGTGATGCCTAGGAAGGGAACGACACGGAGGCAGGGAAGACTCACCAGTTGTTTCCCACGCGGAGGGGAGTACGACTGTATGAGGGTTTACTGGTTCGTCTACCGTCGCCGGAGAATAACAACAGGTGTGGGTGAGTAGAGGGATGGCTAGGCCAGCAATGGGAGTACGGTGGGGCGGTGAGGCCTGCGCGGTAGCACAGCCGGCCGCGGGGAGGAGGGAGCAGGCAGTCCCACTGGGCTTGTTTGAGCGGCTGGACCAGGAAGAGCAGAGATTGAAGAAGCACGACGGCTGTTGGATGGACATCCAACAGTCACTGCTTGTGAGTCAACCTTTTTTTAGGAAAGCCTAAACTCTGTGGAAAACATCATGATACGTCCATTTTGCATCATGCTTTTATATCAATGTTTATTGCATTATGGGTTGTTATTACACATTATGTCACAATACTTATGACTATTCTCTCTTATTTTACAAGGTTTACATAAAGAGGAAGAATGCTGACAGCTGGGATTCTGGGCTGGAAAAGGAGCAAATATTAGAGACCTATTCTGCACAGCTCCAAAAGTCCTGAAACTTCACGGAAGACATTTTCAGAATATATGAAAAATACTAAGCGCAAGGAGTTCACCAGGGGGGCCACACCCTGCCCACGAGGGTGGGGGGCGCGCCCTACCCCCCTGGGCGCGCCCCCTACCTCATGGGCCCCCTGGTGGCCCTCCGATGGCCATCTTCTGCTATATGGAGTCTTTCGATGAGGAAAAAAATTATAAGCCATCTTTCCGGACGAGACTCCGCCGCCATGAGGCGGAACCTTGGCGGAACCAATCTAGGGCTCTGGCGGAGCTGTTCTGCCGGGGAAACTTCCCTCCGGGAGGGGGAAATCATCGCCATCGTCATCACCAACGCTCCTCTCATCGGGAGAGGGCAATCTCCATCAACATCTTCACCTGCACCATCTCCTCTCAAAACCCTAGTTCATCTCTTGTATCCAATTCTTGTCTCCAAGTCCGGGATTGGTACCTGTGGGTTGCTAGTAGTGTTAATTACTCCTTGTAGTTGATGCAGTTGGTTTATTGGTGGAAGATCATATGTTCAGATCCTATATGCATATTAATACCCCTCTGATTATGAACATGAATATGCTTTGTGAGTAGTTACGTTTGTTCCTGAGGACATGGGAGAAGTCTTGCTATTAGTAGTCATGTGAATTTGGTATTCGTTCGATATTTTGATGAGATGTATGTTGTCTCTCCTCTAGTGGTGTTATGTGAACGTCGACTACATGACACTTCACCATTATTTCGGCCTAGAGGAAGGCATTGGGAAGTAATAAGTAGATGATGGGTTGCTAGAGTGACAGAAGCTTAAACCCTAGTTTATGCGTTGCTTCGTAAGGGGCTGATTTGGATCCATATGTTTCATGCTATGGTTAGGTTTAACTTAATACTTTTGTTGTAGTTGCGGATGCTTGCAGTAGAGATTAATCATAAGTGGGATGCTTGTCCAAGTAAGGGCACCACCCAAGCACCGGTCCACCCACATACCAAATTATCAAAGTACGGAACGCGAATCATACGAACGTGATGAAAACTAGCTTGACGATTTTCCCATGTGTCCTCGGGGGCGCTTTACATCATATAAGAGTTTTTCCAGGCTTGTCCTTTGCTACAAAAAGGATTGGGCCACCTTTTTGCACTTTATTTACTTTTGTTACTTGTTACTCGTTACAAATTATCCTATCACAAAATTATCTGTTACCTATTATTTCAGTGCTTGCAGAGAATACCTTGCTGAAAACCGCTTGTAATTTCCTTCTGCTCCTCGCTGGGTTTGAAACTCTTACTTATCGAAAGGACTACGATAGATCACCTATACTTTTGGGTCATCAAGACTCTTTACTGGCGCCGTTGCCGGGGAGTGAAGCGCCTTTGGTAGGTGGAATTTGGTAAGGAAAAAATTTATATAGTGTGCTGAAATTTATTGTCAGTTGTTACTATGGAAAGTCATCCTCTAAGGGGCTTGTTCAGGGTATCTTCACCCTGACCGGTAGAGCAAAGAGTTTCTCCTCAACCTACCGAACCTACTGAAAATGAAAATGTCTGCTTTGAAATTCCTTCCGGTATGATAGAAAAACTACTAGCTAATCCTTTTGCAGGAGACGGAACAACGCATCCTGATGAGCACCTAATATATGTGGATGAAGTTTGTGGATTATTTAAGCTTGCAGGTGTACCCGGAGATGTTATTAAGAAGAAGGTCTTCCCTTTATCTTTGAAGGAAGATGCATTGACATGGTATAGGCTATGTCATGATACGGGGTCATGGAACTACAAACGATTGAAATTGGAATTTCATCAGAAGTTTTATGCTATGCATCTTGTTCATCGTGATGGCAATTATATATATAATTTTTGGCCTCGCGAAGGAGAAAGCATCTCTCAAGCTTGGGGGAGGCTTAAATCAATGTTATATTCATGCCCCAATCATGAGCTCTCAAGAAAAATGATTATTCAAAATTCATATGGTCGGCTTTCTGATAACAATCACACCATGCTCGATACTTCTTGTGCTGGCTCTTTTATGACGAAGACTATTGAATTCAAATGGGATTTATTGGAAATAATTAAACGCAACTCTTAAGATTGGGACCTCGACAAAGGTAAGGAGTCCGGTATGACACCTAAATTTGATTGTGTTAAATCTTTTATGGATACCGATGTTTTCCATAAATTTAGCACTAAATATGGACTTGACTCTGAGATAGTAGCTTCTTTCTGTGAATCTTTTGATACTCATGTTGATCTCCCTAGGGAGAAGTGGTTTAAATATCATCCTCCCATAGAAGTAAAAGTAGTTGCACCTATTAATGTTGAAGAAAAGACTATCACTTATAATGATCCTATTGTTCCTACTTCTTATGTTGAGAAACCACCTTTCCCTGTTAGGATAAAGGATCATGCTAAAGCTTCAACTGTGGTTCGTAAAAGTAATATTAGAACTTATACACCTGCTGAGCAAATTAAAGTTGAACCTAATATTGCTATTGTTAAAGATCTCCTGTCTGATAATATTGATGGGCATGCTATTCATTTCCGTGATGAGACTGCTAGAATTGCTAAACCATGTGCTAAAGATAAACCTAGATCTTTGGTAGGCATGCCTGTTATTTCTGTTAAAATAGGAGATCATTGTTATCATGGCTTATGTGATATGGGTGCTAGTGCTAGTGCAATACCTATTGACTTATACAAAGAAATTATGCATGATATTGCACCTGCTGAGATAGAAGATATTGATGTCACAGTTAAACTTGCTAATAGGGATACTATTTCACCAATGGGAATTGTTAGAGATGTTGAAGTCTTGTATGGGAAAACTAAATATCTTGCTGATTTCCTTGTTCTTGGTTCCCCACAAGATAGTTTTTGTCCCATTATATTTGGTAGACCCCTCTTGAACACTGTTAATGCTAAGATAGATTGCAAAAAGGATGTTGTTAATATTGGTTTAGGTGATATGTCTCATGAATTTAATTCCTCTAAATTTCGTAGACAACAGCGTGAAGAGGAATTACCTAGTAAAGATGAAATTATTGGTCTTGCTTCTATTGTCGTACCTCCTAGTGATCTTTTAGAACAGTATTTACTAGACCATGAAAATGATATGTTTATGAATGAAAGAAGGGAGATAGATGAAGTATTATTTAAACAGGAACCCATCCTGAAACACAATTTGCCTGTTGAAATCCTAGGGGATCCTCCTCCACCCAAGGGTGATCCCGTGTTTGAGCTTAAACCGTTACCTGATACTCTTAAATATGCTTATCTTGATGAGAAAAAGATATATCCTGTTATTATTAGAGCTAACCTTTCAGAGCATGAAGAAGAGGGATTATTGAAAACTCTGAAGAAGCATTGTGCGGCTATTGGATATACTCTTGATGATCTTAAGGGCATTAGTCCCACTCTGTGTCAACACAAAATAAATTTGGAGGAAGATGCCAAACCAGTTCGTGATCATCAACGACGGCTGAATCCTAAGATGAAGGAAGTGGTAAGAAAGGAAATACTAAAGCTTCTTGAGGCAGGTATAATTTATCCCGTTGCTGATAGTCAGTGGGTAAGTCATGTCCATTGTGTCCCTAAGAAGGAAGGTATTACTGTCGTTCCTAATGATAAAGATGAGTTGATCCCGCAAAGAATTATTACAGGTTATAGGATGGTAATTGATTTCTGCAAATTAAATAAAGCTACTAAAAAAATATCATTACCCCTTACCTTTTATCGATCAAATGCTAGAAACATTATCCAAACATACACATTTTTTCTTTCTAGATGGTTATTCTGGTTTCTCTCAAATACCTGTGTCAGCTAATGATCAATCAAAGACTACTTTTACTTGCCCTTTTGGTACTTTTTCTTATAGACATATGCCTTTTGCTTTATGCAATGCACCTGCAACCTTTCAAAGATGCATGATGGCTATATTCTCCGACTTTTGTGAAAAGATTTGTGAGGTTTTCATGGACGATTTTCCGTCTATGGATCCTCTTTTGATGATTGCTTAAGCAACCTTGACCGAGTTTTGCAGAGATGTGAAGAAATTAATCTTTTCTTGAATTGGGAAAAGTGCCACTTTATGGTTAATGAAGGTATTGTCTTGGGGCATAAAGTTTCTAAAATAGGTATTGAGGTTGATAAAGCCAAGGTTGATGCTATTGAAAAGATGCCATGTCCCAAGGACATCAAAGGTATATGAAGTTTCCTTGGTCATGCCGGTTTTTATAGGAGGTTCATTAAGGACTTCTCCAAAATTTCTCGGCCTCTGAATAATTTATTACAAAAATATATACCATTTGTTTTTTATGATGATTGTGTAGAAGCATTTGAAATACTTAAGAAAGCGTTAATCTCTACACCTATTGTTCAGCCACCTGATTGGAATTTACCTTTTGAAATTATGTGTGATGCTAGTGATTATGCTGTAGGTGCTATTCTAGGGAAAAGAGTTGATAAGAAATTAAATGTTATTCAATATGCTAGTAAAACTCTAGACAATGCTCAGAGAAATTATGCAACTACTGAAAAATAATTCTTAGCAGTTGTATTTGCTTGTGATAAGTTCAGACCTTATATTGTTGATTCTAAAGTAACTATTCACACAGATCATCCTGCTATTAAATATCTTATGGAAAAGAAAGATGCTAAACCTAGACTTCTTAGATGGGTTCTCTTGCTACAAGAATTTGATTTGCATATTATTGATAGAAAGGGAGCTGAGAACCCCATTGCAGACAACTTGTCTAGGTTAGAAAATGTTCTTGATGACCCACTACCTATTGATGATAGCTTTCATTATGAACAATTGAATGTCATAAATGCTTCTCATACTGCTCCATGGTATGCTGATTTATGCTAATTACATTGTTGCTATGTTTATACCACCTAGTTTCACATACCAGGAAAAGAAAAAGTTCTTCTACGATTTGAGATATTACTTTTGGGATGACCCACACCTTTATAAAGAAGGAGTAGATGGTGTGATAAGACGTTTTATACTTGAGCATGAACAGGAACAGATCCTACGCAAGTGTCACTCCGAGGTTTATCGGGGACACCACGCTGGAGATTGAACTGCACATAAGGTATTACAATCCGGTTTTTATTGGCCTACTCTCTTCAAGGATGCCCGTAAGTTTGTCTTACCTTCTGTTGAATGTCAAAGAATTGGTAATATTAGTAGACGTCAAGAAATGGCTATGAATTATTCACTTGTTATTGAACCATTTGATGTTTGGGGCTTTGATTATATGGGACATTTTCCTGCCTCTAATGGATATACACATATTTTAGTTGTTGTTGATTACGTTACTAAGTGTGTAGAAGCTATTCCAACTAGTAGTGCTGATCATAACACCTCTATTAAGATGATTAAAGAAGTTATTTTTCCAAGGTTTGGAGTCCCTAGATATTTAATGACTAACGGTGGTTCACATTTTATTCATGGTGCTTTCCGTAAAATGCTTGCTAAATATGATGTTAATCATATAATTGCATCACCTTATCACCCGCAGTCTAGTGGTCAAGTAGAATTGAGTAATAGAGAACTCAAATTAATTTTGTAAAAGACTGTTAATAGATCTAGAAAGAATTGGTCCAACAAACTTGATGATGCATTATGGGCCTATACAACTGCATATAAAAATCCTATGGGTATGTCTCCGTACAAAATGGTCTATGGAAAAGCATGTCACTTACCTCTAGAAGTAGAACATAAGGCATATTGGGCTATTAAAGAGCTCAATTGTGATTTCAAACTTGCCGGTGAGAAGAGGTTATTTGATATTAGCTCACTTGATGAATGGAGAACCCAAGCCTATGAAAATGCCAAATTATTTAAAGAAAAAGTTAAAAGATGGCATGACAAAAGGATACAAAAGCATGAGTTTAATGTAGGTGATTATGGATTGCTATACAACTCTTGTTTAAGATTTTTTGCAGGAAAACTTCTCTCTAAATGGGAAGGTCCTTATGTTATCGACGAGGTCTATCGTTCCGGTGCCATAAAAATCAACAACTTCGAAGGCACAAATCTGAAGGTGGTGAACGGTCAAACAATTAAACATCATATCTCAGGTAATCCTATAAATGTGAAACCGATGTTATTGAAACCGTAACCCCGGAGGAATACATAAGGGACACTTTCCGGAACGTTTCAGACTCCGAAAAGGAATAGGTATGTGGTACGGTAAGTAAACCTACTCCAAAACAGTTCTAATGGCAATTTTCTTCCGTTTTGGAATATTTAGAAAAATAGAAAAATAAGAAGCAGTCTGGGAAGGACACGAGGGCTCCATGAGGGTGGAGGGCGCGCCCTACCCCCTGGGAGCGCCCCCCCTACCTCGTGGGCACCTCGTGTGCTTTCCGGACTACGTTTTCATACACGACACGTATTCTGGTCGGTAAAAATTCATTATATAACCTCCCGAAGGTTTTGACTCCCGTATCATGCAAATATCTCTTGTCTTTGTTTTGAGCTGTCCTGCTGCATATTTGATCAACATGTCGTCCCAGGATTCGGAAGGAGAGAGCTATGTGGCTGATTACCTTGCAGATCTTAAAGTCTATGGGGATGTGGAGCATTGTGGTTGGACTACGGAAGAAGAAGAGGACTATGAACCTAAGGGAAAGGAGGACACGAGCTCAGATGAAGATGAAGTCCCACTACCTCAACCTGGGGACATGCATGTGGACATCAAAAAGTCAAGCCTCCCTAATGGAGTAAAGAAACCTAAGGTCGAGTTTATCCCTTTTTGCCTCTTGCAGGAAAACAAACAGGAACTATGCAAAAAGATACTGAGCCTGGAGCAGGAGATCGAGGACCTAAGGGACCAAAATTCTGTCCTCAAGCGCAAATTAAGGAAGAAGCCTACGCCATCAAAAAAACCATCACCTTCTCCACCAACAAAGAAGAATTGAGTATCTGGTATGGGCACTCCCCTTGGCAACTGCCAATCTTGGGCGAGTGCCCCGGTATCGACCATCACTTTTATCTTTACCGTTTTTCTTAGTTCGATCCTTTTGGTAACATCTTCATCTAGTAGAATAAAAGTTTTTAGTATGATCTAGTTGTGAGTTTTGCTTTATGATCCTTCTATGTAATCGAGTCCGTGAGCTATATATAATAAAGATTAATGTTGAGTCAAGGGCTTGATTATTTTGCCATGATCTTAAGTGAATAAAAGAAAAGAGAAAGAATGAAAAGAAACAAAGAGATCATGTGGATCTTATGGAGAGTAATGAGCTCACATTGAAAAGTATGATAAATAAAAGTTGTTGAGAGTTGACAAACATAGTTTTGGTCGTCGTTGCAATTAATAGGAAGTAATAAAGAAAGAGAGGTCTTCACATATAAATATACTATCTTGGACATCTTTTATGATTGTGAGCACTCATTAAAATATGACATGCTAAAAGAGTTGATGTTGGACAAGGAAGACAACATAATGGGTTATGTTTTCTTATATCCGAAATAAATTATATTGTCATGGATAATCCAACATGTTGAGCTTGCCTTTCCCCCTCATGCTAGCCAACTCCTTTGCAGCAAGTAGAGATACTACTTATGCTTCCAAACACCCTTAAACCAGTTTTGCCATGAGAGTCCACCATATCTACCTATGGATTGAGTAAGATCCTTCAAGTAAGTTTTCATCGGTGCAAGCAATAAAAATTGCTCTCTAATATGTATGATTGATTGGCGTGGAGGAAATAAGCCTTTATACGATCATGTGATATGGAAGAGAAGATGCCTAGGAAGGGGACGACGCAGAGCCAGGGAAGATGCAGCAGTGGATGCCCACGCGTAGAGGAGTATGAGGGTTCACTGGTTCGCTGTGGTGTGAGGCTGCCGTCGCCGCAGAATAACAGGCGGTGTGGGTTAGTAGAGAGCTGGCCTGGCCAGCGGTGGGAGTAGTAGGGGGCGGTGAGGCCTCCACCGCATCGCAGCCGGCCATGGGAGGCAGGAGCACGAGGCATGACCGGCGCTGGTTTGGGCGGCTGGAGCAAGAAGACCAGAGGTTGAAGAAGCACTACGGTCGTTGGATGGACATCGTACGGTCAGTGGAGCTAGAACGTGCATATTGACTAAGTTGACAACCCTCCATCCCCGTCAACTTAGTAGGCCCACAAGTCAGCCTGCCACTATACTGGGTCCTAGTGAGCAGGGGGAGTATTCGTTTTTTGTGCGTAATAAGGAGGCACTTCCTTGCGTGCGAAGATATAACTGGTGGGTCCAAGTGGTCAGCGGTGGTAACATTTTTTCATGAAATACAGAGGCCCTTTTGGTGGGTCCCAGATGTTAGGTGGAGGAATCATTATTTTCTGCATAATAAGGAGGCATTTCCTTGTGTGCGGCCATGGACCAAGCTGTCAGCCTCTCCCCGTACAGTCCACTTCAGATGCATGTCGGTTGTTGACCACATTGACCAGGCCATGCCGAGAGCACTAGGGCGGTGGACGAAGGCGAGGCCTAGGAAGGGAACGACACGGAGGCAGGGAAGACTCACTAGTTGTTTCCCACGCGGAGGGGAGTACGATTGTACGAGGGTTTACTAGTTCGTCTGCCGTCGCCGGAGAATAACAACAGGTGTGGGTGAGTAGATGGATGGCTAGGCCAGCGATGGGAGTACGGTGGGGCAGTGAGGCCTCCGCGGTAGCACAGCTGGCCGCGGGGAGGAGGGAGTAGGCAGTCCCGACGGCGCTTGTTTGAGCGGCTGGAGCAGGAAGAGCAGAGATTTAAGAAGCATGACAGCCGTTGGATGGACATCCAACAGTCACTGCTTGTGCGTCAACCTTTTTTTATGAAAGCCTCAAATCTGTGGAAAACATCATGATACGTCCATTTTGCATCATGCTTCTATATCAATATTTATTGCATTATGGGTTGTTATTACACACTATGTCACAATACTTATGCATATTCTCTCTTATTTTACAAGGTTTACATAAAGAGGGAGAATGCCGGCGGCTGGGATTCTGGGCTGGAAAAGGAGCAAACATTAGAGACCTATTCTGCACAGCTCCAAAAGTCCTGAAACTTCACGGAAGATGTTTTCAGAATATATGTAAATACTGAGCGCAAGGAGTTCACCAGGGGGGCACACCCTGCCCACGAGGGTGGGGGGCGCGCCCTACCCCCCTGGGCGCGCCCCCTACCTCGTGGGCCCCCTAGTGGCCCTCCGATGGCCATCTTCTGCTATATGGAGTCTTTTGATGAGGACAAAAAAATCATAAGCCATCTTCCCGGATGAGACTCCGCCGCCACGAGGCGGAACTTTGGCGGAACCACTCTAGGGCTCTGGCGGAGCTGTTCTGTCAGGGAAACTTCACTCCGGGAGGGGGAAATCATCGCCATTGTCATCACCGACGCTCCCCTCATCGGGAGAGGTAAATCTCCATCAACATCTTCACCAGCACCATCTCCTCTCAAAACCCTAGTTCATCTCTTGTATCCAATTCTTGTCTGCAAGTCCGGGATTGGTACCTGTGGGTTGCTAGTAGTGTTAATTACTCCTTGTTGTTGATGCTAGTTGGTTTACTTAGTGGAAGATCATATGTTCAGATTCTATATACATATTAATACCCCTCTAATTATGAACATGAATATGCTTTGTGAGTAGTTACGTTTGTTCCTGAGGACATGGGAGATGTCTTGCTATTAGTAGTCATGTGAATTTGGTATTCGTTCGATATTTTGATGAGATGTATGTTGTCTCTCCTCTAGTGGTGTTATGTGAACGTCGACTACATGACACTTCACCATTATTTGGGCCTAGAGGAAGGCATTGGGAAGTAATAAGTAGATGATGGGTTGCTAGAGTGACAGAAGCTTAAACCCTAGTTTATGCGTTGCTTCATAAGGGGATGATTTGGATCCATATGTTTCATGCTATGGTTAGGTTTACCTTAATACTTTTGGGTTGCGGATTCTTGCAATAGAGGTTAATCATAAGTGGGATGTTTGTCCAAGTAAGGGCAGCACCCAAGCACCGGTCCACCCACATACCAAATTATCAAAGTACCGAACGTGAATCATATGTATGTGATGAAAACTAGCTTGACGATATTCCCATGTGTCCTCGGGAGCACTTTACATCATATAAGAGTTTGTCCAGGCTTGTCCTTTGCTACAAAAAGGATTGGGCCACCTTGCTTCACTTTATTTACTTTTTTTACTTGTTACTCGTTACAAATTATCCGATCACAAAACTATCTGTTACCTACTATTTTAGTGCTTGCAGAGAATACCTTGCTGAAAACCGCTTGTCATTTCCTTCTGCTCCTCGTTGGGTTCGACACTCTTACTTATCGAAAGGACTACGATAGATCCCCTATACTTGTGGGTCATCAAATCATACATCCCATCTGCCATTATTTTTAATAATTTAGAGCCCATTTGCTAATTCTTTTTGTTAGCATTATTGCCCAGATTGTGGCCACGGTTTAAAAATTATACGAAATTTTGCATATTTCGGTGCGGTCCGAACTGTTTTTAATCCTGAAATTTCGAGTCACATTCAAACTGATTTTAAAAATAAATGTATGTCAATATAAAATCCAACAAATTGTCCACGCATAAAAATCAATGCAATTTAAAATCTCGAAATGAAAAAAAAAGAAATTTGAAACTAATTGCCGGTTTGATGTGTTTTAAAAATGTACATCCCATTTCTCATTGCTGATAGGCCATTTTCTCGGCCAGCTGAATGAAGCTCTCCTCGTCTTGAAAGATTTGCAGCCCAACAGGCCTGACAAAGCAACTTACTTCGCAAATAACAAAAAAACTGGGTTGTGGCCGTGGACCCAGCTGTCAGCCTCTCCATGTACAGTACTCTTCTGATGGAAGTCGGTTGTTGACCACATTGACAACGCCGCGCCGAGAGCACCAAGGTGGTGGACGACCGCGAGGCCTAGGAAGGGGACGATGCGGAGCCGGGGAAGACGTGGCAGTGGATGCCCACGTGGAGAGGAGTACGAGGGTTCACTAGTTCGGCTGCGGTCGCCGCAGAATAACAGGGGGTGTGGGTGAGTGGAGGGATGGCCTGGCCAGCGGTGGGAGTAGTATGGGGGCGGTGAGGCCTCCGCGACAGCACAGCCGGCCACATTTGGGCCTTTTCCGGAGCTCCGCCGGAGGGGGAATCGATCACGGAGGGCTTCTACATCAACACCATAGCCTCTCCGATGATGTGTGACTAGTTTACCACAGACCTTTGGGTCCATAGTTATTAGCTAGATGGCTTCTTCTCTCTCTTTGGATCTCAATACAATGTTCTCCTTGATCTTCTTGGAGATCTATTTGATGTAACTCTTTTTGCGGTGTGTTTGTCGAGATCCGATGAATTGTGGCTTTATGATCAAGTTTATCTATGAACAATATTTGATTCTTCTCTGAAATCTTTTATGTATGATTGGTTATCTTTGCAAGTCTCTTCGAATTATTAGTTTGGTTTGGCCTAATATATTGATCTTTCTTGCAATAGGAGAAGTGCATAGCTTTGGGTTCAATCTTGCGGTGTCCTTTCCCGGTGAAAACAGGGGCAACAAGGCACGTATTGTATTGTTGCCATCGAGGATAAAAAGATGGGGTTTATATCATATTGCTTGAGTTTATCCCTCTACATCATGTCATCTTGCCTAATGTGTTACTCTGTTCTTATGAACTTAAGACTCTAGATGCATGCTGGATAGCGGTCGATGTGTGGAGTAATAGTAGTAGATGCAGAATCGTTTCAGTCTACTTATCGCGGACGTGATGCCTATATACATGATCATGCCTAGATATTCTCATAATTATGCACTTTTCTATCAATTGCTCGACAGTAATTTGTTCACCCACCGTACTACTTATGCTATCTTGAGAGAAGCCACTAGTGAAACCTATGGCCCCCGGGTCTTTTATCATACAAGTTTCCAATCTATTTTATTTTGCAATCTTTATTTTCCTATCTATACTATAAAAATACCAAAAATATTTATCTTATCATTATTATTATCTCTATCAGATCTCACTCTCGTAAGTGACCGTGAAGGGATTGACAACCCCTTTATCGCGTTGGTTGCGAGGTTCTTATTTGTTTGTGTAGATACGAGGGGCTTGCGTGTAGTCTCCTACTGGATTGATACCTTGGTTCTCAAAAGCTGAGGGAAATACTTACACTACTTTGCTGCATCACCCTTTCCTCTTCAAGGAGAACCAACGCAGTGCTCAAGAGGTAGCAAGAAGGATTTCTGGCGCCGTTGCCGGGGAGATCTCCACACAAGTCAAGACATACCAAGTACCCATCACAAACTCTTATCCCTCACATTACATTATTTGCCATTTGCCTCTCGTTTTCCTCTCCCCCACTTCACCCTTGCCGTTTTATTCGCTCTCTTTCTCCGTTCGCCTCTTTTTCGCTCGCTTCTTGTGTGCTTGTTTGTTGGATTGTTTGTCACGATGGCTCAAGATAATCAAAATTGTGTGATTTTTCCAATACCAACAATAATGATTTTATTAGTACTCCAATTGCTCCTCTTACCGATGCTGAATCTTGTGAAATTAATACTGCTTTGCTGAATCTTGTCATGAAAGATCCGTTTTCTGGCCTTCCTAGTGAAGATGCCGCTACCCATCTAAACAACTTTGTTGATTTGCGTGATATGCAAAATAAGAAAGATGTGCATAATGATATTGTTAAATTGAAGCTATTACCATTTTCTCTTAGAGATCGCGCTATAACTTGGTTTTTGTCTTTGCCTAAAAATAGTATTGATTCTTGGAACAAGTGCAAAGATGCTTTTATCTCTAAGTATTTTCCTCCCGCTAAGATCATATCTCTTAGAAACGATATTATGAATTTTAAGCAACTTGATCATGAGCATGTTGCACAAGCGTGTGAGAGGATGAAATTAATGATACGTAATTGCCCTACACATGGTTTGAATTTGTGGATGATCATACAATTTTTTATGCTGGATTGAATTTTACTTCTAGAAATCTTTTACATTCGGCCGCAGGAGGCACTTTTATGGAAATCACTTTAGGAGAAGCTACCCAACTCCTAGATAATATTATGGTTAATTATTCTCAATGGCACACCGAAAGATCTACTAGTAAAAAGGTTCATGCTATAGAAGAAATTAATATTTTGAGAGGAAAGATGGATGAACTTATGAAATTGTTTGCTGATAAGAGTGTTTCTTCTGATCCTAATGATATGCCTTTGTCTACTTTGATTGAGAATAATAATTGATCTATGGATGTGAGTTTTGTTGGTAGGAACAATTTTGGTAACAACGCGTATAGAGGAAACTTTAATCCTAGGCCGTTTCCTAGTAATTCCTCTAATAATTATGGTAATTCGTACAACAATTCTTATGGAAATTATAATAAGATGCCCTCTATTTTGTATCTAGTATTAAAGAATTTATTAGTTCGCAAAAAAGTTTCAATGCGTTGATTGAAGAAAAATTGTCTAAGATTGATGAGTTGGCTAGGAACGTGGATAGAATTTCTCTTGATGTTGATTCTTTGAAACTTAGATCTATTCCACCTAAGCATGATATCAATGAGTCTCTCAAAGCCATGAGAATTTCCATTGATGAGTGCAAAGAAAGAACCGCTAGGATGTGTGCTAAAAAGATTGCTTTATAAAAGTGTGTTCTTCTAGTTTTGATGATAATAAGGATGAAGATCTAAAAGTGATTGATGTGTCTCCTGATACGTCTCCAACGTAACTATAATTTTTGATTGCTCCATGCTATATTATCTACTATTTTGGACATTATTGGGCTTTATTATACACTTCTATATTATTTTTGGGACTAACATATTAACTGGAGGCCCAGCCCATAATTGTTGTTTTTGCCTATTTTAGGGTTTCGAAAAAAAGGAATAGCAAACGGAGTCCAAACGGAATGAAACCATCAGGAACGTGATTTTCTCGCCGAACATGATCAAGGAGACTTGGCCCGTATGTCAAGCAACCAATAGGGAGGCCACTAGGTAGGGGGCGCGCCCCCCCCCCCCCCCCCCAAGGCACGCTCTCCACCCTCGTGGGCCCCCTATTGCTCCACCGACGTACTTCTTCCTCCTATATATACCTGCGTACCCCCAAACGATCAGATACAGAGCCAAAACCCTAATTCCACCACCGTAACTTTCTGTATCCACGAGATCCCATCTTGGGGCCTGTTCCGGAGCTCCGCCGGAGGGGGCACCGATCATGGAGGGCTTCTACATCAACAGCATAGCCTCTCCGATGAAGTGTGAGTAGTTTACATCGGACCTTCGGGTCCATAGTTAGTAGCTAGATGGCTTCTTGTCTCTTTTTGGATCTCAATACAAAGTTCTCCCCCTCTCTTGTGGAGATCTATTCGATGTAATCTTCTTTTGCGGTGTGTTTGTTGAGACCGATGAATTGTGGGTTTATCATCAAGTTTATCTATGAAAAATATTTGAATCTTCTGTGTGTTCTTTTATGTATGATTGGTTATCTTTGCAAGTCTCTTCAAATTACGAGTTTGGTTTGGCCTACTAGATT
The DNA here is from genome assembly GCF_003073215.2 of Triticum urartu. Classification (NCBI taxonomy): domain Eukaryota; kingdom Viridiplantae; phylum Streptophyta; class Magnoliopsida; order Poales; family Poaceae; genus Triticum; species Triticum urartu. Next base: position 225,869,412 of record NC_053027.1, on the reverse strand, counting down.
GATCTTTCTTGCAATGGGAGAAGTGCTTAGCTTTGGGTTCAATCTTGCGGTGTCCTTTCCTAGTGACAATAGGGGCAGCAAGGCACATATTGTATTGTTGCCATCGAGGATAACAAGACGGTTTTTTTTATCATATTGCATGAATTTATCCTTCTACATCTTGTCATCTTTCTTAAAGCGTTACTCTGTTCTCTTGAACTTAATACTCTAGATGCATGCTGGATAGCGGTCGATGTGTGGAGTAATAGTAGTAGATGCAGGCAGGAGTCGGCCTACTTGTCTCAGACGTGATGCTTATATACATGATCATACCTAGACATTCTCATAACTATGCTCAATTCTGTCAATTGCTCAACATTAATTTGTTCACCCTCCTATGCTCTTGAGAGAAGCCACTAGTGAAACCTATGGCCCCCGGGTCTATCTTCATCATATTAAATCTTCCAATACTTAGTTATTTTCATTGCCTTTTATTTTACTTTGCATCTTTATCATAAAAATACCAAGAATATTATCTTATCATATCTATCAGATCTCACTCTCGTAAGTGACCGTGTAGGGATTGACAACCCCTTATCGCGTTGGTTGCGAGGATTTATTTGTTTTGTGTAGGTGCGAGGGACTGGCGCGTAGCCTCCTACTGGATTGATACCTTGGTTCTGAAAAACTAAGGGAAATACTTACGCTACTTTGCTGCACCACCCTTTCCTCTTCAAGGGAAAAACCAATGCAAGTGCTCAAGAGGTAGCAAGAAGGATTTCTGGCGCCGTTGCCGGGGAGGTCTACGCAAAAGTCAACATACCAAGTACCCATCACAAACCCCTATCTCCCGCATTACATTATTTTCCATTTGCCTCTCATTTTCCTCTCCCCCACTTCACCCTTGTCGTTTTATTCGCCCTCTCTCTCTCTCTCCTCCCTCTCTTTCTTTATTTGCCTCCTTTTGCCCGTTTCTTGTTTGCTTGTGTGTTGGATTGCTTGTTTGTCAAGATGGTTAAAGATAACACTAAATTGTGTGACTTTACCAATACCAAAAACAATGATTTTATTAGCACTCTGATTGCTCCTCTTACCGATGCTGAATCTTGTGAAATTAATGTTGCCTTGATGAATCTTGTCATGAAAGATCTGTTTTCTGGCCTTCCTCGTGAAGATGCCGCTACCCATCTAAATAGCTTCGTTGATTTGTGTGATATGCAAAAGAAGAAAGATGTTGATAATGATATTGTTAAATTGAAGCTACTTCCTTTTTCACTTAGAGATCATGCTAAAGCTTGGTTTTCATCTTTGCCTAAAAATAGTATTGATTCTTGGAATAACTGCAAAGATGCTTTTATCTCTAAGTATTTTCCTCCCACTAAGATCATCTCTCTTAGAAACGATATTATGAATTTTAAGCAACTTGATCATGAACATGTTGCACAAGCTTGGGAGAGGATGAAATTAATGATACATAATTGCCCAACACATGGTTTAAATTTGTGGATGATTATACAAAAATTTTATGCCGGATTGAATTTTGCTTCTAGAAATCTTTTAGATTCAGCCGCGGGAGGCACTTTTATGGAAATCACTTTAGGAGAAGCTACTAAACTCCTAGATAATATTATGGTTAATTATTCTCAATGGCACACTGAAAGATCTACTAATAAGAAAGTGCATGCGATAGAAGAAATTAATGTTTTGAGTGGAAAGATGGATGAACTTATGAAATTATTTGCTAATAAGAGTGTTTCTTCTGATCCTAATGATATGCCTTTTTCTACTTTGATTGAGAATAATAATGAATCTATGGGTGTGAATTTTGTTGGTAGGAACAATTTTGGTAACAACGCGTATAGAGGAAATTTTAATCCTAGGCCTTATCCTAGTAATCCCTCTAATAATTATGGTAATTCCTACAACAATTCTTATGGAAATTCTAATAAGATGCCCTCTGATTTTGAATCTAACATTAAAGAATTTATTACTTCGCAAAAGATTTCCAATGCTTTGATTGAGGAAAAATTGCTTAAGATTGATGAGTTAGCTAGGAACGTTGATAGAATTTCTCTTGATGTTGATTCTTTAAAACTTAGGTCTATTCCACCTAAGCATGATATCAATGAGTCTCTCAAAGCCATGAGAATTTCCATTGATGAATGCAAAGAAAGAACCGCTAGGATGCGTGGTAAGAAAGATTCCTTTATAAGAGCGTGTTCTTCTAGTTTCCATGATAATAAAGATGAAGATCTAAAAGTTATTGATGTGTACCTTATTAAATCTTCGTTTTGAAATATGTATCTTAATAATGATGGGACTCAATTTGATCCACCTTTACCTAGAAGGCGCTCCAAAAATTCGGAGTTTTTAGATCTTGATGCTAAATTTGATCAAAGTGGGATTGAAGAGATCAAAACTCTAGATGTTAATGAACCTACTATTTTGGATTTCAAGGGATTTAATTATGATAATTGCTCTTTGATAGTTTGTATTTCCTTGTTGCAATCCGTGCTAAATTCTCCTCATGCTTATAGTCAAAATAAAGCTTTTACCAAACATATCGTTGATGCTTTGATGCAATCTTATGAAGAGAAAATTGAGTTGGAAGTTTCTATCCCTATAAAACTTTATGATGAGTGGGAACCAACTATTAAAATTAAAATTAAAGATCATGAATGATATGCTTTGTGTGACTTGAGTGCTAGTGTTTCCACGATTCCAAAGACTTCGTGTGATTTGTTAGGTTTCCGTGATTTTGATGATTGCTCTCTAAACTTGCACCTTGAGGATTCCACTATTAAGAAACCTATGGGAAGAATTAATGATGTTCTTATTGTTGCAAATAGGAATTATGTGCCCGTAGATTTTATCGCTCTTGATATAGATTGCAATCCTTCATGTCCTATTATTCTTGGTAGACCTTTCCTTAGAACGATTGGTGCAATTATTGATATGAAGGAAGGAACTATTAGATTCCAATTTCTGTTAAGGAAAGGCATGGAACACTTTCCTAGAAAGAAAATTAAATTACCTTATGAATCTATTATGAGAGCCACTTATGGATTGCCTACCAAAGATGGCAATATCTAGATCTATCCTTGCTTTTTATGCCTAGCTAGGGGCGTTAAACGATAGCGCTTGTTGGGAGGCAACCCAATTTTATTTTTATTCCTTGCTTTTTGATCCTGTTTAGTAATAAATAATTTATCTAGCCTCTGTTTTGGTTTTGTTTTTTGTGTTTAATTAGTGTTTGTGCCAAGTAGAACCGTTGGGACGACTTGGGGAAAGTCTTGTTAATCTTGCTGTAAAAAACAGAAACTTTTGCGCTCACGATAACTGCTGCCATTTTTATTTGGAAAGTGATATTTAGTCAATTCGTTTTGCAGATGATTAATAGATAAATTCCTCCCGTCCAGAAATTTATTTTAGAATTTTTGGGGTTCCATATCTTGCGCTAGCTACAGATTACTACAGACTGTTCTGTTTTTGGCAGATTCTGTTTTTCGTGTGTTGTTTGCTTATTTTGATGAATCTATGGCTAGTAAAATAGTTTATAAACCATAGATAAGATGGAATAAAGTAGGTTTAACAGAAATATAAATAAATAATGAGTTCATTACAGTACCTTGAAGTGGTCTTTTGTTTTCTTTCGCTAACGGAGCTCACGAGATTTTCTACTTTAAGTTTTGTGTTATGAAATTTTCAAGTTTTGGGTAAAGATTTGATGGATTATGGAACAAGGAGTGGAAAGATCCTAAGCTTGGGGATGCCCATGGAACCCCCAAGATAATCTAAGGACACCTAAAAGCCAAAGCTTGTGGATGCCCCGGAAGGCATCCCCTCTTTCGTCTACTTCTATCGGTAACTTTACTTGGAGCTATATTTTTATTCACCCAATGATATGTGTTTTGCTTGGAGCGTCTTGTATGATTGAGTCTTTATTTGTTAGTTTACGACAATCATCCTTGCTGTACACACCTTTTGAGAGAGACACACATGATTCGGAAATTATTCGAATATGTTATGTGCTTCACTTATATCTTTTGAGTTATACAGTTTTGCTCTAGTGCTTCACTTAAATCTTTTAGAGCACGGTGGTGGATTTGTTTTATAGAAACTACTGATCTCTCATACTTCACTTAGATTATTTTGAGAGTCTTAAATAGCATGGTAAATTTCTTAAATAATCCTAATATGCTAGGTATACAAGATTAATAATAAAATTCTCTTATGAGTGTGTTGAATACTATGAGAAGTTTGATACTTGATAATTGTTTTGAGATATGGAGATGGTGATATTAGAGTCATGCTAGTTGAGTAGTTGTGAATTTGAGAAATACTTGTGTTAAAGTTTGTGATTCCCGTAGTATGCACGTATGGTGAACCGTTATATGATGAAGTAGGAGCATGATTTATTTATTGATTGTCTTCCTTATGAGTGTCGGTCGGGGACGAGCGATGTCTTTTCCTACCAATCTATCCCCCTAGGAGCATGCGCGTAATACTTTGCTTTGATAACTTGTAGATTTGCAATAAGTATATGAGTTCTTTATGAATAATGTTGAGTCCATGGATCATACGCACTCTCACCCTTCCACCTTTGCTAGCCTCTCTAATACCGCGCACCTTTCGCCGGTATCATACACTCACCATATACCTTCCTCAAAACAGCCACCATACCTACCTATCATGGCATTTCCATGCAACTTTCCACCGTTCCGTTTACTATGACACACTCCATCATTGTCATATTGCTTTGCATGATCATGTAGTTGACATTGTATTGGTGGCAAAGCCACTGTTCATAATTCTTTCATACATGTCACTCATGAGTCATTGCATATCCCGGTACACAGCCGGAGGCATTCACATAGAGTCATATTTTGTTCTAAGTATAGAGTTGTAATTCTTGAGTTGTACGAAAATAGAAGTGTGATGATCATCATTATTAGAGCATTGTCCTAGTGAGGAAAGGATGATGGAGACTATGATTCCCCCACAAGTCAGGATGAGACTCTGGACGAAAAAAAGAGGCCATAAAAAGGCCCAAATAAAAAAAGAGAAAAAGAGAGAAGGGACAATGCTACTATTTCTTTTACCACACTTGTGCTTCAATGTAGCACCATGATCTTCATGATAGAGAGTCTCTTATGTTATCACTTTCATATACTAGTGGGAATTTTTCATTATAGAACTTGGCTTGCATATTCCAATGATGGGCTTCCTCAAAATGCCCTAGGTCTTCGTGAGCAAGCAAGTTGGATGCACACCCACTTAGTTTCTTTTTGAGCTTTCATATACTTATACCTCTAGTGCATCCGTTGCATGGCAATCCCTACTCACTCACATTCATATCTATTGATGGGCATCTCCATAGCCGTTAATACGCCTAGTCGATGTGAGACTATCTTCACCTTTTCATCTTCCCCACAACCACCATTCTATTCCATCTATAGTGCTATGTCCATGGCTCATGCTCATGTATTGCGTGAAGATTGGAAAAGTTTTGAGAATGTCAAAAGTATGAAACAATTGCTTGGCTTGTCATCGGATTTGTGCATGATTTAAATACTTTGTGTGGTGAAGATAGAGCATAGCCAGACTATATGATTTTGTAGGGATAACTTTCTTTGGCCATGTTATTTTGAGAAGACATAATTGCTTAGTTAGCATGCTTGAAGTATTATTATTTTTATGTCAATGTTGAACTTTTGTCTTGAATCTTTCGGATCTGAATATTCATACCACAATTAAGAAGAATTACATTGAAATTATACCAGGTAGCATTCCACATCGAAAATTCTGTTTTTACCATTTACCTACTCGAGGACGACCAGGAATTAAGCTTGGGGATGCTTGATACGTCTCCAATGTATCTATAATTTTTGATTGCTCTATGCTATATTATCTACTGTTTTGGACATTATTGGGCTTTATTATACACTTTTATATTATTTTTGGGACTAACCTATTAACCGGAGGCCCAGCCCAGAATTGTTGTTTTTGCCTATTTTAGGGTTTCGAAGAAAAGGAATATCAAACGAAGTCCAAACGGAATGAAACCTTCGGGAACATGATTTTGTCGCCGAACATGATCAAGGAGACTTGGCCCGTATGTCAAGAAACCAACAGGGAGGCCACTAGGTAGGGGGCGCGCCTACCCCCAGGCGCGCCCTCCACCCTCGTGGCCCCCCTGTTGCTCCATCGATGTACTTCTTCCTCCTATATATACCTACGTACCCCCAAACGATCAGATACGGAGCCAAAACCCTAATTCCACCGCCGTAACTTTTTGTATCCAGGAGATCCCATCTTGGGGCATGTTCTGGAGCTCCACCGAAGGGGGCATCGATCACGGAGAGCTTCTACATCAACACCATAGCCTCTCCGATGAAGTGTGAGTAGTTTACCTCAGACCTTGCTCACCTTTGCTGGCGTCCCATGTCTTGGATGGTGTTTTCCATAACGTGTCTAACTCCTCTTGAAGTAGCCCCAGATACAAATTAATATTATTTCTTGGTTGTTTTGGCCCTTGAATAAGCATGCTCATGTGAATGTACTTCGACTTCATGCACAAACTGGGGCGAGGTTATACATCCATACAAACACGGGCCATGTGCTATGGTTGGTGTTCTGGTTGCCAAACGGATTCATGCCATCGGTACACGCGCCGAGCACGATGTTCCTTGCATCACATTCGAAATACCAATAGACGTTGTTCAACGCTCTCCACTAGCTTCCATCCTTGACGTGTCTCAGCTTCAGATCATCTCCATCGTTGGGCTTCTTCCTCTCCGCATGCCAGCACATTAGCTTTGCTTCCTTGGGATCTACAAAATACCACTAGAGACGGGGAGTGATCGGTAAGTACCATACAACTTTCTGGGGACATTTCTTCCCGGCCTTCTTGTATCGAGAAGCATTGCACACCGGATAGCTTGTTTTTTTCGCGTGCTCCTTCCGATAAATTATGCAATTGTTGATGCATGCATGGTATCTAACATGCGGAAAATTAAGAGGGCACACGATCTTCTTGGCCTCATCAACACTAGTAGGACATAGATTCCCCGTGGGAAGAACGTCCTTTAGGTACTTGAGATGCTAATCAAGGCTAGTGTCGGTCCATTTGTTTTTAGCCTTCGTCTTCATGAGTTCGAGCGTGAAACTCAAGAGGGTCACCTCAGGATTGCAACCATCATACAATAGGGTGTTCGAGTCTACCACTAGTTGCTCCAGCTTAGCCTCCTCTCCAGAAGCAGCTCTCTCCGTACTCGTCTCCTTGCGAAGCAGTGCTTGAACATGAGGGTCCCGCACAATTGAACTTAGTACCGACGAACTCTGCTGCATGGAGTCCATGTTCTCTCCGCCTCCATGTCCGGCCCCTTCTCCTCCGCCATGTCCGCCCCCTTTTTCGCCGCCATGTCCGGCCTCTTCCTCGCCGCCATTATCGATCATCAACGTTTGCAAGGTAATAATAAAAAAATTGATTATAAAAGTGCGTGCATGCATCAAAGTCATACAAAAATTCAGCATGAACTTCCCCAAAAATAGGACATACAGATCTAGAGTTTGCCCAAAATTCGCCGAAATGGAAATAAATTGACATTTCGGCAAAACATAGGCAACTCAAAAGCACAATTTGGTGTCAACTCATGCCACACACACAATTTCCATCATATTGCCCAATTATCATATCACACACACATAAACATATTTCCATTTTGCAAAATCATGAAATTTTAATCACCTCTATCTCGAGATCGAGCACATGGCGGAGATGATGATGTAGGGAGATCAAAAGTGCACAAAGCTCTTCTTGACAAAGATAGATCTAGTTAGGGGGCAAATAGGTCACTTAACTAAATGCTACATCTACCTAGCTAGCTAATTTGGGAGGAGGCAACTTCAACTAGTGGAGGGAGAAGGAAAAAGAGAAAGGAGATGCATTAATGGAGGTGGTGTAGTTAGCTAGGTGTAATGAAGAGAGAGAAAGGTAGGTAGAAGAGGGAGAGTAATGGGGCGAGAAGTATTGAGGAAGAAGGAGAGTGAGAGAGGGGGGATGGGAGGTAGGGGAAAGGGAGGAGAGGAGATGGGGGAAGGGAGGATGGTTGGGTGGGAAAAGGTGGTGGGGTCCTGTGACTTAGCATTAGTGCGGGAGCGAAAACGCGCTCCTGATAAGAGCGTAGGAGTAGCGCGTGTTTCTCGCATGCGCTACTGCTAAACGGGGCCAACCGTGTGGACAATTTCAAAATTAGCAGTAGCGACGTGAGCAAAAAGCATGCTACTACTATTTCTGTAGCAGTAGCGCGCACGACGACCCCGCGCTACTGCTAAATTTAGGGTGTTGGTTACTGTCGGTCGATTTTTGTAGCAGAGCGGTTTAGCCCTCGTGCGCTACTGCTAAATTTGCATCAGTAGCGGGTTTTTCTTGACCGCGCTACTACTAATTAGCAGTAGCGCTTATTTTTGTGCCGCGCTGCTGCTAATACTCTGTGTATAAGGTTTTTCGTAATAGTGTATGGCTAAGTGAAAGCACGAAAACCGCATAGTCTAATTTCCTGGTTTCCCTCACACACTGCCACCTTCGGGCACCGAGACGTTAGCGAAGGGTCACAATGCATAGGTTGAAGCACCCCTTGTAGAATCTACATGGGGGCTAAAGCTGACAACTGGTAACTTTCGGATTAAGATGGCTGCACAGGAGTCAAAATAAATAAAAGAAGAAAAAATATGGCAAACCATACAGAGCAACCACATTATAAAGCAAAAACTGTCATCTAGCACATGATAGTGCACTCACTCATACATTAAATCTTTCGCACACTGGGCCTCTATCACTTGAGCACCATCCATCATGATGGGAAAATATTGCTCGGTGTGCCTGTGCTCTTTTCCTTGGTGCAGGGATCCGGTGGCCATCTCGACCGGCTTGATCTTTGGCCAGTGCACCATCGTCTTCGCGAAAGCCATCCGAGCCCCCCCCCCCACAATGCATACTTACCACTTCAGGACATCGATCCAGGGCGCGACATCACACAGCTTCTGCACCAGGCCAAAATAGCTGCTCGGTATCTGCTATGAAGGCCATATTTGGACACAAATTTCCTTCATGGTCGGCTCTGCCATCCATGCAACTCCATTAGCTGCTTCATCTTATTGTTGAGAACGGAGGGTGCTCGGGGGCTTGAAACTACGCCCAAAAAAGCCTCTGCTCGACATGACCTTCGTGGGATGCAAAGTTGTTCCTCGCAAAAGTGCCTGAGGAACGCCATACTTGTGTAAGAAATGCAAGTATGTTACCATCAAAGGCACATTGCAGTAAGTATGGCTTACCATCCGCAATAAGCCGGACCTGGCGGAGCTCCCCTTTGCAGCCTCGTGCCTCTGTCTGTGCCTCCTTGATCTCCGACCTCAATGAGGTCAGCTCAGTGGCCCGGTCTTTTTTTTCTTTCTCAAGGCTCTCACACTTAGTGATGGCATCCTTGAGGTCCTGCTGCACCTCGGCCACCCGGGCCTCTTGCTTGTCACTAACGGCCTTCACCGTTAACTGTCCAGTGGACACTGGGTCAGTCGCTGCCTTTTGTTCGACAGCCTCTTGCTTCGGCTTCTTCATCTGGGCCTTGAGGTTCTCAACCTCTACGGTGATAGCTGCAATAATAATTAAGCAATCCTTGCTTAGGGGTAAGCCCGAATACCTTGCCTGATAAGGACATACGAACTATCAAGTCTAGACCAGACTAACCTTGCACTTCGTCGAACCGTTTGTTGACAAGTTTTCAAACTCACCTAGGGCTCGGTGGTGATGCAATCCTTATGTATATATATAAGGATTGCATGACCTTGCTTAAAAATTTACTTCATAAAAAGAATATTACATGTCTTATCTCGAAGCCTGTTAGGAGGACGCCGAAAGCTTCCTTCAGTCCATAGTTAACGGACCGAATACTTTGTATAACCACGCCCATCAAGGCAGGGTGTTCCGCAACCACAAAAGAGCTATTCAAAGCCTCCTCCATCATGCCCGACCACCCATCCGTGACCCACTCTCTGGTAGTTGGCGCTGGTGGCAGGGCCCCGGATCCCCCTTAAATGGAGGGCGGGATGGACGACTCCGAGGGCTTTGGGGGATCCAGAACCGTCTTCGGGGTGGGCTCGGATTTACCTAGATCTCCCTCTTTGTTGACCAGGAGGGATCCCCCCTCCCGGTTTTCGGCGACCGAGGTTAACACCTCAGCCTTGACATCATCACCCCTGCCTCCCGTGTTCGGGCCGGGAGGGGTCTTCGGGGACAACACCTCACTACTAGGGAAAAGCCTAGCAGCAGCGCGGGTTTTGGGCCTATTAGCAGCGCGGGGGCCGGCGCTACTAATAAGGCGCTACAGCTAACGTATAGCAGTAGCGCGGGTGCCACCCGCGCTACTACTACGTCCGTTAGTAGTAGAGTGGGTAAAAACCCGCGCTACTACTAACCCGCGGAATTTTTTTTCGAATTTTTTGCGCGAATTTCCAAATTTCTGAATTATTTTAACCTCTAATCTCTAATCACCCTCATCGCTGCTCAATTTAATCTCTAATCACCCCTCATCATTCCAAATCATCTAACTTCCCGGACGGTCACCCATCCTCTCACTACTCCAGCCTGAGCACGCTTAACTTCCGGGTTCTATTCTCCCTTAATTCCAAGTCTGCACTTGTTTTTTTCCTGACAATAGTAAGATGTCAATCCTATTAACCCTCGGGAGTTTAGCTTGAGCATGAAGTCACACATTTCGCTGTTTGAGTTTAAAACTATTGTTCTAAAAAACAATAATTATTTAGTAACACTAATATTTCTTGAATAAGGAGTTTGACCACATTTTGACCAAAGTTTGACCACAGTTTGACCAGATTTGACCAAAATTCCAAAAAACTGAAATAATTATTTAGTAACACTAATACTTCTTGAATAAATAGTTTGACCACAGTTTGACCAGATTTGACCAAAATTAAAAAAACTGAAATTTGAGCATAACTTTTTTTCCTTTTAGAATTTGAGGATTCTAAAAATTTGCAAATAGGCCATAAGCCGTCTCCATCGTATGCGGATTTTCATGCTGAACATTTTGATATATTATACGGTTTTTTCTGACATCGTATGCAAAAGTTATAGCCGTTTTACATTTTCCCTACACTTTTTGCAAAACATGTCCAAATTTAAGTTTTTAAATTTTCCTAACTAGTAGATGTAGTAACATAACTACATATCGAAGGATTTTAATTTTTGAAGTTTTTATCATTTTCTTTTGCTTTTTACAAAACCGAAAAAGAGATCCACAAGGGGGGGGTAGAGTTTCAAAATGGGACCTTTAGTAGTAGCGAGGGATTTTACCCCTCACTACTACTATGGCATGTCCCAGAGGGGCACGGTTGAGACCTCTTAGTAGTAGCGAGGGGTAAAACCTTTGTAGTAGCGCGGGTTTATAACCCTCGCTACTGCCATGGCATGGCCCAGGGGCACGGTAGAGACCGCTTAGTAGTAGTGAGGGGTAAAAACCAACGCTACTGCTATCAACTTAGTAGTAGCGAGGGTTAAAAACCCGCGCTACTACTATGGCATGTCCTGGGGGGCACGGTAGTGACCGCTTAGTAGTAGCAAGGGTAAAAAACCAGCGCTACTGCTATCAACTTAGTAGTAGCGAGGGTTAAAAACCCGCGCTACTGCTACTTAGCAGCAGCGCCTGATTTTAAAGCACGCTGATGGTAAGATTCTGTGTATAGGCTTTTCCCTAGTAGTGCCTCCCCGATCTCCTCGATGGCAGGTGGAGGCATAGAGCATGGCGCAGTCCCACTCTCCGCAAGCTCGGCAAGCGGAGACTTCCCCTCTGAGATCTGGTTAGTGGGGAGATCGCTCGGTGGGCTGCAATAAGAAAAATGTACATATGATTAGTAATGAGCCTTAGGGAAAAATGCCCGGAGAGTCTTCGCATTTATACCTTTGGGCAGGGGGCTTGACCCTGGGGTTCCTCTAATGAACCTCTTCTGAAGCCTCGAACTCTCTCGGCGGAGCCCTGTAATGCCCAAGATGCAATTCTATCCCAATCACGTGATGAACTCATGATTGGGGCACAATTGCATTTCAGACGCGTAGTAAGGTGGCATACAAATTCATACAACCAAGTGAAAAGATAGAATACGGGATCCAGGCAACACTTGCCCTAAAATAGTATAAATATGACAATCATCATACAATTATCCATACTTATATTAGTGTCCAACTACGGACTAGATAAAAAGAAAACACCACCCTGCTACTATGCCCCGGAAACTCTGACTTGGTCCTCTACTGATCGTCTGGATAAGTAACATAGAAACAACCACGATCCTCGTCAAACTCCCACTGGAGCTCAGTGGCATCTCCTGCATCAGACTCAACGGTACCTGCAACTATGTTGGTAGTAATCTTTGAGCCATGGGGACTGAGCAATCATATTACCTATGGTGTCACGTCTATAAAAGCTTAAATAGGAATGACATGGTTAATTGGTGAAGTTGCAGCAAGCACTAAGCATATGTATGGTGGATAACTTATGAATACAAGACAAGGTGAGAAGCTATGCAAACAGTCAAAATCTAATAATGATCAAGAAGTGATCCTAAACTACTTATGTTCAAACATAACCACACCATGTTCTCTTCCCGAACCTCGTCGAAAAGAGACCATCACGGTTACGCACGCGGTTGGTGTGTTTTAATGAGATTATCTTCAAGTTCACTACAGTCGGATATTAAAAACTCCCATCTGCCACATAACCGCGGGCACGACTCTTGAAAGTTTAAGCCCTGTAGGGGTGTCCCAACTTAGCCCATGACAAGCTCTCACAATCAACGGAGGAAAATCCACCTCCCGGAAAAACCCGATCAAGCTAGGAATCCGGGTTCATGAGACATTTTGACAATGGTAAAACAAAACCAGCAAGTACACCCGACGTGCCGACACCCTGAGAGTAGCCGTGCGTATCTCGTTTAAGGCCACGATCGAATGAGCACAGCATATAGCAACTGAGACCCGAGTCTCAAAGGGGGAAGCCGCACATGACACTGTTTTGGACCAACACTAATGAGGAGCACTGGCCCGGGTTGTTGATTAAGAATCCTCGGGTTAATTACTCCCTATGCAAATTTTAGTTGTTATTAGGCAAATGGTAAAACCAAAGTTGGGCCTTGCTGGAAGAGTTTTATTCAAAGCGAACTGTCAAGGGGGCCATAAACCCCAACCGTGTAAGGAACGCAGATTCAAGGAACATAACACCGGTATGACGGAAACTAAGGCGGCAAGAGTGGAACAAAACACCGAGCAAAAGCCAAGACTTCCACCATTTTCCTAGTATATAGATGCATTAATTAAATAAGAGATAATGTGATGTCCCAACATGGAACAACCTCACTGCACCTGCAACTGCAACTAGCAACGATATAAGAGGGGCTGAGCAAAAGCGGTAACATAGCCAAACAACGGTTTGCTGGGAAGGTGGGTTAGAGGCTTGACATGGCAATATGGGAGGCTTGATAAACAAGGAGTAGGTAGCGTGACATAGTGATAGAACGAACAACTAGCAAGCAAAGATAGAAGTGATTTCAGGGGTAATGATCATCTTGCCTGAAATGTCCTCAGTGGGAACAAAAGCTTGCTCCTCGTGAAAGTACACGACAGGGTCCTCGTTCACGAATTCGTATACCGGCTCTACCCAAAGCAAGAACACAAACATCAGAACACCAATCAATCATGGTGCAATGCGGAAGAAACATGATGCAAGACATTTCATGGGATGCAAGATATGATGTGCAATGCATATGGGTTCTCCGGATGGGGAAACAATGAACATGGCACTATCTTGGTAACCCAAGCATGCCACTAGATAGATTTAAAGATTTCAGTTGAAATCGATGTAGGGAACACAAGGAATGGATGCACACAACTCAAACATTGAGCAAAACGCTAACAATGCAAAACTGACATTAACAACAACATGGCACTTAAGATGAAACATCAAAATATGCTAGAGCACTCCAACATGAAAAACAATGGCATGTAAGTGAATTACATGTCAAGCGCTACAAAACATGATTAATGAGCTACTGCTAGAAACCATCAGAACATGCTAAAAACACCATGGTGAGATTGGGAATGATAATACATTTTCAGACACTAATTTACTGGACATGGCAAAAAACAGAATTAAGTAGGCATGTTTGCAAGCTTGTATAACTCACCATAAAGCATATCATGGAATGAAAATACAACCAACAGTAAGATGGCATGTTTGTGCAACTACATGTCAAGAATATGGTCATACTATGCACAAGACAATAACTAAGCACTTTGCAAAATTGAACTTCATGTTAACAGGCTGGCAGAAATATTTTTAACAATTTGGGAGCATGATCACAACAAGAAACAATAGGTTTGTAATTTCAAAAAAGGGCATGCATGGATAGAGCATAACATGATCTTCAAAACGTCATTACTGAACACTTCCAGATTATGCATAGATTTGATGGTAGCATCAAGCACATGGCATGATAATATAACAGTTGCATACTTAATAGAATTTACTAAGTCCCTGAAAACATTAACAACGAGTAGCCCAATTTGCAAGCTTGTGCAAGTCACCATAGGGCATATGATGATAAATGGATCACACCACTGCAAAGATGGCATGATTATGCTCCTAAAATATGTAGGCATGTTTCTCAAAAGAAAATCACACAAAATGCTATGAAAAAGACAAAATGACATGTTACAGCAGTTTTCAGTAGATTATATCACTTAGCACTTCTGCAATGATGTTAATGGCATCAAGATGAAACCTAACATGCATGCTAATGCATGTAATAGCATTAAGAGATGAACATGTGCGTATAAATTTAATCATCATCCGACAAGCATACACAAAATTACAAGCATACAAAGATGCACACATAATGCAGAGAATCAGGGACTGGGAGGAAAATTCGACCTCATGGGGAAGGTGGACGAGATGTTCTGGGGCGGAGAGATCCAAGACGGCAACGCGTTTGGATGGCAGGGTTGGTGGATTTGATCCACCCGAGGTGGATCCGGCAGTGAGAACTCCGGCGAGCTCCGGCAACGCGGATCCGGCCGGCGGCGTGTGTCCTAGGAGTATATCTAACAGTAAGGATAGGGGCTACGTAGGAGGAGGCAAGATCCTAACTACGGCGAGGTTATGCACGCAAGATTTACGAGTTCAGGCCCTTCACGGAGGAAGTAAAAGCCCTACGTCTTGGTGCCCGGAGGCTTGGACGACTGGATTATGTGTGAGAATTATAGGGAGTGTGAACCCTTGTACCTGAGGAGGGGGGTGGCTTATATAGATTGCACTGTACCTCTCCAACCCTCAGTTATACAGGGTTCAATGTATATTAAGACAAGGCGTTACTCGTAACGCTAGTTATAAAGAGAAATAAATGGCCTTTAATACTACAAAGTGAATGCCCGACCGTTGCTGTCCTGAGTGGCTTTTGACCTTCTGTTCTCGGAGTGATTCTTCGTGTGGTTGACTGACTCTATCTGACTGGTCGAATGGAATTGGGATATCCGAGTGGATAACTGGCCGAGTGGATTGTACTCCAAGGTGTTTTCAGTCGGTATCTTCTGTTGTCCTTTGAGTGTCTTTGACTCTAGGGCAGTCTCCTTGGGTAGGGCATCTAGGTCAGGCCTATGACCCTACCCTAGTTACATGTCATCGTCATTAGGCCCCGAATGGATTGATGTCCGAGTGAAGAAAGAGTTGAAGCCAATTCCAAGATCGTTTTTATCCCGCTCATAAAACAAGATTTTGGAGGTGCAGCGGGTGCGTGTGTGAGTGTAGGAATCCAAAATGGACAACGGAGAAAATGCTGAGCATGACCGGATGCAGGTGATGAACACGAATACAATGCAATGCACATGACGACATGAGATGAAATGCATGACATGAACAAAATGCAAAACAGGAAAAACCCAACCATGGATAATTTAATATAGCAATGCCGAAAATGGCAAGAGTTGGTGGTACAAATGTGGAACTTACATCCGGGACATTACAACTCTCCTCCACTACAAAAGGATATCATCCCGAGATCTAGGACTGAAAGAACTCCGAATATTCAGAATAGAGGTGATCTTCGCGCTCCCAACTAGCTTCTCGGATGAAATGGTGAGACCAGTTAACTTTAAGGAACTTGACTGACTTGTTGCGAGATTTGCGCTCAGTTTCTTCAAGAATGGAAACGGGATGCTTATGATAATACAAGTCCTCTTGGAGGTCAATCTCTTCGAAGTTGATAGTGCGCTCGGGCGTCTTGAAGCACTTGCGAAGTTGTGACACGTGAAACTCATCGTGCACATTTGAGAAGTTGGAAGGGAGCTCAAGTTGATACGCAAGGTCGCCTCTTTTGCCCACAATTTTGAAAGGACCCACATATCTTGGGGCAAGCTTCCCTTTGATACCAAAGCGTTGAGTGCCTTTCATACGAGAGACTCGGAGATAGACATGGTCTCCAATCTCGAAAGCAAAGTCACGGTGCTTGCTATCATAGTAACTCTTCTAGCGCGATTGCGTGGCTTTTTGATTTTCACGGATGACTCTGCACATTTCTTCAGCTTCTGTGATAAAGTCATTGCCAAGAAGTCGGCGTTCACCAGTCTCGGACCAATTGAGAGGAGTCGGGCACTTGTTGTGATATAGAGTTTCGAAAGGGGCCTTGCCCAAACTTGCTTGGTAGCTGTTGTTGTAGGAGAACTCGGCATATAGAAGGCAATCTTCCCACTTCATACCGAAAGTGATGACACAAGCTCTCAACATGTCTTCGAGGATTTGATTGACTCTTTCAACTTGGCCACTTGTTTGAGGATGAAAGGTCGTTCTCAAATGAATGTTGGTGCCCATGGCCTTCTGGAAGGAGTCCTAGAACTTGGAAGTGAAGATGCTTCCGTGATCTAAGGAGATCAATTGAGGAATCCTGTGCGACAAGACAATTCTGGAGGTGTATAGCTCTGCCAACTAAGCTGGTGTGATCGATTCTTTGACTCGAAGGAAATGAGCCACTTTTGTAAGCTTGTCAATGACAATGAAGATAGCATCATTCCCTCGCTTGGACTTGGGAAAGCCGGTGACAAAGTCCATCTTGATATGGTCAAACTTCCACTCGGGAATAGGTAGAGGTTGGAGGAGTCGAGCCAGTCGCTGATGTTCTCCTTTCACCATTCGACAGACATCACATTCATTCACGAATTGAGTAGTCTCGCGCTCCATTCGTGTCCACCAGAAAGTCTTCTTGAGGTCATGATACATCTTAGAACTGCCTAGATGGATGGAAAGAAGAGAATTGTGCGCTTCATTCATTTTGACCTTCCTTAGATCACCCTTAGGAACCACTAGCCGGTCCTTGAAGAATAAGCTGTCTTTGTCATCAATGCAATAGCACTTGTATTTGTTTAAGACCTTGGCAACACCATCTTTCACCTTCTTCACCATAGAATCAAGGAGTTGTGCCTCACGAATTTGGTCTTCCAAAGCTGGAGTGACTTGAAGGTTGGCAAGAAACCCTTGAGGAACAACTTGGAGGTTGAGCTTGCGGAAAGCTTCACAAAGATTAGGTTGGAATGGCTTGAGAATTAAGCTGTTGCAATAAACCTTTCTTCTCAATGCATTTGTAGTCACATTCGCCTTGTCTGGAGTATATGCAATGCTTGGATTGTACTCTTGGATCATTTCAACTATACCCAATGAGTTTGACAGAGGTTGAGGTTGGGTTGAGTGAAGATATATTTGAGGTTCTTGTGATTGGTGAAAATGTCCACGTGCGTGCCCAACAAGAGCTCCATGTGATTAATGCATGGACAACTGCCGCCATCTCAAGATCGTAAGTGGGGTAGTTCCTTTCGTTTGGCTTCAACTGACGAGAAGTGTAAGCCATAACTTCCCTTTCTTGCATCAGCACATCACCGAGACCTTGCAACGAAGCATCATAGAATACTTGGTAGGGCTTTGACTCATTAGGAGGAGTAAGGACTGGAGCTGTGATGAGTTTCTCTTTGAGAGTATTGAAGGCAACGTCACACTCAGGAGTCCATGAGTATTTGACATTCTTCTAGAGGAGGTCGGACAGAGCTTAGCGATTTTTGAGAAGTTCTCCACAAACCTTCGGCAATAGCTCACAAGCCCAAGGAAACTGCCAAGTTGCTTCATGTTCTGAGGAGGCTCCCGGTTGACAATTGCAGCAACCTTTTCTGGATTGATAGAAATGCCCTTGGCAGAGATGATGTGACCAAGGTAAAGAACTTCATCAAGCCAAAATTCTCACTTAGAGAACTGTCAAGGGGGCCCATAAACCCCAACCATGTAAGGAACGCAAATTCAAGGAACATAACACCGGTATGACAAAAAACTAAGGCGACAAGAGTGGAACAAAACACCGAGCAAAAGGCCAAGCTTTCCACCCTTTGCCAAGTATATAGATGCATTAATTAAATAAGATATATTGTGATATCCCAACATATCCATGTCCCAACATGGAACCAAGGTTGTCAGACTCACGATTTTGGATCGGGTCGGAACTCTGATGGTAGAATCGCAAATCGTAGAATCTTAACTATCAAGATCGTAGAAACGTAGATTCCATGAACTAAAATCGTAGAATCAGAGAGGTTAGTTTGGATCGTAAATTCATAGAATCATATAACAGAATCGCGATTCTCACAGCCTTACATGGAACAACCTGCACTTCACCAACAACTAGCAACGCTATAATATGGGCTGAGCAAAAGCGGTAACATAGCCAAACAACGGTTTGCTGGGAAGGTGGGTTAGAGGCTTGACATGGAAATATGGAAGGCTTGATAAACAAGTGGTAGGTAGCGATAGAATGAACTACTAGCAAGCAAAGATAGAAGTGATATTAGGGGTAATGATCATCTTGCCTGAAATATCCTCAGTGGGAACAAAAGCCTGCTCCTCGTGAACATACTCGACGGGGTCCTCATTCATGAAATCGTCTCCCGGATCTACCCAAAGCAAGAACACAAACTGTCGGATTCAGGGCTTCGCAGACCCTTCAGAGGTTCAAACACTAGGGTGCGTAAGAAGAACTCCTACTCCCCGACCCGCCGGCCCAACAATTCCACAGCTTGACTCGAGGAACCCAAAGAACAAGAGACACAGAGATTTATCCTGGTTCAGGCCACCTTGCGGTGTAATACCCTACTCTAGCTTTGTGGTGGATTGCCTCGAGGGGCTAAGGATGAACTAGTACAGTGGATGAACAACCTCGGGAGGTGAGGTGTTCTTGAGCTCGATGAGCTGGTGGGTGAGAGGATGGTCTAGATAGCCACCTCAGGCAGTACCGATAGCCACCTCTGGCAGTACTGATAGCCATATCTAGTCAAGTCGTTGGTGAAAGTCACAAAGTACTGATAGCCACCTCTAGCAGTTGTGCTCACTGGACCACACATATCACTATGTATAGGTTCCAATAGCTCGGACACCCTCTCACATCTCTTTGCGAAAGGAGACTTAGTCATATTGCCAGGAAAGCATGATTCGCATGTCTCGAATGACCCAAAGTTGGTCAAAGTTAGGAGTCCATCATCATGGAGCTTCTTCATGTGTTTCAGACTAATGTGTCCAAGCCGGCAATGCCAGAAGTATGTAGGATTTATCTCATTAGGCTTATGCCTCTTGACATTCACGTTATAGACCGATTCCTGTTCTAGATTCAATATAAATAACCCATCAACAATGGGTGCATAGCCATGGAACATACCATTCAAATAAATCGAACAACCATTGTCCTTTAAATTGAATTCATAACCCTGAATCATCAAGCATGAGGCAGAAATAATGTTCCGACTAAGTGCAGGAATGTAATAACAATTGTTAAATTCCAAAATAAATCCAGAAGGAAGATGGAGCTGCATCGTGCCAACTTCCAACGCAACAACTCTTGCTTTGTTGCCGACCCTGATGTCAATGTCCCCTTGTGCCATACACCTAGTTCTTACCAGCCCCTGCATCGAGTTGCAAATATGAACAACCGATCCGGTATCAAGTACCCAAGAGCTACTAGGTATGTCAGCAAGGTAAATGTCTATAACATATGCAACAAGTGTACCTTTGCCTGAAGCAGCATTCCTGGCCTTCTTGACATGCTCTGCAAGCCATGCTATAGTTCCTCTTCCAGTGACCAGTTTCCTTGCAATGATAGCAAATGGTCTTTGAGTCCGATCCAGACTTTGGCACGGCAACGGAGGTTACCATCTCCGTGCCCTTTGCCTTAGCCTTTTTCTTGGACCAACTCTTCTTGAACTTAGCCGATTTCTGTACCATCAACACTTGATGTGTGCCTTTCTTAATATCCTGCTCTACCACTTTGAGCATCCCATGCAATTCAGTGAGCTTCTTATCCATGCCATACATATGATAGTTCGAGATGAATGTCACATAGCTGGGCGGAAGAGAACCCAGAACTGCATCAGTAGCCAGCTCATCCAAGAGTGGGAAGCCCAAACGATCCAAAGCTTGCACATATCCGATCATCTTGATCACATGTGGGCTCAGTGGATCACCTTCCTTCATCTTGCAATCCATCAAGGATTGCCAGACGTTGAACCTTTCGGTCCTAGCCTATGTCTGAAACATGCTCTTGAGACTCTCGATCATATCGTAAGCCTCAACATTTTCGAAATGCTGTTGCAAATCGGGCTCCATACAAGCCAGCATCAGATAGCTGATCTCCGTTGATTCATCAACGAGTTTCTGGTAGGCATTCTTAGCTGTGGCACTAGCATTATCGGCAGGTTCCTCTGGAAGTGGTGTGACGCCCCCGATTTAATCGTACACTAATCATACACGCAAACGTGTACGATCAAGATCAGGGACTCACGGGAAGATATCACAACACAACTCTACAAATAAAATAAGTCATACAAGCATCATATTACAAGCCAGGGGCCTCGAGGGCTCGAATACAAGAGCTCGATCATAGACGAGTCAGCGGAAGAAACAATATCTGAGTACAGACATAAGTTAAACAAGTTTGCCTTAAGAAGGCTAGCACAAACTGGGATAAAGATCGAAAGAGGCGCAGGCCTCCTACCTGGGATCCTCCTAACTACTCCTGGTCGTCGTCAGCGGGCATCACGTAGTAGTAGGCACCTCCGGTGTAGTAGGAGTCGTCGTCGAAGGTGGCGTTTGGCTCCTGGGATCCAACATCTGGTTGCTACAACTAGGTAGAAGGGATAGGGGGAAAAGAGGGAGAAAGCAACCGTGAGTACTCATCCAAAGTACTCGCAAGCAAGGAGCTACACTACATATGTATGCATTGGTATCAAATGGATTAAGGCTATCATATGTGGACTGAACTGCAGAAAGTCGGAATAAGAGGGGGATAGCTAGTCCTTTCGAAGACTACGCTTCTGGCAGCCTCCGTCTTGCAGCATGCAGAAGAGAATAGACTGAAGTCCTCCAAGTAGCATCGCATAGCATAATCCTAACCGATGATCCTCCCCTCGTCGCCCTGTGAGAGAACGATCACCGGTTGTATCTGGCACTTGGAAGGGTGTGTTTTATTAAGTATCCGGTTCTAGTTGTCATAAGGTCAAGGTACAACTCCAAGTCGTCCTGTTACCGAAGATCACGGCTATTCGAATAGATTAACTTCCCTGCAGGGGTGCACCACATTCCCCAACACGCTTGATCCCATTTGGCCGGACACACTTTCCTGGGTCATGCCCGGCCTCGGAAGATCAACACGTCGCAGCCCCACCTAGACCAACAGAGAGGTCAGCACGCCGGTCTAAACCTAAGCGCCCAGGGGTCTGGGCCCATCGCCCTTAGCACACCTGCACGTTGCGAACGCGGCCGGAAGCAGAACTAGCCCCCTTAATACAAGAGCAGGCTTACGTTCCAATCCGGCGCGCGCCACTCAGTCGCTGACGTCACGAAGGCTTCGGCTGATACCACGACGCCGGGATACCCATAACTACTCCTGCGTAGATGGTTAGTGCGTATAGACCAAATGGCCAAACTCAGATCAAATACCCAGATCTTGTTAAGCGTGTTAAGTATCCGCGAACGCCGACTAGGGCCAGGCCCACCTCTCCCCTAGGTGGTCGGAACCTGCCCTGTCGCTCCGCCTCAAAGATCCACTCGCGGGTGCTCCTACGAGCCGACCCATCTTTAATCACCACACGTATCATGTATAAAGTAAATAGTATATACCCGTGATCACCTCCCGAGTGATCACGGCCCGATAGTATAGCACAGCAGACGGACAAGAATGTAGGGCCACAGATGGAAATACTAGCATCCTATACTAAGCAAGTAGGATTGCAGGTAAAGGTATCAACAGTAGTAGCAAGGACAGGCTATGCATCAGGATAGGAATAACGAAAACAGTAACAAGCTACACTACTCTAATGCAAGCAGTATAGAGGAGAGTAGGCGATATCTGGTGCTCAAAAAGGGGGGGGCTTGCCTGGTTGCTCTGGCAAGAGAGAAGGGTCGTCAACTCCGTAGTCGTACTGGGTAGCAGCGGCGTCGGTCTCGATGTCTAGCGAGAGAAGAGGGGGAAGAAACAATAAATATAATGCAAACAAATGCATGACGTTGCATGACATGACAAGTATCGGTGCTAGGGGTGCCCTATCGCGGTATGAGGTGATACCGGTGAAGAGGGGAAACATCCGGGAAAGTATCCCCGGTGTTTCGCGTTTTCGGACAGATGAAACGGAGGGGGAAAGTTGCGTGTTCGCTATGCTAGGGATGCGTGGAGGACGAACAGACCGCGTATCTGGATTCGTCTCGTCGTTCTGAGCAGCTTTCATGTAGAAAACTTTTTCATCCGACTTACGGATTAAAAGATATGATTTTCTAAAGATTTTATTAATTTCTGGTATTTAATTAATTATTTAAATTAATTTAAAAATGAATTAATGACATCAGCATGATGTCCTGCTGACGTCAGCAGTCAACGTTGATCGTTTGACCTGGTCAACCTGACGTGTGGGTCCAGTTGGACCGACCTGTCATTCTTTGCTTAGCCTAATTAGGGTTTAGGTTAATTAACTAGGGTTAATTAGGTTAATTAGTCATAATTAGTTAATCTAATCAGAATTAATTAAGTTAATTATTTAGTTAATTGAATAATTAATTAATTAATTGAATTAGTATTTATTTCTTTATTTCTTTTTAAATCTTTTTTTACTTTCGTCCTGGGGCGTGGGCCCCGTTGTCCAGTGGCTCATGGCCTTAGCGGGCGCGGGCGCCAGTAGAGCCGGGCAACGGGCGCCAGCGGTTACGGGCGTAACCCGGTTGGCCCCGGGCGCCGGCCAGGGTGGCCAGGGGGCGCCGGGCGTGGCCACGGGGAGCAGGGGCTGGTCAGCGCACCGGCATGGAGCTCCGGTGGGCTGTGTCCGGGCGAAGCAGGGGGGACCGCGGCGAGTAGATGTAGCGGGGCACGGTCGGGCAAGGGGTGCGGCGACGGGGGCGCGCGGCAGGTGAGGCCATAGCAGCGGAGCGGGAGGGCGGCGAGCGGCGGGGCCGGCGAGCTGGAGCAGAGCGAGTGCCGGTGCGAGGCGCGTATGCGTGTGCGGCAGTGATGCACGAGGCTGGCGGATGGGCGGGGGCGCGGCCGCTCGCGTGCGCGATGGCCCGTGCTGGGCCGCGCGGGGCGGACGATGTGGCGGCGCGGTGCGAGTGCGCGCATAGGAGCAGAGCTCCGGTGTGGCCACGAGAGGATGCGGGGCGACGGAGAGAGGAGGCCGGGGCCTCACCGTTCAGTGCAGGGACAAGGCAGCGGTGCGCGGGGATGAGATGGAAACGACGGGGACGGAGAGGCAGCAGTCCGATGGAGAGGTCCGGTGAGGTGGCCACGAGATTCAGCGGCGTCAGAGGCGGGGCGGCATCACACGTCTAGCGGCGGGGATCAATTCCCCCGATCCAAAGGCGCCTGGAGGGAGAAGAGGCGACGGCAGCAGGGCGGCGCCGGCGACGGGCGCCGTCGTCGTGTCGCAAGGCGGCGAGGTGTGGTGTGGGTCGAGCCCCCGATCCAGATCGGATCGGGAGGGGGAGAGAGACGAAGGGGAAGCGAGTGGGGTGGATCATGCGGGGTGTCGCTAGGGTTTCGGTAGGTGGGAGGATAAGGGAGCGGGGGTGGGCTGGCCGGTTGGCCTTAGCCGGGTTGGGCTGAGGCCCAAGGGGGGGGGGGCTTGCGGCCTGCCGGGCCGAAGCCCAGGGGGCAGGGGGTTTCTCTTTTTTTTTGTTTTGTCCTTTTTTGTATTTTCTTTCTTTTATTTATTTTCTCTTGTGTTTCAATTCAGTTTAAAATATTTATGCATTTTATAAAAACTGGGTCTCCTACACCACAATTATCTATGTAATATTTAGTACAAACCGAACATTTCTATTTCAATGTTTGAAAACTTTTATTATTTACCAAAGTTTGAATTTGAATTTTGGTCCGGTTTTGATCTAAGGATCGATTAGCAACAGTAACGTATGTAACGTGGCTCCATTAGCATGGGATTACTGTAGCTTAATTACCCGGGCGTTACAAATCTCCTCCACTACAAGAAATCTCATCCCGAGATTTAGGAGGTAGAAGGAAACAATGCGGGGTATTCTTCACGCAGGCGATCCTCGCGTTCCCAAGTGGCTTCGTCTTCAGAGTGATTCGACCGCTGGACTTTGAGGAATTTGATCGCCTTCTGACGTGTGCGGCGTTCAGCTTGGTCAAGAATGCGGACCGGATGCTCTTTATAAGAGAGGTCCTGTTGCAATTCGAGCACTTCATGATCCACCGCTCGGATTGGATCCTTGAAGCATCGGCGGAGTTGTGACACATGGAACACATCGTGAACCTGAGAAAGGTTCGGCGGAAGCTCCAGTTGATATGCCACCTTTCCACGCCTTTCGAGAATAGTGAAGGGACCGATATAGCGAGGAGCTAGCTTGCCCTTGATCCCGAAGCGGTGAGCACCCTTCATTGGGGTAACTCGAAGATAAGCCTCTTCGCCAGGTTGATAGACCATGTCTTGGTGATGACGGTCATACTGACTTTTCTGACGTGACTGAGCAGTCTTGAGATTCTCGCGAATAATGCGAAGTTGTTCTTCGGCCTGCTGGATAATATCCGGACCGAAGAGTGGACGTTCCCCCGTTTCTGACCAGTTCAGAGGGGTTCGACACTTTCGTCCATATAGCACTTCGAAGGGGGACATCTTCAGACTAGCTTGATAGCTATTATTATAAGAGAACTCAGCATATGGAAGAGATTCCTCCCATTTCTTGCCGAATAATATTACACAAGCTCCAAGCATGTCTTCGAGAACTTGGTTGACACGTTCAACCTGTCCTTGCGACTGAGGATGAAATGCAGTAGTGAACGACAGATGAGTTCCCATAGCTTCTTGGAAACTCGCCCAAAACCTTGAAGTGAATAAGCTGCCACGGTCTGAACTGATAACCAGTGGGATACCGTGAAGTGAAACAATTCTGGCCATGTAGAGAGTAGCAAGATGACTAGCAGTGATTGTCTCTTTGACCGCCAGAAAATGGGCAACTTTGGAAAGCCGGTCAATGACGACAAGAATAGCATCATTACCTTTCTGCGATTTGGGAAATCCAGTGACGAAGTCCATTTCAACATGGTCCCATTTCCATTCAGGAATAGAGATAGGTTGCAGAGTTCCAGCAGGCCTTTGATGCTCTGCTTTGATTCGGCGACAAATGTCACACTCAGCAACATAACGAGCAATGTCCTGCTTCATATTAGACCACCAGAATCTTTGACGAATATCCTGGTACATCTTTGTACTACCAGGATGGATGGACAGAGGCGTATCATGAGCTTCTTGCATAACCCTTTTAGTCTTATCCAGGTTTTTCTTCGAATATGGTACCACTAGGCGGCCTTTGAAATACAAGGCGCCATCGTCCACAACAGTGAAGAATGAGGGCTTTCTTTTTTTGAGGTCGCGCTTAATCTTGAGGACTTCATCGTCACATTTCTGTATCCATTTGATGGTGTCCACAAGATCTGGTTTCGCAACCAGGGTATTGAGAGAACCCTTAGAAACAACATGGAGGTTCCGTTTGGGGAAACCTTCGGGAGGGGGAGCGAGTGATCCCGGAGGAACAATATGGAGGTTCAGCCTTCTAAATTCTTCGGTAAGCGAAGGCTGAACTTTGTGGACCTGGAGGTGGTTGCAGTAAGACTTGCGGCTCAAGGCATCAGCCATTACATTAGCCTTGCTGGGGGTATAGGATATACCCACGTCAAAGTCTGCAACAGTCTCCATCCATCTCTGCTGACGGAGGTTCAGATCTGGCTCAGTAAACAGATACTTCAGACTTTGATGGTCAGTGAAGATCTCGCAACAATTACCGAGAAGGTAATGTCGCCACTGCTTCAGTGCATGAATGACAGCAGCAAGCTCGAGGTCGTGAACTGGGTAGTTTTCTTCGTGAGGGCGCAGTTGACGAGAGGCATAAGCAATCACTCTACGCTCTTGCATTAGGACACAGCCTAATCCTTGACGGGAAGCGTCCCAGTAAATGACGAAGTCCTTCTTAGTATCAGGTGGAGCAAGTACGGGGGCAGAAGTCAACTTGTCTTTGAGCGCCTGGGAACTTTCCTGACACTTGTCTGTCCAGTCAAACTTGACACCCTTATGCAACAGATTAGTCAGGGGCCTGGCAATCTTGGAGAAGTTCTCGACGAATCGACGGCAGTAGCTGGCGAGGCCGAGAAAACTTCGGACTTGCTTCACATTCTTCGGAGGAGTCCAATCGAGAATAGCCTGAACTTGTTCGGGGTTGACGGCAATACCATCCTTGGAGATGACATGCCCGAGATAGGTTACTTCGGGGAGCCAGAATTCGCACTTGGAATACTTAGCATACAGCTGATGTTCTCGAAGCTTCTCCAGCACAAGACGCAATTGTCCAGCATGTTCTTCCTCGTTCTTGGAAAATACAAGGATATCGTCCAGATAAACCACGACGAACTTGTCGAGGTAATCCATGAATATATAATTCATCAGACGAGAGAAGGTGGCGGGAGCATTCGTTAAGCCGAATGACATGACGGTGTACTCGTATGACCCATACCGAGTCACGAAGGCGGTTTTTGGGATGTCCTCCTCACGAACACGGATCTGGTGGTAACCCAACCTCAAGTCAAGTTTGGAGAACACTGATGAACCAGCCAGTTGATCATAAAGATCATTGATCTGAGGAAGAGGATATTTATTCTGAATGGTAGCTTGGTTTATAGGACGGTAGTCTTGGACTAATCGATTTGTCCCATCCTTTTTCTTAACAAAGAGAGAAGGTGCTCCCCAAGGAGAGCAACTTGGACGAATGAAACCTTTGACAAGAGATTTGTCGATTTCCTCCTTAAGCTCAATGAGTTCATGCGGCGGCATCTTGTAGGGTCGTTTAGCTATAGGGGTAGTGCCGGGTTTCAAGTCGATGATGAATTCGACAGCTCTAGCAGGAGGAATCCCTGGAAGTTCTTCTGGGAAGACGCCTTGGAATTCACGAACGACGGGAATGTTTTCAATGCCCTCGAGTGGTGCAGTGTTCAACACATTCAAGGCATAAAGACGTGCCTCGGCGTTCTGAACTAGATGAGCTTGGTAAGCAATTATTTCGTCAGAAGGGTGTAGCAGATGGACGACCTTAGTGGCGCAAACTATAGAAGCAGTATGCGCTTTCAACCAATCCATTCCCAGAATGAGGTCGATGCTACAGGACTTCAGTATGATGGGAGAGGCAAGGAATTCCAGCCCTTCAATTTCAACGGGAACATCGTGACTAACCATAGAGGTTTGACACTGGCCCGCAGGAGTGTGTACCACAATCGCAGTGTTCATCTCTTCGTATTTAATGCCATGCATGAATGCAAACTCAGCTGATATGAATGAATGTGATGCTCCTGTATCAAATAAAACAGATGCTGGTACTGAATTTACGAGGAGTGTACCCATCACGGTAGCAGGCTGGTCTAGAACTTCATTGAGATCAACATGGTTGGCATGAACACGACCATAAGACTTGGCACTGTTGTTGCGAGGCTGGTTGCTTCCACGGCCAGTTGCTGGGAGGGCCAGTTGATTCTGGTTTTGATTGCAATCCCTAGCACGGTGACCTGGCTAACCACACTTGTAGCAGAGGCCATTATTGGGAGTGGGAACAGGAGCTTGTGGTGGTGGAGCTGGAAGTCGTGTCTGCCTAGTTGGAGGAGCAGGCAGACGAGGTGCAGCATAGGACTGCCTTGGGGCAGGTGCATTCGGCTGGTACATGCTGTTGGGGATCCATATCTTGCGCTTCTACGAGGACGGGCCCGAAGATGAGCCCGTGTCACGGCTGCGCCTGTGAGAGCTCTGGTATTCCTGCAGACCATTTTCGACGTTGATGGCTTTGTTCACCAAGGTGGCGAAATCAGTAAAGTCATGCACTAGAAGTGCGAGCTTGATGTCAGCTTGAAGGCCATCACGGAACTTCTCCTGTCTGCATGCATCAGTTGCAATGTCTTCTTCAGCATAGCGGGACAAGTCCAGAAACTCCCGCTGATAAGCTTCCACAGTTTTGTTGCCTTGGGTGAGGTTGCGGAACTCACGCTTCTTTCGGTCCATGACTCCCTGAGGAATGAAGCGAGCACGGAAGGCAGCTTGGAAGTCTGGCCAGGTGATGATTGTTCCAGCTGGCAGAGTACGCCTGTGGCTGTCCCACCATTGAGCTGCGGGTCCTTTCAGAAAGAAGGAAGCAAAGGTGACATAGCTGGCAAGGGCTACATCAGCAGACTCCATCTCATAGGTGATGTCACGGAGCCAGTCATCAGCATCCAGAGGCTGAGTTGAGCTGCGGTACACGGTTGGGTTGAGGCGCATGAAATCCTGCAGAGTCACTTGGGTTGGCTGCTGGTTCATATTGGGGCGAGGAAACTGAGCCATAATATTCTCCATGAACTGACAATTCAGCTCAAACTGTTGCATCATCCCAGCCATGTACTCAGGCGGTGGTGGGGCGTTGCCACCACGACCACGACCACCTGGTCTAACCATCCTGCTAATATTTAACAGGGGTAGTTCAGCATTGAGGAATTGCAAAAAACAAGAATCATTCATGATGAAACATGCACAACGAACGTAGCACGATAGATACTACATAGTAGTCGGCATATCTTACAAAAGAGATCAGCATAGAGTTCGTTACACGGAGTTCGGTACATAGGCTAAGACATCATAGGCGGCACACAGGCTTGCGGCGAATGCAGCTAACACTAATAAGCAAGTCTACGTCAGTCCCATGCGGTACTGCGGAGGTAGGTGTAGCCCGACAGCTGGTAGTGACGCGAAGGGAAGACCTCCACGCGAGTAGCCTGGGGTCCGCGGATACTCTGGTGCGGAACCCGATGCGCAGGTGGCAGGAGAGGACCCAATGCAGGAGAGTAGCCTCCCACATCTGGCCAGCCAACGCCCTGGGGCATCACGGTCCGGGCAGGGTAGATCGCAGAACGCGACAGATCACCAGAGCGGACAGAGGGGTGCAACAGCGTCAGAGCACGATACAGGTGCTGACGGGTGGTGTACAACTCGTGGCGAAGAGCTTGGTTAGCTCTATCCAGCCCATCAGCATGCAGAACCAGGTTCTGATGGTAGAAGGGCTCTCGGGTGACAGTGGAGTAGACAGCAGTGTAGTATCCCTCCGCACCAACATCGGATGCGATAGCAATGTGCCTGAAGGGGGAGGTGTCCAACTCCTGATACTCTCCACGAAGACGTGTTAGAGCAGCATAAGCAGCATCGTGGACCGCCATATCGATAGTCACCCCAACACCATGAGCAGTGTGCAGCACGGTAGTGGAGTCATACTCCCGAGAGTAGAGGTGGACGATGGCACGGTACTGCTCCTGGTTGAAGTCCTGATACTCCTCATAGACGGTGTACTCAGGGTGCCAGCGATAACCCAGATAGGTCATCATCTCAACTAACACAGCAGGTGATCCTGAGGCACCAATGGCCATTGTGTGGCGCACGACCTGCCTCGTGGGTTCCATCTGAAAACAAAGATGTTTTCACAGGAGTCAAATGACAATGTGGATAATGTTCAAGTACTACTCTAAAGAATAACTAGGGCTTATCCAACTTTGGGGTGAACGTGGTCACGGGATCCTAGTGTTAGAGTTAGTAAAATCGTTTAACCCGAGTAGAAGAGAGTTCAGAGTCCCAGGGGTAAAGGTCGAGGAGTAAAAGATCCTAGTACCACCCGATGGCGACGTGGGCCCGTAAGGCACACAGCCAAGTTAGTAAAAGTTTTTGCAATGTCTAGACTCGACTTCGGCCAAGGAGTGTGGAAGGGGGGTTCCTACAGGCAGTCGGCTCTGATACCAACTTGTGACGCCCCCGATTTAATCGTACACTAATCATACACGCAAACGTGTACGATCAAGATCAGGGACTCACGAGAAGATATCACAACACAACTCTACAAATAAAATAAGTCATACAAGCATCATATTACAAGCCAGGGGCCTCGAGGGCTCGAATACAAGAGCTCGATCATAGACGAGTCAGCGGAAGCAACAATATCTGAGTACAGGCATAAGTTAAACAAGTTTGCCTTAAGAAGGCTAGCACAAACTGGGATACAGATCGAAAGAGGCGCAGGCCTCCTGCCTGGGATCCTCCTAAACTACTCCTGGTCGTCGTCAGCGGGTAGCACGTAGTAGTAGGAACCTCCCGAGTAGTAGTAGTCGTCATCAACGGTGGCGTTTGGCTCCTGGACTCCAGCATCTGGTTGCGACAACCAGAAAGGAAGGAAAGGGGGAAAAAGGGGGAGAAAGCAACCGTGAGTACTCATCCAAAGTACTCGCAAGCAAGGAGCTACACTACATATGCATGGGTATCAAATGGAATAAGGCTATCATATGTGGACTGAACTGCAGAAAGCCGGAATAAGAGGGGGATAGCTAGTCCTTTCGAAGACTACGCTTCTGGCAGCCTCCGTCTTGCAGCATGCAGAAGAGAATAGACTGAAGTCCTCCAAGTAGCATCGCATAGCATAATCCTAACCGATGATCCTCCCCTCGTCGCCCTGTGAGAGAGCGATCACCGGTTGTATCTGGCACTTGGAAGGGTGTGTTTTATTAAGTATCCGTTCTAGTTGTCATAAGGTCAAGGTACAACTCCAAGTCGTCCTGTTACCGAAGATCACGGCTATTCGAATAGATTAACTTCCCTGCAGGGGTGCACCACATATCCCAACACGCTCGATCCCATTTGGCCGGACACACTTTCCTGGGTCATGCCCGGCCTCGGAAGATCAACACGTCGCAGCCCCACCTAGACAACAGAGAGGTCAGCACGCCGGTCTAAACCTAAGCGCCAGGGGTCTGGGCCCATCGCCCTTAGCACACCTGCACGTTGCGAACGCGGCCGGAAGCAGAACTAGCCCCCTTAATACAAGAGCAGGCTTACGTTCCAATCCGGCGCGCGCCACTCAGTCGCTGACGTCACGAAGGCTTCGGCTGATACCACGACGCCGGGATACCCATAACTACTCCGCGTAGATGGTTAGTGCGTATAGACCAAATGGCCAAACTCAGATCAAATACCCAGATCTCGTTAAGCGTGTTAAGTATCGCGAACGCCGACCAGGGCCAGGCCCACCTCTCTCCTAGGTGGTCGGAACCTGCCCTGTCGCTCCGCCTCAAAGATCCACTCGCGGGTGCTCTAGCCGACCCGTCTTTAATCACCACATGTATCATGTATAAAGTAATAGTATATACCCGTGATCACCTCCCGAGTGATCACGGCCCGATAGTATAGCACAGCAGACGGACAAGAATGTAGGGCCACAGATGGAAATACTAGCATCCTATACTAAGCAAGTAGGATTGCAGGTAAAGGTATCAACAGTAGTAGCAAGGACAGGCTATGCATCAGGATAGGATTAACGGAAACAGTAACAAGCTACACTACTCTAATGCAAGCAGTTAGAGAAGAGTAGGCGATATCTGGTGATCAAGGGGGGGCTTGCCTGGTTGCTCTGGCAAGAGAGAGGGGTCGTCAACACTCGTAGTCGTACTGGGTAGCAGCGGCGTCGGTCTCGGTGTCTAGCGAGAGAAGAGGGGGAAGAAACAATAAATATAATGCAAACAAATGCATGATGATGCATGACATGACAAGTAGGGTGCTAGGGTGCCCTACGCGGTATGAGGTGATACCGGTGAAGGGGGAACATCCGGGAAAGTATCCCCGGTGTTTCGCGTTTTCGGACAGATGAAACGGAGGGAAGTTGCGTGTTCGCTATGCTAGGGATGCGTGGAGGACGAACAGACCGCGTATCCGGAATCGTCTCGTCGTTCTGAGCAACTTTCATGTAGAAAACTTTTTCATCCGAGTTACGGATTAAAAGATATGATTTTCTAAAGATTTTATTAATTTCTGGTATTTAATTAATTATTTAAATTAATTTAAAAATGAATTAATGACATCAGCATGATGTCCTGCTGACGTCAGCAGTCAACGTTGACCGTTTGACCTGGTCAACCTGACGTGTGGGTCCAGTTGGACCCACCTGTCATCCTTTGCTTAGCCTAATTAGGGTTTAGGTTAATTAACCTAGGGTTAAATTAGGTTAATTAGTCATAATTAGTTAATCTAATCAGAATTAATTAAGTTAATTATTTAGTTAATTGAATAATTAATTAATTAATTGAATTAGTATTTATTTCTTTATTTCTTTTTAAATCTTTTTTTACTTTCGTCCTGGGGCGTGGGCCCCGTTGTCCAGTGGCTCATGGCCTTAGCGGGCGCGGGCGCCAGCAGAGCCGGGCAACGGGCGCCAGCGGTTACGGGCGTAACCCGGTTGGCCCCGGGCGCCGGCCAGGGTGGCCAGGGGGCGCCGGCATGGCCACGGGGAGCAGGGGCTGGTCAGCGCACCGGCATGGAGCTCCGATGGGCTGTGTCCGGGCGAAGCAGGGGGGACCGCGGCGAGTAGATGTAGCGGGGCACGGTCGGGCAAGGGGTGCAGCGACGGGGGCGCGCGGCCGGTGAGACCATAGCAGCGGAGCGGGAGGGCGGCGAGCGGCGGGGCCGGCGAGCTGGAGCAGAGCGAGTGCCGGTGCGAGGCGCGTATGCGTGTGCGGCAGTGATGCGCGAGGCTGGCGGCTGGGCGGGGGCGCGGCCGCTCGCGTGCGCGAGGGCCCATGCTGGGCCGCGCGGGGCGGAAGATGTGGCGGCGCGGTGCGAGTGCGCGCATAGGAGCAGAGCTCCGGTGTGGCCACGAGAGGATGCGGGGCGAGGGAGAGAGGAGGCCGAGGCCTCACCGTTCAGTGCAGGGACAAGGCAGCGGTGCGCGGGGATGAGATGGAGACGACGGGGACGGAGAGGCAGCAGTCCGATGGAGAGGTCCGGCGAGGTGGCCACGAGGTTCAGCGGCGTCAGAGGCAGGGCGGCGTCACACGTCTAGCGGCGGGGATCGATTCCCCCGATCCAAAGGCGCCTGGAGGGAGAAGAGGCGACGGCAGCAGGGCGGCGCGGCGACGGGCGCCGTCGTCGTGTCGCAAGGCGGCGGGGTGTGCTGTGGGTCGAGCCCCCGATCCAGATCGGATCGGGAGGGGGAGAGAGACGAGGGGGAAGCGAGTGGGGCGGATCGTGCGGGGTGTCTCTAGGGTTTCGGTAGGTGGGAGGATAAGGGAGCGGGGGTGGGCTGGCCGGTTGGCCTTAGCCAGGTTGGGCTGAGGCCCAAGGAGGGGGGCTTGCGGCCTGCCGGGCCGAAGCCCAGGGGGCAGGGGGTTTCTCTTTTTTTTGTTTTGTCCTTTTTTGTATTTTCTTTCTTTTATTTATTTTCTCTTGTGTTTCAATTCAGTTTAAAATATTTATGCATTTTATAAAAACTGGGTCTCCTACACCACAATTATCAATGTAATATTTAGTACAAACCGAACATTTTTATTTCAATGTTTGAAAACTTTTATTATTTACCAAAGTTTGAATTTGAATTTTGGTCCGGTTTTGATCTAACGATCGATTAGCAACAGTAACGTAGGTAACGTGGCTCCATTAGCGCGGGATTACTGTAGCTTAATTACCCGGGCGTTACAAGTGGATCCTCTAGAACTTGTTCCTTCTTATCATGCTTGAGAACAATTCTCAGATTTCTATACCACGTGGTACAGTTTGTTCCATTCATTTTATCCTTTTGCAGAATTGATTTCAATGCAAAATTAGGTTGAGTAGGTGGTGCCATTGATCTACAACAGAAAATATGCATTCACTAAGCAATGTGTTTATGTAGAGTAATTCAAGCTTTACATATAAAAACTCCCACTGAAGTTGGCATCCCTCTGCAAACTCTCAGTGATTCAGGATCCGACTAGCACATGCGACTAGTGAGCTTTAGCATCACTGCTAGACAACATGCCTATCTGGTAAGCAAATCCATGCTAATTGTATCTCTATACGACTCCTGTCGGTCGGGAAGGTATCTCATACCCCGGCCCCCAACCTTCTTTGCCACATGGCCCAAAACCATTTTGATAGCCTTGTCAATATAACTTGATGCAGTGCATGCCCGTGTCCGACGCGAACCCTTCAGTTCAAGGACACTTAGCAGCACCCCAATTTTATGAGCCCACTACTAGACGTACTTGACGTGCGAAGGTGCAACATCGGGAATGGCAATTTTCTTGATATTAACGAGGGATCTTTCTATCATTCTAACATGCATAGAAAACAAGAAGCATAACAATCACAAATAAAGCATATATTGTGAAATAGTATGGCTCCTTCATGGATGTTATTCCAGGTTGGCTCCAACTCCAATGACCATCTAGAAACTCCATCTTGTTTGTCACGCCGGGACGCCAAGCTGCCAACGTGATATCTATTATCCAACCACAACAACTAGTAATGAATTTTACATAGAATCACAAGTCGACACGCAGGTCGTTATACAACATAATGGCAGCACTTTGGCTCCTACCGGCTGACAAACATGACATGCAGGCCATGTATAAATTACACACATGCATCACATACACATGAGCCATACTATTCACATCAAACCCTGTAAAATAAAGTTATGCACATAATTGCATTCTACCAGTTTGGTGACCGTGTACGAAATACAAGGCACTACGCACACGGCAGTCCCAGTTCACACAACCAAGAACATGTTGGGTTCTATGGTAGGGTGCGTCGACTGCAAATTAAAATTTCCTATGCGTAGAACAACGGAGAACATGCTACGGGAGATGGATCACAGTTCGTTACCACTAGACGCGCAGTGTCGTGCATGTAGCGACCCGACCTCAAACGGTCAAGTCTCTGTGCTTCAGTGTCATCCCTGGATCGGTAATGCTGACACACACAGTACTCGAGGATTTATAACAGAGTAGCAATCACACACTAATTACATCGAATGTCTCAAAAGAAAACTTAATACAATAATATGGCTTAAGGCCATCTAACACGATAACAACAGAAGGCTTGGAAGATAAAGTGAGTCCATCAACTCCAATGGCATAGCTGAGCTTCACGGCAACGACCTAACGAACCTTACTTCTCGTCTGAAAAGTCTGCAACATAATGCGTTGCAGCCCAAAAATGGGTCAGCACATGGAATATGCTGGCAAAATAACACAGTAGAGCAAGAACAGAATAATGCTATCACTACATGAATATTTGACTGCTGGAAAGCTCTATGGTTATAGTTTTTGCGAAAAGCCAATTTTTCCCTACGACAAAGGAATAGATTTTATTTAACTATCATGGTAGTTGAAATATCATTGAGAAGGTTCCTCCAACTCAATCCAAATTAAAGTAATTAACAACCCAACAATATTATTTAATAGTGATGAGATACTTATGATACTCCAAGTACTAGATACTCAAGATGTCCATAACTGGGGACACGGCTAACCATGATTAGTTTATACACTCTGCAGAGGTTTGCACACTTTTCCCCACAAGACTCGATCTCCTCTGTTGGATTTCTTGCACTACATGGTGTTTGAGAAACGGATGACCGAGACACAGTCTTTCAGAAGCATTAACTTCTTACTCCGGGAAGACCATACCAACCTACATCCCTCTACCTGCTGATCCACCTCTTCGAAAGCTTCACGCAACTTACTCAACTATGCTAGAGCCCATAATAGCTTTTGGCTGCACACGAAAGTTTCTAGCATGAAAACATCTCAGTTCCCTTTGAGCCTGGGTGGTGGATCATAGGATTATCACACGGGTACTCCGGGATATCCTAGGACAACACTAGATTCCCCAGGTGCCCAACAAACAATCCACCCAGATGTGTATTCAAGTTGCCACCTTAAGTTGAACCATTAATTAATAATCTCACATCTGTCATGGATTTCACTCACCCAAACCACGTCTATGAGCATAGCATAGCAATATAAGCAATACGTAGAAGTAACTCCAAAGGTTTGAATATAACAGGGCAATAGGTTCTACCTCATCAACTACTTCCCAACCCACATGTTAATCACATCCTAATCATGCAATGTTTGAGGATTGGATCTAATGCATAAAAACTGGGGGTATGATCAAAGTGTTACTTGCCTTGCTGATGATCCGCAAAACCTAGGGACTCGTAGTAGCACGCTTTACACTCCGGGTGTTCTATCGCAAACAAACAATGGCATACATAAGCAATCAAACAAAGAAACACGGGTAAATCTCAAATAAGAAGATCTAACCAGAAAGTTGAACTTAAGAACTCCGGTTTGCGAAAAGAATCAATCAAACGGAGCAACGAAACAAGATCCGTTTACTAATCTGGACTACGGTCAGATTTTACAGTACCAAAATCATGTTCAAGTTGATTAAACATAAAGAGGGTTTCAAGACGAAGATCTAGGCGCTTGAATCGCCTGATTCCGATAAACGAGCGAAAAGATAAACTGAAACGAAAATCGGATCAGAAATCGCGATTGAAAATAATCGCGGAAAATCCGAGAAAAAGAAAACTGACAAACAGGCTAACGAACAAACACTCGTTTTCTGCGGCTAACGAGTGAACACCATTCATTACAACGAATGTACGGATGAACGTCCGCAAAGTAGCTAAACTGAGAAAAACCGGCGAACCGATCTAAAAAACGAACTAGGGTTTCTAAACAACCGATTCGGTTTTTAAAATAAAACCGAACTAATGGCGGCGGCGGCGTATACCTCCGGCGGCTTCCGCGGCGGGGCGGCAAGGCGGGGCGGCGGGGTGCGGCGTGCTGCGGTGGGGCGGCGGCAGCGGCGAGCGGCGGCGTGCGGCAGCAGCGGCAGGCGGCGGCGTGCGGCGCAAGGCGGCGGGGCGGGCGGCTTGCGGCGGCTTTGGGGCTCCAGGGGCCCCGGGTCGACTTATAAGAGGGGGTGGCGTGGCTTGGGGAAGGAGGCGGGGTCGTGGCCGACTCGGCCATGGCGTGCGGTGGCGGCGGGCGTGGTCTCCAGGTGGGAGACGGCGGCGCAGGGAGGTGGGTCGGCGGTCCGCCTCGGGTGGGCCTCGGCCCAGTCGGGCGCTACTTTTTTTTAAAATAATTTCACAGAAACTAAATAAATCCTAGAAAATAAAATAAAAACCTAAAAATGCCAAAACAAAGTTTCCCCGTCTAAATAAAATATTTAGAACAAGATGAACATTTTCTTGGCCCTAAAATGCAACTTTGAAAAACGTGCAATTTTTCTAATTCAAATAAAATAGCAATAAACTCCGAATAAAATCAAATATTTGATTTTAATATTTTTCCTCCAATATTTCATTTATTTGGAGAAGTCATATTATCTCCTCTCATATATTTTAATATGAAATATTTTTGGAGAGAAAAATAATTAAAACCAAAAATCCTCGTTTCAATATTTGATAAAACTCAAATATGAAAACAGGGAAATCCCCAACTCTCTCCGAGGGTCCTTGAGTTGCTTAGGAGTTCAAGGATTCGCGAAACGAAATACAATAAAATATGATATGCATGAATGATCTATGTATAACATTCCAAATTGAAAATTTGGGATTTTACAGTGCAGTGGAAGAAGAGTTGGTGCAGCGCGTCCGCATGGATCGTCTCCTCCTCGTCCGATCTCCCTCGAACAGCCAGTCACCGGATCCCACGTACAAGTTCGCTGGAGCGACGCAAGTGCACCGCCTCTAACGGTATCCGCGTGTGTAGGAGGTACGTCGTGCGACGGACTGCTAGGTTCGATCACACAACCGACGGTGAGTGGAGGTGTCTATTCGCAACACATGTAAACCCTAGTGACAGCGCCGAAGTGATCAACCAAATGAGTGTGTCGCACCCCACTTTATATAGGCATCCGTCGCGGGCTCAACACTTGGGCCTCGCACGGACACTAAAGCCCATAAGTCTACTCAGCCAGAATCCAAATACAGCTTGGATCACATCCGACCAGTGTCCCCGGATCCGACCTCGTAGGTTCCTTCCCTTAAGCGCGCGGCCCCTTACGTTCAAACCGGCTTGGTCGCAGTTCGGATCACCTCCGAAAGCATGGTTGGTAGCGGCCCCTAGCAAGGCATGTCGAACACCAAGCAGACTATGAAGCTGGTTAGGCAAACCTGTACATCATGCTTCCATTCCTTTTGCCACACGATATATGTTGTCGGGCTCAAGGAGAGTCTGTCATCCTTGTGCTAGCGTGACCTCTTTCTCATTCCAGTGATGCCGACCACAAACCAGATTATCTCATAATCCTTGTCGCATGGCCATGCTTATCCTGGTCGGATCACACGAGGGGCCCAAAGTATATCTCTCCTGATCGGAGGGGCAAATCAAATCTTGCTCGACCATGTCTTGCAGCATGGGTCTGGACAAGCCTGAAACCTACCTTGGTAACTACCCAATCACGGAGTAGCGTTTGGTTGGCCCAAAGCAAGTTTGTCACCATCCCAAGTACATGCGCCAGCTCAGGTCTTAGGACATAGAACATATGTTGTACTAGAGACTCACAGATGACATATCGTTGCGTCTCATAGTTGGGTCTGTCCGACTCGGACCTTATCTCGACTCGGACCCGACTACATCGAATCCGACCAGATCCTTCTGAGTCCATATTATCCGGTTAGAATCCAATGCTCCATGGCTAGTGAGACCAAGCCATCGACCATGTCATATGGTAGTCTAGTCGGCTGCGCATCCACACAGCCCTTTCGACTAGGGACCTTTTAGGACAGTCATCATACAATTCATGGTCCCACAAAGAAGACACATACTAGCTAATACACATCATTGATAATGTCCAAGGACTATCTTTATTCATAAACACGTAGGAAATATCATCATACATGATTACATGTCGGGCATATCTCCAACATCCGGAAGCAGAGGCAGCGACGAGCGCCGTCCACGTCGCAGCCGTGGTCGCCGCGCCGTGGTGGCACACGCCATCGCCCCAGGAACCCACACCGAGGGCTCCTCGCGAGAACTCATGATGTGGGCGGCGATGCCTCTGCGCACTTGGATTTGCTTCCCGCAGTTCTTCTCCACCAAGATGCCATCGAGGGGTCCCCTCAAGCTCTGGCTGCAGCACACCGAGTGTGATGCCCCAGCGACAGGGGCGTAGGCTGAGGTCGTCTCCCCGGGCAAGATCTTCATGACCCGCGGGCTAGGGTGAGGTCGCCCAGGTTTGCCGTACGAAGGGTTCCCTCGCCATCCACTTTGAGTACGACAACGCCTCCAAGATGTTCTTCAAGGTCTTTGACGAGGAAGGCTGCCGCTTGGAGTGCTGCCCTGGAGGGGGTCGCCAGGATGGTGCAGCGACATGCGCTCGGCCCGCCCTTGGTCCTGCCGACAACTCCTCCAGCACCAGCGGTGGCTCTTGGGAGTCCAGCGACTCTACCGAGCCCTATGAGACTCCGGAGACGAGCGACGACAGCTACATAGCTCCAAGATCGCGCCGTGCCCGGAGCGCAGCTGCAGCGTTTGACCGCCGCCGCCACTGATCTGGATGGGGTTGGCACCGGCCTCCTGTGGCCCACTGTTGATGATGGCGTTGCCGGCGTTGGTGCGTGTAGATAGGGTTCCTAGAAACTTCCTTCTTTCGTTCCCTGCGAGGAATCAAGATGGACCCCGTGGGGGCGTGTAAAGGGTCTATAATGCCTTTTGTTGATATCGTCCTTATCATTTAGATTTACGAATGCATGTCCTACTTCGGCTCAGTCTCCCCTCTCCAACTTCGCGGTAGCTTGGTGCTCTACGCCGATAGGTCCTGGTCCCCAGGCAGGCTGCACCCGTCGCTGGTATGCCATGTCGCGATGTCGTGGTCAAGGCTAGGAGGTCAGCGGCCCGAGATCCAGTTAGAGCTCCTGGGGCGCGATGCTGAAGAGGCCCCCTTTAGCGTGCAAGCAGCTACCTAAAGGTGGGAAAGGGAGGCGGCGTTGCCACAACAGGGCTGCAAGAGGTGGGAATCTTATGTCATAGCCCTCAGCCGACCCGGGTGTGAAACTTATCTTGGTAGTCTAGAGGCGATTCCTCCTGCAGTGCCAGGCTCATGCGTCGACGACCAAAATCCAGCTAGGTTAGGCACGTGCGAGCCTCCCCTTTTTCTCACGCTCTTCTGTGTGCTCTACGTCCTCGGGTCCCGGCCCTCAAGCAAGCTCAGCCTCCGCTGGTATGCCAGGTTGTGATGCCATGGTCAACGCCAGGGGGTGAGGGCTAGAGAGCTAGTAAGAGCTCCTGAGTCGCTATGCTCAGGAACCCCCCCCCCCTTAACGCGCAAGCGAATTGCATGGGAAAAGAGGGAGCCCGCGGTACTGCCTGCTGTCGTCCTCGGGAGGTTCCTGCAGGTTAGCATGAAGAGGTGTACAAATTGCAACCATTCTTGCCGGCCTGCCATTGGTCGTTACGCGAGAAGATGAAGGTAATGAGGGCCTGGTGAGGTGACGAGCGCGGGTGATACGTCTCCAACGTATCTATAATTTTTGATTGTTACATGCTATTATATTATCCATCTAGGATGTTTTATATGCATCTATATGCTATTTTATATGATTTTTGGGACTAACCTATTAACCTAGAGCCCAGTGCCAGTTTCTGTTTTTTTCCTTGTTTTTAAGTATCGCAGAAAAGGAAAACCAAACGGAGTCCAATTGACCTAAAATTTCACAGAGATTATTTTTGTACCAGAAGAAGCCCACGGAGTAACAGAGATGGACCAGAGGAGTCCCGAGGCCACCACAAGGGTGGGGGCGCGCCCTACACCCCTAGGCACGCCCCCTACCTCGTGGTCGCCTCGGGGACCCCCCTGACTTGTTCCCGACTCCAACACCTCTTATATATACTGAAACCTCCAG
Source organism: Triticum urartu (assembly GCF_003073215.2). Lineage (NCBI taxonomy): Eukaryota > Viridiplantae > Streptophyta > Magnoliopsida > Poales > Poaceae > Triticum > Triticum urartu. Next base: position 225,828,064 of record NC_053027.1, on the reverse strand, counting down.
AAAATAACCTAGATCAGGAGTTCCACCGCCGCAAGCCTCTGTAGCCACCAAAAACCAATCTAGACCCGTTCCGGCACCCTGCCGGAGGGGGGAATCCCTCTCCAGTGGCCATCTTCATCATCCTGGCGCTCTCCATGACGAGGAGGGAGTAGTCCACCCTCGGGGATGAGGGTATGTACCAGTAGCTATGTGCTTGATCTCTCTCTCTCGTGTTCTTGATTCGGCACGATCTTGATGTATCGCGAGCTTTGCTATTATAGTTGGATCTTATGATGTTTCTCCCCCTCTACTCTCTTGTGATGAATTGAGTTTTCCTTTTGAAGTCATCTTATCAGATTGAGTATTTAAGGATTTGAGAACACTTGATGTATGTCTTGCATGTGCTTATCTGTGGTGACAATGGGATATCACGTGATCCACTTGATGTATGTTTTGGTGATCAACTTGCGAGTTCTGTGACCTCGTGAACTTATGCATAGGGGTTGGCACACGTTTTCATCTTGACTCTTCGGTAAAAACTTTGGGGCACTCTTTGAAGTTCTTTCTGTTGGTTGAATAGATGAATCTGAGATTGTGTGACGCATATCGTACAACCATACCCACGGATACTTGAGGTGACACTGGAGTATCTAGGTGACATTAGGGTTTTGGTTGATTTTTGTCTTAAGGTGTTATTCTAGTACAAATTCTAGGTTAGATTGAACGGAAAGAATAGCTTCGTGTTATTTTACTACGGACTCTTGAATAGATCGATCAGAAAGAATAACTTTGAGGTGGTTTTGTACCGTACAATAATCTCTTCGTTTGTTCTCCGCTATTACTGACTTTGGAGTGACTCTTTGTTTCATGTTGAGAGATAGTTATCTAATCCAATTATGTTATTATTGTTGAGAAAACTTGCACTAGTGAAAGTATGAACCCTAGGCCTTGTTTCAACGCATTGCAATACCGTTTTTGCTCACTTTTATCATTAGTTACCTTGCTGTTTTTATATTTTCAGATTACAAAAACCTATATGTACCATCCATATTGCACTTGTATCACCATCTCTTCGCCGAACTAGTGCACCTATACAATTTACCATTGTATTGGGTGTGTTGGGGACACAAGAGACTCTTTGTTATTTGGTTGCAGGGTTGCTTGAGAAAGACCATCTTTATCCTACGCCTCCCACGGATTGGTAAACCTTAGGTCATCACTTGAGGGAAATTTGCTAGTGTCCTAAAAACCTCTGTACTTGGAGGCCCAACAACGTCTACAAGAAGAAGGTTGTGTAGTAGACATCAATCTCTTTTCTGGCGCCGTTGCCAGGGAGGTTAGCGCTTGAAGGTATATCTTTAGATCTTGCACTCGAACCTTTTAGTTCCTTATTTTATCACTAGTTTAGTCTATAAATGAAAACTACAAAAAAGGAATTAAGGTTGCCTCATATGCTTCATCTTTTTAATGTCTTTCGTGAAAATAAGGATTCCAATAATTGTGCCAAATTGTTAGAAGAAGAATGTATTAAAAATTTGGCACTAAATCTTTGTATAATGATCATGAGTGCAATGTTGTTAATATGAATTCTTTGAATATCCATGATGCTAATGATATGTAAAGCCACAAGCTTGGGGATGCTATGTTTGATGAAGATGATATTTTTTGTCCCCCAAGTTTTGATGAGCAAATTTATTTTGATGATAGCATGCCTCCTATTTATGATGATTACATTGATGAAAGTGGGTTTGGAAGAGTGTCAACTTTAGGAAGTGATGATCCCACTATTTTGGAGGGTGTTGAATCTTATTGTGATAATTACGAAAGTGGGTTTGGAGAGGTCATGACTTTAGTTAATGTTAATCCCACTATTTTGGAAGAGTGTCAACTTTGCATACTTGTAGATCATGAAAAGATTGCCCTATGTGATGGTTATATTGTTGAATTCATTCATGATGCTACTGAAAATTATTATGAGGGAGGAATATATGCTTGTGGGAGTTGCAATACTATCAAGTTTCCTCTCTATGTGTTGAAAAGTTTGAAGTTATCCTTGTTTTACCTTCCTATGCAAGTTGATTCTTGTTCCCACAATTTGTTTGCTCAAAAAATCCCTATGCATAGGAAGTGGGTTAGACTTAAATGTGCTTCTCATATGTTTCATGATGCTCCCGTTATGTTTCAATTCTTATCTTTTATGTGAGCATCATTGAAATCATCATGCCTAGCTAGGGGCATTAAACGATAGCGCTTGTTGGGAGGCAACCCAATTTTATTTTGTTCTTTACTTTTTGTTACTGTTTAGTAATAAATAATTCATCTAGCCTCTGTTTAGATGTGGTTTTATGTTTTAATTAGTGTTTGTGCCAAGTAGAACCTTTGGGAAGACTTGGGTGAAGTCTTTGCGATCTTGCTGTAAAAAATAGAAACTTTTGCGCTTCACGAGATTAGCTGTGATTTTTACTGGAGAGTGCGTTTATGTTGATTTATTTTGCAGATGATTAATAGACAAATTCCTCAGGTCCACCAATTTATTTCAGAATTTTTGGAGTGACAGAAGTATTCGAATGATACATATTACTATAGACTATTCTGTTTTTGACAGATTCTGTTTTCATTGTGTTGTTTGCTTAGTTTGATGAATCTATTAGTAGTATCAGAGGGTATGAACCATAGAGAAGTTGGAATACAGTAGATATTACACCAATATGAATTTATAATGAGTTCACAACAGTACCTAAGTGGTGATTTATTTTCTTATACTAACGGAGCTTACGAGTTTTCTGTTAAGTTTTGTGTTGTGATGTTTTCAAGTTTTGGGTAGAGATTCGATGGACTATGGAATAAGAAGTGGCAAGATCCTAAGCTTGGGGCTGCCGAAGGCACCCCAAGGTAATATTCAAGGACAACCAAAATCTTAAGCTTGGGGATGCCCTGGAAGGCATCCCCTCTTTCGTCTTCGTCTATCGGTAACTTTACTTGAGGCCATATTTTTATTCACCACATGATATGTGTTTTGCTTGGAGCGTCATTTTATTTTATTTTGTTTTGCTTCCTGTTTGAATAAAATACAAATATATGAAATTATTAAATGTTAGATACTCTTCACATAGTTGCATAATTATCCGACTACTCGTTGATCTTCACTTATATTTTTCGGAATATTTTGTTCTTTGCTCTAGTGCTTTACTTATATCTTCTTAGAGCTTGGCGGTAGTTTTATTTTGAAGAAATTGTTGAGCTCTCATGCTTCAGTTATATTATTTTGAGAGTCTTTTAGAATAGCATGGTAATTTCCTTTGGTTATAAAATTAATCCTAATATGATGGGCGTTCAAGATGGGTATAATAAAAACTTTCATATAGAGTGCATTGAATACTATGAGAAGTTTGATACTTGATGATTGTTTTGAGATATGAGGATGGTGATATCAGAGTCATTCTACTTGAGTAATTGTTAAATTGAGAAATACCTATGTTGAGGTTTGCAAGTCCCGTAGCATGCACGTATGGTAACCGTTGTGTGACAAATTTGGAGCATGAGGTGTTCTTTGATTGCTTTCCTCATGAGTGGCGGTCGGGGACGAGCGATGGTCTTTTCCTACCAATCTATCCCCTTAGGAGCATGCGCGTAGTGCTTGGTTTTTTATGACTTGTAGATTTTTGCAATAATTATGTGAGGTCTTTATGACTAATGTTGAGTCCATGGATTATACGCACTCTCACCCTTCCATCATTGCTAGCCTCTTCGGTACCGTGCATTGCCCTTTCTCACCTCGAGAGTTGGTGCAAACTTCACCGGTGCATCCAAACCCCGTGATATGATACACTCTATCATACATAAACCTCCTTATATCTTCCTCAAAACAGCCACCATACCTACCTATTATGGCATTTCCATAGCCATTCCGAGATATATAGCCATGTAACATTCCACTGTTCCGTTTATTATCACACGCTTCATCATTGTCATATTGCCTTGCATGATCATGTAGTTGACATCGTATTTGTGGCAAAGCCACCATGCATAATTTCATACATTTCACTCTTGATTCATTGCCCATCCCGATACACCGCCGGAGGCATTCATATAGAGTCATACTTTGTTCTAGTATCGAGTTGTAATCTTTGAGTTGTAAATAAATAAAAGTGTAATGATCATCATTAATAGAGCATTGTCCTAAAAAAGAAAAAAAAAAGAGAAAGGCCAAAAAAAGAAAAGGAAAAAAAGGAAAGGCCAAAAAAAGAAAAGGAAAAAAAGGAAAAAAGGAAAGGCCAAATAAAAAAGAAATAAAAGGGACAATTCTACTATCTTTTTTCCACACTTGTGCTTCAAAGTAGCACAATGATTTCATGATAGAGAGTCTCTCATTTTTTCCCTTTCATATACTAGTTGGAATTTTTCATTATAGAACTTGGCTTGTATATTCCAACAATGGGCTTCCTCAAATGCCCTAGGTCTTCGTGAGCAAGCAAGTTGGATGCACACCCACTTAGTTTCTTTTGTTGAGCTTCCATACATTTATAGCTCTAGTGCATCTGTTGCATGGTAATCCCTACTCCTTGCATTGACATCAATTGATGGGCATCTCCATAGCCCGTTGATTAGCCGCATCAATGTGAGACTTTCTCCTTTTTTGTCTTCTCCACACAACCCCCATCATTATATTCTATTCCACCCATAGTGCTATGTCCATGGCTCACGCTCATGTATTGCGTGAAAGTTGAAAAAAGTTTGAGTTTACTAAAGTATGAAACAATTGCTTGGCTTTTCACCGGGGTTGTGCATGATAAGAGCATTTTTGTGTGACAAAATGAAGAATAGCCAAACTATATGATTTTGTAGGGATAAGATTCCTTTGGCCATGTTATTTTGAGAAGACATAATTGCTTAGTTAGTATGCTTGAAGTATTATTATTTTTATGTCAATGTTAAACTTTTGTCTTGAATCTTATGGATCTAAATATTTTTCCCAATAAATAAAATTACATTGATAAATATGTTAGGTAGAATTCCACATCAAAAATTCTATTTTTATCATTTACCTACTTGAGGACGAGCAGGAATTAAGCTTGGGGATGCTGATACGTCTACAACGTATCTATAATTTTTTATTGTTCCATGCTATTATATTATCCATCTAGGATGTTTTATAGGCATCTATATGCTAATTTATATGATTTTTGGGACTAACCTATTAACCTAGAGCCCGGTGCTAGTTTCTGTTTTTCCCCTGCTTTTTAATATCGCAGAAAAGGAAAACCAAACGGAGTCCAATTGACCTGAAATTTCACGGAGAATATTTTTGGACCAGAAGAAGCCCACGGAGTACCGGAGATGGACCAGAGGAGTCCCGAGGCCACCACGAGGGTGGGGGCGCACCCTACCCCCCTGGGTGCGCCCCCTACCTCGTGGCCACCTCGGGGACCCCCTTGACTTGTTCCCGACTCCAACACCTCTTATATATACTAAAACCTCCAGAAAATAACCTAGATCGGGAGTTCCACCGCCACAAGCCTCTGTAGGCACCGAAAACCAATCTAGACCCGTTCTGGCACACTGTTGAAGGGTGGAATCGCTCTCCGGTGGCCATCTTCATCATCCCGGCGATCTACATGACGAGGAGGGAGTAGTCCATCCTCGAGGCTGAGGGTATGTACCAGTAGCTATGTGTTTGATCTCTCTCTCTCTCGTGTTCTTGATTCGGCACGACCTTGGTGTATCGCGAGATTTGCTATTATAGTTGGATCTTATGATGTTTCTCCCCATCTACTCTCTTGTGATGAATTGACTTTTTGTAGCGACCCGACCTTAGACGGTCAAGCCTCTATGTATCGGTGCCATCCCTGGATCGGTATGCTGGCACACACAGAACATCAATGTATATATCAAAGTGCAATCACATGTATAAATAACGTAAAACGGATATATACCTCATAAGTCTCAGTGGAAACAAACAATCAGGTGTGGAGTCCCATCAACGCCATCGGCAGGTTGAGTGTAGACCGTAACCCTGTACCGTACTCGTACTCGTCGGAAGGAACATATCTGCAACATGAGACGTTGCAGCCGTGTAGGTCAGTACATTGAATGTACCGGCAAGATCACAATATGAGGAAAGCAAATGATAAAACTATTCTATATGCAATATGGCTTTGTGCCTCTGTGTCTGATGTTTTTGCGTAAAAGCTGGTTTTATTTTCCCTACAACAAAGGAATATCAGGAGTCTGTACTATGGAGTTTTCTGTCAGGACATGGTTCCGCCAACCGATGTCTCATAGCCCAAATCATCATAAGTTGCCCACAATTAAGTTATCAGTCCGGTGTTGAGAGTTCCGAGATATATCCAAGTCCAGAGGCTCAAATTGTCCATAACCGGGGACACGACTAATCGATTAGGTTTTAACCCTCTGCAGAGGTTTGTACACTTTACCCGCAAGATTCGATCCCTCTTTTGTGTTCTCGCACTTCAGGGTGTTTGAGAACAAGGTGACTGAAACATGGTCTTCTGAAGAGTTCCTCTGACCACTGTCCGGTGCTCATCTAATCCTACCGTAGTTCTACATCTGCTAGCACCGTCCCAGCCAGAGTCACCACTAAGGTCAACCAAGCCAGAACCCATAGTGACTTGCGGTTGCACAGGTAAGCTTCCGGGGATGAAGTATTCTTCCGTCTCTTTGAGCCTGGGTGAAGCTTTCCGCAAGATGTCATGGCACTTCTCCATGCATCCCGGCCAACCACTGGTTTCTCCACGGTGCCCGTCAACCATCCTTCACCCAGTAGTGTGTATTGAATTCTTGTCTTGAGTCTCAAAAATCTTGAGGAGTCCTGAAGATGCAGTCCTTGCTGGTGCCATCATGAAGTTGTCGCCATTGACGTAGAGTCCTCCTTCTTCACACCACTCTCGTGCACTCATACCAAACCCCGTCTACTATAGCGTAGCATTAAAAATATATAACGTCCCGGGTTTGGTAACAGGGAGATGGTTCCTACCTCATGCATTCTACTCAACTACAAGATTCAATAACACTACTGGAGAGACTGTTAAAAGGGTGATACTACATGCAAATAAACATAGGTATGGAAAACATGGTCAAAGTGAACTTGCCTGGCCAGTTGGTGAAGATATTATCGCTCTTAAAAACTTGATAAACTAGTCATCACTCTCCGATGAAATCTATACAAGCAAGCATATTATTCACATAAGCAATCATTCTAGCACTCAATCATAACAATCAAAATAACAACGAAATCGAAATAGGATCGATGGTAAAAAGCAAAGAAAACTCCAAATCACTCAAATAAACTTATATGGCTAATCTACACCACAACAACTCTACCTAACAACAAGTAAAAATCCTAAAACAAAAAAAATACTTAACACAAGGTAAAAATAATTATTCGCTATGTAACATAAAGTATTTTTCCTATAATAAAACTCTAACAGTACCTAGAACCTCTAACACCATTCCTATTGCTAGCAACTAGTCATACAACAGACAACACCTAGAACCTCAAGAATACTAAGTCTAAAAAATCCTAGAAATCACCTACTGTTAACCAATAGAATATATGACACACTGGCGAAAACTAGCAAAAGAAACTAATTAAAACTAATTAATAATAATTAAACTACAAACAGTACTAAAAACAGAGTAAACAGTACTGCTTACAATAAAAAGCTAATCTAACTAACTCACTAACATGCAAACTAAACACTACTGCGTAGCTAGTCTAATAAGTAACCAGTAGCAAAAAGAATCGGTCAAAAATAATATTCCTAACTCAAAATAGCTCAAATCTAGTGATTTGAGCAAATTCATACAAACACAAATTTAAACTGCTCAAATGTGAAATAAAATTGAACTAACAGAAACTTCATAAAATTTGTGATCCAAGGCAGTTGGAATCACTCAAAAATACCTCGTAGATAATTAACTATGGATTTTACAAGATTGAAACTATTCTGTTTTAAAAACAGAACGAAAAAAACAGTAGGTCGGGATTTACTGTAGCAGTTCCGGTGATGGGGTCTTGGTGGAGTTCCGGCGACGTCCTCCGGTGGCCCTCTGGCGTCGGGGAAGGGACGGTCGGGGTGGAAGAGCGGGGCGGAGCAGCTGGTGGCGGCGGTGGGTGGCGGGGAGGGCCGGCGGTGGGTGGGGTGGAGCAAATGGCGGCCGCGGCTCCGGCGAACTCCGGCGGGGCGGCTCGGCAACGTGGGGCGAGGAGAGGAGGGACTAGGTGGGGGAATGGATGCACGATGTGGCTATTTATAGGGGGAGGAGGTCATCTTGGAGGAGGGGGCGAGGGATTTTGCGAATCCCGCGATTCCGGCGATGCTCCGGCGGTGGTTGTAGATCGTGAGTATCTTGTCTGGAGGAAGGAGATGATTCGGTTCGGATCAGGCCGGATTGGCCCAAGAAAACAGTACCTTCCTTTTTTTTGAATAACCCGCGAAGAAAAATCATTTTAGAAAATAAAATGAAAACAAAATATAGGAGTATTATATATCAAAATGATCAGAAAAATAAGCCCAACTTAATGGGATATTTTCCAGGGAAAGTAAAATACTTTTTGAAAAGTCATTTTTTTAAAATTCAAACAAAAATCAAAATGACATTCAAAACTCTATGGAAAATTTATTCCAACATTTTTGGGGTGTCATGTTACTCCCTCTCAACACTTTTGTTCAAGTGTTCTTTGTCAGAAAAGTTTTTGAATACAACTCAAATGCCACTTTGCGTTAAAAAAATAAATTAAAAGACAACTTCAAAATGAAAATTTTCTTTACTTCCCACTCTCTTTCATTGAAGAAATCATGAGGATCATTGAGTGACATGATGTTTGAAATATTTCCAAATTCAAATATTTTCAAACAGAATTTTTTTTGGAAAGTCCTTTTTATTCCCTCTCAACAAAACTTCAAAAGTTAAAAATTCTAATAAATTTCACTCAATCAATCACTCAACAATCAATCAACAATCATATATTTTAATTATTGTAACATTCCAAAATTTAGAATTTTGGGATATTACACTTTTCCCTTTGAAGTTATCTTATCGGATTGAGTCTTTAAGGATTTGAGAACACCTGATATATGTCTTACATGTGCTTATCTATGGTGACAATGGGATATCACGTGATCCACTTGATGTACGTTTTGGTGATCAACTAGCGAGTTATGTGACCTAGTGAACTTATGCATAGGGGTTGGCAAACATTTTCGTCTTGACTCTCCGGTAGAAACTTTGCGGCACTCTTTGAAGTTCTTTGTGTTGGTTGACTAGATGAATCTGAGATTGTGTGATGCAAATCGTATAACCATACCCACGGATACTTGAGGTGACATTGGAGTATCTAGGTGACATTAGGGTTTTGGTTGCTTTGTGTCTTAAGGTGTTATTCTAGTACGAACTCTAGGATATATTGAACGGAAAGAATAGATTCGTGTTATTTTACTACGGACTCTTGAATAGATCTATCAGAAAGAATAACTTTGAGGTGGTTTCGTACCCTACAATAATCTCTTCGTTTGTTCTCCGCTATTAGTGACTTTGGAGTGACTCTTTGTTGCATGTTGAGGGATAGTTATATGATCCAATTATGTTATTATTGTTGAGAGAACTTGCACTAGTGAAAGTATGAACCCTAAGCCTTGTTTCAATGCATTGCAATACCGTTTTCGCTCACTTTTATCATTAGTTACCTTGCTGTTTTTATATTTTCAGATTACAAAAACCTATATCTACCATCCATATTGCACTTGTATCACCATCTCTTCGCCGAACTAGTGCACCTATACAATTTACCATTGTATTGGGTGTGTTGGGGACACAAGAGACTGTTTGTTATTTGGTTGCAGGGTTGCTTGAGAGAGACCATCTTCATCCTACGCCTCCCATGGATTGATAAACCTTAGGTCATCCACTTGAGGGAAATTTGCTACTGTCCTACGAACCTCTGCAATTGGAGGCCCAACAACGTCTACAAGAAGAAGGTTGTGTAGTAGACATCAGCAGGCGTGCCGCGAGCCAGAGCTCGATTGCTCAGATTTGTCAGCGTTGCACGGATGGACCCGAGCACAAGCGCCGTACCAGTATGAGTAGTTTCCACTTCGGGATGAGCAAGGGGCCGATCGGTGGCGCGGGCGGCCGTGGCGAGTGACAATCAAGCAAGTGATGACTATAAATAACCTATGCATGGGAACCAACTAGCTTAGAGGCATGTGAGAATGACACATGCCACTGGGACGGACCCGAGCGGCCTTGGGATGATGCAGCCCGAGGGGCGCCCCAGTAGAGTAAGCTAAAAGATGCAAAAGGATACATGCCACAGGATCAGACCCATGCGACCTGGGAATAATGCTGCTTGAGAGGCGCTCCCAACTAAATAAACTTGAAAAATGTCACCGGGTTTCATTGTCGAAGGAGTGTTGGGGTAGCTGAAGGCGCGCGCTGAAGAAGTCGCTCCTCATGAGCCGCCAAGATCCTGAGCCTCGGGGGGCTCTGGGGTTCAGGTGGCTCCTTGAGGACCGTCTCCATCCCCGCCAGGACCGCGTGATGCCTGGCCTCCTAAGTTGACAGGATGCTCCATAGGTTGCGCTGGAAGGCGGCTGCCATGCTCGGCAGGCCAAACGGCATGCGAACATAGCTGTGAGGTGGACCCTCGCACTGCCCAACGCGCGAAGGCCGAAAGCGCTCCTGAGATGCGGCCATGTCGAGCCCTGGGGTGTCGATGCAGACGCGCAGCTCGCCACGCTCGCGTGGATGGGGAGCTGCACCAGGTGGGCGGTGGTCGCCGCGCATAGCCCTTGCTTCTTGAAGCTCCTAGGTGGCCTTGACGATGAACTCCTGAGCGCCGGGCGCTCTTCGCTCGGTACCCTCTTGAGGGAAACGTGTCGCAAAGAACACCTCCATATGGTGCCCGAGCCGAGCGCCTCTCTCGTGATGTTGGCCAGGTCTGAGGCCCTCCAGAAGAGAGCCCCCGAGCCTCGCCCGAGGAGAGCACCAAGCACGCCCTCCTATGCGAGGGAGGGAGGTGCCCCAGGTGCGGGCGCTGATCCTGAGGCGGCGCCGCTAGAGACACCGCTCTCCTGAGGCCCTGTGCGGAGTAGTTGCTTCTTCTTCTTGGGGATGGCCTCAGGATGGTACTGCGTGCCCTCGCTGTCAGGGTCTTCGATTGTTGCGGCTTGGAAGGCACTCTCAAGGGAGCACACCGCATCTCTTTCCTCACAGGGGACTGTGATGATTCCGCCGCTTCCTGGCATCTTGAGGATGTTGTAGCCGTGGTGGGTCACTACCATAAACTTGGCTAACGCTGGGTACCCAAGGATGGCATTGTATGGCAGACGGATATGGGCGACGTCGAAGTCGATGAGCTCAGTGTGGTAGTTGTCGTGCTGGCCGAAGGTGACAGGGAGAAGAACTTGCCCTATCGGGGTGGTGGAGCCGTCGGTCACTCCTGAGAAGGGCTTGGTAGGCTGTAGCTGGTAATAGGGCACTTGGAGGCTGTCGAACGTCTCAACGGACAGGACACTGAGCCCCGCGCCGCCATCGATGAGGGTCTTGGTGACTTGGACATTGCTGATGACGGGTGAACAGAGCATCGGGAGGACGCCGGCGGTTGCCGCGCATTTGAGCTGGTCCGCCGAGCTGAAGGTGATGGCATACTTTGAACACCTAAGCAGGCGCATGGCCTCGAGCCTGGGGAGTGCTGCATTCACCTCACGAGAGAACTGCTTGAAGATGTGCTGGGAAGCCGGGCATCAGCACCGCCCAAGATGCAAGCGATGGCGCGCGACTCCTGGAAGCCCCCAGCCCCCTCGTCCTGATGATGGTCGTCGTTCCTTCTTGGTGGTGGCGGCAGCAGAGGGAGGCCAAGATTGCCCTCAAGATGGTCCTCGCGAGGCTGGTCGCGCCAGGCGCCCTCACGATGCTGCTCCTGCCAATGGTCCTCACAAGGCCGGTCACGCCACTCCTGGCGGGGGGCGTGGTCATCCTTGCGTCCTCCCCCTCGTCCTCCTCCTCGGCCGTATCCCCGGTCATTGTGCTCGGGGCGTCGACCAAAGCGTCTATCTCAGATGGCCATGTGCTCTTGACAATGATTGGTGTTGTGGCTGTGTACGTTGTGGAAGGCGCAGAATGGACGGCTGCTCTTGGACAACTCGGGGTGGTCCCGGCCGCGCTTCGTGTCCGGCTCCGCCGCGAGCACGGCTACTCCCTTGCGCTTCACGTCCTTGACCTTGGCTTTCTTCTCCTCTGGGTCAGCAACAGGGAGCTCGAGGAGGGAGAGACGCCCTTCCTCAGCTCTTGCGCACTTGTTCACCATGTTGAACAGCTCCAGAGTCGTGCATAGCTCCTCGTGGATGGCGAGCTCCTCCTTCATCTTGACATCGCGGATGACATTGGAAAACAATGAGATGATGGCCTTGTCCATCACCTTGGGGATCTTAAGGCGAATGCTATTCAAGCGTTGGATGTACTTTTGCAGGGTCTCTCCCAGTTGTTGCTTGATGCGGCGTAGGTCACCCGCGGCCGGAGGGCGGTCGCGAGTTCCCTGGAAGTTGGCGATGAAGCGATCGCGCATCTCACCCCAGGAGGAGATCGACCTCGTGGGCAGGTTCAGGAGCCACGAGCGAGCGCCATCCTTGAGAGCCATGGGAAACCAGTTCATGATGACCTTTTCGTCGCCGTTGGCCGCCTCAATGCTCAGCTTGTAGAGCTGCAGGAACTCCATGGGGTCGGGGGTGCCGTCGTAGCGCAGAGGCAGATCCGGCTTGAACTTGCCTGGCCAAACGATGGTGCGCAGCTCGGGAGTGAAGGCGCGGCAGCCTGCTATGGCCACCGGGGCCCTCTGCAGGGGCGGAGCCTGCCCTTGATGTCCGGCATCGCCGCCGCAGGCGGCACGTGATCTTGTCGTGGTGGCGCCGGGAGAGCAGGAGCGTTTTCTCGCGGCCGGGGAACTTCTTGGCAGCTTCCTTCTTCGTGCGCGAGCACACGGCGTGGTGGATCATGTCGCGGGACCGCGCCTCTTGGGGTGAGGACACCATCTAGGTGTGGAGGAGGCGGCGGCGCTCTGTGAGCTGCGCATCTCGGCGCGAGGGCGCCATATTGATGCAAAGGCAGTGGAGGCGCTCCGTGAGCTACGTCGCCCACGACTGGAGGTGGGTGAGGCAGCGAGAGGGATGGCGCAGGAGAGCCCCTAGCGGCACTGACGAGCTCGGCGATGTGGTCCAGCCAGTCCTCGTAGAGGTCATCGACCGGGCGGTAGCACAGGAGCTCGCGTGCCATGAGCAGTGCGGCCTGCGCATAGGTGGACGCGTGACGAGCGTGGGACGATGAGCCGGCCGGAGTCAGCGATGGGGTGGCAGTGCGGCCGTCCCGCCGCACGGAGGGGTGCGATGATGATGCTTGCTGCTCGTTTGCTGCCGGGCCGGTAGTGGCGTTGGCAACAGGGGATGGAGAACGACGGGGAGGCCTGCCAATAGGGGCCGTCTGAGTGACGCGAGCGGCTAGGGCGGCCCGGCACTCGGCGTGGGCTCGGCGAGCGTCTGACGTGGATGCCGTGGAGCGGGGTGATACGTCTCCAACGTATCTATAATTTTTGATTGCTCCATGCTATATTATCTACTGTTTTGGACTATATTGGGCTTTATTTTCCAATTTTATATTATTTTTGGGACTAACCTATTAACCGGAGGCCCAGCCTAGAATTGTTGTTTTTGTGCCTATTTCAGTGTTTCGGATAAACAGAATATCAAACGGAGTCCAAACGGAATAAAATCTTCGAAAACGTGATTTTCTCACCGAACGTGATCCAGGAGACTTGGACCCTACTGCAAGGGATCAAAGAGGTGGTCACGAGGGTGCCCCCCTAGGGCGCGCCCCCTGCCTCGTGGGCCCATCGGTGCTCCACCGACGTACTCCTTCCTCCTATATATACACACGTACCCCAAACGATCAGAACAGGAGCCAAAACCTAATTCCACCGCCGCAACTTTCTGTATCCACAAGATCCCATCTTGGGGCCTGCTCCAGAGCTCCGCCGAAAGAGGGCCGTCATCACGGAGGGCTTCTACATCATCCTAACCCCTCCGATGATGAAGTGTGAGTAGTTTACCTCAGACCTTCGGGTCCATAGTTAGTAGCTAGATGGCTTCTTCTCTCTCTTTGATCTCAATACAAAGTTCTCCCGCTCTCTTGTGGAGATCTATTCGATGTAATCTTCTTTTTGTGTGTTTGTTGAGACCGATGAATTGTGGGTTTATGATCAAGTCTATCTATGAATAATATTTGAATCTTCTCTGAATTCTTTTATGTATGATTGGTTATCTTTGCAAGTCTCTTCGAATTAATTATCCGTTTGGTTTGGCCAACTAGATTGGTAGTTCTTGCCATGGGAGAAGTGCTTAGCTTTGGGTTCGATCTTGCGGTGTCCTTACCCAGTGACAGAAGGGGCAGCAAGGCACGTATTGTATCGTTGCCATCTTGCGTTACTCTGTTTTTAATTTAATACTCTAGATGCATGCTGGATAGCGGTCGATGAGTGGAGTAATAATAGTAGATGCAGAATCGTTTCGATCTACTTGTCACGGACGTGATGCCTATATACATGATCATGCCTAGATATTCTCATAATTATGCTCAATTCTATCAATTGCTCAACAGTAATTTGTTCACCCACCGTAGAATACTTATGCTCTTGAGAGAAGCCACTAGTAAAACCTATGGCCCCCCGGTCTATTCTCATCATATCAATCTCCATTACTTTTATATTGCTTTGCTATTTACTTTGCCTTTACTTTTTACTCTGCATCTTTATATCAAAAATACCAAAAATATTCTATCTATCAGATCTCACTCTCGTAAGTGACCGTGAAGGGCTTGACAACCCCTAATCGCGTTGGTTGCGCGTAGCTATCGCTTTGTGCAGGTACGCGGGACTTGAGCGTGGGCTCCTACTGGATTGATACCTTGGTTCTCAAAAACTGAGGGAAATACTTACACTACTCTGTTGCATCATCCCTTCCTCTTCGGGGAAAACCAACGCAAGCTCAAGACGTAGCAAGAAGGATTTCTGGCGCTGTTGCCGGGGAGTCTACGCAAAAAGTCACATACCAAGTACCCATCACAATCCCTATCCCTCGCATTACATTATTTTACATTTGCGTCTTGTTTTCCTCTCCCCCAATTCACCCTTGCCGTTTTATTCGCCCTCCTTCTCTCTATCCTCCCTCTTTGTTTGCCTCTTTTGTCCGCTTGCTTTTTGTTTGCCGTGTGTTAGATTGCTTGTTTATCGCGATGGCTCAAGATACTACCAAATTGTGTGATTTCACCAATACCAATAATAATGATTTCCTTAGCACTCTGATTGCTCCTCTTACCAATGCTGAATCTTGTGAAATTAATACTGCTTTGTTGAATCTTGTTATGAAAGATCAATTCGCCGGCCTTCCTAGTGAAGATGCCGCTACTCATCTGAATAGCTTTGTTGATTTATGTGATATGCAAAAGAAAAAAGATGTCAATAATAATGTCGTTAAATTGAAGCTATTTCCTTTTTTGCTTAGAGATCGTGCTAAAGCTTGGTTTTCGTCTTTGCCTAAGAATAGTATTGATTCATGGAACAAATGCAAAGATGCTTTTATCTCTAAGTATTTTCCTCCCGCTAAGATCATCTCTCTTAGAAACGATATAATGAACTTTAAACAGCTTGACATGAACATGTTGCACAAGCTTGGGAGAGAATGAAATTAATGATACGTAATTTCCCTACTCATGGTTTGAATTTGTGGATGATTATACAAAAAATTTATGCCAGATTGAATTTTGCTTCTAGAAATCTTTTAGATTCGGCCGCGGGCGGCACTTTTATGGAAATCACTTTAGGAGATGCTACTAAACTCCTAGATAATATTATGGTTAATTATTCTTAATGGCATACTGAAAGAACTTCTAATAAAAAGGTGCATGCGGTAGAAGAAATTAATGTGTTGAGTGGAAAGATGGATGAACTTATGAAATTATTTGCTACTAAGAGTTTTTTTCTGATCCTAATGATATGCCTTTGTCTACTTTGATTGAGAATAATAATGAATCTATGGATGTGAATTTTGTTGGTAGGAATAATTTTGGTAACAACGCTTATAGAGGGAATTTTAATCCTAGGCCATATCCTAGTAATCCTTCTAATAATTATGGGAATTCCTACAACAACTCTTATGGAAATTATAATAAGATGCCCTCTGATTTTGAATCTAATATTAAAGAATTTATTTCTTCGCAAAAGAATTTTAATGCTATGATTGAAGAAAAATTGCTTAAGATTGATGATTTGGCTAGGAACGTTGATAGAATTGCTCTTGATGTTGATTCTTTGAAACTTAGATCTATTCCACCTAAGCATGATATTAATGAGCCTCTAAAAGCCATGAGAATTTCAATTGATGAGTGTAAGGAAAGAACCGCTAGGATGCATGCTTCCAAAGATGCCTTTATTAAAGCATGTTCTTCCAATTCCTGTGAAAATCAAGGTGAAGATCTAAAAGTTATTGATGTGTCCCCAATTAAATATTTATTTTGCAATATGAATCTTGATGAAACTGAATATGATCTTCCTTTACCTAGAAGGCATTCTAAAAATTCGGAGTGTTTAGATCTTAATGATGAAGTTGATGAAAGTGGGATTGAAAGAAATAAAAATCTAGATGTTGCTAAACCCACTACATTGGATTTCAAGGAATTTAATTATGAAAATTGCTCTTTGATTGATTGTATTTCTTTGTTGCAATCCGTTCTAAATTCTCCACATGCTTATAGTCGAAATAAGGCCTTCACCGAACATATTGTTGATGCCTTGATGCAATCTTATGAAGAAAAACTTGAGTTGAAAGTTTCTATCCCTAGAAAACTCTATGATGAGTGGGAACCAACTATTAAAATTAAAATTAAAGATCATGAGTTTTATGCTTTGTGTGATTTGGGTGCTAGTGTCTCTAGTATTCCCAAGACTTTGTGTGATTTACTAGATTTCCGTAATTTTGATGATTGCTGTCTAAATTTGCATCTTGCGGATTCCACTATTAAGAAACCTATGGGAAGAATTAATGATGTTCTTATTGTTGCAAATAGGAATTATGTGCCCATAGATTTCATTGTTCTTGATATAGATTGCAATCCTTCTTGCCCTATTATTCTTGGTAGACCTTTCCTTAGAACGGTTGGTGCGATTATTGATATGAAGGAAGGGAACATTAGATTTAAATTTCCATTAAAAAAGGGCATGGAACACTTTCCAAGAAAGAAAATAAAATTACCATATGAAACTATCATGAGAGCCACTTATGGATTGCCTACCAAAGATGGCAATACCTAGATCTATCCTTGCTTGTTATGCCTAGCTAGGGGCGTTAAACGATAGCGCTTGTTGGGAGGCAACCAAATTTTATTTTCATTCCTTGCTTTTTTCTCCTGTTTATTAATAAATAAATTATTTATACTCTGTTTTGGTTCTGTTTTTTGTGTTTAATTAGTGTTTGTGCCAAGTAGAACCGCTGGGAAGACTTGGGGAAAGTCTTGTTGAACTTGCTGTAAAAAACAGAAACTTTAGCGCTCACGAGAACTGCTGTCATTTTTATTTGAAGAGTTCTATTTAGTTAATTCTTTTTAAAGATTATTAATAGATAAATTCCTCACGTCAAGCAATTTATTTTAGAATTTTTGGGGTTCCAGATCTTGCGCTAGCTACAGATTACTATAGACTGTTCTGTTTTTGACAGATTCTGTTTTTCGTGTGTTGTTTGCTTATTTTGATGAATCTATGGCTAGTGAAATAGTTTATAAGAATACAGTAGGTTTAACACCAATATAAATAAATAAAGATTTCATTACAGTACCTTGAAGTGGTCTTTTGTTTTCTTTTGCTAACGGAGCTCACGAGTTTTCTATTTTGAGTTTTGTGTTGTGAAGTTTTCACGTTTTGGGTGAATTCTTTTGATGGATCATGGAACAAGGAGTGGCAAGAGCCTAAGCTTGGGGATGCCCATGGCACCCCCAAGATAATCCAAGGACACCAAAAAGTCAAAGCTTGGGGATGCCCCGGAAGGCATCCCCTCTTTCGTCCACTTCCATCGGTAATTTACTTGGAGCTATATTTTTATTCACCAACATGATATGTGTTTTGCTTGGAGCGTCTTGTATTATTTGTGTCTTTGTTTGTTAGTATGCCACAATCTTCCTTGCTGTACACACCTTTTGAGAGAGCCATACATGAATTAAAATTTGATAGAATGCTCTATGTGCTTCACTTCTATCTTTTGAGCTAGATAATTTTGCTCTATGTGCTTCACTTATATCTTTTGAGCTAGACAATTTTTCTCTATGTGCTTCAGTTATATATTTTGAGCTAGATAATTTTTCTCTATGTGCTTCACTTAGATCTTTTAGAGCTCGGTGGTGGATATGTTTTAAAGAAACTATTGATCTCTCATGCTTCACTTAAATTAATTTGAGAGTCTCTTAATAGCATGGTAATTTGCCTAATAACAATATGCTTGGTATTCAAGATTGAAGCATGATAATTGTTTTGAGATATGGAGGTTATAATATTAAAGTCATGCTAGTTGAGTAGTTGTGAATTTAAAGAATACTTGTGTTGAAGTTTGTGATTCCCGTAGCATGCACGTATGGTGAACCGTTATGTGATGAAGTCGGAGCATGAATTATTTATTGATTGTCTTCCCTATGAGTGGCGGTCGGGGACGAGCGATGGTCTTTTCCTACCAATCTATCCCCCTAGGAGCATGCGTGTAATACTTTGCTTTGATAACTTCTAAATTTTTGCAATAAGTATATGAGTTCTTTATGACTAATGTTGAGTCCATGGATTATACGCACTCCCACCCTTCCACCCTTGCTAGCCTCTCTAATACCGCGCAACTTTCGCCGGTATCATACATCTACCATATACCTTCCTCAAAATAGCCACCATACCAACCTATTATGGCATTTCCATAGCCATTCGGAGATATATTGCCATGCAACTTTCCACCATCTAGTTCCTCATGACACATCCATCATTGTCATATTGCTTAGCGTGATCATGTAGTTGACATAGTATTTGTAGCAAAGCCACCGTTCATAATTCTTTCATACTTGTCACTCGTGATTCATTGCATATCCCGGTACACCGCCGGAGGCATTCATATAGAGTCATACTTTGTTTTAGTATCGGGTTGTAATCATTGAGTTGTAAATAAATTGAAGCGTGATGATCATCATTCAATAGAGCATTGTCCCAAAAAAGGCAAGGCCAAAGAAAAAAAAGGCCCAAAAAAGGGGAAATGGTACTATACTTTTTTTCCACACTTGTGCTTCAAAGTAGCACCATGATATAGCGAGTCTCATATATTGTGCTTCAAAGTAGCACCATGTTCTTCATATAGAGAGTCTCATGCTACGTCTTGAGCTTGCGTTGGTTTTCCCCGAAGAGGAAGGGATGATGCAGCAGAGTAGCGTAAGTATTTCCCTCAGTTTTTGAGAACCAAGGTATCAATCCAGTAGGAGCCCACGCTCAAGTCCCTCGTACCTGCACAAAGCGATAGCTACTGGCAACCAACGCGATTAGGGGTTGTCAAGCCCTTCACGGTCACTTACGAGAGTGAGATCTGATAGATAGATTATTTTTCGTATTTTTGATACAAAGATGCAAAGTAAAAAGTAAAAGCAAAGTAAATAGCAAAACAATATAAAAGTGATGGAGACTGATATGATGAGGATAGACCCGGGGGCCATAGGTTTCACTAGTGGCTTCTCTCAAGAGCATAGGTATTCTACGGTGGGTGAACAAATTACTGTTGAGCAATTGATAGAATTGAGCATAATTATGAGAGTATCTAGGCATGATCATGTATATAGGCATCACGTCCGTGACAAGTAGATCGAAACGATTCTGCATCTACTACTATTACTCCACTCATCGACCGCTATCCAGCATGCATCTAGAGTATTAAATTAAAAATAGAGTAATGCCTTAAGCAAGATGACATGATGTAGAGAGATAAATTCATGCAATATGAAATAAACCCCATCTTGTTATCCTCGATGGCAATGATACAATACGTGCCTTGCTGCCCCTTCTGTCACTGGGTAAGGACACCGTAAGATCGAACCCAAAGCTAAGCACTTCTCCCATGGCAAGAACGACCAATCTAGTTGGCCAAACCAAATGGATAATTCGAATAGACTTGCAAAGATAACCAATCATACATAAAAGAATTCAGAGAAGATTCAAATATTATTCATAGATAGACTTGATCATAAACCCACAATTCATCGATCTCAACAAACACACCGCAAAAAGAAGATCACATCGAATAGATCTCCACGAGAGAGGGGGAGAACTTTGTATTTAGATTCAAAGAGAGAGAAGAAGTCATCTAGCTAATAACTATGGACCCGAAGGTCTGAGGTAAACTATTCACACTTCATCAGAGGGGCTAGGATGATGTAGAAGCCCTCCGTGATGACGGCCCTCTTCCGGCGGAGCTCCGGAACAGGCCCCAAGATGGGATCTCGTGGATACAGAAAGTTGCGCCAGTGGAATTAGGTTTTTGGCTCATGTTCTGATCGTTTGGGGGTACGTGTGTATATATAGGAGGAAGGAGTACGCCGGTGGAGCACCAAGGGGCCCACGAGGCAGGGGACGCGCCCTAGAGGGGGGCGCCCCCCACCCTCGTGACCACCTCTTTGATCCCTTGTAGTAGGGTCCAAGTCTCCTAGATCACGTTCGGTGAGAAAATCACGTTTTAGAAGATGTTATTCTGTTTGGACTCCGTTTGATATTCCGTTTATCCAAAACACTGAAATAGGCAAAAAAACAGCAATTCTGGGCTGGGCCTCCGGTTAATAGGTTAGTCCCAAAAATAATATAAAAGTGGAAAATAAAGCCCAATATAGTCCAAAACAGTAGATAATATAGCATGGAGCAATCAAAAATTATAGATACGTTGGAGACGTATTAGGCATCCCCAAGCTTAATTCCTGCTCGTCCTTGAGTAGGTAAATGATAAAAAGAGAATTTTTGATGCGGAGTGCTACTTGGCATAATTTCAATGCAAATCTTCTTAATTGTGGTATGAATATTCAGATTAGAAAGATTCAAGATAAAAGTTTATATTGACATAGAAAATAATAATACTTCAAGCATACTAACAAAGCAATTATGTCTTCTCAAAATAACATGGCCAAAGAAAGTTATCTCTACAAAATCATATAGTCTGGCTATGCTCCATCTTCCCCACACAAAGTATTTAAATCATGCACAACCCCGATGACAAGCCAAGCAATTGTTTCATACTCTAACTTTTTCAAAACTTTTTCAATCTTCACGCAATACATGAGCGTGAGCCATGGATATAGCACTATAGGTGGAATAGAATGGTGGTTGTGGAGAAGACAAAATGGAGAAGATAGTCTCACATCAACTAGGCGTATCAACGAGCTATGGAGATGCCCATCAATAGATATCAATGTGAGTGAGTAGGGATTGCCATGCAATAGATGCACTAGAGCTATAAGTATATGAAAGCTCAAAAAATAAACTAAGTGGGTGTGCATCCAACTTGCTTGCTCATGAAGACCTAGGGCAATTTGAGGAAGCCCATCATTGGAATATACAAGCGAAGTTCTATAATGAAAAATTCCCACTAGTATATGAAAGTGATAACATGATAGACTCTCTACTGTGAAGATCATGGTGGTACTTTGAAGCACAAGTGTGGTAAAAGGGTAGTAACATTGTCCCTTCTCTCTTTTTCTCTCATCATTTTTTTGGGCCTTTTCTCTTTTTTTCTATGGCCTCATTTATATTATTATTTTTATTATTTTTTTCGTCCGGAGTCTCATCCCGACTTATGGGGGAATCATAGTCTCCATCATTATTTCCTCACTGGGACAATGCTCTAATAATGATGATCATCACACTTTTATTTTTCTTATAACTCAACAATTACAACTCGATACTTAGAACAAAATATGACTCTATGTGAATGCATCCGGCGGTGTGCCGGGATATGCAATATGACAATGATGAAGTGTGTCATGATGAACTAGATGGTGGAAAGTTGCATGGCAATATATCTCGGAATGGCTATGGAAATGCCATAATAGGTAGGTATGGTGGCTGTTTTGAGGAAGGTATATGGTAGGTGTATGATACTGGCGAAAGTTGCACGGTATTAGAGAGGCTAGTAAATGTGGAAGGGTGAGAGTGCGTATAATCCATGGACTCAACATTAGTCATAAAGAACTCATATACATTGCAAAAATCTAGAAGTTATCAAAGCAAAGTATTACGCGCATGCTCCTAGGGGGATAGATTGGTAGGAAAAGACCATCGCTCGTCCCCGATCGCCACTCATAAGGAAGACAATCAATAAATAAATCATGCTCCGACTTCATCACATAACGGTTCACCATATGAACACGCTACGGGAATCACAAACTTCAACACAAGTATTCTTTAAATTCACAACTACTCAACTAGCATGACTTTAATATTATCACCTCCATGACTCAAAACAATTATCATGCTTCAATCTTTTCTTAGTATTCGACACACTCAAAAGAGAGTTTCACAAATCTTGAATACCAAGCATATTATTATTAGGAAAATTACCATGCTATTAAGAGACTCTCAAATTAATTTAAGTGAAGCATGAGAGATAAATAGTTTCTTTAAAACATATCCACCACCGTGCTCTAAAAGATCTAAGTGAAGCACATAGAGCAAAATTATAACGCTCAAAAGATATAAGTGAAGCACATAGAGTAAAATTATCTAGCTCAAAGGATATAAGTGAAGCACATAGAGCAAAACTACTTAGCTCAATATATATAAGTGAAGAACATAGAGCAAAACTACTTAGCTCAATAGATATAAGTGAAGCACATAGAGCAAAACTACTTAGCTCAAAAAATATAAGTGAAGCACATAGAGTATTCTATCAAATTTTAATTCATGTATGGCTCTCTCAAAGGGTGTGCACAGCAAGGATGATTGTGGCATACTAACAAACAAATACACAAATAATACAAGACGCTCCAAGCAAAACACATATCATGTTGGTGAATAAAAATATAGCTCCAAGTAAATTACCGATGGAAGTCGACGAAACAGGGGATGCCTTCCGGGGGCATCCCCAAGATTTGAATTTTTGGTGTCCTAGGATTATCTTGGGGGTGCCATGGGCATCCCCAAGCTTAGGCTCTTTCCACTCCTTGTTCCATGATCCATCAAAAGAATTCACCCAAAACTTGAAAACTTCACAACACAAAACTCAAAATAGAAAACTCGTGAGCTCCGTTAGCGAAAGAAAACAAAATACCACTTCATGGTACTGTAATGAACTCATTCTTTATTTATATTGGTGTTAAAACTACTGTATTCCATCTTCTCTATGGATTATAAACTATTTTACTAGCCATAGATTCATCAAAATAAGCAAACAACACACGAAAAACAGAATCTGTCAAAAACAGAACAGTCTGTAGTAATCTGTAGCTAGCGCAAGATCTGGAACCCCAAAAATTCTAAAATAAATTGCTGGAGGTGAGGAATTTATCTATTAATCATCTTAAAAAAGAATTAACTAAATAGCACTCTTCAAATAAAAATGACAGCAGTTCTCAAGTTTCTGTTTTTTGCAGCAAGTTCAACAAGACTTTCCCCAAATCTTCCCAACGGTTCTACTTGGCACAAACACTAATTAAACACAAAAAACACAAACAAAACAGAGGCTAAATAATTTATTTATTACTAAACAGGAGCAAATAGCAAGGAATAAAAATAAAATTGGGTTGCCTCCCAACAAGCGCTATCGTTTAACGCCCCTAGCTAGGCATAACGAGCAAGAATAGATCTAGGTATTGCCATCTTTGGTAGGCAATCCATAAGTGGCTCTGATGATAGTTTCATATGGTACTTTTATTTTCTTTCTTGGAAAGTGTTCCATGCCCTTTTTTAATGGAAATTTAAATCTAATGTTCCCTTCCTTCATATCAATAATCGCACCAACCGTTCTAAGGAAAGGTCTACCAAGAATAATAGGGCAAGAAGGATTGCAATCTATATCAAGAACAATGAAATCTACGGGCACATAATTCCTATTTTCAACAATAAGAACATCATTAATCCTCCCCATAGGTTTCTTAATAGAGGAATCCGCAAGATGCAAGTTTAGAGAGCAATCATCAAAGTTACGGAAATCTAGTAAATCACACGTCTTGGGAATAGTAGAGACACTAGCACCCAAATCACACAAAGCATAAAACTCATGATCTTTAATTTTAATTTTAATAGTTGGTTCCCACTCATCATAGAGTTTTCTAGGGATAGAAACTTTCAATTCAAGTTTTTCTTCATAAGATTGCATCAAGGCATCAACAATATGTTCGGTGAAGGATTTATTTCGATTATAAGCATGTGGAGAATTTAGCACGGATTGCAACAAGGAAATACAATCAATCAAAGAGAAACTTTCATAATTAAATTCCTTGAAATCCAATATAGTGGGTTTAGCAACATCTAGATTTTTATTTCTTTCAGTCCCACTTTCATCAATTTCATCATTAAAATCTAAATACTCCAAATTTTTAGAACGCCTTCTAGGTAAAGGAAGATCATATTCAGTTTCATCAAGATTCATATTGCAAAATAAAGATTTAATTGGAGACACATCAATAACTTTTAGATCTTCATCTTGATTTTCATAGGAATTGGAAGAACACGCTTTAATAAAGGCATCTTTGGAAGCATGCATCCTAGCGGTTCTTTCCTTACACTCATCAATTGAAATTCTCATGGCTTTTAGAGACTCATTAATATCATGCTTAGGTGGAATAGATCTAAGTTTCAAAGCATGAACATCAAGAGCAATTCTGTCAACGTTTCTAGCCAAATCATCAATCTTAAGCAATTTTTCTTCAATCATAGCATTAAAATTCTTTTGCGAAGAAATAAATTCTTTAATATTAGATTCAAAATCAGAGGGCATCTTATTATAATTTTCATAAGAGTTGTTGCAGGAATTCCCATAATTATTAGAAGGATTACTAGGATATGTCCTAGGATTAAAATTCCCTCTATAAGCGTTGTTACCAAAATTATTCCTACCAACAAAATTCACATCCATAGATTCATTATTATTCTCAATCAAAGTAGACAAAGGCATATCATTAGGATCAGAAGAAACACTCTTAGTAGCAAATAATTTCATAAGTTCATCCATCTTTCCACTCAACACATTAATTTCTTCTATCGCATGCACTTTTTTATTAGAAGTTCTTTCAGTATGCCATTGAGAATAATTAACCATAATATTATCTAGGAGTTTAGTAGCATCTCTTAAAGTGATTTCCATAAAAGTGCCTCCTGCGGCTGAATCTAAAAGATTTCTAGAAGCAAAATTCAATCCGGCATAAAAGTTTTGTATAATCATCCACAAATTCAAAACCATGAGTAGGGCAATTACGTATCATTAATTTCATTCTCTCCCAAGCTTGTGCAACATGTTCATGATCAAGTTGTTTAAAGTTCATTATATCATTTCTAAGAGAGATGATCTTAGCGGGAGGAAAATACTTAGAGATAAAAGCATCTTTGCACTTGTTCCATGAATCTATACTATTCTTAGGCAAAGACGAAAACCAAGCTTTAGCATGATCTCTAAGCGAAAAAGGAAATAGCTTCAATTTAACGACATCATTATTGACATCTTTTTTCTTTTGCATATCACATAAATCAACGAAGCTATTCAAATGAGTAGCGGCATCTTCACTAGGAAGGCTGGCGAATTGATCTTCCATAACAAGATTCAACGAAGCAGTATTAATTTCACAAGATTCAGCATCGGTAAGAGGAGCAATCGGAGTGCTAAGGAAATCATTATTATTGGTACTGGTGAAGTCACACAATTTAGTAGTATCTTGAGCCATCGCGATAAACAAGAAATCTAACACACGAGCAAACAAAAAGCAAGCAGACAACAGAGGCAAAAAGAGAGGGGGGATAGAGAGAGAGGGCAAATAAAATGGCAAGGGTGAATTGGGTGGGAGAGGAAAACGAGAGGCAAATGGCAAATAATGTAATGCGGGAGATAGGGATTGTGATGGGTACTTGGTATATTGACTTTTTGCGTAGACTCCCCGGCAACGGCGCCAGAAATCCTTCTTGCTACGTCTTGAGCTTGCGTTGGTTTTCCCCGAAGAGGAAGGGATGATGCAGCAGAGTAGCGTAAGTATTTCCCTCAGTTTTTGAGAACCAAGGTATCAATCCAATAGGATCCCACGCTCAAGTCCCTCGTACCTGCACAAAGCGATAGCTACTGGCAACCAACGCGGTTAGGGGTTGTCAAGCCCTTCACGGTCACTTACGAGAGTGAGATGTGATAAATAGAATATTTTTGTATTTTTGATATAAAGATGCAAAGTAAAAAGTAAAAGCAAAGTAAATAGCAAAACAATATAAAAGTGATGGAGATTGATATGATGAGGATAGACCCGGGGGCCATAGGTTTCACTAGTGGCTTCTCTCAAGAGCATAAGTATTCTACAGTGGGTGAACAAATTACTCTTGAGCAATTGATAGAATTGAGCATAATTATGAGAATATCTAGGCATGATCATGTATATAGGCATCACGTCCGTGACAAGTAGATCGAAACGATTCTGCATCTACTACTATTACTCCACTCATCGACCGCTATCCAGCATGCATCTAGAGTATTAAATTAAAAACAGAGTAACGCCTTAAGCAAGATGACATGATGTAGAGAGATAAATTCATGCAATATGAAATAAACCCCATCTTGTTATCCTCGATGGAAACGATACAATATGTGCCTTGCTGCCCCTTAGGTCACTGGTTAAGGACACTGCAAGATCAAACCCAAATCTAAGCACTTCTCCCATGGCAAGAACTACCAATCTAGTTGGCCAAACCAAACGGATAATTCGAAGAGACTTGCAAAGATAACCAATCATGCATAAAAGAATTCAGAGAAGATTCAAATATTATTCATAGATAGACTTGATCATGAACCCACAATTCATCGGTCTCAACAAACACACCCCAAAAAGAAGATCACATCGAATAGATCTCCACGAGAGAGGGGGAGAACTTTGTATTGAGATTCAAAGAGAGAAGAAGTCATCTAGCTAATAACTATGGACCTGAAGGTCTGAGGTAAACTATTCACACTTCATCAGAGGGGCTAGGATGATGTAGAAGCCCTCCGTGATGACGGCCCTCTGCCGGCGGAGCTCCGGAACAGGCCCCAAGATGGGATCTCGTGGATACAGAAAGTTGCGCCGGTGGAATTAGGTTTTTGGCTCCTGTTCTGATCGTTTGGGGGTACGTGTGTATATATAGGAGGAAGGAGTACGTCGGTGGAGCACCAAGGGGCCCACGAGGCAGGGGACACGCCCTAGAGGGGGGCGCCCCCCACCCTCGTGACCACCTCTTTGATCCCTTGCAGTAGGGTCCAAGTCTCCTAGATCACATTCGGTGAGAAAATCACGTTTCAGAAGATGTTATTCTGTTTGGACTCCGTTTGATATTCCGTTTATCCGAAACACTGAAATAGGCAAAAAAACAGCAATTCTGGGCTGTGCCTCCGGTTAATAGGTTAGTCCCAAAAATAATATAAAAGTGGAAAATAAAGCGCAATATAGTCCAAAACAGTAGATAATATAGCATGGAGCAATCAAAAATTATAGATACGTTGGAGACGTATCAGGCATCCCCAAGCTTAATTCCTGCTCATCCTTGAGTAGGTAAATGATAAAAAGAGAATTTTTGATGCGGAGTGCTACTTGGAATAATTTCAATGCAAATCTTCTTAATTGTGGTATGAATATTCAGATTAGAAAGATTCAAGATAAAATTTTATATTGACATAGAAAATAATAATACTTCAAGCATACTAACAAAGCAATTATGTCTTCTCAAAATAACATGGCCAAAGAAAGTTATCCCTACAAAATCATATAGTCTGGCTATGCTCCATCTTCCCCACACAAAGTATTTAAATCATGCACAACCCCGATGACAAGCCAAGCAATTGTTTCATACTCTAACTTCTTCAAAACTTTTTCAATCTTCACGCAATACATGAGCGTGAGCCATGGATATAGCACTATAGGTGGAATAGAATGGTGGTCGTGGAGAAGACAAAATGGAGAAGATAGTCTCACATCAACTAGGCGTATCAACGAGCTATGGAGATGCCCATCAATAGATATCAATGTGAGTGAGTAGGGATTGCCATGCAACGGATGCACTAGAGCTATAAGTATATGAAAGCTCAAAAAATAAACTAAGTGGGTGTGCATCCAACTTGCTTGCTCATGAAGACCTAGGGAAATTTGAGGAAGCCCATCATTGGAATATACAAGCGAAGTTCTATAATGAAAAATTCCCACTAGTATATGAAAGTGATAACATGAGCGACTCTCTACTATGAAGATCATGGTGCTACTTTGAAGCACAAGTGTGGTAAAAGGGTAGTAACATTGTCCCTTCTCTCTTTTTCTCTCATCATTTTTTTGGGCCTTTTCTCTTTTTTCTATGGCCTCATTATTATTATTATTTTTATTATTATTTTTCGTCCGGAGTCTCATCCGACTTATGGGGGAATCATAGTCTCCATCATTACTCAACTCATCGACCGCTATCCAGCATGCATCTAGAGTATTAAGTTAAAAATATAGTAATGCCTTAAGCAAGATGACATGATGTAGAGAGATAAATTCATGCAATATGAAATAAACCCCATCTTGTTATCCTCGATGGCAATGATACAATACGTGCCTTGCTGCCCCTTCTGTCACTGGGTAAGGACACCGCAAGATCGAACCCAAAGCTAAGCAGTTCTCCCATGGCAAGAACTACCAATCTAGTTGGCCAAACCAAACGGATAATTCGAAGAGACTTGCAAAGATAACCAATCATGCATAAAAGAATTCAGAGAAGATTCAAATATTATTCATAGATAGACTTGATCATAAACCCACAATTCATCGGTCTCAACAAACACACCGCAAAAAGAAGATCACATCGAATAGATCTCCACGAGAGAGGGGGAGAACTTTGTATTGAGTTTCAAAGAGAGAGAAGAAGCCATCTAGCTACTAACTATGGACCCGAAGGTCTGAGGTAAACTACTCACACTTCATCGGAGGGGCTAGGATGATTTAGAAGCCCTCCATGATGACGGCCCTCTTCCGGCGGAGCTCCGGAACAGGCCCTAAGATGGGATCTCGTGGATACAGAAAGTTGCAGCGGTGGAATTAGGTTTTTGTCTCTTGTTCTTATCGTTTGGGGGTACGTGTGTATATATAGGAGGAAGGAGTACGTCGGTGGAGCATCGAGGGGCCCACGAGGCAGGGGTGCGCGCCCTAGGGGGGGGCGCCCCCCACCCTCGTGACCAACTGTTTGATCCCTTGAAGTAGGGTCCAAGTCTCCTGGATCATGTTCCGTGAGAAAATCACGTTTCCGAAGATTTTATTCCGTTTGGACTCCATTTGATATTTCGTTTATCCGAAACACTGAAATAGGCAAAAAAACAGCAATTCTGGGCTGGGCCTCCGGTTAATAGGTTAGTCCCAAAATAATATAAAAGTGGAAAATAAAGCCCAATATAGTCGCGCCCTCGGTGATGCTATATTATCTACTGTTTTGGACTATATTGGGCTTTGTTTTCCATTTTTATATTATTTTTGGGACTAACCTATTAACCGGAGGCCCAGCCCAGAATTGCTATTTTTTGCCTATTTCTGTGTTTTGGATAAACAGAATATCAAACGGAGTCCAAACGGAATAAAATCTTTGGAAACATGATTTTCTCACCGAACGTGATCCAGGAGACTTGGACCCTACTACAAGGGATCAAAGAGGTGGTCACGAGGGTGGGGGGCGCCCCCCCCTAGGGCGCGCCCTCCTGTCTCGTGGGCCCCTCGGTGCTCCACCGACGTACTCCTTCCTCCTATATATACACACGTACCCCCAAACGATCAGAACAGGAGCCAAAAAACCTAATTCCACCGTCGCAACTTTCTGTATCCACGAGATCCCATCTTGGGGGCTGTTCCGGAGCTCCGTCAGAAGAGGGACGTCATCACGGAGGGTTTCTACATCATCCTAGCCCCTCTGATGAAGTGTGAGTAGTTTACCTCAGACCTTCGGGTCCATAGTTAGTAGCTAGATGGCTTCTTCTCTCTCTTTGAATCTCAATACAAAGTTCTCCCCCTCTCTTGTGGAGATCTATTCGATGTAATCTTCTTTTTGCGGTGTGTTTGTTGAGACCGATGAATTGTGGGTTCATGATCAAGTCTATCTATGAATAATATTTGAATATTCTCTGAATTCTTTTATGCATGATTGGTTATCTTTGCAAGTCTCTTTGAATTATCCGTTTGGTTTGGCCAACTGGATTGGTAGTTCTTGCCATGGGAGAAGTGCTTAGCTTTGGGTTCGATCTTGCGGTGTCCTTACCCAGTGACAGAAGGGGCAGCAAGGCACGTATTGTATCGTTGCCATCGAGGATAACAAGATGGGGTTTATTTAATATTGCATGAATTTATCTCTCTACATCATGTCATCTTGCTTAAGGCGTTACTCTGTTTTTAACTTAATACTCTAGATGCATGCTGGATAGCGGTCGATGAGTGGAGTAATAGTAGTAGATGCAGAATCGTTTCGATCTACTTGTCACGGACGTGATGCCTATATACATGATCATGCCTAGATATTCTCATAATTATGCTCAATTCTATCAATTGCTCAACAGCAATTTGTAAACCCACAGTAGAATACTTATGCTCTTGAGAGAAGCCACTAGTGAAACCTATGGCCCCCGGGTCTATTCTCATCATATCAAACTCCATTACTTTTATATTTCTTTGCTATTTACTTTGCCTTTACTTTTTACTTTGCATCTTTAAATCAAAAATACCAAAAATATTCTATCTATCAGATCTCACTCTCGTAAGTGAACATGAAGGGCTTGACAACCCCTAATCGTGTTGGTTGCGAGTAGCTATCGCTTTGTGCAGGTACGAGGGACTTGAGCGTGGGCTCCTACTGGATTGATACCTTGGTTCTCAAAAACTAAGGGAAATACTTACGCTACTCTGTTGCATCATCCCTTCCTCTTCGGGGAAAACCAACGCAAGCTCAAGACGTAGCACGGTGGAACGTGGATCAACGGAAGGAAACCTTCAGCGCACCCCTACCTGGCGTGCCAAATGTTGGATTTTGGGTTCCGACAAAACCGTTGAGTTTCGAACTCTGGGGTGCGCACGAAGATCGCTGCTCCCCCTAGCTCACGCTCTCACCGCAATCTCAAAGCTCAACATGTCGAACTCGCAGAACAAAGGACATAGGGTTTATACTGTTTCGGGCCACCGATGTTGTTGGGGATATTACTACTGGATGTAGACCGGCCAGGAGTAGTCGGGTTAACTCTATGAAGATTAGAAGCCCATGAAGACGTAAGGATGGTGGCGCTTTACAAACACCCAAGGCCCAAAGGCGGGTAAAGGCCTGTAGATGTAAACTGACTTTCTCATGTAACATGTATTGTAAAATAGGAAGGATAGAGACCGAGCCGGACACGTTTATGATCCGACCTCGGGACTCTGTAAACCGGCGGGCGTCAACCTGTGTATATAAAGGGACGACCCGGCAGTGGTTTAGGGACAACACACAACAACTCGAGAGCCAGGAAAAGCGGATTCGCTCCCTGGTCATCGAAACCCTAGCAATACCAACACAACTAGACGTAGGCTTTTACCTTCGTCGAAGGGGCCGAACTAGTATAAAACTCTCGTGTCCCTTGTCTGGTTTAACCCCTTTAAGCTAACCCATAGCGATGGCTCCATGACTAAGTCCTTTCACGAGGACATCTGCCATGACAAAACCATGACAAATGTGGTGTAATACCCTACTCCAGTGTGGTGTGGTGGATTGCCTCTTAGGCTGAGGATGAACGAGTACAAGGGAAGGACAGCCTCCTAAGGAGAGGTGTCCTTGAGGTCGGTGAGCTTGTCTGGTGGCCTTTGTGGAATGGATCCTGTCCAAGATGAGATGCCTCCCTACGGTGGTGGCTAGTCCTATTTATAGGGCCCTGGTCCTCTTCCCAAATATTACGCGGCAAGGGATCCAACAACGACCAAATTTGAAGGGAGACAACTAGTACAAGTTATCCTGGCAAAAGGTGGTCTTCACCTGCCAAAGGTTCTGGTGGTGATGCCGTTCTGAGTTCCATGGTGACCTCCGTCCTGCCGTCCTGCTGGTCTTGGTATTGTTGCACCGATATGGAAACCTTTGCCTGATGCCTCAGGATTCCTCGCCTGTGCCTGCCTCTTTAGCACCAAAGAGGAAATGAGGACACTGCGCGTGCTGGTGCCCGCCTAGCGTCCGCTTGGCCTTGGTCATCATGGCTTGCATCACAGGGACCTCGCAAGGTGCCCCTCGCCTTGATCTCTCCACCCCTTGCGAGCCAGCCTGGTGAGGCCGCCCCCGAGGAGGTCTTGTGCCATCCGCCTCGTGAGGCTTGGCCCCTCGTGAGGGTCTTGAGTGTTTGCCGACGAAGATGGGCCGTACAGGGCCGCTGGTGGAGCCACGCCAAGGGCCATAGGCAGGCAAGTCTGGGGACCCCCGTTCCCAGGACGCCAACACGGAGGCAGGTGAAGCTTGAACTTGTCGGGCCAGACAACACTTCGGAGTTCGGGGTGAAGGCGCGGTAGCCCACGTTGGTCACCGGAGCTCGTCGTGTAGGTGGAGCCTGGTCTTGATAGCCACACGCCGCCGCCGTAGGCGGCACGTGGTTTTGACATGGTTGTGTGGGGAGCGCTGGAGCACCTTCATGCGGCCGCTGGACCTCCCGGCAGCTTTCTTCCTCATGCGCGGGCGCCTGGCATGGTGGGTCACGTGTCTTGGACCGAGGGTGACATCATGACAGGGAGGTGGTGGAGGTGCACCATGGGCTACATCGCCTATAGCAGGGGACGGACGATGTAGTGAAAGGGATGGTGTGGGAGAGTCCCCAGCGGTGCTGACGAGCTCGGCGATGCGGTCCAACCAGTCTTCGTAGAGGTCATCGATTGGGCGGTAGCGCAGGAGCTCGCACACCATGAGCAGCGCAGCATGCGCGTCTGCGGGCCCACGACGAGCGTGGGACGATGAGCCAAGCGGAGTCAACGACGGGGTGGCGATGCGTTCGTCCCGCTGCACGGAGGGATATAGCAACGAAGCTTGCTACTCGTTCCCCGCCGGACCGGTGACGGCGTTGGCGGCTGGTGATGGAGAACGACGGGGAGGCCCGCCAACGGGCACCGTCTGGGTGACGCGCGCGGCGAGAGTGGCCCGACGCTTAGCACGGACTCGGCAAGCATCTGCCATGGAGATGATGGAGCAGCGGGGAGTAGGTCGACGTAAGAGAGGCTTCAACGCACCCCTACCTGGTGCGCCAAATGGCAGATTCAAGGCTCCGCATACCCTTGAGAGGTTCGAACACTGGGGTGCATGCGAAGAACTCCTACTCCCCGACCTGCCGGCCCAATGATTCTGTAACTTGACTCGACGAACCCAAAGAACAAGACATAGATTTATCCTGGTTTGGGCCACCTTGCGGTATAATACCCTACTCCAGCTTTGTGGTGGATTGCCTCGAGGTGCTGAGGATGATCTAGTATAGTGGATGAACAGCCTCAGGAGGTGAGGTGTTCTTTTACTCGATGAGATGGTGGGTGAGAGGATGGTTTGGATGATCCTTCCCTCTCCCAGCTAGCTAGCTAGGTCGATCGATCCATCCCCTGCTACGGTGGTGGCTAAGTCATATTTATAGTGGTCTCGGCCCTCTTCCCAAATGTTAGGTAGGAAGGGATCCCACAACGGCCAGATTTGAAAGGAGACAACTAGTACAAGTTATCCTAACAAAAGTAGTCTTCGCCTACAAAAGGCTCTGGTGGTGACGATGTCGTGGGCTTCGCGATGACCTCCATCCTGGCGGTCTTGGTCTTGTTGCACCGATATGGAAACCTTTGCATAATTCCTTGGGACTCCACACATGTGCTTGCCCCGTTAGCACCAAAGGGGAAACTGGCACGCTGCACCCTCTCGCGCTTGCCTGGCCTTGGTCGTCATGGCTGACGTCATGTGAACCTTGCGAGGTGTACCTTGCCTTGATATCTCCGCACCTTGGGAGCCAGCCTAGTGAGGCCGCCCCCAGGGAGGTCTTGTTGTCGTCTGCCTCGTGAGGCTTGGCCCCTCGCAAGGGTCTTGTGTTATTGCTGCCGAACTGGGCCATACAGGGTCGCTGATGGAGCCATGCCGCGGGCCACAGGCAGGCAAGTCAGGGTATCCCCGGTCCCAGAATGCCGACACAAACATCGGAACAACAATCAATCAGCGCAAGAACATGATGCAAGACATGTCATGGGATGCAAGATGTGATGTGCAACACATATGGGTGCTCTAGAAGGGGAAACGATGAACATGGCACTATCTTGGTAACCCAAGCATGCCACTGGGTAGATTGAAAGTTTTCCGTTCAAATCGATAGAAACAACACAAGGAACGGATGCACACAACTCAAACAGTGAGCAAAACAATAACAATGCAAAACTGACATTAACATCAACATGTCACTTAAGATGCAACATCAACATATGCTACAGAACTCAAACATGAAAACAAATGGCATGGCAGTGAAGTACATGTCAAGCACTACAAAAGATGATTACTGACCTACTGCTAGAAACCAATACAACATGCTCAAAACATCATGGCAAGATTGCAAATGATAACAGATTTTCAGACTAATTTACTGGACATGGCAGAAAACAGAATTAAGTAGGCATGTTTGCAAGCTTATGTAACTCACCACAAAGCATATCATGGAATGAAATTACAACCAACAGTAAGATGGCATGTTTGTGCAACTACTCATGTCAAGAATGTGGTCATAGGATGCACAGAACATTAACTAAGCACTTTGCAAAATTGAACTTCTTGTTAACAAGCTAACAACAATATTTTTAAGCAATATGGAGCATGATAATAACGAGCTACATAGTATGCAATTGCAATCAAGGGCGTGGATGGATATAGCATAACATGATCTTTGAAACATGATTACTAAAAATCTCCAGATTATGCATAGATTTGATGGTAGCATCAAGCAAACATGCAAACATAATATAACAGTTACATACGTTGCAAGCTTGTGCTAGTCACCATAGGGCATTTCATGATAAATGGACCGCACCAATTCAAATATGGCATGATTATGCTCCTAAAACATGTAGGCATGTTGCTCAAAAGAAAATCACACAAAATGCTATGAAAAAGATAATGACATGTTATAACAGTTTTCAGCAGATTATATCACTTAGCACTTCTACAACGATGGTAATGGAATCAAGATGAAACCTAACATGCATGCAAACTATACCACCATGTAGAGCATTAAGAGATGAACATGTGTGTATGAAATTCATCATCATCTGACAAGCGTACACAAAATTACAAGCAGGCAAAGATGCACACATAATGCTGCGAATCAGGGACTTGGAGGAAAATTCGACCTCGTGGGGAAGGTGGACGGAGATGTTCCAGGATGGAGAGATCCGGGACGGCGACACGTTTGGATGGCGGGGTTGGTGGATCTGATCCACCCGAGGTGGATCCGGGCGGCGAGAACTCTAGCGAGCTCCTGCGACGAGGATCCGGCCTGCGGTGTGGTCGAGGCAGCACCGGCGGCGGCGGTGCAACGGTGAGGTGGCGGTAGCGCTGCACAGCAGAGATGGCGAGATGCGGGCGGCGGGCGACGGCGACACGCGGCGAAGGCGCGGGACGGCGGCGGCGCACGGTGGCCGGCGTGGGACGGCGCGGTGGACGGCGGGGGATGGGGACGGGACGGCGCGCGGAAGCCCGCGGCTGGCGGCGGAGATGTGGCCCGATCCGGGCCCGGGTGGGCCGGATCTGGGTTCTGAGGGCCCGCGGCTGCTAAAGGCGCCCGGGGTGACATGGCGGCGGCATAGAGGTGGATCCGGCGCGGATTTCAAGGGGAAGGTTAGAGTAGGCTAGGGTTTCTAGATTTAGACGGGGAGGACATTTTTATAGATGGGGGGACAGCTAGGAGAGGGCTATGGAGGTGTCATTTTCGACCACATGATCATGATCCGATGGCGAAGATCATGGAGGGATCTAGATGTGCTAGTGGGATGTTGTGGAGAGGTGTCGGGCAGCAAGGAGAAGGAGGGAAAGGTTCCAGTTCGGCTCGGTGTACCGGAACGTCCGGCAGTTAACACGGTTAACCATTGGGGCATCAACCGACCTTGAAATGGGACGAAATTTGACACGCGGTCTACCGATGAAATGCCAAGATTGCTCGTCAATTCTCGGACCATTCCGAGAACGTTTTTCTCCCGCTCATAAAACAAGATTACGGAGGTGCGGGGGGTGCGTGTGCGAGTGTCGGAATCCGAAACGGACAACAGAGAAAATGCCGAACATGACCAAATGCAAGTGATGAACATGAATGCGATGCAATGCGCATGATGACATGAGATGAAATGCTTGATATGAACAAAATGCAAAACGAGAAAAAACCCAACCACGGACAATTTAATTTAGCAATGCCGAAAATGGCAAGAGTTGGAGGTACAAATATGGAACTTACATCTAGTACGTTACAAGCTCGAGCTGTCATCCGACGGGACCAACTTGTCCATGCGCTGCATCTTCGGAGCATGAGGAGGTTGCTCCTCATCATCTTTCTCCAATGCCTCCATCTTCCTGGTTCGGTAGGAGTCACTCTCCTCCTTGTCGTCTTCCTGCCCCCCTTGTGAACGGAGGGGGCTTGGGTTTCCCTGGACATGGAGTCCGGATGCCATCTTAGGCGGAGGCAGTCTCGGGCCTCACTCGTCCTGACCTTCTTCTTCTCTTTCCTCTCTACCACCTTATACAGCGCCACAATCAGCATTTGCTTCAGCAGAGCCGACCTGGGACCCTTGGGCAAAGGCGCTGGAAAGTCGATCTTTGCGGCTTTTGCCAACCAGCTCTGCAAATGTGTGAAGGAAGGGATCAAGTTCCTTGTTAAAAGGCAAAAATCCAAACATCAAAGGATAAAACTTCATTACATCCCGAGGAGGGTGTGCGGCATCTAGGCCGATATCTTCCTCCTTGGTCAGCCACTCCTTTTGGGGCTTGAATAGCACCTTCCATAGCTTGTCATGGGTGGTGCAATAGAAGCAGAGCATGGTGGCGGGGTCCTCGGGCGTGTAATACCACACTGGGGCATCCTGCTGTTGGCAAAGTAGGAGGCGGCAACATAGCATCACCTGAACCACATTGATCAGCTTGGCACCCGCCTTTTTCATACTAGAGACGCGCTTCTACAGTGACTCCACCACCATGGGTGACCCCCAGTCGAGGCCCTTCTTGGTCCACGAGGTTAGCCACGCGGGTGGTACGTATCCGAATTTGGGACCCGCCGCCCAGCCCGCTCCGCGTGGTTCAGTGATATAGAACCACTATTTTTGCCAGACCTTGAGAGTCTCTATGACGGTACCCTCCGACCACTCGACCCGGGTGAGCTTTCTTATCATCGCCCCTCCACAGTCTGCATGTTGGCCATCGACTATCTTCGTCTTGACGTTGAAGACCTTCAGCCACAAGCTGAAGTGTGGCTAGACCCACAGAAAGGCCTCGTAGATGATGATGAAGGCTGAGATGTGCAGAAAGGAGTTCAGGGCTAGATCATGAATATCTAGCCCATAGAAGAACATCAACCCCCTGAGGAAGGGGTGGAGCAGGAAGCCCAATCCCCAGACGAAATGGGGGACCAACACCACCCTCTCGCCTGGTTGGGGCGTGGGGATGACCTAGCCCTCCTCTGGAGCCTGGTGAGTGATGTCGGCTGGGAGATAGTCGTTGGTGGTGACGATGGATGCCTCTCACTTGCCTTTTGCACCAGATCCGACCAGGGCCGAACCGAGTGAGTGGTTAGGATGGAGTTTTTACGGAAGGGTCGATCGGTGAGCTAGAGCTCTATAGATTGGGGAAAGCAACGGTGAGAGGAAGGAGAAAGCGTGCAGAGATAGAGGTGGTTGTTTCCCTTTTATAAGCTGCCGTAATACCAAAAGTCCTTTTACTATGCCGCACACCTCACTGCTTCCCAATATAATCATGACGTTGTGCGCGAGTGGGATAACCAAAATCATTGATCAAATCCCTTAAAAAAACATGGCACAATCTCCATATTGATGGGACATGCCAATGGAGGAACTAGCTCGAACCACGAATCAAGTTTTCACAACGGTTCAGTATTTGTGACCGGTTGTGACCTTTGGCCAAAAGTTGCCAGGCAAGGGTACTATTCACACTTGAGTGCTTGGCCTTCGAGTCTAAGCAATATCTACAATTTGGAGTTCGAATATAACCCGGTTAGCACATGGCCAAATTTAGCTAAGCAACTTTTGGAGGCTTGGCTAAGGGGAACTAACTCCCAACAAAGAGGGGGAGAAGAACTCACCCCGCAAGCCAGAGACTTCAGGTGCATGGAGAACTCCGGGAGCTATGAGATACTGGTGTTGGAGGATAGTTTGGGGGCTACTAAGAGAGTCCTGGGCTAGGGTGTCCTTAGACTATTGGCCTATCTCTTATGGGCCGAACAGGTGGGACGCTATGCGACTAATACAAGGCCGAGCTATATGGTGACTCCGTGTCCGGACAGGAAACCTTTAGAGCCTTGGTGTGTTCTCCAAGTGAAGATAAGTGAATCGGCATGTTTATTCCTTCATTGTAATTGACCAGGTGTAACCCTAGGACCCCTGGTGTCTATATAAACTAGAGGGTTTAGTATGTAGAGGCTAGAAGAACAACCATCATCCTACTCACCTAGGATTTAGTTCATCTGATCTCGTGGTAGATTGACTCTGTAATCATCCTATACACTTCAATATAATCAAGCAGGACATATGGTTTTACCTCCTCGAGACGGCCCGAACTTGGGTAAACATCATGTCCTCCATCCCTTGTTCGCCATTGATCCAAGATCCACAGCTCGGGACCCCCTACCCGAGGTTCGCCGATTTTGACACCGACATGCCCTCTTACCTTGTGGGCCCCATGTGGCTCCGTATGACCCAATTCCACCTCTATAAATTCTGTAAAATCGGGAAACCAATAGAGAGCCACTCAAAAACTTTTTCCACTGCCACAAGTTTAAGTTCTTCCGCGATCCCATCTAGAGGCCTTTTTTGGCACTCTAGCGGAGGGGGTCGATCACGGAAGGCTTCCTAATCATCCTTGCTGCCTTCTGATGATGCGTGAGTAGTTCACCATAGACCTACGGGTCCATAGCTAGTAGCTAGATTTCTTCATCTCTCCCTTTGATCTTCAATACAATGTTCTCCTTGATGTTCTTGGAGTTCTATCCGATGTAATCTTGTTTTGTCGTGTGTTTGTTGGGATCCGATGAATTGTAGGTTTATGATCATATTATTCATGAATATTAATTGAGACTTTTTTGAATTCTTTTATGCATGATTATAATAGAATTGTATTTCTTTTTGATCTATCCATTTAGTTTGGCCAACTAGACTGATTTATCTTGCAATGGGAGAGGTGGTTTGTGATGGGTTCAATCTTGCAGTGCTCTATCGCAGTGAAAAAGTAGGGGACAAGAAACATATTTGTATTGTTTCCATTAAGGGTAAAACAATGGGGTTTATTCATATTAGTTGATTTTACACTACTAGGGAAAACCTTATACACAGAATCTTAGCAATAGCACGGCATAAAAACAGACACTACTGCTACTTAGCAGCAGCGCGCTTCAATAGAGCATGCTACTAATACACAGGTAGCAGTAGCGCGCTAGGTGAAAAGAGCGGTGCTGCTAGAATTGCCAGGGCGTTGCACCCAAACCATGTATTGTAGTAGTGCCCTTCCAATAGACGCGCTACTGCTAACTTACTTAGCAGTAGCGCTTTGCGCCAACACTCGTTACTGCTAAAGTCTCATCCCCCCTTGTGCCAAAGTTTAGTCCCATACTGCTAAGCGAACAGGGTGTTTACCACCTTAAATACGTTACTTCTCAAACCATCACAAGCACTTGGTCTTCATTGAACTCTATGTGTAGGATCTGTGTGGCCGTAATAGGAGTCTTCGCTGGTTCTTAAAAACCGAGAAATATTTCTATTGACAATTTAGATTCTACACAAAAATATCATTGATGACTAATGTATTTTTGATTTTTTTACATGCTTAGCATTAGCAGTAGCGCGTTTGCAGAAGGCGCTACTGCTATGGATTTTAGCAGTAGCGCATTATCCTATCCAGCGCTACTAAGTTCAATTTTACCTTCCCCAACTGGCCTCCCCCGGCCACTCTCCCTCTCCACTCTCGCTCCCCTGCACCCCCCTTCGTCCGCCGCCGCCACCGTTCCCCGACAACCGTCATCCCTCGCTGCCGCCGACGCTCCTGCTCCTCCTCCAAAGAGGTAATTCCTCCTCCCTACGGTGCCCCTCCCTCCACCTCCAGCCGCCCCCTCCTCCTTCAGCCGCCCCCTCCTCCCTCCTCCCCCCTCCTCCTCCGGCCGCCCCTGACGGTGTCAAAACCGGCGGATCTTGGGTAGGGGGTCCCGAACTGTGCGTCTGAGGTTGATAGTAACAGGAGACAAGGGACACAAAGTTTTACCCAGGTCCGGGCCCTCTCGATGGAGGTAATACCCTACGTCCTGCTTGATTAATATTGATGAGTATGGGGGTTACAATAGTTGATCTACCACGAGATCGTAATGGCTAAAACCCTAGAAGTCTAGCCTATATGATTATGATTGCCTCTACAGACTAATCCCTCCGGTTTATATAGAGAAAGGAATCTTCATATCCGAACACCAAGCTTGCCATCCATGCCAAGGAGTGTCCCATCTGGACACGGGTGAGAGAATCTTTAGTCTTGTATATTCCTGGCCCAACAGTCCGGCCCATGTCCAACAGGCCGAATGCCCGAGGACCCCTTAGTCCAGGACTCCCTCAGTAGCCCCTGAACCAGGCTTCAATGACGAAGTGTCTGGCGCACAGATTGTCTTCGGCATTGCAAGGCGGGTTCCTCCTCCGAATAATCCAAAACAGCCTTCGAACACAAAGAACGTGTACGGCTCTGCAAAACAAGCACCATATATATCTGTAGAGAGTATAGTATTTCATGAGTCTAATCCACTGACAACTTTTTATGGCGTGACATCATGTCACAGCCCGGTCATTATTTCAAACCGTTTTTCAGCCTCTCGCTTCACGTTTTAAGATCCGGTTTTATTGGCGCGTCCTGTCGAAGCAGAGATCGTGTCCCCTTATTACGGGATTCTCATCAATATAGGCGTGGATAACCCAACCGTTCCGTTGGCATAATCCCTTGGGAATAGGCAGGCTTTAAGGCCAATGAGCAGGCATTTGATATTCATTGCCCTTATAAATGGGCATAGGCCCGTCTTTCTCCTCCGCACCTTCCTCTTCCTCAATCTTTCCAACCTCGAGTTCTAACACCCAGGTTTCAACTTAACTATTCCGAGCCTCCCAGTCATGTCTGGACCCAGCCCTCAAGGCCGGTGGCTGGCCACCGCTGTCACAGAGGAGGATATTGCAAAGCTCCGGGCGGCTAGATACCTGACCACGAAAATCCCCCATAGGCTCCTGTGAAAGGACGGGTTATTCCTACTCCCAGATCCGGCGAGAGGGTCGTATTCATCTCCCACTTCCTCTGGGGTCTAGGGTTCGCTTTCCACCCCTTCGTTCACAGCCTCATGTTTTATTACGGGCTAGATTTTCATGAACTAGCTCCGGACTCCTTCCTTCATATCTCGGCGTTCATTGTCATGTGCGAGGCTTTTCTCCGCATTACCCCTCACTTCGGTTTATGGCTCAAGACCTTTAATTTCAAGCCGAAGGTAATAGAGGGGGAGCAAATAGAGTGTGGAGGTGCCATGGTGAACAAGCTCCCCAATGCTTTTTGGCCCATAGGCTCTTTCACAGAAGTTTCCGACCTATGGCAGCGGGAGTGGTTTTACATCACCAAACCTCCTGGTACCAAGTGGGCAGCTACAACTGCGTTCTTACCTGGCCCTCCATTACAGCTCGCATCCTGTATTAATGAGGGATTGGACTGGGGAACCATTGAAGAAGTGCAGATGCTAAAAAGCCGCATCCGGAGCCTCCTTGAAAAGGACACCGACCTCATCAATGTAATCCAGGTAATGCTAGTTCGTCGGGTCCTGTCGTGCCAGCGATGGCCCCTCAGCATGTGGGAGTTCAATCCGGAAGGACCACAGACCCTTCAGCACTTCTTCGGCACGACGCACAATGGAATGTGGAAGTTATTCTTCGGGACACAGAGGCAGTGACTGGATACAACCGAAGACATCGGCCTCGACTGCAATCATCTGGATACCTCGGTAAGTACTCGACTCTGGAACACAGCTTAGTCAAACATCCCGTAATACTGAGAAAACCATCTTCGCACAGGGCTGGGTAAAGAAGGCGGAATGAATTAGGTGTTCGGCCCCTCTTCCCGAAGACTCAGCCGATCCTGTGTTAGCAAGGAAGCTGGCTCCAACGACATAACAAGGGCCGGCGAAGAAGGACAAGGAGGAGAACAAGAAGGCCAAAGGTGACCTCCGTTCTAAAGGTACACCAGACGCTATGTCCGAGGAGATTGGGGCTCCCTCTTCTGAAGAAAAAAAGAAGGAGAAGCTGACATCGCTTCCCTCTATGGGAAGAAGAGGACCTCCTCTGATCATTTGGAGGAGGGTGCTCCTAAGCGAGGGAGACGTCATTGCCAGGCGGTTCGGGTTCGGAAGACGACGTTGACGCACAGTTCCTCCGTAAGGACAAGCCTTTAGGCGAATCGTAAGTGACCAAAGGTGTCCTAAACATATCCTGTT
Organism: Triticum urartu; assembly: GCF_003073215.2. Taxonomy (NCBI): domain Eukaryota; kingdom Viridiplantae; phylum Streptophyta; class Magnoliopsida; order Poales; family Poaceae; genus Triticum; species Triticum urartu. The sequence goes on along the minus strand of NC_053027.1, from coordinate 225,785,078 downwards.
CCTTTCCGCTTACAAAGGCACATCTGAAAATATATGTTTGCAGTCCGGCATGCAGTCTTCCTCAACAGTCTTCCTCCTCGGGGATCTTCTTCCGGAGATGATGGAAAGCGAGACACCTCCCCAGACCCTCTCGCCCAATAGGGCGGACGACTTTGAGGTGTCGTCCCGGAGGATTTCTCCTGATCAACAAATGGTGCAAGGGACAATGAAGACCATGCCCGAAGGTGATACCTCGGGGGCCCAGGGTTTAGGGCATGCAGACCCTTCGGGGACCGACAATAAAGGCCCTAAACTATCCGATTTACCGCCGGAGACGACTCTACAGTCAAGCAAACACAACCCTTCAAAGGGAGTCCGTACTCCCATCACCGCTTCCAAGAATCAGGAAGCACCGGATACGTTGATGGATGTGTTGCAACATGCGTCCATCTCAGAGGAACATCGTACCTTGACGGGTACGGTAGCCGATAGGATTCTGTCCGTGAAAAGAGGATTGAATGAAGCATTCACGGGCCTGCTAAGAGGCTTCGAGGTATGCAATGTAATATCTTCAATAGCACTGTACATGCAAAAAATGCACCCGTGTATAGATAGTAGCCCCTAAGACTCTAGTTGGCATCCGATGGGAGGCAATCAGAGGATCAAAGAAGATATGCTTAGGAAATAATCTAAGTGGAACACAGGCTGTTTCATCCACGGCGACTGCCCGTGCTACACGGTTGACGATCTAAAGCGGAAACTTGATGTGGCGGATGACAACGTCACGCTTATTAACAGGTGGCTTGACGAGGCGCAAGGTATGTTTTGGGGCAGTCAGTATATGTATGTATAATGATATGAGCACGAAGCTAAGAATTATATACTGAAATATGCATAACTGCAGATGGTGCTGCCGTGGTTGAGGCCCTGCGGGCTGAGCTCGTCCAGGCCAAGGAGCAAGTCAGGATGAGTAATGTGGCTGCCCAGAAGGCAGCTAAGGAGTTAAAGGCCGAACAGGCTGCTCGGCACCAGTGCGAAGAAAGAATATATTCCATAGAGAAAGATCTAAAGGATGCCACTGGCAAATGCCAAGCACTCGAGGAGGATAACAAGGCCAAAGTAGCCGAACTCGAGAGGGCCTTACAAGAGGCGAGAGAGGCACGATCTGAGTCGAGAGCGGCTCGGGAGGAGTTCCGACAAGCCGGGGAGATAGCGGCCGGTAAGCCCTTTCTATTACAGACTAAATTCGGTGATCTGAAGTATGCCCTACTTAATCAAATGTGCAGTTCTCCATACGCATTCTTGGACTTGTCGAAGAGTACCTCCGATGCGACGCAGTTTTACCAAGCGCAAGAAGGGTGTGCAAGGGAGAAGCTTTTCTGGTCACAATTCGATATGCCAAAGTGCCCGTTGTTGCTGAACGAACAGATGGCCTAGTGGACCGAGCTTCAAAAGATATCCGGTTCTGCCATGAAGGACGTCGTGGTCCGGCTGTGGCCGACTGAGCTAGTTCTGAATAGTTATTTCGGTTTGGTGCAGCGACTTGTGGATGTGGTGTCGCGTATCGATTCCATGAAGCGATTAGCGTGCATTGAAGGTGCAAGGATGGCCTTTGCCCGTGTTAAGACGTATTGGGCGAAGATGAAGGCCACCGATATTGTAGCGAAGAGTCCACCCGGGGGCAAGGACAAACACACGCCGGAGCAGTATTTTGAAGATGTCCTAGAGGGCGCCCGCTTAATAGAGGGTCACTGCTCGAAGTATATGTTTTTCGAGTGAATGTACCAAGATTCTAAAAAACAATATTATGATATATTAAGGCTATGTTTTTTATATTTTTGCCTAAAAGTTTTGGTTCCTCCTGTGCAGCCGTTCTTGTATAATTTGAAAGTTTTCTAGTCGTCGGCTTCGGCCCCCAAGCATAAAATACGGGGGTGCTTGGAAAATCACTTGATCACTCTTGACCCTACGTCTCGGTCCGTGAAGGAGGTGTCAAGGCGGCGAACTAGGAATCGGACTATAGGGCTTTAACACTTTCACTTAGCCATAGGAGTTTGATGGTGGGTCTATGATATAGCCCCTGGTATGTACGCGGTTATCCCAATACGGTGCGCTACATAGGTGACCTTAAAAATGGTCCTTCGTGTAATACGGAAGGAATCGCGAAAGATTCTTATAGGTCATCGAGTGGTTGACCAGCTCTCGCCGCATCATGACAGTCAGTTTTCGGCTTTCTCTACTGAGGTGCTTGACCAGATGAACCGGAAACACAATCGCATTAGTTCTCCCTTTACTACTCTAGCCGATAGAGCGGAACGTAAGGTAGTAAGCACAGGAGCGGGGCAACCCAACTATTGACCAAAGACATGATTCAAAGTTGATGCATATAAGGCCAAACTCGTGACACCGAAGTGTGTTGTAAAGTTGTTCAGACTTGTCGGTGATTCACTTGTTCCCATATCGAGCCCCTGGCAATTTGTGCCGAGGTTCATGTGTGAAACAACCAAAGAAGCAAGATTTGGTTCTGTGGAAAAGGTGAATATTGAATACAGATTATGTTCACTGCGACCTGGTTGATACATCAATCGCCATCTTACAGATGATAACGCCACAACCCAGGCTATTTGACATGCCGGGGGTCGAAGGCTGAGGAAAAAGGCACTTTACAGGCTCGAAATATAGAGTGCGGTCTACAAAGTATTATTTGGACCTCCTGTCGCACGTCTGCGCCACCTTGCCTCGGTGAAAGGACTCCTTAACAGGAATAGCCTTTGAGTAAGTGTATGAAGCCGAACTCCTAAAGAGTCCAAGAGATGACTAGCCTTCGAGCCACCTGTGGTAAAAAATAAAAAATGGTTTAGAAAAGAAAAGGAGGCTATGGGAGTGCTTGTAGGCATGTCCGTATTGTGCCTCAGCCGATGACCAGGGTATTTTAAGTACATAATTATGTATGCGAACGACGAAGGCCGGACAGCTAATCCAGCCCTAAGACTGATCGGTCCTGTTTAATAGAGACCGGCGGCTTAATGGCCGATAAGATATGCGGCTTGATGAGGCCCCTTTGTACTTCGGCTGTATTAGCCGTAGTGTGACCCTCTGTACGGAGGGAGCGTTCCGTATTTCCATTTATTGTTATGACGCCGCGTGGACCGGGCATCTTATGTTTTGCATGGGCGTAGTGTGGTACCGCGTTAAAACGAGCAAAAGCAGTACGCCCCAGAAGTGCATGGTACCCAATGCGGAACGGGGCAATATCAAAGGTCAAGCCTTCGCTTCGAAAGTTGTTCGGCGAACCGAAAACTACTTCCAACGTGATGGAGCCCGTGTAGTGAGCTTCTACACCAGGTAATGCTCCCTTGAGGGTAGTTGTGGTGGGCTTGATTCTTGAAGGATCAATGCCCATTTTGCAGACAGTGTCTTGGCAGAGTAGATTAAGGCTTCTGCCGCCATCCATAAGGACTTTCGTGAGATGTGACCCATTGATGATTGGGTCGAGGACCAGGGCTGCGTGACGGATACTGACTGGGTAATCCTTGCGATCAAAAGTGATCGGGCAGGCCATCCATTGGTTAAATTTTGGGGGGACTGGCTTTATGGCATAGGTGTCCCGTGGTGCGCACTTGCGCTCCCCTGTAGGGGGGTGTGCCACGTATACGATGTTTACCGTTTTTACTTCTAGGGGAAATTGCTTCTGACCCCCCGTGTTTGGTGGGCGAGTCTCTTTGTCAACACTGTCACTGGGCGGCCCCTTCCCCTTGTGTTCGGCATTAAGCTTGCCGGCTTGTTTGAAGACCCAACAGCTTCTATTGGTATGATTAGCGGGTTTATCGGGGGTGCCATGAATCTAGCAGGGCCGATCCAGTATCTTGTCTAAATTGGATGGTCCATCTCTATTTGCCTTGAATGGCTTTTTCCGTTGACCAGGTTTGGAGCCACAGAATCCGTCATTAGCCACCATGTCGTGCATTCCTTCATTATTATGTCGACGCTTGTGTTTATTGCGTCGTGACTTGCCATTGCCGTCTCGAACTTCAGAAGTGCTCGGGTCACTGGTGTTGTTGCTTCTACGAGCGAGCCAGCTGTCCTCTCCTACGCAGAAGCGGGTCATCAGAGCGGTAAGGGCTGCCATGGATTTTGGTTTTTTTGTCCGAGGTGGCGGGCGAGCCATTCGTCTTAGACACTATGTTTAAAGGCCGCGAGGGCTTCAGCGTCTGGGCAATCGACAATTTGGTTGTTTTTAATTAAGAACCTAGTCCAGAGCTTCCTGGCTGACTCCCCGGGCTGCTGGATAATGTGACTTAGGTCATCGGCATCCGGAGGCCGGACATATGTACCTTGGAAGTTATCGCGGAAGGCATCTTCCAAGTCCTCCCAACTGCCAATGGAATTCTCGGGCAGACTGTTCAGCCAGTGCTGAGCTGGTCCCTTGAGTTTTAGCGGGAGGTATTTGATGGCCTGAAGATCATCGCTGCAGGCCATATGAATATGGAGAATAAAGTCTTCAATCCAAACCGCGGGATCTGTAGTTCCATCATATGATTCGATATTCACGGGTTTGAACCCTTCTAGGAATTCATGTTCCATTACTTCATTAGTGAAGCAGAGGGGGTGTGCGGCCCCTCTATATCGGTCCAGGTCATGACGTAGTTCGGATGGAGTCCGTCTACGGCTTTCGGCACGGACGTAATTGTGCTTGCCATGTTCGGCTTGATAGCCGTCGTCGCGCGTCGGGGCACGCCCCCACGATCCATAGATCGATCTGGCCGGACCTGCTTTATTCTTCAGGTCCTGCCGCAGGTCATATGTGCATCCCTGAGCAGTTTTGTCTCTGCCTTTATGGAGAGGTAGTGCTAGCTGGTATTCGTCTTGATTTGCCGCTTTGTCTCGGCCACGTTGTGGTCGATCAGCCGCATTACGTGCTGACGGTATAGGTTCCAGCGCCTCGTCGTCCAATTGAGGTAGCAATTTGCGCTTCGGATAACTTTTGGATGGGGTGCTCGAGGCCATATTCCTCGGCTGCCAGGAAATGAGTCCATCTATCGTTGAGTAGATCTTTGTCAGCTTTAAGCTGCTACTGGTTGTTTTTAGGCTCCTTGCAGTGGCTATTAGCCGGCGTTTGAAGCGCTCCTGCTCGACAGGTTCCTCAGGCACGATAAAATCCTAGTTGCCGAGGCTCTCCTCATCCTTGGAGAGTGGAAGATAATTACTATCCTCCGAGTCTTCATTTATGGCCTGTTTATCGGGGCTAACTTGCCCGTCTTCCCATTCATCCTGTTCTGAAGTTGGCTTAACGGGGTCTTCATTGTCTTCAGCATCGTTTGGAGTATTGTTTTCTCCTGTGCCGGTATTGCTGTCTTTTCCACGGCGTGACTTGGAGTGGTGCCGATGATGTCGGTGCTTTGATTGTATCTCAGGAGGTTTATCCTCGACTGGGTCTTCCTTGTCGTCGCCGCTATTCTCTTTGGGTGTATCCACCATGTATACGTTATATGAAGGGGTGGTGGTCCAGTGCCCGGTAAATGGCGGGTTTTGGGCCTGCTCCTCTTCGGCATCGTCGTCCATACCGTTGATGTCTTTGGAGCCGTAATCAGGCATGTCGGTTAGGTCTTCGACAGTGGCTATTAAGTGGGATGTGGGTGGGAAGCGAAATTCCCCATCATCTACCCCCAGTTCAAACCGGATATAATTCGGCTCTGAGTCCACTGCTAAGGAGAGGGTTTTTAATGAGTTTAGCACATCACCTAAAGGTGAGTGTCGGAAGATGTCTGTGGCACTGAATACGACGATCGGTGCCTAATCAGGCTCAGCGGACGCGGGTGCGCATAGTTCGGTGCCAGTGGCCGGAGATGAGTCCGGGGTTCCGACGACACGGATCCCACACGAAGTTGGGTCTGTGTGCGCCTCCAATGCCGTTGATTCTGCGGCCTCCGTGGCGGGGTTGAGCTTCCCGTCTTCAGATGGCATAGTCTGCTCCGGATCTAGGGCCGGAGCTCTTACAGGAGCTATCTCCTACGCATGGTTCGATGACAGATTTAGGTCATGCTCATCGCGGTGGCAGGGAGCGACTTCCGTGGGCTCGAATCTGTCGAAGATCAAGTCTCCGCGGATATCAGCAACATAGTTAAACCTTCCAAACCTGACCTGATGGCCAGGGGTGTAGCTGTCAATCTGCTTTAGATGGCCAAGCAAGTTGGCCCGCGGTGTGAAGCCGCCGAACACGAAGATCTGGCCAGGGAGAAAGACCTCCCTTAGGGCCGCATCATTGTAGATGATTGACGGAGCCATCGAACCTCTTGAAGACGATGCAGTGGAACTCTCAACGAAAGCACCAATGTTGGTGTCAAAACCGGCGGATCTCGGGTAGGGGGTCCCGAACTGTGCATCTGAGGTTGATTGTACCAGGAGACAAGGGACATGAAGTTTTACCCAGGTTCGGGCCCTCTCGATGGAGGTAATACCCTACGTCCTTCTTGATTAATATTGGTGAGTATGGGGGTTACAAGAGTTGATCTACCACGAGATCGTAATGGCTAAAACCCTAGAAGTCTAACCTATATGATTATGATTTCCTCTATGGACTAAACCCTCTGGTTTATATAGACACCGGAGGGGACAAGGGTTGTACAAAGTCGGTTACGGAGAAAGGAATCTTCATATCCAAACGCCAAGCTTGCCATCCACACCAAGGAGAGTCCCATCCGGACACGGGTGAGAGAAACTTTAGTCTTGTTTCCTCATGGCCCAGCAGTCCGGCCCATGTCGAACAGGCCGGACCCCCGAGGACCCCTTAGTCCCGGACTCCCTCAACCCCCTCCTCCTCCTCCCTACTCCACTCCTCCTCCGGCCGCCCCCTCATCCCTCCTCCTCCCTCCTCCTCCAGCCTCCCCCTCCTCCCTCCTCCTATGTAATGCCTAAGATGCGGCTATATCTCCCACATGTCGAGGCATGACTTAGAGGCATAACCACATTTTGGTATGATCGCAAGAAGGGTCATTGAGGGAGTCCTGGACTAAGGGGTCCTCGGGCGTCCGGCCTGTTAGCCATGGGCCGGACTGATGGGCTATGAAGATACAAAGATCGAAGACTGCACCCGTGTCCGGATGGGACTCTCCTTGGCATAGAAGGCAAGCTTGGCGACCGGATATGTAGATTCCTTTCTTTCTAACCGACCTTGTGTAACCCTAGATCCTCCTTGTGCTTATATAAACCGGAGGACTTAGTCCAGAGGGAGAGATTCATTATCATAGCCATAGAAGCTAGACCTCTAGGGTTTAGCCATTACGATCTCGAGGTAGATCAACTCTTGTAATACTCGTATTCATCAATATCAATCAAGCAGTACGTAGGGTATTACCTCCATAGAGAGGGCCCGAACCTGGGTAAACATCGTGTCCCTTGTCTCCTGTTACCATCGACCTTAGACGCACAGTTCGGGACCCCCTACCCGAGATCCGCCGGTTTGGACAGCGACATTGGTGCTTTCATTGAGAGTTCCACTGTGTCGTCGATGAAAGGTTTGATGGCCCCTTTAATCGTCAATAGTGACGCTATCCAAGGAGAAACTTTCCTTCCTGGACAGATCTTCATGTTCGGCGGCTTCACACTGCGGGCCAACTCGTTTGGCCACCTGGAGCAGATCGATAGCTACACCCCTGGCCATCAGGTCAGATTTGGGAGCTTGAACTACGTTGCGGACATCCTGGAGACTCAATCTTCGCCGGATTCGAGACCATAGCTACCACTCCTCGTCACCCTGGGGACATGACCTAAATCTGTCATCGGACCGCACCCAGGAGACAGCTCCTGTAACCGAACTATATACGGTTTGAACTAGGGGCTGATGATGGGGAATTTTGCTCCCCACCCGCCACCCACTTCATAGCCACTTTCGATGACTTAACTGGCATGCTTGATTACGGCTCCGAAGACATCGACCGCATGGACGATAATGTGGAGCAGGAACATGGCCAAAACCCGCCGCTTATCGGATGCCGGATGACCAGTTCTTCATACAACGTATACATGGTGGATACACCTAAAGAACCTCACGATGATGACAAAGAAGATCCAGTTGAGGATAAACCTCCTGGGACACAGCCTGGACACCAGTGTGAGCGGCGCCGCTCTAAGTCACACCGTGCAAAAGACAGCAACACCGGCACCAGAGAAAATAATACTCCGGACGATGCTGAAGACAATGAAGACCCTGTTGGGGCAACGTCCGAACAGAATGAATGGGAAGACGGGCACGATAGCCCTGATGAACAAGCCATACACGAAGACTCGGAGGACAGTAATTATCTTCCGCTCTCTAAGGATGAGGAGAGCCTCGGTGACGAGGATTCCATCGTGCCTGAGGAACCTCTCGAGCAGGAGCGTTTCAAGCGCCAGCTAATAGCCACTGCAAGAAGCCTGAAAAAGAAGCAGCTGCAACTTCAAGTTGATCAAGATATGCTAAATGATAGATGGACTAGTGTCCTAGCAGCCGAAGAATATGGCCCTAAGCGCCCAGCCAAAAGTTACCCGAAGAGAAAATTACTACCTTAGTTCGACGGTGAGGCGCTAGAGCTCATACCATCATCACGCAATAGGGCTGACAGAATAACACATGGCCGGGATAAAGCGGCAACTCAAGTCGAACAACAGCCCGCCCTGCCTCATTATAAAGGCAAAGATAAAACAGCTCTCGATCACAAATATGACCTCCGACAGGACCAGAACAACAAAGCGGGGCATACCAGACCGATCTATGGATCACGAGGACATGCCTCGACACGCGGCGACGGCTACCTATTCGGATGTGACAAACCTAGCCACACCTGGGACGAAAACCGCAAACGGACTCCATCGGAGGTACATTGCAGTGTGGCCCAACATAGAGGCGCTGCACACCCGCTTTGCTTCACAGACGAAGTAATGGAGCATGAACTCCCAGATGGGTTCAAACCCATGAATATCGAATCATACGACGGAACAATGGATCCCGCGGTATGGATCGAGGACTTCCTCCTCCATATCCACATGGCCCGCGGAGGTGAAGTTCATGCCATCAAATACCTACCACTAAAGCTCAAAGGACTAGCTCGGCACTGGTTAAACAGTCTGCCGGAAAATTCTATCGGCAGCTGGGACAAATTGGAGGACGCCTTTCGCGACAACTTCCAACGAACATATGTCCGGCCACCGGACACCGATGACTTAGGTCACATTGTCCAGCAGCCCGGAGAGTCAGCCAGGAAGCTCTGGACTAGGTTCTTAGTTAAAAGAACCAAACCATCGACTGTTCGGTCGCGGAAGCCCTTGCGGCCTTCAAACACAGCGTCCGGGATGAATGGCTTGCACGCCACCTCGGTCAAGAAGGACCTAAATCCATGATAGCCCTTACTGCTCTAATGACTCGCTTTTGTGCGGGAGAAGACAGCTGGCTCGGTCGTAGAAGAAACAACGCCAGCGACTCGGGCACCTCCGAAATCCGAGACGGCAATGGCAAGCCACGATGAAGCAAACACAACAGTCGCAATGATAATGACAGATCACGTGACACAGCGGTCAATGCCAAATTCAGCAATCCCAAACCCGGTCAACGGAAAAACCCATTCGAGGAGAACCAACACGGACCATCCAACCTAGACAGGATATTGGACCGACCCTGCCAGATTCATGGACACCCCGATAAACCAGCTAATCATACCTACAGAAGCTACTGGGTCTTCAAGCAGGCCGACAAGCTCAACGCCGAACACAACGGGAGAGGACCGCCAGGCGATAGGGATGACGGAAGGGTTCACCAACTAAATATCGGGGGTCAGAAGCAATTTCCCCCGGGGGATAGCTCAATCACGGAACGGAAATAGCAGTTCGGCTCCGCAACCCACTTCATATACCCGCAAAATTTGTACCGCGCATACATCACTACGCACTCAAGATACCATGGGCATTGGCGGAAGCACAATACGGACAAGCCTGCAAGCATTCCAGTAACATTTTTTATCTACTTTCCTTTTTCTTTCTTTTTTTCTTAAAAACAGGTGATGCAAAGGACAAATATATAAACTGACTTCATCGGAGTTCGAATCCGCACACTCACCTAAGGGGCAATTCCCGTCAAGGAGTCCCTTCACCGAGGACAGGCGGCGCAGACATGCCATAGGAGGTCCCAAATTACTTTTTGTAGACCGCACTCTCTATTTCGAGCCTGTAAAGTGCCTTTTTCCTCCGCCGTCGACCCCTGGCATATGAAATAGCCGGGGTTACGGCTTTGTTATTTATATACATGATTGGCACATCACTCAGATCACAGTAAAAATAATCCATTCTTTTCTAAAGGACCGAGTTTTGCCCCTACGATGGTTTCAAACATACACCTCGGCATAACTTGCCAGGGGCTCGGTATGGGAACAAACGAGTTGCCGACAAGTCCGAACAGCTCTATAGCGTACTTCGGCGTCGCGAGTTTGGCCTTATATGCATCAGCTCCGAATCATGTCTTGGGTCAATAGTTAGGTTGCACGGCTCCTGTGCTTGCTATCCTACGTTCTTCTCTATTGGCTAGGGTAGTAAAGGGAGAACTACTGCGATTGTGCTTCCAGTTCACCTGGTTAAGCACCTCAGTAGAGAAAGCCAAAAACTGACTCTCATGATGCGGCGAGAGCTGGTCAACCACTTGATGACTTATCGGAATCTTTAGCGATTCCTTCATGTCACACAAAGGACCTACTTCCTGTCAAATATGTAAACGCATCGTATGAATAAGCTGCATACATACCAGGGGCTATGTCGTAGACCCACCATAAAACTCCTATGGCTAAGTGAAAGTGTGAACGCCCTATAGTCTGGTTGCCTGTTTCGCCAAATTCACACCTCCTTCACGGACCAAGACGTTGGGTCAAGAGTGATCAGATGCTTTTTTCGAACACCCCCGTACTTCCTACGAGGGGGCCGGAGCAGACGACTGGAAAACTTTCAAATCATATACAATCGGCCGTACAGGAGGAACAAAAGCCTTTAGGCAAAATCAAAATATAGACTGATTACAACAATTGTCTTTTACAATTCGTAAAGAATTCAATCGAACATTATGCCTTTCGAACATTGACCCTCTATCAAGCGGGCAGCCTCTAAGACATCTTCAAAGTAATGCTCCGGTGCATGATGGTCCTTGCCATTGGGTGGACCCTGCGCTGCAACATCGACGACCTTCATCTTCCCCTAGTATGTCTTGACTCGGGCAAAGGCCATCCGTGCACCTTCAATGCACGCCGACCACTTCACAGCGTCGATATGTGGCACCACATTAGCAAGCTACCACACCAAGCCAAAATAGCTATTCGGAATCGGCTCAGTTGGCCACAGCTGAAGTATGATGTTCTCCATGGCAGCACCAGACATCATGTGAAGCTCGGCCCATTGGGACATCTATTCATTCAGTAGCAGAGGGCATTTTGATACGCCGAATTATGACCAGAAAAGCTTCTCTGTTGCATACCCCTCTTGCGCTTGGTAAAATTGTGCCGCATCGGATGAACTCTTCGGCAGGTCCAAAAACACGTCTGGATAACTCCACACTTGGTTAAGCTGAGCATAATTCGGATTGCCGAACTTAGTCTGTAATAAAAAGGGATTACCAGTCGCAATCTCCCTAGCTTGCCGGATCTCCTCATGGGCTGCTCTGGATTCAGACCGCGCTTCTCTTGCCTCTCGTAAGTCCTTGTCAAGTTCAGCTGTTTTGGCTTCATTTTCCTTCTCAAGAAGTTCACAGCGGCTAGCAGCATTTTTGTGACGCCCCGAGACCGATGTGCCAGGTGTCCTCTAGTTATTCGCTGTTGTTGCCTTGTCATTGCTTGCGTGTCATGCATCTCATATCATGTCATCATGTGCATTTCATTTGCATCCATGTTCGTCTCATGCATCCGAGCATTTTCCCCATTGTCCGTTTTGCATTCTGGCGCTCCTATGTCACCCGGTGTCCCTTTCTACCTCTTTTCGTGTGCGGGTGTTAAACATTTTCAGATTGGACCGAGACTTGTCATGCGGCCTTGGTTTACTACCGGTAGACCGCCTGCCAAGTTTCGTGCCATTTGGACTTTGTTTGATACTCCAACAGTTAACCGAGGAACCGTAAAGGCCTCGTGTGTGTTGCAGCCCAACACCTCTCCAAAGTGGCCCAAAACCCACATAAACCTCCTGCATCATCTAGATCGTTCGATCACGATCGCGTGGCCGAAAACCGCACCTCATTTGGAGCTTCCTCGCTCCCCCTACCTATAAATATGTGGCTCTCCCCGAATTTTCGCGCGGTCCAACCCTAGATCCAACTCCCTCCGTGCCGCCGGACATGTCCGCCCGCCGGCGGACGCGTCCATCTCGCCGGTCACATCACTCCAGCCAATCGTGAGGCGCCATGTCATCACCGCCGCCTCCCTCCTCCACTCAGGCGCCACCACCTGGCCCTGCGTCGTCGCCTCTCCCGCGCGGGCCCGGGAGGCCCAGATCCGGCCCCCGGCCCGGTGTGCCGCCGCCGCCCGAGGCCCTCGCCTACCCGCACCGCGCCCTATCCCCGCCGCTGTCTTCTTTGTCGCCGGTGCCGCCCCATTGTCGTGGTCCAGCCGCCGCAGCCGCCCTGCTCCTCCGCCGCCGTGGGCCTCCATCGCCGCTCCCCGCCGCTGTGCCTCGTCGCCGAGCACCGTGGCCCGCCTCCGCCGCCGCACGTTGCGGATCCGGTCACCACCTCTCCTCATTCTCCGGCGCCATTTCCGGTGAAGTTCTGGCCAGATCCGCCGCCATCCTTGATCCCCGCGCCGCGTTGACTTTTTCGCGGGGTAAATATCTCACTATGTCCCAGTAATTTTTATGCATTTTCATCGCATCATAACTCTGCATCTGTAGCTCCGATTCATGCGTGTAGCATATCAAAATGTTCGACTCGACAAGTACATCATTTCATCTCATTGCATCATTTTCATTTGAGCTCATCTTGATGCCTGAAATGCTGTTGGAAGAGGGCTATGTGAGGAATATGTCAGATCTGTTTCAGCAATTGGCCTTTTGTCATTTTTGCCATGTTTAATGTGTGCATGCTATGATCCTGAGCTCTACATGTGTTTTGTAGAATGCCATGCCATCTTTACAGGGGTGTATGCCATGTATTTTTGTGATCTTTGTGGTGACTAGCACAAGCATGCAAAGTAGCTTACTCAATGATGTTGATTTCAGGGACTTAGAATTTCACTAAGTCCTTGTCCTGTTATTGTTTTTATGCCATATGTTCATGTTGTTTCCTAGTGATCCGTGCCTCTTTTGAGGATGATCAGTAAGGATGTTTTGTTAATATTGTGGTGCTCTATCCATACATGTATTTGTTTGCATTTATAGAGCACCCTAGCTTGAGTCAATCGAGCTCTACTTTTGCTATAAAATGTTCCTCGCAGATTGTTAACATGTTTAGCGATTTTGCCGAGCTTGTTGTAGTTGATCCGTGCATGCTATGTTGTTGTTCTTGCCATGTCTAGCTTCTATGCCATGTCTTCTTGCTGGGTGTATGCTTAGAATATCATGCCATGCTTTGTAGTGAGTGCATCGAGCTCGTAAACATGCCTAATTGTTCACTGTTTTGCCATGCTCCAGTTTTTCACTAAGTCTGAATCTGTTTATGTTTTTGCCATGTTCACATGCTTGCAATTGTATTTTATGATCCCTTTTGGCTCAAGGTCACTAAGGGACTTTTCTTATGTGCTTAGAGTAGCTTCATGACATGCCTTGCTTTGCCATGATATGTTCCTGTAGCATGTAGTTTTCATGCTCTAAAGTTTGCTTCCTGATGATAAATTAGTTGTAGCTCAGTGTTCATATTTTGTCAAGCATTATGAGTGGATGCCTTCCATGAATTTTGTTGTCATGTTTGAGTGCAGTAGCTTATTTATCTTGATGCATTTAGAAGGCTACTTGCTGTTAATCGCAGACCGGTGCCATATTTGTTTTGCTTGCCATTTCCAAACCGTGCATCCGATTCCGGTGTTCTTTATATCGATTTCAACCAAAATCACCTCATCATTCCAATGGTACTCTTAGTTTTCCAAGATGAGGCCAGGTTCAATCATTCCTTTGTAAGTCATGCATATGCACCGCATACCGCATCTGCATATCATACCATGTTCATGTGTTGGTTGTTTACCATGTTGTGTGTTTCTTTCCGGTGTTGCTTCTTCAGGTTGGTTCCGATAATGTCGCGTTTGTGAGGACCCATTCGTCTACGTCCATTTGTCTTCTTCGTGGACTCGTTCTTCTTCCTTGCGGGATTTCAGGCAAGATGACCATACCCTCGAAATCACTTCTATTTTTGCTTGCTAGATGCTCGCTCTTTTGCTATGCCTATGCTACGATACCTACCACTTGCTTATCATGCCTCCTATATTGTTAAGCCAAGCCTCTAACCAACCTTGTCCTAGCAAACCGTTGTTTGGCTATGTTACCGCTTGCTCAGCCCCTCTTATAGCGTTGTTAGTTGCAGGTGAAGATTGGAGTTTGTTCCATGTTTGGAACATGGTTATTTTGTTGGGATATCATAATATATCTTATTTAATTAATGCATCTATATACTTGGTAAAGGGCGGAAGGCTCGGTCTTATGCCTGGTGTTTTGTTCCACTCTTGCCGCCCTAGTTTCCGTCATATCGGTGTTATGTTCCCGGATTTTGCGTTCCTTACATGGTTGGGTTATAATGGGAACCCCTTGACAGTTTGCTTTGAATAAAACTCCTCCAGCAAGGCCCAACCTTGGTTTTACCATTCGCCACCTAGCCTCTTTTTCCCTTGGGTTAGGCCAGCCCAAGGGTCATCTTTATTTTAACCCCCGCCCCCGGGCCAGTGCTTGTCTAAGTGTTGGTCCAAGCTAGAGCCCCTTGCAGCTCCACCTCGGGGAAACTCGAGGGCTGGTTTTAGTTGTATGGATTTCTTATCCGGTGTTGCCCTGAGAACGAGATATCTGCAGCTCCTATCGGGATGTCGGCGCATCAGGCGGTCTTGCTGGACTTGTTTTACCATTGTCTGGGATGTCTTGTAACCGGGATGCCGAGCCTGATCGGATTGTCTTGGGAGAAGGAATATCCTTCGTTGACCGTGAGAGCTTGTGATGGGCTAAGTTGGGACACCGCTGTAGGGATTTGAACTTTCGAAAGCCGTGCCCGCGGTTATGGGCAGATGGGAATTTGTTAATGTCCGGTTGTAGAAAACCTGAAGTTGATCTTAATTAAAAGACATCAACTGCGTGTGTAACCGTGATGGTCTCTTTTTGGTGGAGTCCGGGAAGTGAACACGGTGTTGGAGTTATGCTTGATGTGGGTTGTTCTAGGATCACTTCTTGATCATAGTTTCTCGATCGTGCTTTGCCTTCTTTTCTCGCTCTCTTTTGCGCATATGTTAGCCACCAAATATGCTAGTCGCTTGCTGCAGCTCCACCTCATGCATTTACCTTACCCATAAGCTTAAATAGTCTTGATCGCGAGGGTGTGAGATTGTTGAGTCCCCGTGACTCATAGATACTTCCAAAACCAGTTTGCAGGTGACGCAACCGAGCTCAGGAGGAGCTCGATGAAGATCTTGTCCTTTGTGTTGTTTCGTTCCAGTTGATTAGTAGTGGAGCCCAGTTGGGACGATTGGGGATCTGTGTAGCATTTGGGGTAGTCTTCTTTTATTTAGGTTCCGTAGTCGAACCTTGAGTGTATTTTGATGATGTATTGCTTTATTCATGTAATTGTGTGAAGTGGCGATTGTAAGCCAACTATGTATCTTATTCCCTTATTTTATTACATGGGTTGTTGTGAAGATTACCACACTTGCGACATTGCTTTCAATGCGGTTATGCCTCTAAGTCGTGCTTCGACACGTGGGAGATATAGCCGCATCGAGGGCGTCACAATTTTTCAGTGCAAGCGCCATCATGGATATCTTCTCCTCGTCTTGGCGCCGAGAAGCTTGTTCGGCTTTTAACTCAGCCGATGCCTTTTCGGCAGCTGCATCACTAAACCGGGCCTGCTCCTTGGCCTGGGCCTGCTCCGCCCGAAGAATTTCAACGGTGGCAGCACCATCTGCAGTCATGCATATTCCAGTATATAACTTTCAGCGTCATGCTTATATCACAAAAATGTACACGAAGAGACTGCCCCGAATACATACCGTGCGCCTCATCAAGAAGCATATTGATTAACGCAATGTCATCCCCGGCCACGTCAAGCTTCCGCTGCAGCTCGGTAATATCTGTAGTCTGGGAAGTAGCTAGGGGGGAGGCAGCCTGTGTTCACGTTAATCAGATTAGGCCTTGAATATTTCTTTTTGATCCTCCGTTCGCCTCCCATGGGAAGCCAACCCGAGTCTTAGGGGCTACTACCTATACACAGGTGCATCTTTGCAAATAAAATATAGTTGAAAACATTACATCACAAACCTCGAAGCCTCTCAGTAGGCCCACGAAGGCCTCATTCAATCCGCTTTTCACGGACAGGATCTTTTCGACCACCTTGCCCATCAAGGTACGATGTCCCTCTGAGACGGACGCCTGTCGTAGCATGTTCGTCAATATATCCGGTGCCTCTGGGTCTTCGGAGGCTGCTGTAGGAGTACGGCCTCCCTTTGATGGGATCCATTCATTTGTATCCGGCTGTAGACCGGACTGTTCAGGTCCTTCATTGTCGGTCCCCGGACCCTGGGCCACCGAGGTGTTACTTTCGGGTAATGTCTTCATCATCCATTGCACCACTTATTGGTCGGGGGAGACCCTCCGCGACGACACCTCGAAGTCGCCCGCCCTATTGGGTGGAGAGCCCGGTGGAGGCGTCTCGCTTTCCATCATTTTGAGGAGCCGAGGAAGAGGATTGTTGAAGAAGACTGCGTGCCGAACTGCAAAAAATATATATGCCAGGCACCATAAGAAAAAACGGGACATGTTTTAAACACCCTTTTTCACTTACGGTTTGGCCTGAGGCTTGTCCTCGTCATGAGACTGCGCTTCGGCACCCTCCAAGCCCGAGCCACCCGACAGAGGCATCTTGCCTCGCTTAGGAGCCTATTGCTCCTAATCTTCGGAGGCGGCCCTTTTCTTCCCATGAGGGGAGGAGATAGTGGCCCCCTTCACTCTTGTCTTCGGATGAGGGAATTTTGATTCCTCCGGATACAATGTCTGATGTACCCTTGGAATAGGGGTCATCTTTGGTCTTTCCACTCTCCACCTCACCCTCCTTCACAGGCATCTGGTATGGTGCCAGGGCTAGCATCCTTGTTAAAATAGGATTCGCTAGGCCTTCGAGCAGAGGGGCCGAACCCATAATTAGTTCCGCCTTCTTTATCCAGCCCTGGAGGAAGATAGCCTACTCAGTACCATATTACGGTATGTGTAATTACAGAGTGTTCGGAAGACAAGTGCTTACCAGGGTATCCGGACGGTCACAGTTAAGGCCAGCGTCCTCGGTAGTGTCCGACCAATTTTTTCGCTTCCCAAAAAAACTTCCAATCCCTTTGTGCGTAGTGCCGAAGAAGTGTTGGAGGGTTCATGGTCCTTCCAGATTGAGCTCCCACATGCGGCGAGGCCTGCGCTGGCAGGGCAGGATTCGGTGAACTAGCATCACTTGAATCATGTTGACAAGATCGATGTCTCTCTCAAGGAGGGTTCAGATGCGGCTCTGTTGAGTCTGCACTTCGTCAACTAATCCCCAGTCCAGCCCCTTGTTAATCCATGATGCAAGCTATGGTGGAGGGCTGGAACGGAACGCGGGAATAGCTGCCCACTTGGTGCTACGGGGTTCTGTGAGATAAAACCATTCTCGCTGCCATTGGTGGTAGGCTTCGGTGAAAGAGCCTTTTGGCCAGAGAGTGTTCGTAAGCCTGCTCAGTACAGCACCACCACACTCCGCATGTTCCCCGTCAACTACCTTCGGCTTCACACTGAAGGTCTTGAGCCATAAGCCGAAGTGTGGGGGGATTCGGAGGAAGGCCTCGCATGTGATGATAAACACCGAGACGTGGACGATAGAGTCCGGGGCTAGATCATGAAAATCTAGTCCGTAATAAAACATTAGTCCCTGAATGAAGGGGTGAAGAGCGAACCCTAGCCCCCGGAGGAAGTGGGAGATGAATACGACCCTCTCACCACATCTGGGGGTCGCAATAACCTGTCCTTGAGCAAGAAGCCTGTGGTGGACCTCCGCGGTCAAATATCTGGCCACCCGAAGCTTTATGATATCCTCCTCTGTAACAGAGGAAGCCACCCATCGGCCTTGAGAGCTTGGTCCGGACATGATGGGGAGGCTTGAAGAAATGAAGTCGAACCTTGGGTCCTAGAACTCGAGGTTGGGAAGGCCGAGGAGAGGTTTGGCGTAAAAAGACGACCCTTGGTTCCTTTATAAAGGAAGTGGGTATTGAACGCCTCCTCCTAAGCCTAAGAACCTGCCTATTCCTAAGGAATCTTTCCACAGGACGGTTGGGTTACCCACGCTCGTATTGATGAAAATCCTGCAATAAGGGGAAACGATCTCTGCTTCGACAAGACGTGCCAATAAAAACCATGCCCCGAAACATGGAACGACGCGACGGGAAATGGTTCAAAATAATGACCAGGAAGCGTGACGTCACATTACTGAAGTTGTCAGAACATTGGATTCATGGAATACTATACTCTCTAGGGATGTGTGTTGTAGATCCGGACACGTTTGTTTCGTCCGAATACTGTTTTGGAGTTCGGAAGGAGGAACCCGCCTTGCAATGCCGAAGACAGATCTATGCGTCGAATACCTTGTCATTGAAGCCAGGTTCAGGGGCTACTGAGGGAGTCCTGGACTAAGGGGTCCTCAGGCATCCGGCATGTTAGCCATGGGCCGGACTGATGCGCTGTGAAGATACGAAGACCGAAGACTGCACCAGTGTCCGTATGGGACCCTCCTTAGCATGGAAGGCAAGCTTGGCGACCGGATATGTAGATTCCTTTCTTTGTAACCGACCTTGTGTAACCGTACATCCTCCCGGTGCTTATATAAACCGGAGGACTTAGTCCGGAGGGAGAGATTCATTATCATAGCCATACAAGCCAGACCTCTAGGGTTTAGCCATTACGATCTCGAGGTAGATCAACTCTTGTAATATTCATATTCATCAATATCAATCAAGCAGGACGTAGGGTATTACCTCCATAGAGAGGGCCCGAACCATGGTAAACATCGTGTCCCTTGTCTCCTGTTACCATCGACCTTAGACGCACAGTTCGGCACCCCCTACCCGAGATCTGCTAGTTTTGACACCGACAGTCATCTTCACACATTCCCATGTAAATGAACAAGGACGTATATAGTTGGCTCACAATCGCCACGTCACACAATGATCAAAGTATTCATACATCATACATAGTACACACAAGGTCCGACTACGGACAGATACAAATGAAAAGAAGATAACCCCCATGCTAAGTCCCGATCGTCCCTACTAGGCACCACTACTGATCATCCAGAAAGGAAACATAGTAACGGCCAAGGTCTTTGTCAAACTGCCACTTGAGCTCGGTGGCATCACCTGCATCGGTATCATCGGCATCGGCAACTGTGTTTGTAGTATCTGTGAGCCACGAGTACTCAGCAATCTCAAAACCCACAAGATCAAGACTATTTGAGCTAAAAGGTAGAATGTGGTTATAAGGTGGAGTGGCAGCAAGCACTAAGCAAATATGGTGGCTAACATACGAGTACAAGAGTAAGATGAGAAACTACGCAACGGACGTAGAGCTAGAAGTGATCAAGAAGTGATCCTAAACTACTTACATTAAATCACAACCCCGCTGTGTTCTCTTCCTGAACCTCGTAGAAAAGAGACCATCATGGTTACACACGTGGTTGGTGTATTCTAATTAAGTCATATTAACAAATTCCCATCTGCCACATAACTGCGGGCACGGCTCTCGAAAGTTTAAACCCTGCATGGGTGTCCCAACTTAGCCCATGACAAGCTCATGATCCGCGGAGACTATCCTCCATCGCGGGACACCCCGAGTATTCTGGGAATCCCAGTGCACAAGCTATTCAGAGAAAGGAAAACTATCCCAAGGAGATCTCCCGGTGAGTCAGACCAGTGTCCAGAGCTGCGCGCTCTCTATCTATGGACTTATCCATCTATGCTAAGTGGAAATACCTTGAGTTGCCCCGAGGTGGCACCGCCGACTGCTGGGTATGTGGACCAACACTCATGAGGAGCACTCGCCCGGGGGTTGATTAAGAACCCACTCCCTATGCAAATTTCAGTTGTTATTAGGCAAATGGTAAAACCAATGTTGGATCTCCTCGGGAAAGCTTTACTTTAAGAGAAGAGGCAAGGGGGCCCATAACACCCTCACCGTGTTAGGAACGAAAAAATCAAGGAACATAACACCGGTATGACGGAAACTAAGGCGGCAAGAGTGGAACAATACACCGAGCAAAACGCCAAGCCTTCCACCCTTTGCCAAGTATATAGATGAATTAATTAAATAAGAGATATTGTGATATCCCAACATATCCATGTTCCAACATGGAACAACCTGCACTGCACCTGCAACTAGCAATGCTATAAGAGGGGCTGAGCAAAAGTGGTAACATAGACAAACAATGGTTTTCTAGGAAGTTGGGTTAGAGGCTTGACATGGCAATAAGGGAGGCTTGATAAATAAGTGGTAGGTAGCGCGACATAGCGATAGAACGAACAACTAGCAAGCAAAAATAGAAGTGATATCGGGGGTAATGATCATCTTGCAATATGAGATGACAAATGCAAAATGACAAGAGGCACAAATGCAATATGACAAGGTAAGAATGACCATGAAATAAGAAACAAAACAAAACCCAAAAAGGAAACACAAAAGATGGAACCACATGGAATTGATGAAGAACAAGATGGATATATAGCCCATATTGGGAAATGTTACAAATGGGGTGTTACAACTCTCCTCCACTACAAGAGGATCTCGTCCCTAGATCTAGGACTGAAAGAACTCCGGATATTCGGAACGGAGGTGATCCGCGCGCTCCCAAGTAGCTTCTTGGTCGAAATGGTGAGACCACTTAACTTTGAGGAATTTGATTGACTTGTTGTGAGTTTTGCGCTCGGTTTCTTCAAAAATGGCAACGGGATGCTCATGATAAGACAAGTCTTCTTGGAGGTCAATCTCTTCGAAGTTGATAGTGTGCTCGGGCATCTTGAAGCACTTGCAAAGTTGTGACACGTGAAACACATCGTGCACATTTGATAAGTTAGAAGGGGTCTCAAGCTGATAAGCAAGGTCACCTCTTTTGCCAATGATCTTGAAAGGACCCATGTATCTCGGGGCAAGCTTCCCTTTGATACCGAAGCATCTAGTGCCTTTCATCGGAGAGACGCGGAGATAGACATGGTCTCCGATCTCGAAAGCCAAGTCACGGTGCTTGCTATCATAGTAACTCTTCTGGCGCGATTGTGCGGCTTTGAGATTTTCACAGATGACTTTACACATTCCTTCAGCTTCTATGATCAAGTCATTGCCAAGAAGTTGGTGTTCACTAGTCTCAGACCAGTTGAGAGGAGTACGGCAGTTTCTGCCATATAGAATTTCAAATGGGGCCTTGCCCAAACTTGCTTGGAAGCTGTTGTTGTAGGACAACTCAGCATATGGGAGGCAATCTTCCCACTTCACACGAAAGAGATGACACAAGCTCTGAGCATGTCTTCAAGGATTTGATTGACTCTCTCGACTTGTCCACTTGTTTGACGATGGAAAGTCGTGCTAAAACGAATGTTGGTGCCCACGGCCTTCTAGGAGGAGTCCCAGTACTTTGATAGTGAAAATGCTTCCATGGTTTGAAGAGATCAATTGCAGAATTCTGTGCAACGAGACAATCCTAGAGGTGTATAGCTCTGCCAACTGAGCTACCGTGATAGATTCTTTGATTCGAAGGAAATGATCCACTTTTGTAAGCTTGTCAATGACAACGAAGATAGCATCATTCCCTCTCTTGTACTTTGGAAAGCTAGTGACAAAGTCCATTTTGATATGGTAAAACTTTCATTCTAGAATAGCAAGAGGTTGGAGGAGACTAGCTGATCATTGATGTTCTGGTTTCACCCTTCGACAGACATCAAATTCATTCACGAATTGAGCAATCTCTCACTCCATTCGAGTCCACCAATACGATTTATTGGGGTCATGGTACATCTTGGAACTGCCTGGGTGGATGGAAAGAAGAGAATTGTGCGCTTCATTCATTATGACCTTCCTGAGATCACCTTTTGGAACCACAATCCGATCCTCGAAGAATAAGGTGTCCTTGTCATCAATGCGATAGCACTTGTATTTGGAAAGGCCCTTGGCAACACCATGTTTCACCTTCTTCACCATGGTATCAAGGAGTTGTGCCTCACGAATTTGATCTTCCAAAGTTGGAGTGACTTGAAGGTTGACTTTCAAAATGCTTCACAAAGATCAAGTTGGAATGGCTTGAGAATTAAGCTGTTGCAATAAGCCTTTCTGCTCAAAGCATCTACAATCACATTCGCCTTGCTTGGAGTGTATTCAATGCTTGGATTGTACTCTTGAATCATTTCGTCCCAACAAGTTTGCCGGAGGTTGAGGTTGGGTTGAGTGAAGATGTATTTGAGGCTCTTGTGATCGTTGAAAATGTCCACTTGCCTTCCCAACAAGATGTCTCCATGTTATTAATGCATGGACAACTGCCACCAACTCAAGATCGTGAGTGGGGTAGTTCCTTTCATTTGGCTTCAACTGACAAGAAGTATAGGCCACAACTTTCTTCTCTTGCATTAACACAGCACCGAGACCTTGCAATGAGGCATCATAGAAAACTTCGTATGGCTTGGACTCATCGGGAGGAGTTAGGACAGGAGCTGAGACGAGTTTCTCTTTGAGAGTGTTGAAAGCAATGTCACACTCAGGAGTCCAGGAGTACTTGACATGCTTCTGGAGGAGGTTGGAAATAGGCTTAGCAATCTTTGAGAAGTTTTCCACAAACCTTCTGCAATAGCTTGCAAGCCCAAGGAAACTACGGAGCTGCTTTACATTCTGAGGAAGTTCAAATGTAACAATTGCAAAAACCTTCTCTGGATTAACAGAAATGCCCTTGGCGGAGATGATGTGGCCAAGGTAAAGAACTTCATCAAGCCAAAACACACATTTGGAGAACTTTGCATAGAATTGATACTCTCTGAGCTTGTCGAGAACCAATCACAAATGATTGGCATAATCCTTTTTATTCTTGGAGAAAACCAGGATATCGTCGAGATATACCAGGAAGAATTCATTGGTGTAGGGGTTGAAGATGAAGTTCATCATGCGAGAGAAATTTGGAGGGGCATTTGCAAGCCCGAAAGACATAACAGTATATTCATAAGACCCGAAGCTTGTTCTGAATGTTGTCTTTGGGATATATTCTTCACGAATGTGAATCTGATGATACCCCATTCGGAGGTCAAGCTTGGAAAACACCTTTGCACCTTTGAGTTGCTCGAATAGCTCATTAATATTGGGAAGTGGGTATGTATTCTTGATTGTCTTCTTGTTCAATGGGCGGTAATCGATGCAAAGTCAGTCCGTGCCATCCTTCTTCTGGACAAAAAGAACACCACAACCCCACGGAGATGAACTTGGTCTGATCAGACCTAGATGCTCTTGTTTATCGAGTTGTTTCTTCAATTCTTTCAGCTCTTTTGTCCCAAGCTTGTATGGGCGCTTGCAAACGGGTTCTGTACCGGGCTCAAGATCAATAACGAACTCGACTGGCCGGTGAAGAGGCATACCCGGAAGCTCTTATGGAGAGACATCTTGATACTCACAAACCACTGGAATCTGAGAAATAGCGTCTAACTCGCCCTTCTCATTGAAAGAGAACAACCGGATGGTTTCATTACGAGCGGCATAGATGATCACATCCTCAAAAGGGTGCGTTAATTTAATCTCCCTGGTAGCACAATCAAGAAAGGCCTTGTGCTGAGAAAGACAATCCATGCCGAGAATGAGATCAATATCAGAGTGGCCGAGAACAATTAGGGAAGCCAGGAATTTATAATTGCCCATCTTGATGCTGACATCAGGAACTATCAAGCGAGAATTCATGATCTTCCCCGGAGAGACAATGGATAAAGGCTTGGCTAATAACTCAGGCATCAAGTCATGCATCTCATAAAAAGGTCTTGATATAAAAGAATGTGATGCACCAGTATCAAATAATAATTTTGCCGCAAAAGAGTTAACTGCGAGGTTACCCATGATCACATCTGAAGAATCCTCTACTTGAGCTGCATTCAACATGTTCACCTTTGCAAACTTTGGATTGTGCTTGACAACTGCATTGCTTGAAGACCTCACAGGAGGAGGAGGCAGAAGGTGCCTCTGGGTGCACTTGTTTGCATAGTGCCCTTTATGACCACACTTGTTTCAAGTAACCTCTGAAAGCGGGCATTGATAATGAGGAAGAGGAGGACCACCTATCCTTGGAGCCTGAGACTGAGACTTGTTCTGATAGCCTGGGTTGGGTGGGTGGGAAGATCCACGACCACCTGAGTTCTTCTGCTGGTAGGGCTGACGAAACAGAGGAGGTTGAGGAAGCCAGAACTTCTGTTGCTTAGCTGCCACTTGAGAGGAAGAAGACGAGTGAACTGCATCCCTGATTCTCTTCTTTGAAGCCTCACACTTGAGCTGAGCAGCTTCTTGCCTGAGGGCCATGTTGTAGAACTGATCAAACTGAGTAGGCTCAACAAGAACAAGAGCTAACTACAGATCCTCTCTGAGGCCACCCCTGAAGTGATAGATCATGCTCTTTTCATCAGGAACGTCTTGCCTTGCGAAGCGAGCAAGCTTCTCAAACTGGATGTTGTATTGATACATGGACATGCTTCCTTGCTTGAGATTGTGGAATTCCTCACACTTGCTCTCGACAACACTTGTTGGAATGTGATGAGATCGAAAGCCCCAGTAGAAGTCAGTCCAGGTAATCACTCGACCCCCTCTGGAATCCTTGTACTATTGATACCAATCTGCTGCTTGGTCCTTGAGCTGAAAAGAAGCGAACTTTAAGTAGTCCTCAGGCCTGACATTGCTGCATTCAAAATGCTTGTAAATGTCCATGAGCCAATCATCAGCATCCATGGCCTCGGCACAAGCGCTGAAAGACTTTGGCTGATTTGCAAGAAACTGGTTGAGGGTAGCAAACTGAGGCTGATTGTTGAATTGCCCTTGGCCTTGATTTCCTTGGTTGCCTTGGCCTTGGTTGCACTCTTGCAAGAGCTGCAAAAGCATATGGGTATTGGCGTTGGTGGCTGCCATCACAGCTTGCCATGCCTCCGGAGGTGGAGGAGGTGGCGGAGGGTTGGACTGCTATCCATCGCTACGTTCCGGATTCAGACGCGTTGGGGGAGCCATCCTGAAGAGGTGAAATCCGTTAGAACCACCACAGAAAGATAGACAAGCTGAGTCAACGAATAGAAATGTGCAACATATAGTCTTCACAATAAGCATTCGAACAGAGATTGAATGAATGAACTCCAAAGTTAACATTACACGACCATTAAGGTGAGAAGCCACTTAGACAAAGGTTGATGAATGAAACAACAAGGTACGACTGGAACAAATAAATGGTAAGGATCCCCCAATCCCATTCCAATTATCTATCAGAAGAATAACTAAGAGCTACTAGAATTCCCACCTATTAACTCCCGAAACTTTCTGGTTATGCAATCTGGTGTTGGGGATACATGGAGGCACAATATATATCACACAACTAACAAGCCCTATGCTCCACTGTATCCATCCGTCAACACATAACAAAGAAAACTCCGAAAATCTTGTACCTCGACCTTCGAAAAGCATCCGTTATACTTGCTATGGCAATACTCCCAAAGTCCCTCCCCAGTACTGGGTGACGTCGAGGTTATCTCACCACTAACTGCATAAAAGAGATTTTTGATGTCGGCGAGCTCAGGTATACCAGAACTGTAACGATAAAATTGTGACAACATCTCGGAGCTCAACTCCCCAGGAAACTGTCACAACCCCTAAATGTCAGGAGGCACCAAGAACAATGTTCTCGTCACAAAAATATTGGAACGATCCCAAGATACCCGCGTGATCCTAATTTTTTTTAGTGAAGATGAGGAGAGAGAATTCAAAACATCTACGTCAGGAGTCCTTACCAGAGTGACGAAGGGGTTGAGCAGTAAAAAGAATCCTACTCTCCGATATATATATATTCCTAAGACTTGAAATAGTTTTGTTCTAGACTCAACAATGTTAGTGGTTCGATCAAGCAGGGGGCTCCTAAGTCGGGTTGGCTCTGATTACCAACTTGTAACGCCCAAGATGCGGCTATATCTCCCACGTGTCGAGGCACGACTTAGAGGCGTAACCACTTTTTCGTATGATCACAAGAAGGGTCATCTTCACACATTCCCATGTAAATGAACAAGGAAGTAACTAGTTGGCTTACAATCGCCATGTCACACAATGATCAAAGTATTCATACATCATAGAGAGTACACACAAGGTCCGACTACAGACAGATCCAAATGAAAAGAAGACACCCTCATGCTAAGTCCCGATCGTCCCTACTGGGCGCCACTACTGATCATCTGGAAAGGAAACATAGTAACGGCCAAGGTCTTCGTCGAACTCCCACTTGATCTCAGTGGCATCACCTGCATCGGTATGATCGACACCTGCAATTATGTTTGTAGTATCTGTGAGCCACGAGGACTCAGCAATCTTACTATCTATGCAAATTTTAGTTGTTATTAGGAAAATGGTAAACCAATGTTGGATCTCCTCGGGAAAGCTTTACTTTAGGAGAAGAGGCAAGGGGGCCCATAACAGCCCGACCGTGTTAGGAACGCAAAATTCAAGGAACATAACACCGGTATGACGGAAACCAAGGCGGAAGAGTGGAACAAAACACCAAGCAAAATGCCAAGCCTTCCACCCTTTGCCAAGTATATAGATGCATTAATTAAATAAGAGATATTGTGATATCCCAACGTATCCATGTTCCAACATGGAACAACCTGCACTGCACCTGCAACTAGCAACGCTATAAGAGGGGCTGAGCAAAAGCGGTAACATAGCCAAACAAAAGTTTGGGAGGAAGGTGGGTTAGAGGCTTGACATGGCAATAAGGGAGGATTGATAAACAAGTGGTAGGTAGCGCGACATAGCGATAGAACGAACAACTAGCAAGCAAAGATAGAAGTGATATCAGGGGTAATGATCATCTTGCAATATGAGATGACAAATGCAAAATGACAAGAGGCACAAATGCAATATGACAAGGTAAGCATGGCAACGCAATAAGAAACAAAACAAAACCCAAAAAGGAAACACAAAAGATGGAACCACTTGGAATTGATGAAGAACAAGATGGATATATAGCCCATATTGGGAAATGTTACAAATGGGGTGTTACATCCTCCTCTCTACTCCCTCCTCCTCCCTCCTCCTCCTCCTCCCTTTCCCTCCTCCCCTCCTCCCTCCTCCTCCTCCTCCCTCCTCCCTCCATCTCTCCTAAACCCTAAACTATTTTATTTTTAGTAAGAAAATTTAGGTATATGAGATTTGATGATCTAATTAAAATTTTACTATAGAACTAGTTTATTTTAGTAAGAAAATTAATAGAACTAGTTTATTTTTAGTAAGTTCTTAGTTGAACTAGTTGAATTAATAGAACTAGTTGAATTTACGTCATTATCACTTTGTCATCAAAGAATGCTATATGAGATTTGATGATCTAATGAAAATTTTACTCGGTGGAATATGCCGGCTTTGTATAGTCGTGTCTCCTTGGAGTGATCGTCATCCGAGCTACCTCTACTTCCTCTACACCTGAGTCGGTGAGCTAAAAGTCCACCTCCTCTTTATCCCCTCCTCGGTGTGTTGAATAGAGTAGAACTAGGGTATTTAGTCTGTGAGCTAATGTGTGAATGCTTATGATAATTGATACGGATGGAATTGCAAGTTTAAGCATGCATCATTGTATGTGTATGAACATCTTTGTATCGCTGGGAAAATCCGAGTGGCCTATGTTTTGCCGGATTGTTGTTTCATTTCTGTTTCGGCAAATTTCAGGCACTCGATATGTCCTATTTTAGCAAAGGTCATGCTGGATTTTTTCGTGAATTTAAGCATGACTTTTGCTAGAATATGTAGGAAATATCGAGTGCCTCAGATTTGTGTGTTGAGTTTCCTGGTAGTTGCCTTTGATCGATTTTCAATTAATGTTTCAATTATGAACATAGGAAATGTCTGACGACTAAAATGATTTCGGTATTTGCGAATACTGCGAAGATGAGCGCAGCCTGTGCGACAGAATCTTCCTAGTTGATGATAGGCGCTTCAGCATCAAGCTAGACGAGAACTTCGAAGTGGATACAGTAAGTCACAACGACAAGTCTTTTTCGTAATTATGCATGATTTCTTCTTCATTTGCTTCAACTTATAATTTAATTTTTTTTACTATTCTACTAGCGTATCCCCTGCCATGCAAGAGTTTTTGTCTTGGATAATATAGGTTCCAGTCCTATGAAAACTATGGAGGTAAAGAGAGTTTACTTGAAGACCGAGCATGGTTATACTTTCCATGCAAAATTATACAATGCAGACACCTACACCTATTTTGATTGCAAAACTTGGCAAGCAGTATGCAAGGCTTATGAGCCGAATATGGTTATCACCTATGATATTCGTCCGGAAGATGATACTGAAGGTAATAGAGACATCTGGGTTGATGTGCAGACGCCTCCAGTTCTACCATTATGCGAGTTTCTCAACCATATTTATGTCTTCGATATTGTTTATTCAAAAATAGTTGACAACTAATTTCTATTAACAGCTTATTTCCATTCGAGCAAACATGTCCGGCACTCGGTAGACATGACCGTCCACTGTCCCGGGGTTGAACTAAACTGCGAGGAGATAAGTCATTATGTTTCATGGCTTCAGGATCTTGATGTTGTCAAGACAAATTATTTTCCTGGACATAAAAATCTTAGTAATCAAAACATGCGACCAATAGTGTTCGTATTGAACTACGGTCACAACTATTTAGGAAAGATGGTAAGATTTTTACTATTAGTCATTCGTGCATTTTTTCATACATTATTTTTTAAGATAAACTTTATTGCTAAGTATGTTACTATACTATGTTCTTCAACAGGGACTCCCAATGATAGTTGTGCCTTAGTGGATCGAGACTAAAGGCCGCATGTCAATGATTAGCTTACGGCCAAGACATCCTACATTGCACATGAGCGCATTTAGGATTTCTAAAACCGAGGAATGCTTAATAGTGAAAGACTGGAGCAGAATTGTGAATAATCGCAGAGAAGTACGAGGGGGCAGCAATCAGAAGCACAGCCCGCGATTAGGAGACAGGTCCATCTGCATGCTCCAACATGATGAAGCAGGCTACACATGTTATATGCTATTTTACCTAAGAGAGAGCAGCAGGAGTGATTAGCTAGCTAGAATAAGTTTGAAGATGATGATGTGCTACACTATGACTATGATGATTAAATAGCTAGTGTTGGTGGTAATGACTATGATGATTTGTTATTATGATCATGATTAGTTATTATATCATTAGTGGAAGGAACACGGATTAGATTCATATGGATGGATCAAAAGTGACCAAAAGTTGAATTAGTAGGATTGTTGTCCTAATTCAACTTTTGATTCATCCAAATGAATCTAATCCATGTTTCTTCCTCACAATGATATATTAATTCATCATGGACATAATGATATAACAACCTATTAATTGGTACTGTATCAAAATTTGTATAACGGCATATAAATACAGTAAAAAACAGAATACTAGTAGCGCTGGACAGGAAACATGCTACTACTAGTTATCTTAGTAGTAGCGCTGGAAACAACACACGCTACGGCTATATGTCTTAGCAGTAGTGTGTGTTATACGTGTTGCTTCTAAGGAATAGTTGTAGCGCCTTACTAGTAGCGTGGTGCCCCGCGCTACTAGTAGGCATTAAACCCGCTCTACTACTAGGTTTTTCCCTAGTAGTGATTGATACGTCTCCAACGTATCTCTAATTTTTGATTGCTCCATGCTATATTATCTACTGTTTTGGACTATATTGGGCTTTATTTTCCACTTTTATATTATTTTTGGGACTAACCTATTAACCAGAGGCCCAGCCCAGAATTGCTGTTTTTTGCCTATTTCAGTATTTCGGAGAAACAGAATATCAAACGGAGTCCAAATGGAATGAAACCTTTGGAAACGTGATTTTCTCATCAGATAAGATCCAGGAGACTTGGACCCTCCGTCAAGAAAGCCACGGGGCGGCCACGAGGGTGGAGGGCGGCCCCCCTAGGGCGCACCCCCTGCCTCATGGGCCCCTCGAAGCTCCACCGACGTACTTCTTCCTCCCATATATATCCACGTACCCCCAAACAATTGGGGAAGGATCCAAAAACCTAATTCCACCGCCGCAACTTTCCGTATCCACGAGATCCCATCTTGGGGCCTGTTCCGGAGCTTCGCCGGAGGGGGCATCGATCATGGAGGGCTTCTACATCATCATCCAAGCCCCTCCGATGAAGTGTGAGTAGTTTACTTCAGACCTACGGGTCCATAGTTAGTAGCTAGATGGCTTCTTCTCTCTTTTTGGATCTCAATATAATGTTCTCCCCCTCTCTTGTGGAGATCTATTCGATGTAATCTTCTTTTTGCGGTGTGTTTGTTGAGACCGATGAATTGTGGGTTTATGATCCAGTCTATCTATGAATAATATTTGAATCTTCTCTGAATTCTTTTATGTATGACTGGTTATCTTTGCAAGTCTCTTCGAATTATCAGTTTGGTTTGGCCTACTAGATTGGTTTTTCTTGCCATGGGAGAAGTGCTTAGCTTTGGGTTCGATCTTGCGGTGTCCTTTCCCAGTGACAGAAGGGGCAGCAAGGCATGTATTGTATAGTTGCCATCGAGGATAACAAGATGGGGTTTTTATCATATTGCATGAAACTATCCCTCTACATCATGTCATCTTGCTTAAGGCGTTACTCTGTTTTTAACTTAATACTCTAGATGCATGTTGGATAGCGGTCGTTGAGTGGAGTAATAGTAGTAGATGCAGAATCGGTTCGGTCTACTTGTCTTGGATGTGATGCCTATATACATGATCATACCTAGATATTCTCATAACTATGATCAATTCTGTCAATTTGTCAACAGTAATTTGTTCACCCACCATAGAATACTTATGCTCTTGAGAGAAGCCACTAGTGAAACCTATGGCCCCCGGGTCTCTTTCTCATCATATCAATCTCCATTACTCTATTATTGCTTTGCTTTTACTTTTTACTTTGCATCTCTATACCAAAAATACCAAAAATATTATTTATCATCTTTATCAGATCTCACTTCCGTAAGTGACCGTGAAGGGATTGATAACCCCTAAGCGCATTGGTTGCGTTGAGCTATTTTTTTGTGTAGGTACGAGGGACTCGTGCGTAGCCTCCTAATGGATTGATACCTTGGTTCTCAAAAACTAAGGGAAATACTTACGCTACTTTGCTGCATCATCCTCTCCTCTTCGGGGAAATCCAACGCAGTGCTCAAGAGGTAGCAAGAATAATTTAGGGCGTTGTTGCCGGGGAGTCTGCGCAAAAGTCAACATACCAAGTACCCATCACAATCCCTATCTCCCGCATTACATTATTTGCCATTTGCCTCTCGTTTTCCTCTCCCCCACTTCACCCTTGCCATTTTATTCACCCTCTCTCTCTATTTGCCTCTTTTGCCCGTTTGTTTTTTGTTTGCTTGTGTGTTAGTTTGTTTGCTTGTCATTATGGCTAGTCCCTTATCTTCTCCGTTGACCCCTGAGTTCGAAATCTTACACTTTAAACAAAGGTTAGGAGAAAACCTAAAACATGCCTGGTTGAGAATAATGGAATCTCATCATAATTGTACCTCTGAAATAAATCTGAGAATTTTGCTTGGCAATTTTTATGTTGGATTAAATATATCTCATAGACAACTTTTGGATTGCATTGCCAAAGGCAATTTTATTGAAATTGATCCCCATATTGCACTTGAAATTATAGAAGGTATAGTGGGAACACTACCTAAACAAAAGGGGCCTCATCCTACTCAGGAAGATACACAAGTTTTTGAAAAAATTGTGAAGTTACTAAAATCTTGCAGAAATCTCTTGAACCTCTTAAGAACATTAGTGGAAATATTCACCGCACGAATATGTTGATTACCCTTTGCAATAAGCGGTTGGATTCTTTAGATCTAAAAATTTCATAATATGAAGGGAAACATAAATAACCTCCCAGATTCTAGCTTGATTCCACTAAAAAATTGAAAACCAAAGATGGCAATACCTAGATCTATTCTTGCTTGTTATGCCTAGCTAGGGGCGTTAAACAATAGCGCTTGTTGGGAGGCAAACCAATTTTATTTTTATTCCGTGATTTTTGCTCCTGTTTAGTAATAAATAAATTATTTATCCTCTGTTTTGGTTGTGTTTTTTGTGTTTAATTAGTGTTTGTGCCGAGTAGAACCGTTGGGAAGACTTGGGGAAAGTCTTGTTGAACTTGCTATAGAAAAACAGAAACTTTAGCGCTCACGAGAACTGCTGTCATTTTTATTTGGAAAGTGATATTTAGTTAATTATTTTGCAGATGATTAATAGATAAATTCCTCACGTCCAGCAATTTATTTTAGAATTTTTGGGGTTCATATCTTGCGCTAGCTACAGATTACTACAGACTGTTATGTTTTTGACAGATTCTGTTTTTTCGTGTGTTGTTTGCTTATTTTGATTAATCTATGGCTAGTAAAATAGTTTATAATCCATAGAGAAGTTGGAATACAGTAGGTTTAACACAAATATAAATAAATAATGAGTTCATTACAGTACCTTGAAGTGGTCTTTTGTTTTCTTTCGCTAACGGAGCTCACGAGTTTTCTACTTTAAGTTTTGTGTTGTGAAGTTTTCAAGTTTTGGGTAAAGAGTTGATGGATTATGGATCAAGGAGTGGCAAGAGCCTAAGCTTGGGGATGCACATGGAACCCCCAAGATAATATAAGCACACTTGAAAGCCAAAGCTTGGGGATGCCCTGGAAGGCATCCCCTCTTTCGTCTACTTCTATCGGTAACTTTACTTGGAGCTATATTTTTATTCAGCACATGATATGTGTTTTGCTTGGAGCATCTTTTATGATTTGAGTCTTTACTTGTTAGTTTACCACAATCATCCTTGCTGTACACACCTTTTTAGAGAGCCATACATGATTTGGAATTTGATAGAATACTCTATGTGCTTCACTTATATCTTTTGAGCTTTATAGTTTTGCTCTAGTGCCTCACTTATATCTTTTAGAGCACGGTGGCGGATTTGTTTTATAGAAACTATTGATCTCTCATGTTTCACTTAGATTATTTTGAGAGTCTTATTAGCATGGTAATTTGCTTAAAATCCTAATATGCTTGGTACGCAAGATTAATAATAAAACTTTCGTATAAGTGTGTTGAATACTAAGAAAAGTTTGATGCTTGATGATTGTTTTGAGATGTGGAGGTAATAATATCAAAGTCATGCTAGTTGAGTAGTTGTGAAATTGAGAAATACTTGTGTTGAGGTTTACAAGTCCCGTAGCATGCACGTATGGTAAACGTTATGCAACAAATTTGAAACATGAGGTGTTATTTGATTGTCTTCCTTATGAGTGGCGGTCGGGGACGAGCGATGGTCTTTTCCTACCAATCTATCCCCCTAGAAGCATGCACGTAGTGTCGAGGTTTTTGATAACTTGTAGATTTTTGCAATAAGTATGTGAGTTCTTTATGACTAATGTTGAGTCCAAGAATTATACGCACTCTCACCCTTCCATCCTTGCTAGCCTCTTCGGTACAGTGCATTGCCCTTTCTCACATTGAGAGTTGGCGCAAACTTCGCCGGTGCATCCAAACCCCGTGATATGATACGCTCTTTCACACATAAACCTCCTTATATCTTCCTCAAAACAGCCACCATACCTACCTATTATGGCATTTCCATATCCATTCCGAGATATATTGCCATGCAACTTTCCATCATTCTGTTCATCATGACACATTCATCATTGTCATATTGCTTAGCATGATCATGTAGTTGACATAGTATTTGTGGCAAACCACCGTTCATAATTCTTTCATACATGTCACTCTTGGTTCATTGCATATCCCGGTACACCGCCGGAGGCATTCATATAGAGTCATCTTTGTTCTAGTATCGAGTTGTAATCATTGAGTTGTAAATAAATAGAAGTGTGATGATCATCATTATTAGAGCATTGTCCCAAGTGAGGAATATAAAAAAGGACATAAAAAGGGAGAAGGTCCAAAAAAAGGAGAGAAAGGCCATAAAAAATGAAAAGGCCAAAAAATGAGAGAAAAAGAGAGAAGGGACAATGTTACTATCCTTTTACCACACTTGTGCTCCAAAGTAGCACCATGATCTTCATAGTAGAGAGTCTCTCATGTTATCACTTTCATATACTAGTGGGAATTTTTTCATTATAGAACTTGGCTTGTATATTCCAACAATGGGCCTCTTCAAGTGCCCTAGGTCTTCGTGAGCAAGCAAGTTGGATGCACACCCACTAGTTTCTTTTGTTGAGCTTTCGTATATTTATAGCTCTAGTGCATCCGTTGCATGGCAATCCCTACTCCTTGCATTAACATAAATCGGTGGGCATCTCCATATCCCATTGATTAGCCTCGTTGATGTGAGACTTTCTCCTCTTTTGTCTTCTCCACATAACCCCCCTCGTTATATTCTATTACACCTATAGTGCTATGTCCATGGCTCACGCTCATATATTTCGTGAAAGTTTATAGGTTTGAGATTACTAAAGTATGAAACAACTTCTTGGCTTGTCATCGAGGTTGTGCATGATGATATCATTCTTGTGTGACGAAAATGAAACATGACTAAACCATATGATTTTGTTGGGATGAACTTTCTATGGCCATGTTATTTTGAGAAGACATAATTGCTTAGTTAGTATGCTTGAAGTATTATCATTTTTATGTCCATATGAAATTTTGTCTTGAACCTTTCAGATCTGAATATTCATACCACGATTAAGAAGAATTACATTAAAATTATGCCAAGTAGCACTCCGCATCAAAAATTCTGTTTTTATCATTTATCTACTCGAGGACGAGCAGGAATTAAGCTTGGGGATGCTTGATACGTCTCCAACGTATCTATAATTTTTGATTGCTCCATGCTATATTATCTACTGTTTGGACTAAATTGGGCTTTATTTTCCACTTTTATATTATTTTGGGACTAACCTATTAACTGGAGGCCCAGCCCAGAATTGCTGTTTTTTGCCTATTTCAGTGTTTCGGAGAAACAGAATATAAATGGAGTCCAAACGGAATGAAACCTTCGGAAACGTGATTTTCACACTAGATAAGATCCAGGAGACTTGGACCCTCCGTCAAGAAAGCCACGAGGCGGCCACAAGGGTGGAGGGCGCCCCCCCCCCTAGGGCACGCCCCCTGCCTCATGGGCCCCTCGAAGCTCCACCGACGTACTTCTTCCTCCCATATATATACACGTACTCCCAAACGATCGAGGGAGGAGCCAAAAACCTAATTCCACCGCCGCAACTTTCTGTATCCACGAGATCCCATCTTGGGGCCTATTCCGGAGCTCCGCCAGAGGGGTATCGATCACGGAGGGCTTCTACATCATCATCCAAGCCCCTCCGATGAAGTGTGAGTAGTTTAATTCAGACCTATGGGTCCATAGTTAGTAGCTAGATGGCTTCTTCTCTCTTTTTGGATCTCAATACAATGTTCTCCCCCTCTCTTGTGGAGATCTATTCGATGTAATCTTCTTTTTGCAGTGTGTTTGTTGAGATCGATGAATTATGGGTTTATGATCCAGTCTATCTATGAATAATATTTGAATCTTCTCTGAATTCTTTTATGTATGATTGGTTATCTTTGCAAGTCTCTTCAAATTATCAGTTTGGTTTGGCCTACTAGATTGGTTTTTCTTGCCATGGGAGAAGTACTTAGCTTTGGGTTCGATCTTGCGGTGTCCTTTCCCAGTGACAGAAGGGGCAGCAAGGCACATATTGTATTGTTGCCATCGAGGATAACAAGATGGGGTTTTTATCATATTGCATGAAACTATCCCTCTACATCATGTCATCTTGCTTAAGGAGTTACTCTGTTTTTAACTCAATACTCTAGATGCATGCTAGATAGAGGTCGATGAGTGGTGTAATAGTAGTAGATGTAGAATCGTTTCGGTCTACTTGTCTCGGACGTGATGCCTATATACATGATCATACCTAGATATTCTCATAACTATGATCAATTCTGTCAATTGCTCAACAGTAATTTGTTCACCCACCGTAGAATACTTATGCTCTTGAGAGAAGCCACTAGTGAAACCTATGGCCCCCGGGTCTCTTTCTCATCATATAAATCTCCATTACTTTATTATTGCTTTGCTTTTACTTTTTACTTTGAATCTCTATACCAAAAATACCAAGAATATTATTTATCATCTCTATCAGATCTCACTTTCGTAAGTGACCATGAAGGGATTGACAACCCCTAAGCGCGTTGGTTGCGTTGAGCTATTGTTTTTGTGTAGGTATGAGGGACTCGTGCATAGCCTCCTACTGGATTGATACCTTGGTTCTCAAAAACTGAGGGAAATACTTACGCTACTTTGCTGCATCATCCTCTCCTCTTCGAGGAAATCCAACGCAGTGCTCAAGAGGTAGCAGTGTTACTTTGTCAACATCATGTCATCTCGCCTAAGGCATTACTCTATTTCATTCTTAATACCCTAGATGTATGCT
The DNA here is from genome assembly GCF_003073215.2 of Triticum urartu. Classification (NCBI taxonomy): domain Eukaryota; kingdom Viridiplantae; phylum Streptophyta; class Magnoliopsida; order Poales; family Poaceae; genus Triticum; species Triticum urartu. The sequence continues at coordinate 225,748,219 of NC_053027.1, read as the reverse complement.
GGATAGCAGTCGATGGGTGGAGTAATAATTTGTTCACCCACCGTATGTTATGTGTTCAAGAGATAAGCCTCTAGTATAGACTATGCCCCCCGGGTCTACTTTTATCATATATAAGAACACAAAGATACCTTGCTACACTTTTACTTTTTTGTAATTTATCTTATTACCTATAACTACGAGATATAATCCTTGCAAGTAACCGCCGAGGGGATTGACAACCCCCTTGTTTGTGTTGGGTGCAAGTATTTTATTTTGTGTCTGCAGGTGCTGCTAACGAGGTTCTGTGTGGTTCTCCTATACTAGATTGATAACCTAGGTTCTTAAATACTTATCTCTGTTGTACTGCTTCATCATCTACTCTTCGGGGAAATCCCAACGCAACTCACAAGTAGCAATGCCATCCATGGCAGACACCAAACCCGATAGGTGTTCGCTCAAATGCCATTGAGTTGTTTTGTTGAACTTCTCGTTGTTTTCTAGAGTAAGCATGATGGAAGGGTACTTGTTGTGGAGGCTGAGTTGTTGTGCGATCCATGGAATGTCGTATTTGTGGACTTTCTGGACATGATGCGAGGGGCTCGATGTTTTGGCAAAATGTGTGTTCTTCCTTTCTTGAGTAAAAACACTTCATGCCCTACGAATTGCACGTGATCTATGATCACAATGTGAAGTTCCAGCCCATCAGTGGTACAACATCCATAGCTCTATCATGAATTTGTGCATTGTAGTTACATGAGTGGAGACAATGTGGCCACCAGGCTCATCAACCATGCATATCTCAATTTTTGCTTCTTGTTGCTCTACATGTTCATCAATTCGTTGATTCACTAAATATTGCAACTTGATAATCATCAGATTATAGAGCCCAGATGTGTTCTTGTGTTATACCACATGACTGAGGGGAGGCCATCAACTTTCCTACATTGTTGGATGAATCTCAAGGGGCACAATGCGTGGCATGACTTGTGTCGACTCTATCTCAAGTATCCTTGAATTTGGAATAGATGAATTAAAGAAACTTGTTGAACATCGAGTGATCCAAGATGTAATATTTATATTCAAACTATTATTGTACTAGGGATATATGCAAGAAATTTATGGATCAATTGTGTTTTTAATAATGATTTTGAGTGTTGCGTACTTAAAGGGAAAAACTGGGGCGAACATTTAGGGGACATGGTTGGATGGTCGACACCCATATCCGTGAGGGATGAAAATGGAGCGAAAAAATCCAGCTTTTTCGGTGGAAAGGTGGAATAGAGAGGAAATATGAAAACAGAAACGGAAATGAAATTTTTGTGCGGAAACAGAAACAAAAATGGACAAACGAAAATTTTCATTTCCATGAATATAGAATTTTCATTTTTACTACTATAGGCATATCACTGCTTTGTACCCTAAACATCAAACAACACACAATGACACAATGAGGTGACCAATTTGAGGCTCAACTTTTCGTAACACACATGTGCTCAACTAGACCTTGTATGCAATTGTCCACTAATACTACAATATTATGCTAAGTTGCTAACATAATCATATTATTTTGTAGCCATGTTAACAATTCATTAACTTTTCTTGGGTTTCCATGTGTATTTCTGTATGATTCAAGGCCCGCTCTTGTTGCTATGCACATTCTATATTCGCTCCGTCCATGTTTCCAGTAGTATCTATTTTCGTATTTATGTACATTTTTGCAAAACCCGAAGACTCACACTTTTGGGCTGGCCTAATGGCAACAAAGAAGCATCTTTACCTCTTTGAGTCTTTTGCAATAAAGGACGAGTCGAAGATTCGTTTCTCCGAAGACATCTGGCTAGACAATGCAAGTCTCCGAGAATATTATCCAGCCTTGTACATCATTGCTCATGATAAGAATAATACTATTGCACAGGTGCTCAGTTCATCCCAGCTGAATATTTTCTTCAGACGGAATTTGATTGGCCCCAGTCTTATGTCATGGAATGATGTTTTGTCTCGACTAGATTCGATTAACCTGACACAAGTTCGGGATGTGTTTCACTGGAACCTTACTACATCGGGGTCTTTCATAGTAGACTCTATGTACCATGCGCTCATGCATTCTGAGGTACCGGTTAGTAATAACAAAAAAATCTGGAAGTCAAAGATCTCACTAAAAGTTAAAATCTGCATGTGGTATCTTCATAGGGTAATTGTGCTAACCAAAGACAATGTCACACGAGCAACTGGCATAGAGTAAGAAGTGTTGTTTTTGTACTCATGACTAGACAATCAAACACCAATTTTTCAATGCAAGTTTACACATTCTACATGGTCAGTCATCCAAATAGCGTCAAATTTGTACCCGTCCATAAGTGTTGCCAATATTTTTGTCATTTGTTGGACCGTATTCCAAATCTCTACTATTAAAGCAGAATCCAATGTCGTGATGGTTTGACCTCGTTCGATCTCCCCTTTCCCTTGAATGAACCCGCAACAAAAAAACGCAAGGAATAGACCATGTTCATGGACGGCAAGAAAAAAATTTGAAACAACCAAAGCGGAAGAACTCCACAGCACACATTCTCCATCTCCTCCCCCGGCCTGCCTATCTCCGTCCTCATATCTCACCCCTGAACATGAACCACCCCAGCGCATCCTTCTCCATGTCCTCTAGATGAGGCCCTGTTCCGCGACCACCCGATGCCTCCCTCTCCAGTGGACGGTCCCTTCTCATACGACCACACTGGTGCCTCTTTCTACTCCCATCAATTTTATGTCGCCCCGCCAATGGAGATTTCACCATGACTGTGAGCGGCCATGTTATGTCAATGGGCCAATGCGACGGTGGGGATGCTTTCGTGGTGGTTCGAGCCATGGTGGTGGTTGCGGAGACAGAGGTCTAGCAGGAGGGGAAGAGGTGCGTGAGCTACAATTGCGGAGGAGGCGACAGAGACCAGCGAGGAGGAGGAGAGGTACGTGAGCTACAACGGTGAAGGTGGGAGAGGCACGCTCTCGGGTCTTGGAAGTGTGTGTGGGTGCTGGTCGGAATTCCCCACTCATGGAAGCAGACAAAGGACGACACCATGAACCTGCCATGACTGCTCTGAATAGTGGGTTAAGAAGATTTCCAACACCAAATTAGGTATCATCTTGCCTCTTCGTATCTAATTTTGAAAACAATAGGGGATGTCTGTGTCCTAATCGTCTGTTTGGTTGACTTCGTGTTAGCGTCGGAGCGTTAACCTAATTCATCTCGTGTTGGTTAGTTTAGGATATTTATTATTTCATTACTGTTTAACGTGATGTTGCATACCAAAATGAAGCTAGGAAGGCAAATCAGTTGTCCATGGTTGTAGAGAACAAGAGGATGGATCCTCGTGGTGAGAGCAGACGCGTATCTAAGGAGGAGTGATTGGAATACATGACCAAGAAATTGGGAGGCTGCTTGATTTGAATGACCTGGATATGTCAAAAGGAGGCTTAGGTATTCAGGACCTCCTGGTCAAGAATCATGCCTTACCTAGTAAATGGTTGTTCAAGCTACTTGCCGAGGATGGTGTTTGGCAAACTCTGCTGCGCAAAAAGTATTTTGGCCAAAAGGCATTGTCCCAAGCATATTGGAAGCCCGGTGACTCGCATTTTTGGGCTGATCTGATGGCGGTAAAGAAACATCTTTTCCATTTCAGATCCTTCATGATAAACGACGGCTCAGAGATACGATTCTGGGAGAACAAGTGGCTAGGAAATACCACTCTCCGAGAATAGTACCCAGCCTTGTACCGCATTGTACGCGATAAGAATGATACTCTTGTGCATGTGATGGGCTCTTCCCCACCAGATATATCATTTCAGAGGGATTTGGTTGGGCCCCGCCTTATGTCATGGCAACATCTTCTATCCCGTTTGGATTCGATTAACTTGACACAAGGGCGGGATGTGTTTTGCTACATATGGGTCCTTCACAGTTGACTCTATGTATCGTGCACTCTTGCACACAGAGATTCCAGTGACCAATAATAAACAAATTTGGAAATCGAAGATGCCACTAAAAGTTAAGATTTTCATGTGGTATCTTCGAAGAGAAGTTGTGCTAACTAAATACAACATCGCTCGACGCAACTGGAAAGGAAGCAAGAAGTGTAGTTTTTGTACTCATGGCGAGACAACCAAACATCTCTTCTTTCAATGCAAGTTTGTGCATTCTACATGGCCAGTCATCCAAATAGCGTCAAATTTGTATCTACTGACAAGTGTTGCCAATATATATGGCCACTGGCTTGATGGAATACCAAATACTTTTAGTACGCTAATACGGGTGGGAGCGTCTGCTTTACTATGGTTGCTTTGGCTATGTAGAAATGACTGTGCTTTTAATGGCAAAATATCTTCTCCAATGCAGGTTATTTACCGTTGTACGCACTGGCTTCGTACGTGGTCCACTCTGCACCGAACGGACTACCAATTGCTTTTCAACGTGGTGTGTATGTGATTGGAGCGGGTGGCCAGGGAGGTTTTTACCCAACATGGGTGGCAGCATAATCTCCGAATCGGGCCTCCTCCGCCAACATAGACATAGTTTCAGCTTCATATGGCTTTACTATTGCAACTTTATCATTTTTATATTCTTTTTCAGACTCTTGTTTGATGGATGTGTGCATCTTAGCTATGCAGAGACCGGGTGTCGGTCTTTATGCTTTGTATCTGCTCGATGCTACATTTTGAGTTAATAAAAGCGCCCTTTATCAAAAAATGTCAAAAACTTACTAGCTTGATACTGGGTTAGATAGCAAAGGTAGAATAGAAAGGAACACAAACCACATGGCTGGGATGGTGAGCTCATCACCCAACCTCATTTATTTAGATCTGAGAACTTGCAACAATGTATGGAGTAAAATCTGCCATGTCTGTGACTCAAGAACATCGCCAGCACTTGGTTGTGGTAAAGAAGGGGCTGCCCACCATGTCTGGAGCTGTTTTCCATGTACATACCTACCCTTCAGACCTGAGTTTTGTAGAAGGTTAATGCATCTTTAATATTCACCAATTTTTTATTCTACCATTTTTTAGTTTAAGTGCACATTTTCACATGACCAATGCGTAGCAAGACCACCCCTTGGCCGTCAAGAGTGTGGTGTCGGATCTGAGGATTGAGCTCATGGTCAAGCCACATGAGTTAGGGCTACTTATGGAACATATATACCGTGTGCAATTCCATCATAGGTGAACATCTTTCTACTTTCCAGGTGTGTTACGCCCCAAGACCGTTGCGCCAGGTGTCTTCTAGTTATTCGCTGTCGTTTCCATGTCATTCGCTTGCGTGTTGCACTTTACCATGTCATCATGTGCATTTCAACTACATGTTTTTCAAAACTTGCACCGCCACTCCTACCTCACCACTTGGCATCACCGTCCCCGCCATTCGCAGCCAACCAGGGTGCGCCAGGCATCCCTGGTCGCCGTCCCTGCCATCGCGGCCCGCCAGGGCCCTGGGCAGGCCCGCCCCGGGCCGAACCGGGCCTCGCGCCCCCGCACCCGAGTGCTGCCCCGCCTCCGCCACCTCGTCGCGCGCCGCCGCCGACCTCCGCCGCATCGCCCGTCGCCGCCACGCGTCACACCTCGCTGACCCGCGCCGCGCCGTCAGCACCGCTCCGCTGCCCACGCCCCGCGCCTCCGCCGCCTCGCGTCATCTGTCGCTCGCCACCACCACCTCTGGCCCGGATCCAGCGAGATTCGAACGGATACGCCATCTTCGCCGCCCCCTATGGCCCCGCGCAGGAGCCCCCCCCCCTGGGCTCGCCGGAGTCCCTATCTGCATTGTCACGTCTGAGATCTGCTTTGACCCCCGAACCAAACACCGTCCGCGTCCTGGATCCCCTCGTACACGAACATCTCCGTCCACTTCCTCGTGAGGTGAAAAAATCGGCTAAGTCCCTTAATTCCAGCATCACGTTGCATTTTGTGAGGCATGTAAATTTTTGCATGTTTACCCGATTGGAGAGTATGATATGTAAAAATGATCTACTCAGTGTGCTCTACATGATGGTGGTTGTTGCATTAATATTAGCATTCATTTTTCCATGTTAACGTCTATTGCAAAAGTGCATGTTGTTGTTAACTGCTAAAAACTTATATAAGTTGCCCTTTTGTATTTTTGTGTGGTTTAATGCATGCATCATATGAGCATCTTGTCAACGTGAGTTTGGTGCCATTTTATATCGCCGTGCTACTAATATTTATTTCATGCCATGATATGTCCTGATGTGAGTGCCATGAGCTTGCAAACATGCCAAGTCAATGATACAGATTTCAGACTTGTTAATTTCACTAAGTTGAGAACTATCTGTTATGGAACTTGCCATTTTGTCTTTTTAATATATTTTTTGTGATTTTCTTTGAGCAGCATGCCTACATGTTTTAGGAGCATAATCATGTCATCCATGCCATGGTGTAAGCCACTTATCATGATATGCCATGTGGTGACTAGCACAAGCTTGCAAAGTGCTGTTTTCAGAGACTTAGTAAATTCTGTAAAGTTTGAATCTGTTATATTGAGATGCCATGTTTTCTTGACTCTACCATCCAATCTATGCATATTTTGGAGATGTTCAGTAATCCTGTTTTGATTACCATGTTATTCTCTATCCATCCATGCCCTTTTTTGCATTGATGTCCTACTCTAGCTTGTTCTTCTCATGCTCCCAAATTGCTTAATAATATAATTGTCAGTGTGTTAACAGGATGTTCCATTTTGCAAATCTCATTGTAATTAATCTATGCATCATATGGAGTTGTGCCCATGGATTAATTGAAAGTATGCCATGACTACTACATGTTCATGTCCTTTGCATAATTATTAAAATTGTTATGCTTGTTGTTAGGTGCCTCCAAAGTCAGCATCATAATGTTACTGTTTTGCATTCCCAAATTATCACAAAGTCTGAGAATCTGCTATTTCATGTCTGCATCTTGTCTTGATGATTCCCATGAACTTTTTTCTTCTATGTATAAGATATGTTATGTGTTTTGAGATCCATGATATGTACTAGCCTCCTATGCCTTTTGATGCCATGTTCATGCACTGTATCATACTTGTTTCATGCCTCCAACATGCCATCATATTAACTCTGCTCATGTATATGCCCAGTTTTTCACAAAGTCCTAATCTGTGTTATAAAGTTGCTTGTTGCATTGATCATATTGGTTTAATATTGATGTCTATGAACTTGAACCTTAATGATATTTGAAGTATGTAATCTGTACTTGAAGTGCATCTCAAGTTTGTGCTCACATGGTTCCTGTAGCATGTTGTTTTGATGATTGCAAAGTGCCTAGTTGCTGTTTAGGTAGATTATTGTTATATCTTGTTTTGAGTGTATGTGTTGAACCGTTGCTCCGTTTGGAGCATGCTCTATATGAAATTTGCTTGGTTTTGCATGTAGTTTCATCATGCAATGTTGCATCCTTGTTTTGAAGTGTTTGTGATTGTGTTTTGCTTGTCTTTCCAACAATGCCAAGTTTAACTTGTTTTGCTCATATCTTCTAGGCCGTAGCTCCGAATTAAATGAACTTTATATGTAACTTGACTAGAAGAATGTGTAGATCATCATGGAGCATATTAACTTGCTGTTTAAAAACTTCAACATAATTTGTTATTCAGATCTGGACCAATTTCGAAATTTGCATATGAGGACTTACCGGAATTGTTGTATGTTGATTCTGGCCTCATTCAAACTTGCTTTGATGCGGAGTTCTTGTATGCCTCATCTCTTGCCATGAGTAGCACCATGTAGCCTTGTCATGCATCATACTTGGATGACATCATGCCATGTTATGTGTTGTGTGGTTACCGTGTTGTTTGCTTCTTTCCGGTTGTGCTTCTTCTCGATAGTTTCTGTTTCATTGCGATCGTGAGGATTCGTTCGAATACGTTGGTTCGACTACATCATGGACTCGTTCTTCTTCCTAGCGGCATCTCAAGCAAGATGACCGTCACCTTGGATCTCACTACTATCTTTGCTTTGTTAGTTGTCTCGATGCTATCACTATGTCGTGCTACCTACCACTTGTTTATCAAGTCTCCCAAATTGCCATGATAAGCCTCTAACATTTCCACCATCCCAGCAAATTGTTGTTTGGCTATGTTACCGCTTTGCTCAGCCCCTCTTATAGCCTTGCTAGTTGCAGGTTCAGTTGCAGGTTGTTCCATTTTGGGACATGGATATCATGGGATATCACAATATATATCTCTTATTTAATTAATGCATCCATATACTTGGTAAAGGGTGGAAGGCTCGGCCTTTTGCCTGGTGTTTTCTTCCACTCTTGCCGCCCTAGTTTCCATCATACCGGTGTTATGTTCCTTGATTTTGCATTCCTAACACGGTCGGGGTTTATGGGCCCCCCTTGACAGTTCTCTTTAAATAGAACTCTTTCAGCAAGGCCCAACCTTGGTTTTACCATTTGCCTAATAATAACTAAAACTTGCATAGGGACTTTCCAGACCCCGAGGACTTAATTAACAACCCAGGCCAGTGCTCCTCGGGAGTGTTGGTCCAAAATGGCAGTAATCAGGGCCACCAACGAGTGTGCCAGCCGGAAACTTAGCCAATCCAATCGTGGCCTGAGACGATACGCGCGACTACTATCACGGTGTCGGGTGTTCTTGCTAGTTTTGTTTTACCATTGTCGAAATGTCTTGTGAACCGGGATTCCGAGCTTGACCTGGTTGTTCCGGGAGGAGCTTTTCCCTCCGTTGATCGTGAGAACTTGTCGTGGGCTAAGTTGGGACACCCTTGCAGGGTTTAAACTTTCGAGAGCCGTGCCTGCAGTTATGTGGCAGATGGGAATTTTTAATATCCGTTTGTAGAGAACTTGACACCAGACCCGAAGTAAAATACATCAACTGGGTGTGTAACTATGACTGTCTCTTTTCGAGTTTGGGAAGAGAACATGGTGGGGTAATGTTTGAACGTAAGTAGTTCAGGATCACTTCTTGATCATTACTAGTTTGCGATCATTGCGTAGCTTCTCATCTTATTATTGTATTCGTAAGTTAGCCACCATACAATGCTTAGTGCTGCTGCAACCTCACCACTTCTCCATTCCATACCCATTAAGCTTTGATAGTCTTGATTACCCATGGTAATGGGATTGATGAGTCCTCGTGGCTCACAGATTACTACAACAACAGTTGTAGGTATAGGTAATGTGATGATCATGATGTGCGAGCGATGTTTACTTGTTTTGTAGTTCTTCTGCTTCTTCTTCGATTCAGGGGATAGGTCCCTGGTCGGCAGCCTGGGCTAGCAGGGTGGATGTCGTTCTTGTTTTTCGTTTATCTCCATCCGTAGTCGGATGCCGATCTTCTGTCTGATGTTTGCTATGTATTGATGTATTCTTGTGGCATTTGTATGCCTTATGTATCCCCAACTATTATGTAATGGTACGATGTAATGATATCAACCTTGCAAAAGCGTCTTCAATATGCGGCTCTATCCTTGGTGGGACCTTTGAGTTCCTCTCAGATAGGATCGTATATTGGGCATTACAAGGTGACTTCCCTTAATGACATGCTTTCACTTGAGAAGATAATGCATATGATTTATTAGCTGAGGGTTGGACATGGATAGAAACCATATGTGAAATCATATTAGTTCTTAGGCGAACAGTATTATGGTCGTATTTTGGTATCTGTTATATTCGGAAAGCAAGTGTGGTTGTTTCCTTCCATCTTGACATGATTTGTGGGTGTTTCTTTCTTGTTTTATATTTATAAGTCCTTAATTACATTGCCACCATAGTATTATAAAGTTAGTGTATGAATATGCATTTTAAATTTCTTGACATGGCATGTGATTTCACAGTTGTGTAACTTGTGTTGGGTCGTATTGAAATAGCATGGATACAGTTTATTCGGATTTGTCACAATTAATCATATTGAAAAGTCAGCAGCCTCCCTCGTGTAGTTTCAAAATAATCGATAGGCCTCATTCTATACTCAATCGTTTTCATGTGGCAATAAAAGGTCATGTACTGGACCTGGTTGTTATACTCATGTAGGAGTATACGTCTATCAATTATGATCTCAGCTTGTAGTGAGTTGAAAAGGTCGCCTTGTTTCTACTACAAATTGGTAACTAATATATGCCCGAGTGGTAAAAGTGAATAGCGTCATGAAGCTAGAGCTTTTATGAATGGATTATAAATCTTTAAGCTTATAATTCAGTGTTTCTATGTGTTTCGAAAATTAGAAGTTCATAAAAATAACATCTTCGGAATCTTTACCCAGATCGGTTGTGACAGTGTTTCAGTGATGGACCTTTGTTGTATTTCAGTTTCCTCATACTGCTATCACAATATAGTAATATGATCTTATTTAAAACATCAACTAGCATGTCAAGAATGTGAGAGGTCAGTGGGAGAATAAACTATCATCTGTGATAGTTGTTGGATTGAACAACCATTTCACCATGGTATGCTTCCGATTTGCATTATTTTTTATTAATACTTTTATCTTTCTTTTATGAAAATTTGCAAATAAGTAAAGAAAATTTTCTTCTTATATTAATTTATTTTCTCATATAGGTAAATAATCCTTAGCTAATTATAAGTATACAATCTGAATCTTTTAGTCACAATCTGTATGATGCCTTATACACATGTATGTTGTTGTTGGGAATCGTTGCATGGAAAACAAAAATTTTGTATGCACGCGCAATGATCTATCCATGGAGATGCATAGCAACGAGTGGTAGAGTGTGTCTATGTACCCTGGTAGACCACAAGCGGAAGTGTTTCACAACGCGGTTGATATAGTCGAACTTTCTTCGTGCTCCAACCGATCTAGTACCGAACGCACGGCACCTCCGCGTTCTTCACATGTTCAGCTTGGTGACATCCTCGTGCTTCTTGATCTAGCAAGATGGGCGAATTAGTAGAAGAGTTCCGGCAGCACGATTTTGTGGTGACGGTGATGGTGATGCGATCTCCGCAGGGCTTCGCCTAAGCACTACGAAAATATGACCGATGAAGAAAACTATGGACGGTGGCACCGCACACGGCTAAGACAATGTTGTGTCCTTGTGTGGTGCCCCCTCCCCACATATATATAGGTGGGGGGGAGGAGGAAGCCCCTAGGGTGCCCCAAGAGACCTAGCGGCGGCCCTAGGGCTGCTGCCTTGCCCTGCGCCCCCCCCCCCCTTTCCTTATATGAAGGTGGAAGGAAAGAGGGGGGAGAGGGAAGGAAGGGGGAGTCCTACTCCACACTTTCCTTTCCCTCCCCTCTTTCCTTCTCCTCCTCATAGGCTAGCCTCTATAAGGGGCACACCGGAACCTTGTGGGCTGGTGTGTTCCCTCTCCTGGCCCATAAGGCCCATATCTTTGCCGGAGCTGCGCGAAACTTCTTTCCGGTGACCTGATAAGTACCTGGTACCCTCCGGAACACTTCTGGTGTACGAGTACCTTCATCCTATATATCAATCGTTACCTCTCGACCATTTCGAGACTCCTCATCATGTTTGTGATCTCATCCGGGAGTCTGAACAACATTCGGTCACCAAATCACATAACTCATATAATATTATATCATCATTGAACGTTAAGCGTGCGGACCCTACGGGTTCGAGAACTATGTAGACATGACTGGGACACCTCTCCGGTCAATAACAATAGTGTAACCTAGATGCCCATATTGTCTCCTACATATTCTACGAAGATCTTTATTGGTCGAACCGTTGTGACAACATACGTAATTCCCTTTGTCCATCGATATGTTAGTTCCCCGAGATTCGATCGTCGGTATCTTCATACCTAGTTCAATCTCGTTACAGGCAAGTCACTTTACTCTTTTCGTAATACATCACCTCGTTACTAACTCCTTAGTCGTTTGCTTGAAAGCTTATGATGTGTATTATCGAGAGGGCCCAGAGATACCTCTTCGATACTTGGATTGACAAATCCTACTCTCGATCTATGCCAACTCAACAGAACACCTCAGAGATACCTGTAGAGCATCTTTATAATCACCCAGTTACGTTGTGACGTTTGATAGCACAGAAGGCATTCCTCCGGTATCCGGGAGTTGCATAATCTCGTAGTTGAAGGAATATGTATTTGACATAGAAAGCAATAGCAATAAAATTTAACGATCATTATGCTAAGCTAACGGATGGGTCTTTTTTATCACACCATTCTCCCAATGATGTGATCCCGTTATCAAATGACAACACATGTCTATGGTTAGGAAACCTTAACCATCTTTGATCAACAAGCTAGTCTAGTAGAGGCTTACTAGGGACACGGTATTTTTTTATGTATTCACACATGTATTTAGGTTTCCAATCAATACAATTATAGCATGAATAATAAACCTTTATCATGAATAAGGAAATATAAAATAACAATTCCCTCTAGGGCATATTTCCTTCAGTCTCCCACTTGTACGAGAGTCAATAATCTAGTTCACATCGCCATGTGAATAACACCCATAGTTCACGTCGCCATGTGATTAACACATATAGTTCACATCGCCATGTGACCAACACCCAAAGGTTTTACTTGAGTCAATTATCTAGTTCACATCGCCATGTGATTAACACCCAAAGAGTAATAAGGTGTGATCATGTTTTGCTTGTGATAGAAGTTCAGTCAACGGGTCTATCACATTCAGATCCTTATGTATTTTGCAAATTTCTATGTCTACAATGCTCTACATGGAGCTACTCTAGCTAATTTCTCCCATGTTCAACATGTATCCAGATTGAAACTTAGAGTCATCTAGACCAGTGTCAAAGCTTGCATCGACATAACTCTTTACGATGAACTATTTATCACCTCCATAAACGAGAAACATTTCCTTAGTCCTCTTTAAGGCACCTAAGGATAATTTTTACCATTGTCCAATGGTCCACTCCTGGATCACTCTTGTACCCTCTTTGCCAGCTAAGTGGCAAGACACACATCAAGTGTGGTACACAACATGGCATACCGTATAGAACCTATGGCTGACGCATAGGGAATGACTTTCATTATCTCTCTCTATCTTCTGCCATGGTCGGTCTTTGAGTCTTACTCAACTTCGAACCTTGTAATGCAGGCAAGAACCCCTTCTTGGACTGAACCATTTTGAACTTCTTCAAATCTTATCAAGGTATGTGTTTTGTGAAATTTCGATTAAGCATCTTGATCTATCCCTATAGATCTTGATGCTCAATATGAAAGTAGCTTTAGTGAGGTCTTTCATTGAAAAATTATTATTCAAGTATCCTTTTATGCTATCCAAAAATTCTATCTCATTTCCAATCAATAATATGTCCTCCACATATAATATTAGAAATGCTATAGAGCTCCCACTCACTTTCTTGTAAATACAGGCTTCACCGTAAGTCTGTATAAAACAATGCGCTTTGATCACCTCATCAAAGCGTATATTCCAACTCCGAGATGCTTGCACCAGTCCATAAATGGATCGCTAGAGCTTGCACACTTTGTTAGCACCTTTAGGATCAACAAAAACTTCTGGTTGCATCATATACAACTCTTGTTTAAGATATCCATTAAAGAATGTAGTTTTGACGTCCATTTGCCAGATTTCATAATCATAAAATGTGGCAGTTGCTAACATGATTCGGACGGACTTAAGCATTGCTATGGGTGAGAAAGTCTCATCGTAGTCAACCCCTCGAACTTGTTGAAAAACTTTTGTGACAAGTCGAGATTTGTAGACAATAACATTACCATCAGCGTCAGTCTTCTTCTTGGAGATCCATTTATTCTCTATGGCTTGTCGATCATCGGGCAAGTCCACCAAAGTCCATACTTTGTTCTCATACATGGATCCTATCTCAGATTTCATGGCACCAAGCCATATGTCGGAATCTGGGCTCATCATTGCTTATTCATATTTCATAGGTTCGTCATGGTCTAGTAACATGACTTCCAGGACAGGATTACGTACCGCTCTAGTGTGGAACATGCTCTATTCGACCTATGAGGTCCAGTAGTAACTTGATCTAAAGTTTCATGATCATCATCATTATCTTCCTCCCTAGTTAGTGTAGGCATCACGGGAACGGATTTCTCTGATGTGCTACTTTCCAAATTGAGAGAAGGTACAGTTATCTCATCAAGTTCTACTTTCCTCCCACTCACTTCTTTCGAGAGAAACTCCTTCTCTAGAAATGTTCCATTCTTGGCAACAAAGAACTTGCCTTCGGATCTGTGGTACAAGGTGTACCCAATTGTTTCCTTAGGGTATCCTATGAAGACACACTTCTCCGATTTGGGTTCGAGCTTATCAAGCTGAAGCCTTTTGACATAAGTGTCGCAACCCCAAACTTTAAGAAACGATAGCTTAGGTTTCTTGCCAAACCATAGTTCATACGATGTGGTCTCAACGGATTTAGACGGTGCCCTATTAACATGAATGCAGTTGTCTCTAATGCCTAACCCCAAAACAATAGTGGTAAATCGGTAAGAGACAACATAGATCGCACCATATCCAATAAAGTATGGTTACAACGTTCGGACATACCATTACGCTGTGGTGTTCCAGGTAGCGTGAGTTGTGAAACTATTCCACATTGTTTTAAATGAAGGTCAAACTCGTAACTCAAATATTCGCCTCCATGATCAGATCATAGAAACTTTATTTTCTTATTACGATGATTCTCCACTTCACTCTGAAATTCTTTGAACTTTTCAAATGTTTCAAACATGTGTTTCATTAAGTCGATATACCCATATCTTCTCAAATCATCTATGAAGGTCGGAAAATAATGATACCTGCTGTGTGCCTCAACACTTATTGGACCGCATACATCGGTATGTATTATTTCCAATAAGTCATTGGCTCGCTCCATTGTTCCGAAGAACGGTGTTTTGGTCATCTTGCCCATGAGCCATGGTTCACAAGTATCAAATGATTCATAATCAAGTGATTCCAAAAGCCCATCTGCATGGAGTTATTCATGCGCTTTACACCAATATGACCTAAACGGCAATGCCACAAATATGTTGCACTATCATTATCAACTTTGCATCTTTTGGCATCAATATTATGAATATGTGTATCACTACGATCGAGATTCAATAAACCATTCACCTTGGGTGTATGACCATAGAAGGTTTTATTCATGTAAACAGAGCAACAATTATTCTCTAACTTAAAGGAATAACCGTACTGTAATTAACATGATCTAATCATATTCATGCACACCACAAACACCAAATAACATTTATTTTAGGTTCAACATTAATCCTAAAGGTAGAGGGAGCGTGCGATGGTGATCGTATCAACCTTGGAATCACTTCCAACACACATCGTCATTTCACTCTTAACTAGTTGTTGTTCATTCTGCAACTCCTGTTTCGAGTTACTAAGCTTAGCAACTGAACCGGTATAAAATACCCAGGGGTTGCTACGAACACTAGTAAAGTACACATCAATAACATGTATATCATATATTGTAACATCCCAAAATTCTAAATTTTGGAATGTTATAATAAATAGATAGATTTGATTGATTGTTTGATTGATTGTCTGAAAGTGAGTGAAATTCGAAACTTTTTGAAAGTTAAATGAGAGGGAATAAAAGGACTTTCCCAACTTTCATATTTGCTTTCTGATCTCCATGAATTCAAATTCTTTTCAAACACAAAACCCCGGAGAGAAGATGACATGACTTCTTCCATTTATTTAAATGACAAGGGGTGTTGAAAATATTTGAATTTCATTTGAAAATATTTCCAATTCTGAAACTTTATGCAACTCAATGATTTTCATGAGAGAAGATAAAATGACTTCTTCAAATTATATGAAATATGAGTTGGGAGTTTCAAAGAATTAAATTCAAAGTTTTTTTGAATTTATTTTCAATTTGGATTTATTTGAGTTTTATTCAAATTATTTTTCTCCAAAAATAAAATATATGGAAATTAGGGTAACATGATTCCCTACATTAGAAAATTGGAGAAAAATTAATTTGAAATCATTTTGGTATTTTTAAAATGATTCTAGTTGGATTTTAATAGACATGTAGCACTCTTTGTTTTATCTGAATTTGTGCGAATTTTATTTAATGCTACAAAAATGTTCATGTTGTAGGAAATCTTTTTGTGAAAATTTTGATATATTATATGCCTATATAATATTTTTATTTATTTTGGTTTCATTGTTTTAGTTTCAAAAAAAATGTTTATAAAAAAAAGAGGGAACTCCCGCCGACTGGGCCGGCCCAGCTCCCAGCCGACCCAGCCAAGTTCCCCTCGCCGTCTCCCTCCCGAGCGGGAGACCTGCCGCCGCACGTCAGCGTCGCCTCGGCGTCCATGCCACCTCCGGACTCCGCGCCCGCCGCCTCTGCCCTGCCCCTTCTCCACGCAACACCTCCCCTCCCCTCCTATAAAACCGCGCCGCCCCTCTCCCCTCGCGCCGCCGCCGCATGTCGCGGACCGCGCCGCTGCCGCACTTCCGGCAAGCCGCCGTCTGTGCCGCGCCCCTTCGCCGCCTCGCCGCTGCTTCGCCGCACCACCCCGCCGACCGCGCCAACCGCGCCACCGCTCGCCGCTGCCCGCGTCGCCGCTGTCCGCCGCGCCAGAGCACGCCGCCCTCGCCGGAGCCGCCGCTCCACCGATCCAAAACCGCCGCCGCCGGTTTATTTTCGTTGAACCGGTGCAAAACCGTTAACCCGGCCGGTTTTATCTATTAGGTTGGTTTTTTTCTTAATAGACCGGTTTATTTTTCTAGATTAATTTAATTAGTAAACGTTCGCTATGTTAGCTTCTGTAGTGAACGAGTTCGTTCTTTAGTTCACCGTAACGAACGTTCGCTTTTTAGTTTTCTTCTTTTTCTGTTTTATTTCCGGCCAGGGACTTATCTGTGAGGTTTTTCTTTACAGTTTAGTCCCTGAACTTCAAACAATCATAATTTTTTGCTCGTTAGTCCAAATTCAACGAAACCAACGCCCACGTCTTCGTTATGATCCCCTCTATCCATTAATCCAACTCAAACATGTTTTTGAAAAGTTTAAAATTTGAATTAGATCAGATTTGAATTCAAACTTCTGTTGATCATATCTTTTTATCCGTAACTCCGTTTGAGTTGATTCTTTTTGCAAATCGAAGCTCTTGACCTACACATTCTAATAAGGCCAAATTCACATAATTTTGGTACTGTTAGAAATTGTTTTATGTTGCAAGAGTTATTTTCTTGGTTTTGATGTTTCCGAATCGTCTTCTTCGTTCTTTCTGATCTTTTGAGTGATTGCTTATGTGTGGTTACTATTGTTTGCTTACGATAGATTGACCGGAGTGTGACGAGTAGAAATATCAAGATTTTTGAGTGCGAATCATCTTCATCAACATTGCAGGCAAGTTCACACTTTGATCATACCTTTTCTGCAACCCAGTTTTATTGCATTAGATCAATATTCACACATTGCATGAATAGGATCTAATTAAATTGTGGGATGGGATGTAGATGAGGTAGTACCTATTACCTGTTTATTATCAAACCTTTGGGAGTTACTTGTACGTTTGCTTATTATGCCATGCTATGCTAGTAGACGTGGATTGGGTGAGTGATATCCATGACAGATGTGAGTTGATAATTTTTAATGGTTTATCTAAGGTGGCAACTTAAACACACATCTGGGTGGATTGAGGCACCTGATGTCTATCAGGACTTGCCTGTTTTATTTTGGACCGCCACCCAGGCTTAAAGGGATCATAAGATAATTCATGCTAGAAACTTCCGTGTGCAGCCACATGCTACTATGGGCTCTGGCATAGTTGACTAAGTTGTGCGAACTCTTACGGGGTGGACTAGCAGATGTAGGGGTTGTAGGTGGTACGGTCTACCCCACATGTAAGGTGCTAGTGCTTCTGAAAGACTATGTCTCGGTCATCCGTTTCTCAAACACCATGTAGTGCGAGAAAACAAACGGAGGCGATCGAGTCATGTGGGGAAAAGTGCGCAAACCTCTGCAGAGTGTATAAACTAATCATGATTAGCCGTGTCCCCGGTTATGGACAACTTGAGTATCTAGTACTTGAATATCATGTGAATCTCATCATGTTACTTCTAATTAATGTTGTTGGGTTTTAATTGTTCACTTAATTGGGATCGGAATGCTGTCAACCATTCTCGATGTTTCACAACCACCATGATAGTTAAATAAATTTATTCCTTTGCAGTAGGGAAAAATTGGCTTTACACAAAAACCTTATAACCATAGAGCTTTTCCACCAGCCAAATATGCATGTAGTGATAGTCTTTATTCATTATTCTCTATGGTGTGAATTTGCCAGTACATTCAATGTACTGACCCGTTTCGGGCTCCAACGTCTCATGTTGCAGGATTATCTTACGACGAGTAAGTGATACGTTAGGGTTACGATTTCTACACTCAACTTTGTCGTTGGTGTTGATGGGAATCCACAACCTTGTTGCTTCCGCTATATGGATTGAGGTAATAGTATTTACATTACTTTATACATGTGATTTACCTCTGTTATAAATCCTTCGAGTACTGTGTGTGTCAGCATACCGATCCAGGGATGACACTTAAGCACAGAGACTTGATCCATTCGGGTCAGGTCGCTACATATATACCTTTGTTCACTTTGCCATCCTTCTTATCCGACAACTATTTGGGGCGGTTCTGCTTCTAGTGACCATTTCCTTTGAAGTAGAAGCACTCAGTTTCAGGCTTGGGTTTAGCTTTGGGCTTCTTCTTGGGAGTTGATACGTCTCCATCGTATCTACTTTTCCAAACACTTTTGCCCTTGTTTTGGACTCTAACTTGCATGATTTGAATGGAACTAACCCGGACTGACGCTGTTTTCAGCAGAATTGCCATGGTGTTATTTATGTGCAGAAACAAAAGTTCTCGGAATGACCTGAAACTTCACGGAACAACTTTTCAGAAATAATAAAAAATCCCTGCAAAAGATGAAGGCTAGGGGGCCCACCACCTGTCCACGAGGGTGGGGGCGCGCCTGCCCCCCTAGGGGGTGCCCCCTACCTCGTGGGCCCCCTGGAGCTCCTCCGACTCCAACTCCAACTCTATATATTTCGTTTCCGGGAGAAAAAATCAGAGAGAAGGATTCATCGCGTTTTACGATACGGAGCCACCGCCAAGCCCTAAAACCTCTCGGGAGGGCTGATCTGGAGTCCGTTCGAGGCTCCGGAGAGGGGAATCTGTCGCCATCGTCATCATCAACCGTCCTCCATCACTAATTTCATGATGCTCACCGCCGTGCGTGAGTAATTCCATCGTAGGCTTGCTGGAAGGTGATGGGTTGGATGAGATTTATCATGTAATCGACTTAGTTTTGTTAGGGTTTGATCCCTAGTATCTACTATGTTCTGAGATTGATGTTGCTATGACTTTGCTATGCTTAATGCTTGTCACTAGGGCCCGAGTGCCATGATTTCAGATCTGAACCTATTATGTTTTCATCGATATATGAGAGTTCTTGATCCTATCTTGCAAGTCTATAGTCACTTATTATGTGTTATGATCCGTTAACCCTGAAGTGACAATAATCGGGATACTTACCGGTGATGACCGTAGTTTGAGGAGTTCATGTATTCACTATGTGTTAATGCTTTGTTCCGGTACTCTATTAAAAGGAGGCCTTAATATCCCTTAGTTTCCGTAAGGACCCTGCTGCCACGGGAGGGTAGGACAAAAGATGCCATGCAAGTTCTTTTCCATAAGCACGTATGACTATATTCGGAATACATGCCTACATTATATCAATGAATTGGAGCTAGTTCTGTGTCACCCTAGGTTATGACTGTTACATGATGAACCGCATCCGGCATAATTCTCCATCACTGATCCATTGCCTATGAGCTTTCCACATATTGTTCTTCGCTTCTTTACTTTTCCGTTGCTATTGCTATCATCACTTCAAAATACCAAAAACATTACTTTTGTTACCTTTACCTTTTGCTACCGTTACCACTACTATCATATTACTTTGCTGCAGATATTAAGTTTTCAGGTGTGGTTGAATTGACAACTCAGCTGCTAATACTTGAGAATATTCTTTGGCTCCCCTTGTGTCAAATCAATAAATTTGGATTGAATACTCTACCTCAAAAACTGTTGCGATCCCCTATACTTGTGGGTTATCAAGACTATTTTCTGGCGCCGTTGCCGGGGAGCATAGCTCTATTCTTTGAGTCACTTGGGATTTATATCTGCTTATTTTTATGAAGAAATTGAGAGATCCAAAAACCAAGATTTATCCCTCAACTACGAGGGGAGGTAAGGAACTACCATCTAGCTCTGCACTTGATTCACCTTCTATTATGAGTAAGCTTGCGACACCTAAACCTGCTTTTGCTATTCGTTCTGATATGTCGAATGTTATTGATGATGCCACTTCTTCTATGCATGATACTTATGATGAAACTACTTCTATACTTGATACTACTGTGCCACTTGGTGAATTTCTTGATGAACAACTTGCTAGGGCTAGAGAGAATGAAAATATTGAATCTGATAATACTGATGAAAGTAATGATGAAGACTTGCGTGTTATTCCCGAGGGTTATGTTTTTGATAAAGAAGCTTCTTTAGCTATTTTAGCTTGCAAAGACAGATATGAACTCAAGAGGTTATTAGCTAAATGGAATAAGCAATTTCTAATTGCTAGAATGAAACCTGACCCTGCTTTTGCTACTTCACCTATCTATGTTACCGATAAGGATTATGAATTCTCTGTTGATCCTGATATAATTACTTTGGTTGAATCTGATCCTTTTCATGGCTATGAATCTGAAGCTGTTGTGGCACATCTTACTAAATTAAATGATATTGCCACCCTGTTCACTAAAGATGAGAGAACTCGCTACTTTTATATCCTTAAAATATTTCCGTTCTCATTAAAGGGTGATGCTAAGATATGGTTTAATTCTCTTGATACTGGTTGTGTGCGTAGTCCCCAGGATATGATTTATTACTTCTCTGCTAAATATTTCCCTGCTCATAAGAAACAAGCTGCTTTAAGGGATATATATAATTTTGTGCAAATTGAAGAAGAGAGTCTCCCACAAGCTTGGGGGAGGCTTCTCAAATTACTTAATGCTTTGCCTAATCATCCTCTTAAGAAAAATGAAATACTTGATATCTTTTATAATGGACTAACCGATGCTTCCAGAGATTACCTGGATAGTTTTGTTGGTTCTGTTTTCAGGGAAAGAACGTCGGATGAAGCTGAAATTCTATTGAATAATATGTTGGCAAATGAAAATAATTGGACACTTCCTGAACCAGTTCCTAAACCAACTCCTGAGCCTATTCCTAAACCCACTCCAAAGAAGAGGGGTATTCTATTTCTCAGTCATGAAGATATGCAAGAGGCAAAGAAATCTATGAAAGAAAAAGGTATTAAAGATGAAGATGTTAAGAATTTAACTCCTATTGAATAAATACATGGTCTTAACTTACCGCCTGTTGAAGAAACATATGATCCTAATCCATTACCTATTGAAGAAACTCGTGGTCTTGATAACCCGACACAGGTAGTAAAGGTAAATTCTCTCTATAGATATGATAAAGCTGAAATCCCATTTACTAAATTTGCTAGCCCATGCTTAGATGAGTTTGATAAATTTATGGCTAAGCAAGAAGATTTTAATGCTTATTTTGGTAGACAATTGAAATACAATTCAAATATGCTTGAGCACTTGGGTGATTATATGGCTAATGTCAAAGGTGAACTTAAACTTATTAGTAAACATGCTTCTATGGTTACCACTCAAGTAGAACAAGTACTTAAAGCTCAAAATGATTTTCTCAATGAATTGAATAGTAAGAATAATGACAACGCTGCTAGAGTTATGACTAGAGGTGGTAGAATGACTCAGGAACCTTTGTATCCTGAAGGCCACCCTAAGAGAATGGAACAAGATGCTCAGAGAAATAATGTGGATGCACCTAGTCCTTCTAAAAGGAAGAAAAAGAAAAATGATAGGACTTTGCATGCTTCTAGTGAACCTATTACTGAAACACCTGAGAATCCAAACGATATTTCTATCTCTGATGCTGAAACACAATCTGGTAATGAACCTGAAACTAGTGATAATGTTAATAAAAATGTTCATGATGATGCTCAACCTAGTAATGATAATGATATAGAAATTGAACCTGCTGTTGATCTTGATAACCCACAATCAAAGAATCAATGTTATGATAAGAAAGACTTTGGTGCTAGGAAAAATGGAAAAGAAAGAGAGCCATGGGTTCAGAAACCCATGCCTTTTCCTCCCAAACCATCCAAGAAAAAGGATGATGAGGATTTTGAGCGCTTTGCTGAAATGATTAAACCTATCTTTTTGCGTATGCGGTTAACTGATATGCTCAAAATGAATCCTTATGCTAAGTATATGAAAGATATTG
The DNA here is from genome assembly GCF_003073215.2 of Triticum urartu. Taxonomy (NCBI): domain Eukaryota; kingdom Viridiplantae; phylum Streptophyta; class Magnoliopsida; order Poales; family Poaceae; genus Triticum; species Triticum urartu. The sequence continues at coordinate 225,725,846 of NC_053027.1, read as the reverse complement.
TTACTAATAAAAGAAAGATACCGGAAGCTGAAATTTCCACCATGCTTGCTAATTATACTTTTGAGGGTGGAATACCTAAGAAACTAGGAGATCCATGAGTACCCACTATACCATGCTCTATTAAAAGAAACTATGTTAAAACTGCTTTATGTGATCTTGGAGCCGGTGTTAGTGTTATGCCTCTCTCTTTATATCGTAGACTTGATTTGAATAAGTTGACACCTACTAAAATATCTTTGCAAATGGCTGATAAATCAACTGCTATACCTGTCGGTATTTGTGAGGATGTGCCTGTTGTAGTTGCAAATGTTACTATTTTAACGGACTTTGTTATTCTTGATATTCCCGAGGACGATAGTATGTCTATTATTCTTGGAATACCTTTTTTGAATACTGCAGGGGCTGTTACTGATTGCACTAAAGGCAATGTCACTTTTCATGTTAATGGTAATGACCATACGGTACACTTTCCGAGGAAACAACCTCAAGTCCACAGTATCAATTCTATTGGAAAACTTCCATCGATTATATTTGGAGGTTTTGAATTTCCTCTTCCTACTGTCAAGAAGAAATATGATATTCTTATTATTGGGGATGTGCATATCCCCGTTGAGGTAATATAGTGTTATTCGAAATTTCTCCGGTTCCATGTTATTCAGAATGAGTTCGTTAACAAGACTTGATCAACCTTGTTAGTGGATTCCTTTTGATGAGCATGAGATGGATGAAACTAGAAGGCACAACCTTCTGTACCCTCCTTTTACTTTTTGTTATTTATATTAAATAAAATAAAAATAGTATTTTTCTATCTGTTATCTGAATTATCCGTGCAATATAAAAATACCTCGAAAATAAAAGTTCTCCAAATGCCCTGAAATTTAAATATGTTTTTTTCTGGAATATTTGAGAATATTTGGCAGTGAGAACATAGCAGGAGGAGCTGGCACCTGGCGCGCGCCCCTGCCTCGTGGGCTCACGGTGGCCTTCCTCCACTTATCCTTGTACCCACACACTCCTTCTTCCTCCCACAAACACGAATATCCAGCTCAAACCCGAGTCCAAGCTCATTTTGCTGCCATTTTCGATCTCCTTACTCAAAGCACCTCTCACAAAACTGCTTGGGGAGATTGTTCCTTGGTATGTGACTCCTCCATTGGTCCAATTAGTTTTTGTTCTAGTGCTTTATTCATTGCAAATTTGTGCTGCCTAGGTGACCATGTTCTTGAGCTTGCATGTCAAATTTTTATGTTCCAAGTAGTTTCGATGCATGATATAGGCTCTAGGCACTTGTATGAGTAGTTGTTATCAATATTATTGAGTTTGGTTTACTTTTATTTCGAAGTTACTAAAAAAATTCAGAATTTTTCAGAAAATAATGAAGAGACTTTTCAGAGGCTCATCGAGCCGAAGCTCGAAGGAAAAGGCATAGAAGCCCAAGTATAATCTGCCTCACACCGGGGTGGTTCGGTCGTGTGAATGGCCTTCCGATAATTTCTTGAGAGCAGCCAGGATTTATGAAGATTTTTATGAATTGGCTAAGAATGTAGGCCTCACCGCTTTCCTCCACGACCAACGCGATCAGTATCTCCTACTCACAAATATCTTTGTGCAAAACTTTCATTTCCATTCTAGGAGCTCACCACCTATGGTGGAGTTTTATTTATATGATGAGCATAAGGAGATGTCACTTTATGATTTTTCTCGGGTTTGTTTGGTCCCTTTTGAGGGCACGACAGAGGAACCACATCGCAGCGATGTGGATGGGTTTATTGGTATCATCACTGTAGGGGAAACAAGGAAGGTTTTCGATGCACGAATCACTAGCATACATTTTCATGTTTTATGCTATTTTGCATTATTTGCTAGTCGTTGCTTAATTGGTCGCGGAAACTATGGAAACCTTAGTGTTCCTGATATTATTATTTTGCTCCACAGTTTATTCAGTGATAACTCTGTTAGCATGGGCGGCATTATTGCTAAAAGGTTAAGTCTGAACCGTACAAAGGGCCCCATCTTTGGAGGCATCTATGCTTCACACCTAGCTGCACATTTTAACATACCTATTAGGCATTATGAGACGGAAGAAAAAGTGTTGCCTCGTGTTTATTTAGATTATAAGAGTATGGTGGCACATGATTTTATTGTTAAGAATAGGGAAGGAGAGCTTAAATACAAATTATTCTTTGATAAACATCATCCTGAGACTATTACCCTGTCTGCTCCTTCTGTCACACCCTGATTTTCATGCCACAACACTTAAGCTAACAATCATGATAAAATGTGGTTTGACAAAAACTTTTGAGTGTTTTGTACCTTGCCTTGTTTGGATCTTGTCTGTTGTTTGCAAGTGCACTAAAAATCAAATAAATCCTCGAACTCCTATACTACATCTCCTTGCTCCAAACTCTTGAACCAATGATCATGCCATGTGTATAGAGCAATATAGTATTTTCTTACAAAAATAATTGGCCAAAAAATTATTTTCAAAAATTAGTTTTCCAAAACCCCTGAATTGAGGTTTGCACTGCAAGTACTTGATTTGGGGTGTGAAAAATCTTTCAAAAGGTATATTTGAACCCTATTAGATATAGGACTCCCATAAACCACAAAAATATAATTTTAAAAGTTATTTTCCTCTTTTATTTAAAAGCTTTTTCTTAAGGCCAGAAATGGTCTTTAATAGGGAAAAATTATTTTATTGTTTCAAAAATATTTGACAAAAATCATGGAAACTCAATGGACATATATTGTCCATATATAAGAGTTTCAACACATGGTCATGTTCAAAATATTGGTCAAATCCCTCAAAAACCATTTCTACCCATTTCAAGGATTTGAAATATTTCTACAGGAAATATTCCCCAACAATTCCAAGAAAATTCTAGCATGTCACATATGACATGTTTGATGATCTTGCCAAGTATCATGTCATGGAGAATAGTATAACCCCATGAAATCTCCCCAAAACCATTTCTTTCTATTTTGAAGTTTGAGCAACTTTACATTGCCAAACATGTCCAAATGTTCTCAAACCTTGTGAACATGCTCAAATGGTCTAATTATTCATCTAGACCAAATGGCACAAGTTGGAGAGAATGTTATCTTGCTCAAAGTGCCCCAAAACCCTTCCTGTTCAGAACCAAATTTGAACAACTCTACATTGGCAACTTTCTCCTTTTGATCTCAACTTTTGTGGGCATTTTCATATGACCAAATGAGGCCACTACACCAAGTAGTGCATCAAGGAGAAGTGTTATGCTCAACTGGATCTACACAAGTCCATTTCTGCTCATTTCTAGGGTTTACAAAAGTTGCATTGGCAACTTTTCCCAAATAAGCTCGAAATTGGTGGAAGGCCCTAATTATATGTGTCATTTCACCCTGTGGAGTATCATGGCAATTGGAAATCATTTGCTTGCCAAAACCCTTATCAAACACCTTCTGCCACTTTTCAAAAATCCCCATTTTGACTACTAAAACTATTCTCCTTAAGCTCAACTTTTTAACACAGCCCCTCCTAGTCCCCTTTCACCTCCAGTAATAATGGCAAGTCCACAGCTCCATTATTGGATGGGTAAAACCCCACTTTCTCTCTCTGGACAGCCCATTTGCACACTTCTTCTTCCTCCCTCCTCACTCCAGTGGCCATCCATGGCATCCAATGCACCACTCCATTTCTTTACTCACTCCTAGACCTGCTAGACACCAAAAGACGCGCTCACCATGCATAAAGAATGGCCATGCCGGCCATTTGGGCGCTCTGGAGCGTGCTACAGTGCGCTCCCGCACTATAGCTGCCCCCGTCCAACCACCTCCGGCCACCTTGGGGCTCCCCCGCGCGCCTGCCGATGCGCCTCGGCGTCCGCAGCACGCTACACGGTCGGCCCCCTCCTCTCTCCTCCTCCCCGCGCCTCCGCGCTAGCGAACAGAGGCCGCCCGAGCGCGCCAATGGAGCGGCTCACACGCACGCGTCTCTGACCTCTCCCCGCTCTCTCCCTTAGCTCCCCTCGGCGTAGTCCACGCCCAGGAACACCCCAGACACGGCGCCAGCTCCTCCCGAGCCCTGCAGCGACGAGCGTGAGCTCGCCGGCGCACGGGTCTATGGGACCTCGCCGCTCGCCTATTTAAAGGCCTCCCCGAGCCCTTCTCGCCTCACCACTCGCTCTCTACACCACCAAACCCTCCCCCTGCACCCCCAGTTCCTCTCCAGAGCCGCCCGAGCTCGAGATCGAGCTCGAGCTCCGCCGCTTCGGCTCGTCGGAGTCTGCGAGGTCCAGGCCTCCCCCGCTCCTCCTCTGCCCCGATCTGAAACCGCCTCCTCCCACTGATCATTTCCCCTCTCTCCCCCGCCTCGTTTGCAGCCGGAGTCGACCGGAACGACCACCACCCGAAGCCTCTCCGCCGCGAGACCTTGTCGCCGGCAAGCCAGGAAACTCCGGTGACGTCCACCACCTCCACCCGAACGGCGACACGACACTGAGCCCAGTCGTGCCCTCGCCCGACCTTGCCGTGCCCTACATCATCGCCGGTGAGCTCGCCAGCCGCCTGGACTCGGGGTTAGGGATGACAGGCGGGCCCCGCCTGTCAGCCTCTCCCCTCCATCGCCCCCCTCTCTCTCGCTGACGCCTGGGCCCCGCCCGTCAGGTTTAAACCTGGCGCGCACGCGTGCACCAGTGCACGGGGCCGCGTTGCTGGCTGGGCCGCTGTCCTACGGCTGTTCTGGCCCAGCAGGCACAGAGCCCTTTTCCCTTTTCTTTTATGAACAATTTGTAAAATCCATACATAGTTCAAATTAACTCCAAATTGGATGATTCAAATTTCTAGTAGTTCCTAAAATCATGCCCTATCACATGGTGCTTTTTGCACATTTTTCTAGCACATTTCCCTTCACATGTATTACATAAATCCTATTTTCTTATTTCTATGATGAACTTTAGAAAATCACAGAGAGCCCATTTTTGATCCAAATTCCATGATTCAAAATCCTAGATGTCTATAAGTTCAAAACTTAGTTTTTGAACATTTTTACTAATACTTTCTGTACCACCTCAAATAATGGTCTATTTCTTCATATATAGCCAACTTTGTAAATTCATAGGAAAATCATTTGAACTCCAAATCCAGTGAAACCAACTCCTAGATGCTTCTAAAATCATGGTTTGTTAAATGGGTGCCTTTGCTCATTTTTCAAAAATATGTTTCTCTACACTTCTTGCAATCCATAAACCCCTTGATTCCATCATATCAAAATGTTTAGAAATATCCATTGATCCAATTCCAATGAAATCACTTTGGTCATTCCTCACATGGCCAGAGGTATCCTAGAAAAGTCAAATCAATATTTTTGGAGCACTTTTATTTCTGCCTTGTTGTGTTGCTTATTATGGTTGCTTTCAACGATAGTTGACAAAGTAGACGAAATGCTCGGAGTTGGACCATAGCTATTTGAAGACCTCGAAGACTTTGTTAAAACAGGCAAGCAGCCCTTTGACCATGTCTATGAAACCCTTTTTATGCATTTCATATAGCACCTTATTATTGTTGCATCGGAATCATGATGAGAGGGTAGCCACTTTGGTGGGTTGCCTTCATTTCCTCCTTGTTGATACTTGCATTGTGCATGACCCTACCTCCTTATGAGGGTTATGCCGGTGGGAATAGATAGGATGCTAAAGTAGTGCTACGCAAAAGGGACGGGAATATGCATAGAGATGGAGACAAAGTATGTTCAAAGGACTTTTCGAAAACCCCATCGGGTCCACTTATGCCCGGGGGAGATGATGAGTTGGGTAGCCACTTGATGACGAAGTGGTGTACCGAGGCAAGTGTGTGTGTTGTTTTCAAAACGGATTGGTTTAAGTTGCGACCGTTATTCCAACCTTACATGCGCAACCACTCTACCCTTGTATGGGAAGGGCATTATTGATTACCTAGGCCGATACTAGCTTGGAGCCCGCATTACTAGTGACGGGGGAGAGTTGGTGCTCTCTCTCGGGACGGGGTCGTGCCAGGTAGGTCGGCCAAGAACATTTTTATGGGGCACCGGACACACCGTTGGTACCCCGTGCCAGTGGTATGTGATGAATATGGGAGCGAGGCTCCACAATTTTAAGTTGTGAAATGTTGGGCACGGGGGTTACTACCAATCGAGTGGACTCCATGTTAGTGTCGTCTAGGGAAAGATAGTGATCGGGTGCTCACCCCGGGTACTTGAGGTACCGCGGGTCGTGGATGACACGGAAGTTCCCCGGATCTTGTGGGTAAAGTGTGCAACCTCTGCAGAGTGTAAAACTATTCGAATAGCCGTGTCCACGGTCAACGACAGTTGGGTAACCGCTCTTGGGCTACGTCCACTTGTTTACAAACCAGTGTGTGTGTTGGATAAGTGGGAAGAACTACTTGGGTCAAGTCAAGGACTTGACATGATTGAGTTGGGTTGGTGCCCACTCTATTTATGTTGATATCTGTAACCTGTCCTCATGGTTACTTGAATTCTCCTGATGCATGTCTTACACGTTGTTGAACATGTCATTGCACTCAAAACTAGCTTTCCGCAAAAATTTACCTATATCATGCATTGTTGTATCTTGAACCAAAACATGGGTTGCTTGCGAGTACATTCAAAGTACTCATTGGCTTGCCACTGGTTATTTTATTGGCCAGGCATGAAAGAACAGGATATGATGAAGAATACTTCGGTGACGAACATGCGAGCTAGGACGCTTCCCAGTCAGAATGCCTGTAGGGTTAAGGCAGATGGCATGGGTCCAAGTTATCGACGAAGATTTCCGCTGCAATGTTATAATCAAGACTTGACCATAATGGTCCTACTTGTGTAATACGGTATGTATGGATGTAAGACTCTTGTTATTCAGCTTCTGTGTGTTCAGTGAGCATTGATCTCTGGGATCACTGTACACGTGCATTCGGTGACCATGACTTATGAGTCGGGGTCCCCACAGAGCTGGTATCAAAGCCAGGTTGACTGTAGGGAGCCTTAGTTAGCATGGTCGTTAGTTAGGGTAAAACTATTTCCAAAACTACTACTAGTTTTCAGAACTATCTATACTTCTCTTTCCTTCTCAGTTTTTCGAAAACTAAGGTATACTTTCCTTATTGATCTCTTCCCCTTCAAAACCTCTGGTCGCTAGAACCCTTATGCCCCTGACCACTGGATTCCTTGTAATCCTCGTGGATAATCTAGAAGGAAGATGCCTTGTCAGGCATTCACCCACATCTCCTGAACACAAGATTGGCGACATCACAACAAGACGATACCAACAGAAGATACATCCTCGAGGGATGAGGACCTGAAGGCCCAGGAGATGGTGACACCCTTGACACTGCCCCAAGATGATGCAACCTTAGCCTACAACGATCAGGGCATAGGATATGCAAGATCATGATATACATCGCTAATAGGGCAACCCTGTCAGTACCGTTGTTGTATCGACAACCACCGGTGGATGAGAACCTCGCCATTTGGTCCGCCTCACTATAGTGAGCAGGAAAACGGTTCTCTTCATCCCCCGCTCTTGGTGTCGATGTTGTCATCAACATAACCGACATGTTGGACCTCTACTATGCCTTGTTAATGTCATTGCATGAAGGATTACCTACTTGGTACCATCGACGCCTTAGAAGACAAAAAGGGATCGTCATGATTAAGAAGACAACAGAAGACCGAGTCAATGCCTGCTGCGAGGAGCCACCTTCATCCCATCACTTCAACAGGCGAGAAGTTGTTGAAGAATCTTCGGGCCCAACCCGGATCGTTTCATCAAACAACTACAAGAGACGTAGCAACACCTGAGGAAAACTCAGAAGACTGCACGAGGCTCAAGGCACGATTACTGAGTCCGAGAACCCCTAGGGTAGGATGAGTCGTGTACCCCCTATGCGCAGTCGAGTCCGTATGATGGTTCGAATAGAACCATGATTGTGTGTTGCTTGTTTTTAATTGTTTGTGTTTTGATATAGGTCGCACTTTTGCCCTAGGCAACAAGTACGCAACCATATCACCTACCTTATTTTGTTGTTTGTGTTTGGCCCTTTTTGGCACTTGTTTGTTTGCACCTGCACTATAGAACCCCCTTTAGGCATTCCCCTCCTCTATGCTACTTCTCCCTCTCATCTCTCGCCTCAACTGAAGACTGGCAAGACAAGCTACACCAAGGATTCTGCCTCGGCAACCAACTAGCAATGAAGACTTCTGCTACAATCTCCACGACCAAGTGCAACCCCGTAGAATTATGTTTAACCCTCCAGACTAGAAACCCATTCCTAGACCCTTCGAGACTTCATGAGATACCCCAGCTTCAGTCCTTAACCATGTGCTTAACCCATAGAATTGCAAGAAAACCTGTTAAGCCTCCGTAACCTTGCTTATCATTGGGTTCATTATGGAACTAGTGGACATAGTGAACGAGCACATTATCACCCTAATATAGCACAAGAACTAACGATGCCATAAGGAAGACCAATTTGAGGATACAGGAATAGAGGATTAGATAGCACAATTGGCATCTCAGAAACTGTGCTCAAGGATGGGATGATAAACATTAACTCGCACACTAGAATCCTTGAAACCCTTACGCCCTACCAAGCCATGACATGGTCGGATCCTGACCTTGGGCTTTGGCTCTAGATCGATAAGACCTTGGCCAATGCTCAACCACGTCCATCACCAATGCCTCAGCCCACTTTACGTACCCCATAGACTTCATGGAGTGCTTGGACAAGATAGTTGTCATCTTTATTTAATGACATACTTGGCTACCCGAAGACGGAAGAAGAATCACTGAGCTGGTGAAGAAACATTTGAAGACCGCCATGCCAAGGAGGAAGAACTATACCAACCACCTTCCCCAAGAAATAAACGTCCGTGTTGAAAACCGGGTGTATCTGCAAGCCACTTCTCTCAATGGGACCAAGCATTTCCATGCCAAGGGAACCCACACCAAGATTCATCAGACCCCCTCCGAGATCACCTCAAGGTGAAGAGTAGACGGCTACCAGCTAGAGTTACCACCTGAGTTACCCATTGTGCGTTTTCCACGCATCACACCCCGGAAGTGTTTCCAACTTCCTAACTTGCCCGATCTCTACAAGGGCATTAACCACCGAGCCATCGACCCCTAGCCCAATCTAACCTACCGCGAGCTACCCATTAGCAACCTGGACCAAGAGGAGCGTCATACACGAAGCCACACCATCAAGTACTTCAAGCTCAATGGAGCACTACACGGAAGCAGAAGCAACATGAGGACTTGAAGACTACCCCAGATCCAAGTTTCTGTATCCCTTTTCTGCGCCTAGTTTGGGAATCTCGGGGACGAGATTCTTGTAAGGGGGGTAGGTCTGTCACACCCTGATTTTCATGCCACAACACTTAAGCTAACAATCATGATAAAATGTGGTTTGACAAAAACTTTTGAGTGTTTTGTACCTTGCCTTGTTTGGATCTTGTCTGTTGTTTGCAAGTGCTCTAAAAATCAAATAAATCCTCCAACTCATATACTACATCTCCTTGCTCCAAACTCTTGAACCAATGATCATGCCATGTGTATAGAGCAATATAGTTTTTTCTTACAAAAATAATTTGGCCAAAAAAGTATTTTCAAAAATTAGTTTTCCAAAACCCCTGAATTGAGGTTTGCACTGCAAGTACTTGATTTGGGGTGTGAAAAATCTTTCAAAAGGTATATTTGAACCCTATTAGATATAGGACTCCCATAAACCACAAAAATATAATTTTAAAAGTTATTTTCCTATTTTATTTAAAAGCTTTTTATTAAGGCCAGAAATGGTCTTTAATAGGGAAAAATTATTTATTGTTTCAAAAATATTTGACAAAAATCATGGAAACTCAATGGACATATATTGTCCATATATAAGAGTTTCAACACATGGTCATGTTCAAAATATTGGTCAAATCCCTCAAAAACCATTTGTGCCCATTTCAAGGATTTGAAATATTTCTACAGGAAATATTCCCCAACAATTCCAAGAAAATTCTAGCATGTCACATATGACATGTTTGATGATCTTGCCAAGTATCATGTCATGGAGAATAGTATAACCCCATGAAATCTCCCCAAAACCATTTCTTTCCATTTTGAAGTTTGAGCAACTTTACATTGCCAAACATGTCCAAATGTTCTCAAAACTTGTGAACATGCTCAAATGGTCTAATTATTCATCTAGACCAAATGGCACAAGTTGGAGAGAATGTTATCTTGCTCAAAGTGTCCCAAAACCCTTCCTGTTCAGAACCAAATTTGAACAACTCTACATTGGCAACTTTCTCCTTTTGATCTCAACTTTTGTGGGCATGTTCATATGACCAAATGAGGCCACTACACCAAGTAGTGCATCAAGGAGAAGTGTTATGCTCAACTGGATCTACACAAGTCCATTTTTGCTCATTTCTAGGGTTTACAAAAGTTGCATTGGCAACTTTGCCCAAATAAGCTCCAAATTGGTGGAAAGCCCTAATTATATGTGTCATTTCACCCTGTGGAGTATCATGGCAATTGGAAATCATTTGCTTGCCAAAACCCTTATCAAACACCTTCTGCCACTTTTCGAAAATCCCCATTTTGACCACTAAAACTATTCTCCTTAAGCTCAACTTTTTACCACAGCCCCTCCTAGTCCCCTTTCACCTCCAGTAACAATGGCAAGTCCACAGCTCCATTATTGGATGGGTAAAACCCCACTTTCTCCCTCTAGACAGCCCATTTGCACACTTCTTCTTCCTCCCTCCTCACTCCAGTGATCCATGGCATCCAATGCACCACCCCATTCTTTACTCACCCCTAGACCTGTCTAGACACTAAAGGACGCGCTCACCATGCATAAAGAATGGCCATGCCGGCCATTTGGGCGCTCTGGAGCGCGCTACAGTGCGCTCCCGCACTGTAGCCGCCCCCTTCCAGCCACCTCCGGCCACCTCGGGCCTCCCCCGCGCGCCTGCCGATGCGCCTCGGCGTCCGCAACGCTACGCGGTCGGCCCCCTCCTCTCTCCTCCTCCCCGCGCCTCCGCGCTAGCGAACAGAGGCCGCCCGAGCGCGCCAATGGAGCGGCTCACACGCGCGCGTCTCTGACCTCTCCCCGCTCTCTCCCTTAGCTCCCCTCGGCGTAGTCCACGCCCAGGAACACCCCAGACACGGCGCCAGCTCCTCCCGAGCCCTGCAGCGACGAGCGTGAGCTCGCCGGCGCACGGGTCTACGGACCTCGCCGTTCGCCTATTTAAAGGCCTCCCCGAGCCCTCTCTCCTCACCACTCGCTCTCTGCACCACCAATCCCCCCCTGCACCCCAGTTCCTCTCCAGAGCCACCCGAGCTCGAGATCGAGCTCGAGCTCCGCCGCTTCGGCTCGCCGGAGTTCGCGAGGTACAGGCCTCCCCTCCTCTGCTCCTCCTCTCCGATCTGAAACCGCCTCCTCCCACTGATCATTTCCCCTCTCTCCCCGCCTCGTTTGCAGCCGGAGTCGACCGGAACGACCACCACCCGAAGCTCTCCGCCGCGAGACCTCGTCGCCGGCGAACCAGGCACTCCGGTGACGTCCACCACCTCCACCCGAACGGCGACACGACGCTGAGCCCAGCCGTGCCCTCGCCCGACCTCGCCGTGCCCTGCATCATCGCCGGTGAGCTCGCGGCCCTGGACTCGGGGTTAGGGATGACAGGCGGGCCCCGCCTGTCAGCCTCTCCCCTCCATCGCCCCCTCTCTCTCGCTGACGCCTGGGCCCCGCCCGTCAGGTTTAAACCTGCGCGCCGCGTGCACCAGGCGCTGGGCCGCGGCTGGCTGGGCGCTGCTGCGGCTGTTCTGGCCCAGCAGGCACAGAGCCCTTTTCCTTTTCTTTTCTGAACAATTTGTAAAATCCATACATAGTTCAAATTAACTCCAAATTGGATGATTCAAATTTCTAGTAGTTCCTAAAATCATGCCCTATCACATGGTGCTTTTTGCACATTTTTCTAGCACATTTCCCTTCACACATATTAAATAAATCCTATTTTCTTATTCTGTGCTGAACTTTAGAAAATCACAGAGAGCCCATTTTTTGATCCAAATTCCATGATTCAAAATCCTAGATGTCTATAAGTTCAAAACTTAGTTTTTGAACATTTTTACTAATACTTTCTGTATCACCTCAAATAATGGTCTATTTCTTCATATATAGCCAACTTTGTAAATTCATAGGAAAATCATTTGAACTCCAAATCCAGTGAAACCAACTCCTAGATGCTTCTAAAATCATGGTTTGTTAAATGGGTGCCTTTGCTCATTTTTCAAAAATATGTTTCTCTACACTTCTTGCAAATCCATAAACCCCTTGATTCCATCATATCAAAATGTTTAGAAATATCCATTGATCCAATTCCAATGAAATCACTTTGGTCATTCCTCACATGACCAGAGGTATCCTAGAAAAGTCAAATCAATATTTTTGGAGCACTTTTATTTCTGCCTTGTTGTGTTGCTTATTATGGTTGCTTTCGACGATAGTTGACAAGTAGACGAAATGCTCGGAGTTGGACCAGAGATATTTGAAGACCTCGAAGACTTTGTTAAAACAGGCAAGCAGCCCTTTGACCATGTCTATGAAACCCTTTTTATGCATTTCATATAGCACTTTATTATTGTTGCATCGGAATCATGATGAGAGGGTAGCCACTTTGGTGGGTTGCCTTCATTTCCTCCTTGTTGATACTTGCATTGTGCATGACCCTACCTCCTTATGAGGGTTATGCCGGTGGGGAGATAGAGATGCTAAGTAGTGCTACGCAAAAGGGACGGGAATATGCATGGATGGAGACAAAGTATTTTCAAAGGACTTTTCGAAAACCCCATCGGGTGCCACTTATGCCCGAGGGAGATGATGAGTTGGGTAGCCACTTGATGACGAAGTGGTGTACCGAGGCAAGTGTGTGTGTTGTTTTCAAAACGGATTGGTTTAAGTTGCGACCGTTATTCCAACCTTACATGCGCAACCACTCTACCCTTGTATGGGAAAGGGCATTATTGATTACCTAGGCCGATACTAGCTTGGAGCCCGCATTACTAGTGACGGGGAGAGTTGGTGCTCTCTCTCGGGACGGGGTCGTGCCAGGTAGGGCGGCCAAGAACATTTTTATGGGGCACCGGACACACCGTTGGTACCCCGTGCCAGTGGTATGTGATGAATATAGGAGCGAGGCTCCACAATTTTAAGTTGTGAAATGTTGGGCACGGGGGTTACTACCAATCGAGTGGACTCCATGTTAGTGTCGTCTAGGGAAAGGTAGTGATCGGGTGCTTACCCCGGGTACTTGAGGTACCGCGGGTCGTGGATGACACGGAAGTTCACCGGATCTTGTGGGTAATGTGTGCAACCTCTACAGAGTGTAAAACTATTCGAATAGCCGTGTCCACGGTCAAGGAAAGTTGGGTAAACGGTCTTGGGCTACGTCCACATGTTTACAAACCAGTGTGTGTGTTTGGATAAGTGGGAAGAACTACTTGGGTCAAGTCAAAGGACTTGACATGATTGAGTTGGGTTGATGCCCACTCTATTTATGTTGATATCTGTAACCTGTCCTCATGGTTATTGAATTCTCCTGATGCATGTCTTACAAGTTGTTGAACATGTCATTGCACTCAAAACTAGCTTTCCGCAAAAATTTACCTATATCATGCATTGTTGTATCTTGAACCAAAACATGGGTTGCTTGCGAGTACATTCAAAGTACTCATTGGCTTGCCACTGGTTATTTTATTGGCCAGGCATGAAAGAACATGATATGAAGAAGAGTACCTCGGTGACGAGCATGCGAGCTAGGACGCTTCCCAGTCAGAATGCCTGTAGGGTTAAGGCAGATGGCATGGGTCCAAGTTATCGACGAAGATTTCCGCTGCGATGTTATACTTCAAGACTTGACCATAATGGTCCTACTTGTGTAATACGGTATGTATGGATGTAAGACTCTTGTTATTCAGCTTCTGTGTGTTCAGTGAGCATTGATCTCTGGGATCACTGTACACGTGCATTCGGTGACCACGACTTATGAGTCGGGGTCCCCACACCTTCCTTGTTTGATTTATCCGCAGGCCATTACCTTGTTCCGTTAGAGGCTATTCATGCCTATCGAAACCCTACATCAGCCACAGAGCCGGAGCTGGAACCACAAGTTGATCCTCCACGACAGTCTAATTACCAGTGGGATCCGGAGATGATTGCCAACCAGTGGCAATCGGAGTCTTCTTCCTCTTCGCAGTACGACCCCAACTACTATTATGGATATCCTCCAGGCCAGCCATGGCCATAGACCAACTTAGGCCAAAATCCTAAGCTTGGGGGAGTACATATTACCCACCGACATTACATTTATGCTCATACACTCATTGCTAGATGTCGGTGCTCATACTTTTTCATTGTATCATCCATGCTAGTTTATTTCCTTTTTATGCTTTATTCTTGTGTCTTTGATAAACCTTAAGAAAAACCAAAAAAAATTAGTTGTAGCTTTTAGCTAGTTTTAATTTCCATGCATGTAGTAGTAATTAAAAGGAAAACCCAAAAATATTTCCTGTTCTTCTTTTGCTTGTTGGGAGCTTTCCCGTGTAAATAGTTTTATTTCTTTTATTTTCTTTGGGGTCAATAGGAGAAGACCATGATTAAATTGTTGAAGTGGATCTTATATGCATAATTGTTGATCTGACAAAAGAGCCCATATTGCCTTGTCTTCTCCTGTTTATTGAATGATTGCAGATTCCAGCTTAGTCCAATGCACGTGCACTATTATTATTATTCACATCGTTCGATCGTGCAAGTGAAAGGCAATTATGATGATATATGATGGACTGACTGAGATGAGAAAAACTGGTATGAACTCGACCTCTTTTGTTTTTGTAAATATGATTAGTTCATCATTCCTGATTCGGCCTATTATAAATAAACATGTTTGCAATGACAACTAGAGATCATAGTTTCTTGTGCCATGCTTGATTAGCTATGAGTTATAATGGTTTACCTTGCGTGCCAACATGCTATTAAAATGGTTATGATGTGGTATGATAGGGTGGTATCCTCCTCTGAATGATTTAAGTGACTTGACTTGGCGCATGTTCACACATGTAGTTGAAACAAAATCATCATAGCCTTCACGATATTTATGTCCATGGTGGATTATATCCTACTCATGCTTACATTTGGTGTTGATTAATTTTAATGCATGTTCATGACTGTTGTCGCTCTCTAGCTAGTCGCTTCCCAGTCTTTTTCTAGCCTTCACTTGTACTAAGCGGGAATACTCCTTGTGCATCCAATTCCTTAAACCCCAAAGTTATTCCACATGAGTCCACCATACCTACCTATATACGGTATCTACCTGCCATTCCAAGTAAATTTGTATGTGCCAAACTCTAAACCTTCAAATAAATATCCTGTTTTGTATGCTCGAATAGCTCATGTATCAACTAGGGATGTCCGTATCTTCCATGTTAGGCGGGTTACTCTCAAGAGGAGTGGACTCCGCTCCTCACTCACGAGAAAAATGGATGGTCACCGGGATGCCCAGTCCCATGCTTTATGCACACTAAATCAAAATAATTGCAAACAAAACTCCCCCTGGGACTCTTGTTAGTTGGAGGCACTCGTTGTTTCGAGCAAGCCATGGACTGATGCTTGTTGGTGGAATGTAACGCCCCGTGAGCGATGTGCCAGGTGTCCTCCAGTTATTCGTTGTTGTTGCTTTGTCATTGCTTGTGTGTCATGCATTGCATATCATGTCATTATGTGCATTTCATTTGCATATATGTTCATCTCATGCATTCGAGCATTTTCCCCGTTGTCCGTTTTGCATTCCGGCGCTCCTATCTCCTCCGGTGGTCCTTTCTACCTTCTTTTCGTGTGTGGCGGTTAAACATTTCCGGATTGGACCGAGACTTGCCAAGCGGCCTTGGTTTACTACCAGTAGACCGCCTGTCAAGTTTCGTACCATTTGGACTTCGTTTGATACTCCAACGGTTAACCGAGGGACCGAGAAGGCCTCGTGTGTGTTGCAGCCCAACACCCTTCCAATTTGACCCAAAACCCACCTAAACCTCCTCCATCATCTCGGTCGTTCGATCACGATCGCGTGGCCAAAAACCGCACCTCATTTGGACTCTCCTAGCTCCCTCTACCTATAAATATGTGGCTCTCCCCGGTTTTTCGCGCAGTCCAAACCCTAGATCGAACTCCCTCGTCGCCACCGGACAAAACTTCGCCGCCCGGACATGTCCGCTCGCGCCGCCACCTCCCTCCGCCCAATGGCGAGCCGCCACATCAGCCGCGTCGCCGCCCTCCACCAACCGGACAGCACCACCTGTCCAGCCGGCGTTCTCCCACCGCGCGGCCCAGCGGAGCCCATCGCGGGCCCGCCCGGCCCATCCAGTCGCTGCCCCGCGCAGGGTCGTCCCCGCCGCCTGCGCTCCCGCGCCGCCACCGCCCGGTGCACCGCGCGCCTCCCTCCGCCGCCTCAGGGGATCGCCACCGTATGCCTCGCCGCCACCACCATGTTCGCCGGCGTCCTGCCCCGCCGCCTCGGTCGCCGGACCACCCCGCGCCACCACCTCGCCTCGCCTCGCTCCAGTCACCGCAGGGCCTCGTCGGCGCCCGAGCCCGCCGCCCCGTCGTCCTCTCCTCCGACCCCGGTCGGATCCACCTCTTCTCTGGCGAGAGCGAGCTCCGGCAGCCCCTGTTCCGGCGAGCTTCGTCCGCGCCTCGGATTCCGTGCCAACCCTAGATCTGGGCGAGGTCTATTTCTTCTAAGTCCCCGTTTTCCACTAATCTTTTGGCTATTTTCATCATGTCATAACTTTGCATCCGTAGATCCGTTTTGGGCATGTAGCATATCAAAATGTTCGTCTCAGAGAGCACATCATTTCATCTCATTGCATCATTTTCATTTGAGCTCATCTTGATGCCCGAAATGCTGTTGGAAGAGAGCTACTTAAGATAATTGCCAGATCTGCTGCACCAAATAGCTATTTGTCATTTTTGCCATGATTAATGTGTGCATGATATGCTCCTGAGCTCTACATGAGTTGTGTTATATGCTTTGCCATCTTTACAGAGGTGCTATCCATGTATTTTTTTTGTGATACGTGTGGTGACTAGCACAAGCTTGCAAAGTAGTGCATTCGTTAATGCTGATTTCAGGGACTTGGATTTCTCTAAGTCCTTGATCTGTTTTTATCAATATGACATATGTTCATGTTGTTTCCTAGTGATCCGTGCCTCTTTTGAGGATGATCAGTAAGGATGATTTGTTAATCTTGTGGTGCTCTATCCATCCATGTCTTTGTTTGCAATTATGGAGCACCCTAGCTTGAGTCAATCGAGCTCTACTTTTGCTATTTCGTGAATCTGGGCAGATTGTCTACTTGTTAGCGATTTTGCCGAGGATGTTGTTGTTGATCCGTGCATGCTATGTTGTTGTTCTTGCCATTTCTAGCTTATACAATGTGTAGTCTTGATGGGTGTATGCTTAGATTGTCATGACTTGCTCTGTAGTGAGTGCATCGAACTCGTAAACATGTCTTCTCGTTAATAGATTTGCATGTTCTAGTTTTTCCCTAAGTCTGTAACCTGATTATGTTTTTGCCATGTTCACATGCTTGCAATTGTATGTTCTGATCCCTTTTGGCTCAAGGTCACTAAGGGACTTTTGTTAAGATCTTTGAGTAGCTTCATGCCATGCCTTGCTTTGCCATGTTAAGTTCCTGTAGCATCTAGTTTTCATGCTTCAAAGTGTGCTACCTGATCTGAAATTCCAGGCTTGTGTTAATTTCACTAAGTCTGAAACCTATTTATCATTTGCACTTTTTCCATGCTTGTTTGAACCTGTTAATGGACGAATTCGCCATAGCTCAGTGTTCATCTTTTGTCAAGCATCATGAGTGGATCCCTGCCATGTATTTTGTTGCCATGTTTGAGTGTTGTAGCATATTTATCTTGATGCATTTAGGTGGCTACTTGCTGTTTATCGTAGACCAGTGCCATATTTGTTTTGCTTGCCATTTCCAAACCGTGCATCCGATTCCGGTGGTCTTTATATCGATTTCAAACGAAATCACCTCACCTTTCCAGTGGCACTCTTGGGTTTCCAAGTTGAGTCCAGGTTCAATCATTCCTTTGCAAATCATGCATATGCATCACATACCGCATCCTGCATATCATTCGATGTTCATGTGTTGGTTGTTTACTATGTTGTGTGCTTCTTTCTGGTGTTTGCTTCTTCGGGTTGGTTCCGGTAACATCACGTTTGTGAGGACCCGTTCGTCTATGTCCGTTTGTCTTCTTCATGGACTCGTTCTTCTTCCTTGCGGGATTTCAGGCAAGATGATCATACCCTCGAAATCACTTCTATCTTTGCTTGCTAGTTGATCGCTCTTTTGCTATGCCTATGTTGCGATACCTACCACTTGCTTATCATGCCTCCCATATTGTTGAACCAAGCCTCTAACCCACCTTGTTCTAGCAAACCATTGTTTGGCTATGTTACCGCTTTGCTCAGCCCCTCTTATAGCGTTGTTAGTTGCAGGTGAAGATTGAAGTTTGTTCCTGGTTGGAACATGGAGATGTTGTTCCTTGTTGGAACATGTTTACTTGTTGGGATATCACAATATATATTATTTAATTAATGCATCTATATACTTGGTAAAGGGTGGAAGGCTCGGCCTTATGCCTGGTGTTTTGTTCCACTCTTGCCGCCCTAGTTTCCGTCATATCAGTGTTATGTTCCCGGATTTTGCGTTCCTTACGCGGTTGGGCTATAATGGGAACCCCTTGACAGTTCGCCTTGAATAAAACTCTTCCAGCAATGCCCAACATTGGTTTTACCATTCGCCACCTAGCCTTTTCTTTCCCTTGGGTTCTGCAGACTCAAGGGTCATCATTATTTTAACCCCCTCGGGCCAGTGCTCCTCTGAGTGTTGGTCCAACCTGTCAGCTACCGGTGGCCACCAGGGGCAACTCTGGGCTGGCCTACCCGTACCTTGGACAATCTGAGTGTGCCCTGAGAAAGAGATATGTGCAGCTCCTATCGGGATTTGTCGGCACATTCGAGCGGTGTTGCTGGTTTAGTTTTACCTTGTCGAAATGTCTTGTAACCGGGATTCCGAGTCTGATCGGGTCTTCCCGCTAGAAGGTTTATCCTTCGTTGACCATGAGAGCTTGTGATGGGCTAAGTTGGGACACTAGGGATTTGAACTTTCGAAAGCCGTGCCCGCGGTTATGGGCAGATGGGAATTTGTTAACATTCGGTTGTAGAAAACCTGAAGTTGACCTTAATTAAAATACATCAACTGCGTGTGTAACCATGATGGTCTCTTTCCGGCGGAGTTCGGGAAGTGAACACGGTGTTGGAGTTATGCTTGACGTAGGCTGTTCTAGGATCACTTCTTGATCATAGTTTCACGATCGCGCTTTGCCTTCTCTTCTCGCTCTCTTTTGCGTACATGTTAGCCACCATATATGCTAGTCGCTTGCTGCAGCTCCACCTCATACCTTTTACCTTACCCATAAGCTTAAATAGTCTTGATCGCGAGGGTGTGAGATTGTTGAGTCCCCGTGACTCACAGATACTTCCAAAACCAGCTTGCAGGTGCCGATGAGTCCATGCAGATGACGCAACCAAGCTCAGGAGGAGCTAGATGAAGATCTTGTCCTTTGTGTTGTTTCGTTCTAGTTGAGCAGTAGTGGAGCCCAGTTGGGGTCGATCGAGGATCTGTGTAGCATTTGGGGTAGTCTTCTTTTATTTTGGCTCTGTAGTCGGGCCCTGATTGTATCTGGATGATGTAATGCTTTATTCTTGTATTTGTGTGAAGTGGCGATTGTAAGCCAACTATGTATCTTTTCCCTTATTGTATTACATGGGTTGTTTGCGAAGATTACCTCACTTGCGACATTGCTTTCAATGCAGTTATGCCTTTAAGTCGTGCTTCGACACGTGGGAGATATAGCCGCATCAAGGGTGTTACATGGAAGGGGGAGTATAAACTTTACCATTCTGTTTGGGAACCGCCTATAATGTGTGTAGCATGGAAGATATCGCCATCTCTTGGTTGTTATGTTGACAATGAAAGTATACCGCTCAAAATATTATTCACCTCTATTTCAAAACCGAGCTCTGGCACCTCTACAAATCCCTGCTTCCCTCTGCGAAGGGCCTATCTATTTACTTTTATGCTGAGTCATCATCCTCTTATTAAAAAGCACCAATTGGAGAGCACCGCTATCATTTGCATTCATTATTGTTAGTTTACATTGGGTATGACTTGACTGGATCTCTTTTATCATGAATTACAATGTCTACTCAGTCCTTGATCTTTAAAGGTGCTCTGCATTTATGTTTTGCGGTCTCAGAAAGGGCTAGCGAGATACCATTTTGTTATATCATATTATGATTGTTTTGAGAAATTGTTGTCATCCGAGATTTATTATTATTGCTCGCTAGTTGATTATGCCATTGATATGAGTAAACTTGAGACCTAAGCGTTATTGTGAATGTGAGTTATAATCTTTGCTGAAAACATGAATGCTGGCTTTACATATTTACAACAACAAGAGTAAACAGAGTTTGTAAAAGTTTTTCTTTATCACTTTCAGTTTGTCAACTGAATTGCTTGAGGATAAGCAAAGGTTTAAGCTTGGGGGAGTTGATACGTCTCCATCGTATCTACTTTTCCAAACACTTTTTCCTTTGTTTTGGACTCTAACTTGCATGATTTGAATGGAACTAACCCGGACTGACGTTGTTTTCAGCAGAATTGCCATGTTGTTATTTATGTGCAGAAACAAAAGTTCTCAGAATGACCTGAAACTTCACGGAACAACTTTTCAGAAATAATAAAAAATCCTGGCAAAAGATGAAGGCCAGGGGGTCCACCACCTGTCCACAAGGGTGGGGGCGCGCCCCCTACCTTGTGGGCCCCTGGAGCTCCTCCGACTCCAACTCCAACTCTATATATTTGGTTTCGGGGAGAAAAAATCAGAGAGAAGGATTCGTCGCGTTTTACGATACGGAGCCGCCGCCAAGCCCTGAAACCTCTCGGGAGGGCTGATCTGGAGTCCGTTCGGGGCTCCGGAGAGGGGAATTCGTCGCCATCGTCATCATCAACCATCCTCCATCACCAATTTCATGATGCTCACCGCCGTGCGTGAGTAATTCCATCGTAGGCTTGCTGGACGGTGATGGGTTGGATGAGATTTATCATGTAATCGAGTTAGTTTTGTTAGGGTTTGATCCCTAGTATCCACTATGTTCTGAGGTTGATGTTGCTATGACTTTGCTATGCTTAGTGCTTGTCACTAGGGCCCGAGTGCCATGATTTCAGATCTGAACCTATTATGTTTTCATCGATATATGAGAGTTCTTGATCCTATCTTGCAAGTCTATAGTCACCTATTATGTGTTATGATCCGTTAACCCCGAAGTGACAATAATCGGGATACTTACTGGTGATGACCGTAGTTTGAGGAGTTCATGTATTCACTATGTGTTCACGCTTTGTTCCGATACTCTATTAAAAGGAGGCCTTAATATCCCTTAGTTTCTGTAAGGACCCCGCTGCCACAGGAGGGTAGGACAAAAGATGTCATGCAAGTTCTTTACCATAAGCACGTATGATTATATTCAGAATACATGCCTACATTATATCAATGAATTGGAGCTAGTTCTGTGTCACCCTAGGTTATGACTGTTACATGATGAACCACATCCGACATAATTCTCCATCACTGATCCATTGCCTACGAGCTTTCCATATATTGTTCTTCGCTTATTTACTTTTCCGTTGCTACTGCTATCATCACTACAAAATACCAAAAACATTACTTTTTTTACCTTTACCTTTTGCTACCGTTACCACTACTATCATATTACTTTGCTACTAAACACTTTGCTATAGATATTAAGTTTCCAGGTGTGGTTGAATTGACAACTCAGCTGCTAATACTTGAGAATATTCTTTGGCTCCCCTTGTGTCGAATCAATAAATTTGGGTTGAATACTCTACCCTCGGAAACTGTTGCGATCCCCTATACTTGTGGGTTATCAGGAGTGGCAACTTGCTTGCCATTCTTGCTGAAATTCCCTCTCTTTCCTTTGCCCTTTTTCTTGAAACTAGTGGTCTTGTTAACCATCAACACTTGATGCTCTTTATTGATTGCTACCATCGCCGATTTGAGCATCGCGAAGAGCTCGGGAATCATTTTCGTCATCCCTTGCATATTATAGTTCATCGCGAAGTTCTAGTAGCTTGGTGATAGTAAGTAGAGAACTCTATCAATCACTATCTTATCGGGAAGATTAATTCCCACTTGATTCAAGTGATTGTAGTACCCAGACACTCTAAGCACATGCTCATTGGCTGAGTTATTCTCCTCCATCTTGTAGGCAAAGTACTTGTCAGAGGTCTCATACCTCTTAACATGGGCATGAGTCTGAAATACCAATTTCAGCTCTTGGAATATCTCATATGCTCTGTGGCGTTTGAAAACATTTTTGAAGTCCTGATTCTAAGCCGTAAAGCATGGTGCACTAAACTATTAAGTATTCATTATACCGAGCTTGCCAGACGTTCATAACATCTGCATCTGCTCCTGCAATAGGTCTGTCACCTAGCGGTGCATCAAGGACATAATTATTCTATGCAGCAATGAGGATAATCCTCAGATCACGGACCCAGTCCACATCATTGCTACTATCATCTTTCAACTTAGTTTTCTCTAGGAACATATCAAAAATAAAACAGGGGAGCTATACGCGAGCTATAGATCTACAACATAGTATGCAAATACTAACAGGACTAAATTCATGATGAATTAAGTTCAATTAATCAAATTACTAGAGAACTCCCACTTAAATAGACATCCCTTAGGTCATCTAAGTGATATGTGATCCAAATCAACTAACCCATGTCCGATCATCACGTGAGATGGAGTAGTCATCAATGGTGAACATCTCTATGTTGATCATATCTACTATATGATTCACGTTCGACCTTTCGGTCTCCAGTGTTCTGAGCCCATGTCTATACATGCTAGGCTCTTCAAGTTTAACCCAAGAATTCTGCATGCGCAAAATTGTCTTGCACCCATTGTATGTAAATGTAGAGTCTATGACACCCGATCATCACATGGTGTCTCAACACGACGAACTGTAGCAATGGTGCATACTCAGGGAGAACACTTTTACCTTGAAATTTGGTGAAGGGATCATCTTATAATGCTACCGTTGCACTAAGCAAAATAAGATGTATAAAAGATAAACATCGCATGCAATCATAATATGTGACATGATATGGCCATCATCATCTTGTGCTTTTGATCTCCATCTACAAAGCATCATCATGATCTCCATCGTCACTGACTTGACACCTTGATCTCCATTGTTGCATCGTGGTCGTCCCACCAACTATTGCTTCTACAACTATCGCTAACACACAGTGATAAAGTAAATCAATTACATGGTGTTTGCATTTCATACAATAAAGAGACAACCATAAGGCTCCTACTGGTTGCCGATAACATAAAAAACATTATCATCTCATACAATAACGTATATCACATCATGTCTTGACCATATCACATCACAACATACCCCGCAAAAACAAGTTAGATGTCCTCTACTTTGTTGTTGCAAGTTTTTACGTGGCTGCTACGGGCTTCTAGCAAGAATCGTTCTTACCTACGGCAAAAATCACAACGGTGATTCATCAAGTTTGTTGTCTTAACCTTCTTCAAGGACCGACCGTAGTCAAATTCGATTCAACTAAAGAAGGAGAAACAGACACCCGCCAGCCACCTTTATGCAAAACTAGTTGCATGTCTGTCGGTGGAACCAGTCTCATGTGCATGGACATGTAAGGTTGGTCCGGGCCGCTTCATCCCATAATACCGCCGAATCAAAATAAGACGTTGGTGGTAAGTAGTATGACTATCACCACACACAACTCTTTGTGTTCTACTTGTGCATATCATATACGCATAGACCTGGCTCATGACGCCACTATAGGGAATCGTTGCATGGAAACAAAAAAATTCTACACACGCAATGATCTATCCTTGGAGATGCATAGCAATGAGGGGGAGAGTGTGTCTACATACCCTCGTAGACCGTAAGCGGAAGCGTTTCACAACACGGTTGATGTAGTCGAACTTTCATCGCGCTCCAACTGATCTAGTACCGAACGCACGGCACCTCCGCGTTCTGCACACGTTCAGCTCGGTGACGTCCTCGCTTTCTTGATCCAGCAAGATGGGCGAATTAGTAGATGAGTTCCGGCAGCATGACGGTGTGGTGACGGTGATGGTGATGCGATCTCCGCAGGGCTTCGCCTAAGCAATACGAAAATATGACCGATGAAGAAAAGTATGGACAGGGGCACCGCACACGGCTAAGACAATGTTGTGTCCTTGTGTGGCGCCCCCTGCCCACATATATATGGGTGGGAGGGGAGTAGGCAGCCCCTAGGGCG
This sequence comes from Triticum urartu, assembly GCF_003073215.2. Lineage (NCBI taxonomy): Eukaryota > Viridiplantae > Streptophyta > Magnoliopsida > Poales > Poaceae > Triticum > Triticum urartu. Next base: position 225,701,334 of record NC_053027.1, on the reverse strand, counting down.
CCCCAAGAGACCTGGTGGCAGCCCTAGGGTTGCTGCCTTGCCCTGCCCCCCACCCCACCCCACCCCTTCCTTATATGAAGAAGGGGGAGGAAAGAGAGGGGGAGAGGGAAGGAAGGGGGAGTCCTACTCCACACTTTCCTTTCCCTCCCCTCTTTCCTTCTCCTCCTCATAGGCCAGCCTCTATAGGGGTGCACCAGCCCCTTGTGCGCTGGTGTGTTCCCTCTCGTGGATGATATGGCCCATATCTTTGCCGGGGGTGCTTGAAACTCCTTTCCGGTGACCCGATAAGTACGCGGTACCCTCTAGAACACTTCCAGTGTCCGAATACCATCATCCTATATATCAATATTTACCTCTCGACCAATTAGAGACTCCTTGTCATGTCCACGATCTCATCCGAGACCCCGAACAACATTCGGTCTTCAAATCACATAACTCATATAATACTATATTGTCATCAAACGTTAAGCATGCGGACCCTACGGGTTCGAGAACTATGTAGACATGACTGAGACACCTCTCCGGTTAATAACCAATAGCAGAACCCGGATGCCTTTATTGGCACATATTCTATGAAGATCTTTATCAGTCGAGCCGTTATGACAACATACGTAATGCCATTTGTCCATCAGTATGTTACTTGCCCAAGATTCGATCGTCGGTATCTTCATACCTAGTTCAATATCGTTACCGGCAAGTCTGTTTACTCATTCCGTAATACATCACCTCTTGACTAACTCCTTAGTCATTTGCTTGCAAGCTTATGATGTGTATTACCGAGAGGGCCCAGAGATACCTCTCCGATACTCGAAGTGACAAATCCTAATCTCGATCTATGCCAACTCAACAAAACACCTTCAGAGATACCTGTAGAGCATCTTTATAATCACCCAGTTACGTTGTGATGTTTGATAGCACACAAGGCATTCCTCCGGTATCCGGGAGTTGCATAATCGCATAGTCGAAGGAATATGTATTTGACATGAAGAAAGCAATAGCAATAAAACTTAACGATCATTATGCTAAACTAACGGATGGGTCTTGTCCATCACATCATTCTCCCAATGATGTGATCCCGTTATCAAATGACAACACATGTCTATGGTTAGGAAACTTTAACCATCTTTGATCAACGAGATAGTCTAGTAGAGGCTTACTAGGGACACAGTATTTGTTTATGTATTCACACATGTATTTAGGTTCCCAATCAACACTATAAGTTTTTTAGGCTAAACTAGCCTACAAACATTTCTTATATTTTGGTACGGAGGGAGTAGAATGGATGGAGCGAAATTTTATTTGTAAAGTACAAAAAGGAACACTAGTGAAGAGAGGATAATTCTAATTATAGCATGAATAATAAAACTTTATCATGAATAAGGAAATATAAAATAACAACTTTATTATTGCCTCTAGGGAATATTTCCTTCGGTTGTATACTGTTGTAGCTCAATTTTCTGATGATACACTGAACTCTATGTTGGGGAGAAGGAAGCTAGGGACAACAAAGGGAAGCTACTGTACTAGAGGGCCATATGAATATGATATTTGATGAAACTGTCAAATATGAGCCATGCAACTTTAATGCAGTGGCCATAACGGTGAGAAAGCAATTCGCACATCTGAAGGTGAGGAAATCTCACATTTATCAATTTATGGAAGGGGCATCCATTTGCATCCAAATGTTTTTCTTAGTATAGGAGTAATAAGGGTTGTAGTCTTATAGTTTCAATGAAGTAATGTCATATTGCCTATTATTTGATCTATCATTTTGTATGAAGTAGTACTTCATTATGATTCAATTTTTCTACATATTGAATTTTCTTAGTGTTATATTATGTTAGTAGAGAAGTGTGATCATTATATAGTCTACTAGTTTGAACTATAATCAGTTTTGCCTTGCCAGATTTTGGTTTTGACAGCTGGAAAGTTCCCACATGAGTTCAAGTCCCATGAGGGTTAAATTCAGTGCACAAATTCTCATCTCCGTAATTTTCTTCTGACAAGTGGCACAAATTTTTTGCAATAAGGGTTCACATTTTATAACGATGTCTTGGTAATTTTTTTGCATCCGGTGGACCACAATTTTCTGTGATGGTTTTGTTGTAACAAATCAGGGTTATGTCAGAAATAATGTTAAATTGGATGATAATGAAAGCTAACTCTAGGTTGACATCTTGAGGTACCAATTTTACTACACTATTAGGCACCCATTGTCGTTTCCATGTAGTGTCTATTGAACTAGGTCGTGTCGCCAGTAGGTCTATATGAGTCAACAACAAGCCATTCTGAATGCTATGTTGACTTGCTACAAATAGGAAAGGAAAGGACAACTTGTTCTAAATCTGTAGAAATAGAATCTAGAAAATTTGGATTAACTCTCTAGTCTCCACTGAGTCATTTCTTTTAATTGTTAACCTCATTATCATTTATCCATTTGGCCAGTCATTGCCATGCGATTGGATTAGAGCCAAAAATATATATTTCCAAGGTCTGATCTTCTAGCACACAACCACTTTTAAAGGGACTTTAACTTAAGCTGATTGGTTTCTTGTATGAACATTAGGATTTTAAAACATTAGATTCAATTCTGTGACAGAGCTTCCCCTATAGGAAGATGCTTAAGCAGTGTGTTTTGTTCATTTCTTCGTCCTCTCATGTAAGTACCATTTGTATACAATATTCTATTCCACTATGGATATGGGCTACTACGATTTGTATTTTGAATTGTATTTTGTATAGAGACTTGAACTCAAAAGATTATTGCACTAAGTGCATATTTCATTGATTATGAATTAGTTTAAGATGACATCATCTTTCACGGTAGGTCAGAACGTTGCATTCGTAATTCATACATTCAATAAGCCATCATCTCTAATGATGACTGAGGATTATTTATGTATTTTCTAACCATTTTAAAACGGGCCTAAGTGATAGTGAGGCGGGATCCCCAAACTTTGAAAGTTGTATTTTTATCTTGTAAGGATAGTGTAGTCAAGGAGACACAAGGACTATGAAGGAGAAAATAAATGTGATAAAATCATTATTGGTTGTTTGACACACCTTTTTGAATTACATCTTTTCCTCAATGTATATTTTTTCGTTATTCTGTGGCAACGCATAGGCATTCAATTGGTAGGTTCAAAATGCTAATAAGGGTGTGAGCGTATCCCTTAAGTTGGTCGCTTTGACTATATAGAAATGTTATGGTTTTTAATGACAAAAATGCTTCTCCTCTACAGGTTATTTTCTGGCGTACAGATACGTCTCTAATGTATCTATAATTTTTGATTGTTCCATGCTATTATATTATCTGTTTTGGATGTTTAATGGGCTTTAATATACCTTTTTGTATTATTTTTGGGACTAACCTACTAACCAAAGGCCCAGTGCAAATTGCTGTTTTTTTGCCTATTTTAGTGTTTCGGAGAAAAGGAATATCAAATGGAATGAAACCTTCGGGAGAGTTATTTTTGGAACAAACGCAATCCAGGAGACTTGGAGTGGACGTCAAGGAAGAAACGAGGCGGCCACGAGGTAGGAGGGCGCGCCCCCACCCTCGTGGGCCCCTCGTGGCTCCACTGACCTACTTCTTTCACCTATATATACTCATATACCCTGAAAACATCCGGGAGCACCACAAAACCCTATTTCTACCGCCGCAACCTTCTGTACCCATGAGATACCATCTTGGGGCCTTTTCCGGCACTCCGCCAGAGGGGGAATCGATCACGGAGGGCTTCTACATCAACACCATAGCCTCTTTGATGATGTGTGAGTAGTTTACCACAGATCTTCGGGTCCATAGTTATTAGCTAAATGGCTTCTTCTCTCTCTTTGGATCTCAATACAAAGTTCTCCTCGATTCTCTTGGAGATCTATTCGATGTAATTCTTTTTGTGGTGTGTTTGTCGAGATCTGGTGAATTGTGGGTTTATGATCAAGATTATCTATGAACAATATTTGATTCTTCTCTGAATTCTTTTATGCATGATCTAGTATCTTTGCAAGTCTCTTTGAATTATCAGTTTGGTTTGGCCTACTAGATTGATCTTTCTTGCAATGGGAGAAGTGTTTACCTTTGGGTTCAATCTTGCGGTGTCCTTTCCCAGTGACAGCAGGGGCAGCAAGGCACATATTGTATTGTTGCCATCGAGGATAAAAAGATGGGGTTTATATCATATTGCTTGAGTTTATCCCTTTACGGCATGTCATCTTGCCTAATGCGTTACTCTGTTCTTATGAACTTAATACTCTAGATGCATGTTGGATAGTGGTCGATGTGTGGAGTAATAGTAGCAGATGCAGAATTGTTTCGGTCCACTTGTCGTGGACGTGATGCCTATATACATGATCATGCCTAGATATTCTCATAACTATGAGCTTTTCTATCAATTGCTTGACAGTAATTTGTTCACCCACCGTAGAATTTTGTATCTTGAGAGAAGCCACTAGTGAAACCTATGGCCCCGAGTCTATTTTCCATTATATTATTTTCCTATCTACTTGATATTTCTATCGTTGTTTATTTTGAAATCTTTGTTTTCCAATATATACAAAAAAATACCAAAAATATTTATCTTATTATCTCCATCAGATCTCACTTTCGCAAGTGACCGTGAAGGGATTGACAACCCCTTTATCGCGTTGGTTGCGAGGTTCTTGTTTGTTTGTGCAGGTACTAGGGACTTGTGTGTTACCTCCTACTGGATTGATACCTTGGTTCTCAAAAACGGAGGGAAATACTTACGCTACTTTGCTACATCACCCTTTCCTCTGCAAGGTTAAACCAACGCATGCTCAAGAGGTAGCAAGAAGGATTTCTGGCGCCGTTGCCGTGGAGGTTGAACCAAGTCAAGTAAAGATTTGATCTCCCGTCAACAAGCCATTTCTGGTGCCGTTGCCGAGGAGATCTACGCACAAGTCAAGATATACCAAGTACCCATCACAAACTCTTATCCCTCGCATTACATTATTTGCCATTTGCCTCTCGTTTTCCTCTCCCCCACTTCACCTTTGCCTTTTCTTCGTCGTCTTCTTGTATGTCTTTTTGTTTGTGTTTCCATGTGCCTTCTATTTGCTTGCATCTTTGTTTGCTAAAAATCTATTGATATGGATCCACTTAAAGTGTTCTACTTGGATCATCTTCGATCTATTTGTGCTCGCGCTAAAACCCCAGCTAGTTTAGTTGAGGGAAAATCTTTAGATGAGCATGCTCATTTTGTGTATCATCGTTTATCTGAAAAGGGGAAGCTCTTCTGGTATCAAATAAATAGTTTGCTATGCTATGCTTGGAATCTTTGTCAAATTTGTGAACCCTAAAAAACACCTTCCCTGCCTATGTGAGTTTAATGATAATGAAATCTTATCTTCTAATGGAAAGGGTGTTTATAGTTGCTATGATATCGAACAAATTAAAGAATTTGTCGTTTTTAAGGGTGCTCATGAAGTTGCTTCTTTGATTGAAAAGTACGATATTACTCTCTACAAATCTAAAAATTCCGACATACTTAAATATTGCTATGAAAAATATGCTCATAATGCCTATGTTAAGGAATTTATTGAGAGAATGGCCGTTGCTTTGGAAGAAAATAATGATATGCACAAATCTATAGATAATTATGATTCCGATGATTTGATTGAAATATCCCTTGATGAACATGATGCTTGCTATTCTTATGGCCATGATGCCAATATTTATGGAGATGAATTTGCTATAGTTCCTTATGTTAAACATGAGATTATTGCTATTGCACCTATACTTGATAGTTCCTTGACTCAAAAGCATGATTGCGATGATTTTACTATAAATTCTATTGATGTTAATTGTGCTAATAATATGCAAAACCCTAAGCTTGGGGATGCTAGTTTTGCTATGTCCACTACTTGTTGCAATGATCATGATTGGGGTGATTCTTATTATGATCTACAAAATTTATTTAAGCCCCATGATGAATATGAGATTGATGTTTGCAATAATACTGAAAGTGGGTTTGGAGAGGTCATGAATTTAGTTAATGATATTCCCGCTATTTTGGAAGAGTGTCAACTTTGCATGCATGTGGATCATGTAGAGAAAATTTTATGTGAGAGCTATATTTTTTAATTTGAATATGATCCAACATGTAATTATTATGAGAGATGAAAATATGGTTGTAGAAATTTACATGTTACTAAATTACCTCTCGTTATGTTGAGATTGTTATTGTTTTCTTTCTTGCATATGCTAGTTTTTCCTTGTCTAGATAATTTATTTGCATATAAGAAGCCTATGCATAGAAAGTATGTTAGACTTATATGTGTTTTTATATGCTTTATGATGCTCTCTTTGTGCTTCAATTCTCGTCTTTCATGTGAGCATCATCGAAATTATCAATGCTTAGCTAGGGGCGTTAAACGATAGCGCTTATTGGGAGGCAACCCAATTTTATTTTTGTTTCTTGTTTTTTGTTCCTGTTTAGTAATAAATAATTCATATGGCTTCTCTTTAGATGTGGTTATGTTTTTAATTAGTGTTTGTGCCAAGTATAACCTTTGGGAAGACTTGGGGGAAGTCTTTGCGATCTTGCTGTAAAAACAGAAACTTTAGCGCTCACGAGATTAGCTGCCATTTTTTACTGGAGAGTGCGATTAGGTTGATTATTTTTTCATATTATTAACAGACAAATTCCTCACGTACACCAATTTATTTTAGAATTTTTGGTGTTACAGAAGTATTCAAAACCTACAGATTACTACAGACCGTTCTGTTTTTGACAGATTCTGTTTTTTCATGTGTTGTTTGCTTATTTTGATGAATGTATGGCTAGTATCGGGGGGTATGAACCATAGAGAAGTTGGAATACAGTAGGTTTAACACCAATATAAATAAATAATGAGTTAATTACAGTACCTTGAAGTGGTGGTTTGTTTTCTTATACTAACGGAGCTCATGAGATTTTCTGTTGAGTTTTGTGTTGTGAAGTTTTCAAGTTTTGGGTAAAGATTTGATGGATTTTGGAATAAGGAGTGGCAAGAGCCTAGGCTTGGGGATCCCAAGGCACCCCAAGGTAAAATTCAAGGACAACCAAAATCCTAAGCTTGGGGATGCCCCGGAATGCATCCCCTCTTTCGTCTTCGTCCATCGGTAACTTTACTTGAGGCTATATTTTTATTCACCACATGATATGTGTTTTGCTTGGAGAATCTTGTATGATTTGAGTCTTTGCTTTTAGTTTAACACAATCATCCTTTCTTTACACACCTTTTGGAGAGACACACATGAATCGGAATTTATTAGAATACTCTATGTGCTTCACTTATATCTTTTGAGCTAGATAATTTTGCTCTAGTGCTTCACGTATACCTTTTTAGAGCACGGTGGTGGTTTTATTTTATAGAAATTATTGATCTATCATGCTTCACTTATATTATTTTGATATTCTTTTAGAACAGCATGGTAATTTTCTTTGGCTATAAAATTAGTCCTAATATGATAGGCATCCAAGATGGGTATAATAAAAACTTTCATAAAAAGAGCATTGAATACTATGAGAAGTTTGATACTTGATGATTGTTTTGAGATATGAAGATGGTGATATTAGATTCATGCTAGTTGAGTAGTTGTGAATTTGAGAAATACTTGTTCTAAATTTGTGATTCCCGTAGCATGCACGTATGGTGAACCGTTATGTGATGAAGTCGGAGCATGATTTATTTATTGATTGTCTTCCTTATGAGTGGCGGTCGGGGATGAGCGATGGTCTTTTCCTACCAATCTATCCCCCTAGGAGCATGCGCGTAGTAATTTGTTTCGATAACTAATAGATTTTTGCAATAAGTATGTGAGTTCTTTATAACTAATGTTGAGTCCATGGATTATACGCACTCTCACCCTTCCACCATTGCTAGCTTCTCTAGTACCGCGCAACTTTCGCCGGTACCATACACCCACCATATACCTTCCTCAAAACAGCCACCATACCTACCTATTATACCATTTCCATAGCCATTCCGAGATATATTGCCATGCAACTTACCACCATTCTGTTTGTTATGACATGTTACATCATTGTCATATTGCTTTGCATGATCATGTAGCTGACATCGTATTTGTGGCCAAGCCACCTTTATAATTATTTCATACATGTCACTCTTGATTCATTGCATATCCCGATACAACGCCGGAGGCATTCAGAGTCATATTTTGTTCTAGTATCGAGTTGTAATTTTTGAGTTGTAAGTAAATAAGAGTGTGATGATCATCATTATTAGAGCATTGTCCCAAGTGAGGAAAGGATGATGGAGACTATGATTCCCCCACAAGTCGGGATGAGACTCCGGACGAAAAGAAAAAAAGAGAGAAAAAAAGAGGCCATAAAAAGAGAGAGGAAAAGGCCCAAAAAATGAGAGAAAAAGAGGAGGGACAATGTTACTATCCTTTTACCACACTTGTGCTTCAAAGTAGCACCATGATATTCATGATGGAGAGTCTCCTATGTTGTCACTTTCATATACTAGTGGGAATTTTACATTATAGAACTTGGCTTGTACATTCCAACGATGGGCTTCCTCAAAATGCCCTAGGTCTTCGTGAGCAAGCGAGTTGGATGCACACCCACTTAGATTCTTTTGTTGAGCTTTCATACACTTATAGCTCTAGTGCATCCGTTGCATGGCAATCCCTACTCACTCACATTGATATCTATTGATGGGCATCTCCATAGCCCGTTGATATGCCTAGTTGATGTGAGACTGTCTTCTCTTTTTTGTCTTCTCCACAACCACCATTCTATTCCCCCTATAGTGTTATATCCATGCCTCATGCTCATATATTGCGTGAAGATTGAAAACAATTTGAGAACATCAAAAGTAAGAAACAATTGCTTGGCTTGTCATCGAGGTTGTGCATGATTAAATACTTTGTGTGATGAAGATAGAGCATAGCCAGACTATATGATTTTGTAGGGATAACTTTCTTTGCTCATGCTATTTTGAGAAGACATGATTACTTTGTTAGTATGCTTGAAGTATTATTATTTTTATATCAATATTAAACTTTTGTCTTGAATCTTCCGGATCCAAACATTCATGCCACAATAAAGAAAATTACATTGAGAATTATGCTAGGTAGAATTCCACATCAAAAATTCTGTTTTTGTCATTTACCTACTCGAGGACGAGCAGGAATTAAGCTTGGGGATGCTTGATACGTCTCCAACGTATCTATAATTTTTGATTGTTCCATGCTATTATATTATCTGTTTTGGATGTTTAATGGGCTTTAATATACATTTTAATATTATTTTTGGGACTAAAGTACTAACCAAAGGCCCAGTGCAAATTGCTATTTTTTGCCTATTTCAGTGTTTCACAGAAAAGGAATATCAAACAGAATGAAACCTTCGGGAGAGTTATTTCTGGAACAAATGCAATCCAGGAGACTTGTAGTGGACGTCAAGGAAGAAACGAGGCGGCCACAAGGCAGAAGGGCACGCCCAGGGGGGTAGGCGCGCCTCCCACCCTCGTGGGCTCCTCGTGTCTCCACCGACCTACTTCTTTCGCCTATATATACTCATATACCCTGAAAACATCCGGGAGAACCATGAAACCCTATTTCCACCGCGGCAACCTTCTGTACTCATGAGATCCCATCTTGGGGCCTTTTTCGGCGCTCCGCCGAAGGGGGAATCGATCACGGAGGGCTTCTACATCAACACCATAGCCTCTCCGATGATGTGTGAGTAGTTTACCACAGACCTTCGGGTCCATAGTTATTAGCTAGATGGCTTCTTATCTCTCTTTGGATCTCAATACAAAGTTCTCCTCGATTCTCTTGGAGATCTATTTGATGTAATTCTTTTTGCGGTGTGCTTGTCGAGATCCGATGAATTGTGGGTTTATGATCAAGATTATCTATGAACAATATTTGATTCTTCTCTGAATTCTTTTATGCATGATTTAATATGTTTGCAAGTCTCTTCGAATTATCAGTTTGGATTGGCCTACTAGATTGATCTTTCTTGCAATGAGAGAAGTGCTTAGCTTTTGGTTCAATATTGCGGTGTCCTTTCCCAGTGACAGCAGAGGAAGCAAGGCACGTATTGTATTGTTGCCATAGAGGATAAAAAGATGGGGTTTATATCATATTGCTTGAGTTTATCCCTCTAGATCATGCCATCTTGCCTAATGTGTTACTCTGTTCTTATGAACATAATACTCTAGATGCATGCTGGATAGCGGTCGATGTGTGGAGTAATAATAGTACATGCAGAATCATTTCGGTCTACTTGTTGCGGACATGATGCCTATATACATGATCATGCCTAGATATTCTCATAACTATGCACTTTTCTATCAATTTCTCGACAGTAATTTGTTCACCCATTGTAGAATTTGCTATCTTGAGAGAAGCCACTAGTGAAACCTATGGCCCCCGGGTCTATTTTCCATTATATTATTTTCCTATCTACTTGCTATTTCTATCTTTTTTTATTTTGCAATCTTTATTTTCCAATCTATACAATAAAAATACCAAAAATATTTATCTTATTATCTCTATCAGATCTCACTTTCGTAAGTGACCGTGAAGGGATTGACAACCCCTTTATCGCGTTGGTTGCAAGGTTCTTGTTTGTTTGTGTAGGTACTAGGGACTTGCGTGTTACCTCCTACTGGATTGATACCTTGGTTCTCAAAAACTGAGGGAAATACTTACGCTACTTTTCTGCATCACCCTTTCCTCTTCAAGGGAAAACCAACGCATGCTCAAGAGGTATCATGTACGCAATTGCTTCGTACGTGGTCTACACTACAACAAGCGAAGTACCAACCGATGTTCAAGGCGGGGTGTATGCGATTGGAGCAGGTGGCTACGGATGTTATTACCCAACATGGGTGGCAGCATAACCTCCACATAAATCCACCACCACCTTCGACATAGGCATACCGTCGGTCTATAGGACACTGTTGCCGATTTGTTAGTTTTGTTTTATTTCTTATTGACAAACTTTTGATGTTTGGAAGGGTGCATCCTAGTTATGCAGAGGCCAGGTGTTACTCATAATGCTTTGTATCTGCTAGATACTACATTTTGAGATAATAAAAGCGCTCTTTTATCAAAAAGTGTAAGCTTTTGCAAAAAAATGAAAACAAATGTAGTAGTACCTGATTTTATTTGTTTTAACTTCAATTTCATCCTTTGTATCCGTGTATGTAAAAACATGAACAAATAGTATGTTTGTGTTAGAGCATCTATAGCCGCGATGGGCAAATCTGCCCTTCAAACGCCCGCGGACACGTTCGATGACACTGACTGGTCACACCTCAAATAATGCTATTCACATCCGGATACCTCAATTCCATATTATTACATGTAATGTAGTGTTCTTTAAGCGGAACTCGTCCGGTCACCGTGGCCATGTCTGGTGGCCGGCTGCGCTCCCTAGAGTGTTGATCCGGTCACCAGCAAGGTAGAGTAGGGCTTGAGACACGAGCCGGCTCACGGGACTCAAGGCGCCACCATCTCTCATGCCCTACTCTTCCTCTTGTCGGAGTCCAGAACCAGCTGGGTGCCGGTGGACGTCAAATCGATGATGGATCCGTCCAAGGATGAGCCGGCGACATCCACCACGACGTGGTTGCAGTCCCCGGACTGGTGCACCATATGGGGCGGCGGGAGAATGTGACTTTGCCTCATCGATGTCCACCACCGCGAGGGCTACCGCCACCTCTCGCGCTCGCTACCTCGCACGGCGGGCATGCCGCGTCATGTTTGCATTGGACGACACCCATGGTGAGTCCATGGCCTCGGCGCGCCAATTGAGGGGTTGCGCGTCTACCACCGTGTTCAGGCACCAAACGGACCGCACCGCCTTCGTTGAGGCAGTGACGACTGCCCTAGCGCTGCATCTATGCACCATTTGTGCCGATGTTATGGATTCCCGAAAGAATGAGTCCGAGAGCTGCCATGCATGGGCCTCCTCCCGGCAGTGGTGGACCGCAAGCGGACGGACATCTCCTACTTGGGGCCACGTGGGATGAGTTCGAAGTCCACGGATGTGGAGGTGAAAGACTCGGATCCGCTGCTCGCCACGCTGAAGACGGATGTATGGCGCCGGGATGAGCTTGGGTGGCAGAGGGGAGTGGCGGGCAGTGGAGTGAAGTGGCTAGGCTTTGGTCTGGTGAGTGGATGGGGAAGAGTATGTGTGGGTTGGGTGGGCCAGCATGGGCCAGAACCAACGTGGCAAGCGCGCCCGTGCTCACCCATATCCGTTCCATATTTGGACTAGATATGAGGGGTGCCGGTCAGCCCAAGTGTTTGAGACCCGTTTGAGGCGTCTATTTGAGTCAGATTTTCGTGACCGGTTAGTGATGGGGCGGGCTGGCTGCGCGTTTCAGGCCTGTTTGGAGCTCCCGGCTGTAGATGCTCTAAGGCCTCATTTGGTTGCAAGGTTTCCCGGGGGGATCCCCACTGTTTCCCCGGGCCAAAGAACCACGGGCCAAGTTGGCCCAGGGAAATCAAGTTGGTCATTTGGACCGCATCATTCTCGGGGTAACCCTTCCCGGCCCACGTCCTTTCCACGGGGACGAAACCCATGATCCCATAGCTCGGGAGGAAACCCACGACCCTAGTGATACGAGCGAGCGACAACGCTGTCGACCAAGAACCCATGCCCCCGGCCGCCTCTCAGCTCCTCCACCGGTGATAGAAGTGATGCCCCCGACCCCATCCCTCTGGTGCTATGGATCAAAGCTCCGCCCCTCTAGCGACGATGACGGACCGCGACTGCCACCGTTTTCCTCCCCGGATCTCCACTCCGCCTCCAAGCTCCAATCCCCTCCGGCGACAGCCACGACGATGGTTTCGCGGATGTATTAATCTAATCTGATCAAGGATTAGCCTCCCCCAATACATTTTTCTCCAATTGAAGATAAATTTATCCTAGATGCTATGAGGTTCGTGTGATTCGACTCTATTGGGGAAATATATAGGGTATGCATTTTCCCCTGACTCGTGCACGGACAAGCCAAGACCAGACCAGGGTACGAGAAACCAAGGGATTCGAAGAACCAGCATGCCGCTCAGAGAGACTAAGGCCAAGCCAGAGAAGCAAGATACCGCCAAGAGAAGGGCCTCCCTTGCCGGACTGGCGAGCCCGGCAAGGGGCAAGGCCACCCCGAGAAGCAGACGACCAAGACACCCCGGCAGGGGCATGCCGGGGCTCGCGGAGACAAAACCGCCTCACCGGCCACTCCAGCACGACCCACGTCGTCCATCAGTGTGGTGTCAAGCCGCAAGATGATTAAGTGGCATCCATTCACCACATGGCAGCCATTTCCTATAAAAGAAACCCACAGATGACACTCGTCCTGCAATGTGTCAAGAGAACAGGCGCGGAGTTGGAAAGATAGCACGACAAGCCTTGCTGGGCAACCAATGATGTGACACTAAGCGGTGCATTTAATGCGCCATGTCGGCCCGCGGAGTTAGGTATGATAGCACTGTTTGCTATCATATCAGTGCATAATGACTATATTGCCATTGTGGTGACCCCTTGATCTATAAAAGGAGGCCCATGGCAACCGTAGAAAAGGATTGCAAAGTTGATGAACCCACACCCGCGTACGCGTGTAGTCGCTGCTGCCCTAAGGCAACCCCTGGCGGGCAAGTGTACTACATTTCACCACCTCCATTCCAACATCAATCCAGCAAAGCAGGAGTAGGGTTTTACACCTCACGGCGGCCCAAACCTAGGTAAATAGCTTGTGTGCTCTCTGTCGTGCTGTCGTGTGCTGGTCTGCTCTTTGTGCAATGCGATGCCCCCCTGCCGAACCAGCAAGGGGTCACCCGGTCCCATAGGTGGCCACGGATATCCTGCGGCATCTTTGGCGCGCCAGGTAGGGGGATCGCTTGCGCGAACCTGAAAGCATGCGCATCGTGTCAGCTTCATCACCATCTTCGTCTTCGACGGTGCCATCAATGGGGGGCCACCCCTGCGCCATTTTATCGCTCTCCGAGCCTCGACATGGCGACGGCTACGGAAAATATTGCTGCTGATGGTAATACGCCCGTCACGGCGGCCTGTACGGCATACCCACCGTTCGGGTGCCGTTCGGAGAAGGGGCGCAAGGCGTGCAAGTGTGGGCTCCCTCCTTGAAAGCACAAGTGCTCCCTAGGTGGTTTTGGTAATTAATGTCAACATATCTCTTGTTGGACTAACATTTTTATCTAGTATGTTTCAGATAAGTTCAACAGTGAAGTGGCATGAACTAGAGGATGTGAAACCCCTTCAAGATGCTAAGGACAAAGGATTGGCTTGAGCTCAAAGCTCAAGGCTCTACATTTTCTATTTTAGTGATCCAAGATCACATTGAGTCTATAGGAAAAACCAATACTATCAAGGAGGGATGAGGTGTTGCTTAATGAGGCTCTTGCTCAAATGCTTAGTGATATGATCCAAAGCCCTCAACTACTTTCTCACATCCAAATATGACCTAAACCAAAAGTCAAACTCGGCCCCACCAATTCTTTCTATCCGGCACCACCGAGTTTCAAATGTCATAGCCACTGCCACAAACCCTAGGCAAATAGGTCTCACCGATAGGGATCTCGGTCTCACCGAGATGGGATTGCAAACTCTCTGTTGCCTATTGCAATACTTTCAGTCTCACCGAAACTTGCGATCGGTCCCACCGAGATTGCAATGTAAACTCTTTGTTTTCCCTTCGTAACGTTTCGGTCTCACCGAAATGAGCGATTGGTCTCACCGAGTTTACCTGACCAACTCTCTGGTTAGCTTATTACCAAAATCGGTCTCACCGAGTTTGTGTAATCGGTCCCACCGAGATTACGTTATGCCCTAACCCTAATCATATCGGACCTACCGAGTTGCATGTCGGTCCCACCGAAAACCCTAACGGTCACTAGCTTTGCTGAATCGGTCCGACCGAGTTTGGGAAGTTATGTGTAACGGTTAGATTTTGTGTGGAGGCTATATATACCCCTCCACCACCTCTTCATTCGTGGAGAGAGCCATCAGAATGAACCTACACTTCCAACCTATTTTTTTTCTGAGAGAGAACCACCTACACTTGTGTTGAAACCAAGATATTCCATTCCTACCATATGAATCTTGATCTCTAGCCTTCCCAAGTTGCTTTCCACTCAAATCTTCTTTCCACCAAATCCAAATCTTGTGAGAGAGAGTTGAGTGTTGGGGAGACTATCATTTGAAGCACAAGAGCAAGGAGTTCATCATCAACACACCATTTGTTACTTCTTGGAGAGTGCTGTCTCCTAGATTGGATAGGTGTCACTTGGGAGCCTCTGACAAGATTGTGGAGTTGAACCAAGGAGTTTGTAAGGGCAAGGAGATCGCCTACTTTGTGAAGATCTACCGCTAGTGAGGCAAATCCTTCATGGGCGATGGCCATGGTGGGATAGACAAGGTTGCTTCTTCGTGGACCCTTCATGGGTGGAGCCCTCCGTGGACTCGCGCAACTGTTACCCTTCGTGGGTTGAAGTCTCCATCGACGTGGATGTACGATAGCACCACCTCTCGGAACCACAACAAAAACATCTGTTTCTCCAATTACGTTTGAATCTTCCAAACCCTTCCCTTTACATTCTTGCAAGTTGCTTGCTTTACTTTCCACTGCTCATATACTCTTTGCATGCTTGCTTGATATGTATTGTGTTTGTTAAACTTGTTCCTAAACTCCACTTCAACTTAAGAAAATTAAAAACTGCAACTTTTAGCACTTAGTGTCTAATAACCCCCCCCCCTCTAGACACCTCTTCTCGATCCTTTCAATTGGTATCAGAGCTTTGGTCTCCATTGCTTTGGTTTAAACACCATTAGAGGAAGATGGATGAGTCTACTTTGGGGAGTCTTAGACGTAGAGTGACTATTCTTGATGGAGAATATTTTCATGAGTGGAAAAATGAAATGCTTGAGATTTTCAATGAATATCATCTGAGCAAGTATATTGCTAGACCTTGTGCACCTCATGTTGATCCCATGCACCCTACCCTTGATGAGTCAATTGACATGATTCGCTGTAGCGACCAGACCTCAAACGGTCCAATCTCTGTGCTCCAGTGTCATCCCTGGATCAGTAATGCTGACACCACACAGTACTTGAAGGATTTATAGCAGAGTAGCAATCACACACTTATTACATCGAGTGTCTCCAAAGATAACTTATTACAATAAAAATGGCTTAAGGCCATCTAATAACGATAACAGCGGAAGGCTTGGAAGATAAGTGAGTCCATCAACTCCAACGGCATCACTAAGTATAGAACCACGACCTAAAACTCCTTAATCGTCATCTGAAAAGTCTGCAACATTAACGTTGCAGCCCGAAAACGGGTCAGCACATGGAATATGCTGGCAATGTAACACATAGAGAATAATGGAATGAAACAGCTATACTATATGCATATTTGGCTGGTGGAAAGCTCTATGGTTACAGTTTTGCGTAAAGCCAATTTTTCCCTACTGCAAAGGAATAAATTTATTTAACTATTATGGTGGTTGTTAAACATTGAGAATGGTTGACAGCATTCTCAATCCCAATTAAACATCATCATTAAACAAACCCAACAAAATTAATCTTTAGAGTAACACGTTGAGATTCACATGATAATCCAGGTACTAGATACTCAAGATGTCCATAACCGGGGACACGGCTAACCATGATTAGTTTATACACTCTGCAGAGGTTTGCGCACTTTTCTCCACAAGACTCGATCGCCTCCGTTTGGTTTCTCGCACTACACAGTGTTTGAGAAACGGATGACCGAGACATAGTCTTTCAGAAGCGCTAGCACCTTACGATGGGTAGACCGTACCACCTACATCCCCTACATCTGCTAGTCTACCATTGTAAGAGTTCGCACGACTTAGTCAACTATGCTAGAGCCCATAATAGCTTGTAGCTGCACACGGAAGTTTCTAGCGTGAATAATCTCATGATCCCTTTGAGCCTGGGTGGTGGTCCAAAAGAAAATAGGCAATCCTGGAATACCCAGGTGCCTCAATCCACCCAGATGTGTGTTTAGGTTGCCACCTTAAGTAAAACATTAATTAACAAAGCTCACATCTATCATGGATACACTCACCCAATCCACGTCTACTAGCATAGCATAGCAATAATAAGCAAACGTAGAAGTAACTCCCAAAGGTTTGATAATTAGACAGGTAATAGGTACTACCTCAACTACTTCCAAAACCCACAATTTAATTAGATCCTAATCATGCAGTGTGTAAGGATTGATCTAATGCAATAAAACTAGGTAGTAGGAGGTATGATCAAAGTGTTACTTGCCTTGTTGATGATCCGGGAAACCTAGCGATTCGAAGTAACAAGCGGCGCACTCCGGGTACTCTATCGCAAACAAACAAGCACACAATAAGTACTCAACTAATGCACAGGTAAAACTCAAATAAGAGATTTAACCAGAAAGTTCAACTTAAGAACTCCGGTTGGCAAAAAGAATCGAATCGAACGAAGCAACGAAAGACAAACGGCAAAAGAAACAGGCTTCGTTTACTATTCTGGATCTAAGGCAATTTTTACAGAAGCAAAAACTTGTTTAAGTAGGTTAAACAGAAAGAGGGTTTCGAGAGGAAACTCCAGGCGCTTGAATCGCCTGATTCCGATAAACGAGCGAAAAGATAAACTAAAACGAAAATCGGATCAGAAATCGCGATCAGAAAATCGCGGATTTAATCCGAGAAAAAGAAAAACGACGAACAGTTTAACGAACGAACGTTCGTTAACTGAATCTAAACGAAGAACGCGTTCGTTAAAACGAACGAACGAGCGAACGCTCACTAATTAGCCTAAACCGGGAAAAAATCGATCTAAAGAAAAAACGAAACAAAAGAACCGACGAAAACCGAACGGTTTTTCTGGGAAAACCGGTGGCGGGAAAGAGGTAAACCTCGGGCAGCGGGACGGCGGCTCCGGCGAGGCGGCGGCGGCGGGGGGGTCCGGCGGGGCGGCGGGCGGCGGGGTCCAGGCACGGGGTTCGAGGCGGGGTGGCTAGGGTTTCGGCCCAGGGTGGGCCGGCGGCTTATAAAGGTTGGGTCCGGGGGAGTCCGGGCCTAGCACGGCCCGTAGGTCGGTTCGGACGTTTTTTTTTAAAAAAAAAACTTACGCTTGGGAAAAAAATAAAAGGACTACTAAACGGACTCCAAAAATCCCAAAATAAATTTTCCCCGGCTTCTAAAATCAAGCCGCACAGGATGAACATTTATTTGGGGCCTAAATGCAATTTTGAAAAACGCGCATTTTTCCTAAATTCAAATGAAATAGCAAATAAAACCAAATAAAATCTTATTTGATTTTTTTATTAAATCCTCAATATTTCTTTATTTTGGGAAAGTCATTTTATTCCCTCTCTCATATTTTTGTAATAGAAATAATTGAAGATAAAATAAATAAAATCAAATGATCCTATTTTCAAAATTTGAGACAACTCAAATATGAAAATAACGAAATCCCCAACTCTCTCCGAGGGTCCTTGAGTTGCGAAAAATTTCTAGGATCAACCAGAATGCAATAAATATGATATGCAATGATGATCTAGTGTATAACATTCCAAATTGAAAATTTGGGATGTTACAAACCTACCCCCCTTAAGATGAATCTCGCCCTCGAGATTCGGGTTGGCTAGAAAATAGGTGAGGGTGGTCCTTCAGCAAATCCTCCTCTCGTTCCCAGGTGGCTTCATCCTCCGTGTGGTGGCTCCACTGAACCTTGCAAAACTTGATAACCTTGCTGCAGGTGACTCGACTGGCATACTCTAGAATCTTAACTGGTTTCCCTCATAGGTCAAATCACTGTCCAACTGAATTGCTTCCAGTGGTACCATATCTCTCAGCGGTATGTCGGCCATCTCTGCGTGGCACTTCTTCAACTGGGATACATGGAACACGTTGTGAACTCCTGACAATCCTTCGGGAAATTCCAACTTATAGGCAACTTCTCCCATATGCTCCAAAACTTGGTATGGGCCTACAAAACGTGGTGCTAACTTTCCCTTAACTCCGAAGCGCTTAACTCCTTGAAGTGGTGATACTCGAAGATAGACTCGGTCTCCGACTTTGTAAACTGTCTCTTTGCGTTTAGAATCTGCATAACTCTTCTGCCTGGATTGAGCTACCTTCAGCCTGTCGCGAATTAATTTCACTTTCTATTCAGACTCCTTTATCAGATCCGGTCCAAACAACTGGCGATCTCCAACTTCATCCGAGGACAATGGGGTCCTGCACCTCCTTCCATACAAGGCTTCGAAAGGGGCCATCTTCAAACTAGATTGATAGCTGTTGTTGTAAGAGAACTCTGCATATGGCAAATTCTCATCCCAACTAGATCCATAATCTAGCGCACAAGCTCTTAGCATATCCTCCAAAATCTGATTTAGTCTCTCAGTCTGTCCATCTGTCTGCGGGTGGAAAGTTGTGCTAAACTCCAGTCTGGTTCCCAAAGTCTCATGCAACTGATTCCAGAACTTTGAGGTAAACTGGGTTCCTCTATCCGATACAATGCTCCTTGGAACTCCATGCAGACATACGATCCTGGTCATGTATATCTTTGCCAACTTTGCACTGGTATAGGTAGTCTTCACTAGAATGAAATGAGCTACCTTTGTCAAATGATCGACTACAACCCATATCGAGTCATAGCCTGAACGTGTTCTGGGAAATCCTGTGATGAAATCCATGCCTAGCTTATCCCACTTCCATTCGGGTATCGGCAATGGTTGTAGCAATCCTGCTGGCTTCTGATGCTCTGCCTTCACTCTCTGACATACATCACAAACTGCTACATATTCCGCATTATCCTTCTTCATTCCGGTCCACCAGAAAATATCCTTCAAATCCAAATACATCTTGGTATTTCCTGGGTGAATCGAGTATGGTGAGTCATGGGCCTCTTGCAGAATTAGCTTCCTAATATCTGGATCATTTGGTACATAGACACGGTCTTCAAACCATAAGGTATCGTGCTCATCCTCACGAAATCCCTTAGCTTTTCCTTTGTTCATTTTCTCCTTAATGGAAGAAATTTCCTTGTTAGCCCTTTGAGCTTCTCTGATCTTATCCATTAAAGTAGACTGAATCTCCAATGCTGCTACATAGCCTCTTGGAACTATTTCCAAACATAGCTCTCGAAGATTTTCGGCTAACTCCCCTGGTAAATCTCCCGTCATTAGGGTGTTGACATGGCTCGTACGGCTTAATGCATCAGCTACTACGTTAGCCTTTCGGGGGTGATAATGCAATTTCATATCATAATCCTTGATGAGCTCCAACCATCTCCTTTGTCTGAGGTTCAACTCCTTCTTTGTGAAAATATACTTCAAACTCTTCTGATCCGTGTACACCTCGCAATGGTTTCCAATCAGAAAATGTCTCCAAGTCTACAATGCATGCACTACGGCTACTTACTCCAAATCATGCGTGGCATAATTCAACTCATGAGGCTTAAGCTGTCGTGAGGCATATGAAACAACTCTGCCTTCCTACATAAGCACTGCTCCAAGTCCTCATCGTGAAGCATCGCAATACACCTCATAATCCTTGGTCTGGTCCAGTAAAATCAACACTGGTGAGGTAACCAAACATTTCTTCAACTCCTGAAAACTAGCCTCACATTCCTCTGTCCATATAAACGTGGTATCCTTCTTCAACAACTCAGTCATAGGCTTTGCAATCTTTGAGAAATTCTCAATAAACCTCCGGTAGTATCCTACGAGTCCAAGAAAACTCCGGATCTCTCCCACGGTGGTTGGTGCTTCCCACTTGGTCACGGTATCAACTTTAGTGGGATCTACTGCTATACCTTCTCCGGATATAACGTGTCCGAGAAATCCAACTTCCTTCAACCAAAACTCACATTTGCTAAATTTGGCATATAATTGATGTTCTCTGAGCTTTCCAAGAACCAAACGCAAATGCTCCTTATGCTCCTCTTCATTCTTTGAGTAAACCAGGATATCATCAATGAACACTACGACGAACTTATCCAAGAACTCCATAAACACCTTGTTCATCATGTTCATTAAATATGCAGGTGCGTTAGTCAGACCAAATGACATAACGGTATACTCGTACAGCCCATACCTGGTGGTAAAAGTCGTCTTGGGTATATCATGTTCCCGAATCTTCAACTGGTGGTATCCTGATCGTAGATCGATCTTGGAAAATACCTTAGCTCCTTGCAATCGATCAAACAGATCATTGATCATCGGTAGGGGGTACTTGTTTTTGATGGTTACTTCATTCAATCCTCGGTAATCGACAACCATCCTTAACGATCCATCCTTCTTCTCCACTAGAAGTACTGGCGATCCCTAAGGCGATGAACTTGGGCGAATATATCCTTTATCCAGTAACTCCTTAATCTGCTTCTTAATTTCCACCAAATCCTTTGCAGGCACCCTATATGGTCTCTTTGATATTGGCCCTGTGCTTGGCAAAAGCTCAATCAGAAACTCAATATCTCTATCCGGTGGCATGCTGGGCAACTCTTCTGGAAATACTTCAGGGAAATCCTTCACTACTGGTACTTCCTCCTGCACTACTCCGGTTAAACAATTTACTTGAGTCCTCTTTGGCACATGTCGGGATACATACTTGATTCTTCTCCCTTCTGGGGTGGTAAGTGAAATTGACATACTGGCACATTCAATATTCCCTTCATACTTTGATAACCAATCCATGCCTAATATCACATCCAACCCTTGGGATTCCAATACTATTAGGTCCGAGGGAAAAACATAGTTACCAATCCTTAATGGTAATCGATCACAGCATAGACTAGCCATATGTTCTGCTCCAGGCGAGGTTACTAACATGGGTGACCTAAGGGCTTGGGTTGGCAGTTTATACTTATCCACAAATCCCCTTGATATGTATGAATGCGATGCACCAGTATCGAAAAGAACGAGTGCAGTAAATGACTTAACCAAAAACTTGCCGATTACTGCATCCGGCTGCTCTTCAACCTCCTCCACGTTAACGTGGTTCACCTGTCCCCTGTTGAAAGGGTTCAGCTTCTTCCCAGAGCTTCCATTTCCATTTCCATTCTGGGATTTAGGACATTCATTCGCATAATGTCCGGTCTTCTAGCACTTAAAGCAAGTGACTTGGCTCAGGTCTTTCTTGGCTGGGGTTGATGGGTTGGTGCGGTTCTGGCCGTTGCTTCCTCCATTCCCATTACCATTCATGTGGCCATTGTGATTGTGCGAACTACCTCCTCCATGGGTATGCTAAAAATGTCCTCCCGGTCTAGGGGTAAATCGTGGCTTCTGCTGAGCTCCTGAATTGTACTTTCCTTGTGCATACTTCCTCTTGCGATTCTCAATTTGCTGCTGCTTCCCTTCAATCATAAGAGCACGATCTACCAACTCCTGGTAGTTTTTGAAGGTTGCTACCATCAACTACATGCTCAACTCATCATTCAGTCCTTCCAGAAACTTTTCCTGCTTAGTTGCATCCGTAGCAATGTCATCTGGGGCATAACGTGCTAGCGTACTAAAGTCCTCCACATACTGGCCAACTGTCCGTCCTCCTTGGCGCAAGTTGCGAAACTCTCGCTTCTTCATGGCCATAGCTCCTGCTGAAACATGGGCAGTACGAAAAGCCTGCTGTAACTGGCTTCAAGCTGATGTGCGGCAAACTTCACCTTCTCTGCATCAGTGCATCCTGGTGTGGTCAACTCTCTAGCTGTCTTGCGGAGCCAATCATCTGCTACTATCGGCTCGGTGCTACTGGAAAACACCAGCGGATTCAGCCTAAGAAAATGGGCTAAGTGATCAACAGGTGGTGGTGGTGGTGGGTTGTTGTTGTTGTTGTTCCCCTGGTTCTAATTCTGGACTAGTAACTTCATCAATGTGTTCTGCTGCTGGATCAACTGAGTGAGCTCCGGTGGAAAGGTAAATCCAGGGTCACGTCTCAGAGGCATCTGAGGGTTTAGAAAAGGATGAGATTTAAGAATAGAGGGGGCCTAAAGAGAAAACACTACCCATATGCACATGAGGCAAAAGCAAACAATTCACTTCATTCAATCAACCAAACAAGGGCATACAATCGATCTAACTATCGCAGAAGTGCTCGGGCTACTATATTTACATGGTGGACTACTATTACTGTTGGTGTGGTCTACTAGAAATATTCTTCGGTTGCAGACTCCATGATATCTGCTCCAGCTTCATCAACATAGTCATCATCGCTATCATCTGGATCCGAGTCGGTGTCGTCGATGATGATGTAGTCTTCCGGGCGAATCTCCTTGGGTTCTTCGTCTTCTTCTACCGATGTAGGGTCTCCCATGAATATTCCAATTTTCTTGATCAGATCGTCATTCTTTTCCACTAATACTTCAATTCCTTCTTCAAAATCTTCACGTGTAGCCTTGAGTTCTTCCTCCAGTTCCTTGATTCTTGTCCTTGCCTTCTTCAGGTCTATCATGTCGGCGCACATCTGGTTCTCCTAACGTCGAATGTGCTGGTTTAACTCCTGGATAAAAGCTGCAATTGATCTATCCTTTCTGGTGCTGATCATCTCCCAGTGCTCATCTCGGCGCCCAGAAATCTGGTAGATAGTATCCTTGAGATCATTGCGGTAGACTTCTCCAATACGTCCCATGGCGATGTGAGCTGCCATGCTCTTTCCTAGACTCCAGGTTGGTGCATCGAAAGAAAACTCTATGGGCTCAGTGACTGGCATGAACGTCCTTCCTAGAACTTGAACTTGAATCATCCAGCGCTCTTCTTCAGGTAAGGTGGCGTTGTAGGTTCCGGTGAAGCTTGGTACTCCTATGTTCAGGTATCTAGTGACTTCCTTCAAGTGACGTCCAAAGGGTGTATCTTCATCCGGTTGAGTGAACTTGTTCCTTGCATCCGCCATCCTAAAAGAGTAGAAATGATGAGAGGTCAGAAGAGAAGAGAGTGAGTAGTGATCTAGGTATTTAGCTTAGTGGTCGTGTCCTACAGTCAGCGTGTGCTCTGATACCATCTTGTAGCGACCAGATCTCAAACGGTCCAATCTCTGTGCTCTGGTGTCATCCCTGGATCAGTAATGCTGACACCACACAGTACTTGAAGGATTTATGGCAGAGTAGAAATCACACACTTATTACATCGAGTGTCTCCAAAGATAACTTATTACAATAAAAATGGCTTAAGGCCATCTAATAACGATAACAGCGAAAGGCTTGGAAGATAAGTGAGTCCATCAACTCCAACGGCATCACTGAGTATAGAACCACGACCTAAAACTCCTTAATCGTCGTCTGAAAAGTCTGCAACATTAACGTTGCAGCCCAAAAACGGGTCAGCACATGGAATATGCTGGCAATGTAACACATAGAGAATAATGGAATGAAACAGCTATACTATATGCATATTTGGCTGGTGGAAAACTCTATGGTTACAGTTTTGCGTAAAGCCATTTTTTCCCTACTGCAAAGGAATAAATTTATTTAACTATTATGGTGGTTGTTAAACATTGAGAATGGTTGACAACATTCTCAATCCCAATTAAACATCGTCATTAAACAAACCCAACAAAATTAATCTTTAGAGTAACATGTTGAGATTCACATGATAATCCAGGTACTAGATACTCAAGATGTCCATAACCGGGGACACGGCTAACCATGATTAGTTTATACACTCTGCAGAGGTTTGCGCACTTTTCCCCACAAGACTCGATCGCCTCCGTTTGGTTTCTCGCACTACACGGTGTTTGAGAAACGGATGATCGAGACATAGTCTTTCAGAAGCGCTAGCACCTTACGATGGGTAGACCGTACCACCTACATCCCCTACATCTGCTAGTCTACCATTGTAAGAGTTCGCACGACTTAGTCAACTATGCTAGAGCCCATAATAGCTTGTGGCTGCACACGGAAGTTTCTAGCGTGAATAATCTCATGATCCCTTTGAGCCTGGGTGGTGGTCCAAAAGAAAATAGGCAATCCTGGAATACCCAGGTGCCTCAATCCACCCAGATGTGTGTTTAGGTTGCCACCTTAAGTAAACCATTAATTAACAAAGCTCACATCTGTCATGGATACACTCACCAATCCACGTCTACTAGCATAGCATAGCAATAATAAGCAAATGTAGAAGTAACTCCCAAAGGTTTGATAATTAGACAGGTAATAGGTACTACCTCAACTACTTCCCAAACCCACAATTTAATTAGATCCTAATCGTGCAATGTGTAAGGATTGATCTAATGCAATAAAACTGGGTAGTAGGAGGTATGATCAAAGTGTTACTTGCCTTGCTGATGATCCGGGAAACCTAGCGATTCAAAGTAACAAGCGGCGCACTCTGGGTACTCTATAGCAAACAAACAAGCACACAATAAGTACTCAATTAATGCACAGGTAAAACTCAAATAAGAGGATTTAACCAGAAAGTTCAACTTAAGAACTCCGGTTGGCAAAAAGAATCGAATCGAACGAAGCAACGAAAGACAAACGGCAAAAGAAATAGGCTTCGTTTACTATTCTGGATCTAAGGCAATTTTTACAGAAGCAAAAACTTGTTTAAGTTGGTTAAACGGAAAGAGGGTTTCGAGAGGAAACTCCAGGCGCTTGAATCGCCTGATTCCGATAAACGAGCGAAAAGATAAACTAAAACGAAAATCGGATCAGAAATCGCGATCAGAAAATCGCGGATTTAATCCGAGAAAAAGAAAAACGACGAACAGTTTAACGAACAAACATTCGTTAACTGATTCTAAACGAAGAACGTGTTCGTTAAAACGAACGAACGAGCGAACGCTCGCTAATTAGCCTAAACCGGGAAAAACCGATCTAAAGAAAAAATGAAACAAAAAAACCGACGAAAACCGAACGGTTTTTCCGGGAAAACCGGTGGCGGGATCGAGGTAAACCTCGGGCAGCGGGGCAGCGGCGGCGGCTCCGGCGAGGCGGCGGCATCGGAGGCGGCGGGGTTCGGCGGGGCGGCGGGCGGCGGCGTCGGCGGCGGCGGGGTCCGGCGGGGCGGCGGCGGCGGGCGGCGACGGTAGGGTCCGGGCGCGGGGTTCGAGGCGGGGGCGGCTAGGGTTTCGGCCCGGGTGGGCCGGCGGCTTATAAAGGCTGGGTCCGGGGGAGTCCGGGCCTAGCACGGCCCGTAGGTCGGTTCAGACGTTTTTTTTTAAAAAAACTTACGCTCGGAAAAAAACAAAAGGACTACTAAACGGACTCCAAAATCCCGAAATAAATTTTCCCCGGCTTCTAAAATCAAGCCGCATAGGATGAACATTTATTTGGGGCCTAAATGCAATTTTGAAAAACGCACATTTTTCCTAAATTCAAATAAAATAGCAAATAAAACCAAATAAAATCTTATTTGATTTTTTTATTAAATCCTCAATATTTGTTTATTTTGGGAAAGTCATTTTATTCCCTCTCTCATATTTTTGTAATAGAAATAATTGAAGATAAAATAAATAAAATCAAATAATCCTATTTTGAAAATTTGAGACAACTCATATATGAAAATAACGAAATCCCCAACTCTCTCCGAGGGTCCTTGAGTTGCGAAAAATTTCTAGGATTAACCAGAATGCAATAAATATGATATGCAATGATGATCTAGTGTATAACATTCCAAATTGAAAACTTGGGATGTTACATTCGCAATCTTAGAACTGTTAATCTTATCACTAGAGGCTTTCCTAGAAACTTGATTGGATGTTTGCCTACTCTTAAGTGTACCTACACCATATGGAAATTTCTTGAGGAACTCTTTCCAAATTATTCCTTGAAAGATCTAGATGAAATTCTCCATAAATCCATTGCCTTGATTAAGATGAGTTCCAATTATCCCAATTTTAGTGACTGCTTATTTGAGCTTACTAATTTTACGAGTGCTAAAGGAGATGTTGGAATCATTAGCAACATCATTTCCAGAGCTATTAGAATTCATAAAGATAACTTTATAAATGATCATTTATCTAATGAATTACCCTCTCTAGGAATTGATCAATCACAAGATGATGTTGAACATGAATACTCTGATGAGGATGATGATGATAGTGACTATGACCTTGATGATGCAATGAGACACTTTGGTCTTATGGCAAATCTTCGCGGCTACATGGCCGGAGGAAAGGAATGGGTCCTTGATAGTGGATGTACTGATCATATGACCGGAGATAAAGATATGTTCCGTGAGCTTGCTGAAAACGACGGCCCTCGAAAGTATGTCACCTTTGGTGATAACTCAAAGGGTAAGGTGGTTGGCCTAGGTAAGGTGGCCATCTCACATGACAGCTCCATACAAAATTTCATGCTCGTTGAATCTCTTGGGTACAATTTACTTTTAGTATCTAGACTTGCTGATTTCGGTTTCAATGTTTTATTCACTGAAGTAGATTGCCAAGTGTTTCGTAGAGACAATCGTAAAATGGTCTTTACCGGAATACGTAGAGGTGATCTTTACATTGTTGATTTCACTAAAAAGGCTCAACCTAGAACTTGTTTAATTGCTAAATCCTCTAAAGGTTGGTTATGGCATAGACGATTAGGTCATATTGGTATGCGAAACCTTGACAAGCTTATTAAATAAAATCATATCATTGGCGTTAACGATGTGATATTTGATAAGGATAGACTTTGCAGTGCTTGTCAAGCAGGTAAACAGGTTGGAGGAAGGCATCCCGTGAAGAACATCATGACCACGAGAAGACCACTCGAGCTACTTCACATGGATCTTTTTGGTCCTAACGCTTACAAAAGTCTTGGTAGAAATTCTTTTGGTCTAGTTATAGTTGATGATTTTTCAAGATTTACGTGGGTGTTCTTTCTCGATGATAAATCGCAGGTTCAAAAGATCTTCAAGAACTTTGCTAGGAAGGCCCAAAATCAATTTGAAGTGAAAATCAAGAAGGTTCGCAGCGACAACGGAACGGAGTTCAAGAACGCAAATGTGGACACCTTTCTTGACGAAGAAGGGATTTCACATGAGTTCTCGGCTACGTACACACCTCAACAAAATGGAGTTGTTGAGAGGAAGAACCGGACACTCATTGAAATGGCGAGAACGATGCTTGATGAGTACAAGACGCCAAAGCACTTTTGGGCGGAAGCGGTTGAGACAGCTTGTCATGCGACAAATCGCTTGTATCTTCACAAGCTACTCGGCAAGACGGCATACGAGCTCCTCACCGGTAACAAACCACAAGTTGGATACTTTCGAGTATTCAGCTCAAAGTGCTACATTCTTGATAAACATCGTCGTTCTAAATTTGCTCCTAAGTCTCATGAAGGTTTCCTACTTGGTTATGGCTCAAACTCTCACACATATCGTGTCTACAACAATTTCACCCGAAAGGTTGAAGAGACGGTAGATGTGAAGTTTGATGAATCTAATGGCTCGCAAGTAGAGCAATTGCCAATTGATGTAGGAGACAAAGACCCTTCAGAAGCAATCCAAGACTTGTCTATTGTCAATCCTAAGAAACCTAATCATGTTTACAAACTTCACAAAGCTCTTTATGGTCTTAAACAAGCTCCTAGAGCATGGTATAAATGCTTGACCAAGTTCCTTATTGAGAAAGGCTTTGAAATTGGAAAAATAGATTCTACTCTTTTACTAAAAGGGTTAATGGGGAACTATTTGTATGCCAAATTTATGTCTATGATATTATATTTGGATCAACTAACCCTCATTTTAGTGAAAAGTTTGGAAAGCTAATGTCAGAGAAGTTTGAGATGTCGATGATGAGTGAACTCAAATTCTTTCTCGGTTTGCTAATCAAGCAAACTAAGGAAGGCACCTTTGTATCTCAAACGAAGTACACCAAGGACTTATTCAAGAAGTTCAATATGCAGGAATGCAAAGGTATGACTACACCCATGCCTACTAGTGAACATCTTGATTTAACCAAAGATGGTGAACCGGTTGACCAAAAGGTTTATCGCTCTATGATTGGTTCATTGTTATATCTATGTGCTTCACGCCCCGATATTATGCTAAGTGTGTGCATGTGTGCACGATAGCAAGCCACTCCTAAAGAATGTCATCTTAAGGCCGTGAAAAGGATAGTGAGATACTTAATCCATACACAAATTTTTTGGCATTTGGTATCCAAAAAGGGCTTCCTTTGATCTTGTTGGACACTCCGATTCAGACTATGCCGGTGACAAGGTTGATAGAAAGTCCACTTCAGGTACTTGTCAATTTCTTGGTAGATCTCTTGTGTCTTGGTCTTCCAAGAAACAAAACTCGGTATCCTTATCCACCGTCGAAGCGGAATACATTGTCGCTGGATCATGTTGTGCTCAATTACTTTGGATGACCCAAACTCTTAAAGATTATGGAATATATGTGAAACATGTTCCATTCCTATGTGACAATGAAAGTGCTATTAAAATTGCTCACAATCCCATGCAACATTCTCAAACTAAGCATATTGAAGTTCGTCATCATTTCATTCGAGATCATGTTGCCAAAGGGGACATTAATCTTAAGCATGTTCGCACCCATAAGCAATTGGTGGATATATTTACCAAACCACTTGATGAGAAAGTGTTTTGCAGGTTAAGAGGTGAATTGAACATCATTGATGCTCTAAACTTGGAGTAGGAACTCCATTTAATACATGCAAGGCATGAGCCTATGACTAATCCTTGATATTTCTCTTATGTTGACTATCTTATGTCTTGAATATATTTGCACCTTGCATGCTATCTAACCCGTGTAGGTACTTGGATGAATCGAAATCTATGAGATTGCAACTCACTCACATCTTGAGTATATCACCAAGTCGCTACACAATGGTGGATGAAGACAAGGAAGCACGCAACCATTCAAACATATCCTTTGACAAATTTTATGTTGAGTTTCATGATTGTCATTTTGGATATACAAGTGCTCTTCCTTGCAAGAACTAACCCATGTAGATAGACGAACTCAAACTCCAAGTGATGCTCCCAACTCTTGATGAGCTACATCAACCTTGAGCAACCCACACAAGTTCAACTACATGATCATAATCAACACCACCACCCAAGGTATGTTATTCCATCTTAGAGAAGCTTTACTCCAAGTCATGGGATAAAGCAACTCAACAAGATGTGGATACATCAAGATGCTTTAACGAAAAATGGTAACCCCATTTTGAGCTTAAACGATGAGTATGACCAAAGATCAAGTGATCTCACTTGACTCCTAAGTCAATATACTCTAACATAGGTGACTTTGTCACCGCCCAATTCTAGATGAAGTTCTCTTGTGTTCTTTTCTGTGCTCTTGCATTTGTCTCATGCGTACTTGTTTCCCTCTTCAATTTAAATTCCTTGCAAATCCTTGTGAGATCTTACTTGTCTAGTGAGCTGAGGTGACAAGTGTTTTCTCTGCGATGAACTCGGTCACACCGGGCTATTTACTTCGGTCCAACCGAACCCTTTTGGTGCCACCGAAGCACCAAACTCGGTGCTACCGATTTCACTCCAAGAAAAACATCTTGCCACTTGTTTCTGAATTCTTTTTGATCTAGCTTCACTCAATGAATCTTGTCCTCGACCAGCATCCTACTCAAATTGCTGCTTTGTTCTGTGACTCAAGGACCAAACCCATCATGACAAAAATCCAGAAGAACCCTTCTTGGAAATTGATGTCAAAGGGGGAGAGAGAGATCATCACATCAAAGGTTAATCATATCTATAGGGGGAGAGAATACTCTAGGGAAGAAAGAGACCCCAAATGCTTGGTGTTCAAGAGGAGAGAAGTCACATGTCTTCAAGAGGGGAAAGACATGTTCATATTTGCTCAATTGCATTAGCTCTGTTTATTTCCTTTGAGCTCTGATTTTCTGCTCCCTATCTTCTCCCAATATCTCATGTTAGATTCAGGGGGAGCAAGACATCTAAGGGAAGGAAATCCTTGAATTTATTGCATATCTTTACCTTTGGGGACATGTCTTTATCCAATGTGGTACTTAGTACTCACTCTACATGTCATCCTAGTCTTGGTACTCTTGTGGTCTCTCTTGTTTGCTCTGGCCAGTAGGTGTATCTGTGTTATCTAACCTTGTTTACGCAGGTTCATCCCATCCTAAGCCAACTCAAGACCACAAGGTAAGTATATGCATCACAGTCATGTGAATAAGAATTTTTTTCTGATGTACATACTGTTTGCAAGAAGGGCCCATGAGAATGAAGTTACACTTCTCATATTTTCATCATTTGCTCTGATGCATATAGCCAAGATACATGTAGCACATTGCTTACTATGTCATGTTTATGCATTCACATGCTCCTATATTCCATATTCACATGATTGCATACATGCAGGGGGAGCCTATGCAAGTTACATGTCTTTCCAAAGCTTTACTTACTACTCTTAATATCTTAATCTAAAGCTTTGATGTATGTTGTCATCAATTACCAAAAAGGGGGAGATTGAAAGCACAAGTGCTCCCTAGGTGGTTTTGGTAATTAATGTCAACATATCTCTTGTTGGACTAACATTTTTATCTAGTATGTTTCAGATAAGTTCAACAGTGAAGTGGCATGGACTAGAGGATGTGAAACCCCTTCAAGATGCTAAGGACAAAGGATTGGCTCAAGCTCAAAGCTCAAGACTCTACATTTTCTATTTTAGTGATCCAAGATCACATTGAGTCTATAGGAAAAGCCAATACTATCAAGGAGGGATGAGGTGTTGCTTAATGAGGCTCTTGCTCAAATGCTTAGTGATATGATCCAAAGCCCTCAAGTACTTTCTCACATCCACATATGACCTAAACCAAAAGTCAAACTCGGACCCACCGATTCTTCCTATCAGGCGCCACCGAGTTTCAAATGTCATAGCCACTGCCACAAACCCTAGGCAAATCGGTCTCACCGATAGGGATCTCGGTCTCACCGAGATGGGATTGCAAAGTCTATGTTGCCTATTGCAATACTTTCGGTCTCACAGAAACTTGCGATCGGTCCCATCGAGATTGCAATGTAAACTCTCTGTTTTCCCTTCATAACATTTCGGTCTCACCGAAATAAGCGATCGGTCTCACCGAGTTTACCTGACCAACTCTCTGGTTAGCTTATTACCAAAATCGGTCTCGCCGAGTTTGTGTAATCGGTCCCACCGAGATTACATTATGCCCTGACCCTAATCATATCGGACCTACCGAGTTGCATGTCGGTCCCACCGAAAACCCTAACGGTCACTAACTTTGCTGAATCGGTCCGACCGAGTTTGGGAAGTTATGTGTAACGGTTAGATTTTGTGTGGAGGCTATATATACCCCTCCACCACCTCTTCATTCGTGGAGAGAGCCATCAGAACAAACCTACACTTCCAACCTATTTTTTCTGAGAGAGAACCACCTACACTTGTGTTGAGACCAAGATATTCCATTCCTAGCATATGAATCTTGATCTCTAGCCTTCCCAAGTTGCTTTCCACTCAAATCTTCTTTCCACCAAATCCAAATCTTGTGAGAGAGAGTTGAGTGTTGGGGAGACTATCATTTGAAGCACAAGAGCAAGGAGTTCATCATCAACACACCATTTGTTACTTCTTGTAGAGTGGTGTCTCCTAGATTGGCTAGGTGTCACTTGGGAGCCTCCGACAAGATTGTGGATTTGAACCAAGGAGTTTGTAAGGGCAAGGAGATCGCCTACTTCATGAAGATCTACCGCTAGTGAGGCAAGTCCTTCATGGGCGATGGCCATGGTGGGATAGACAAGGTTGCTTCTTCATGGACCCTTCATGGGTGGAGCCCTCCGTGGACTCGCGCAACCGTTACCTTTGTGGGTTGAAGTCTCCATCAACGTGGATGTACGATAGCACCACCTATCGGAACCACGACAAAAACATCCATGTCTCCAATTGCGTTTGAATCTTCCAAACCCTTCCCTTTACATTCTTACAAGTTGCATGCTTTACTTTCCGCTGCTCATATACTCTTTGCATGCTTGCTTGATATGTATTATGTTTGTTAAACTTGTGCCTAAACTCCACTTCAACTTAAGAAAATTAAAAACTGCAACTGTTAGCACTTAGTGTCTAATCACCCCTCCCTCCTAGACACCTCTTCTCGATCCTTTCACTCATCCTCGTCCTTTTCCTTTATCATCAGTCGAATTGCTTCAGCCTCCGCGTCGTCGATGTCGACGATTACCACGCGATGCTCGATCCAGCATTTCCCCTATTAGGGGGTAATCCTGGGTGAAGTGCTAGTATGAGTCCGTCGACAGATACCCCGGCAAGCATATTTTGGCAAGGCTGCCCACGTTGGCATGGTCCATGCAACGACAGCCGTTGGACTGACTTAAAAAGAAAGGGTAGAAAGGGGAGGAGGACCAGAGGAGCCCGACGCACGCCAGCCGCAAGGAGTACGTGTCGGTCCCTGCCGTTAACAAAGAAATCACCTGATTAGCTTCTGCTCCCCCATGTGCCTCGGGCGCGCCTAGGAGCGCGGCCCAGTAGAAGAAAAAGGGGGATCAAAACAAAAGCTAAGTTTGCGTTATCTCCTCTTACTAATGCCTTTCAAGTCTTTGCAGTCGTTTATCCCTTAAACACTAGTGAGCGTTCGCATAGTGAAACCCCACATGCGATGGAACCTTGGTTAGTTTCTTTGATCACACCATCGTCCTATCCAGAGCCATGCTCGCAGGTCGAGAGGCTGCATCAAGAGATACCTAGGAAAAACCTTCTAGGACGAATCCACGCCAAGATGACTGTTAAGGGCCGGACCCTTACGACAATTGCGGCAATATGATATCGGCAGACATCCTGAGCTTACACGGGAATTGATCATACGAACGCAAGCATATAGGGTTTGCCCTGCGTCGTCTATTAGGGGGTAATCCTGAGCGGCAGAGGAAGCGTGCCATTCAGGGAGGGGGCATTTCCCCTATTAGGGGGTAATCCTGAGCGGCGGAGGAAGCGTGACATTCAGGGAGGGGCTCGCCCTGCGTCGTCTCGCCTCCTCATCCGCTTGGGGGAATGGAGATCCTGTCTCCATCATCTCCAGCGGGCGGGGCCAAGTCTTCGCTCCCAGGCCGAGGGCTGAACTGGGGGCTCGGCATGGGGTCTTCTGCATCCGTCCCCGCCAAGGCCGAGCTCTCCACGCCCTCCAACGACCCTAGGCGCTAGAGCCTCTTCTAGGAATGATGGATGAGGGTGTCTGTGTCCTCCTCCACCTTCCTGATCGGCAACAACAAACAAAGACAAAAGGTCAGTCAGCCAAAGTAATTGGACATGCGCAAGTTATCCATAAAAGGAAAAAAATCTCCTTACTCTTCCGCGAGGAGCATGGAGTTCAACTTGAACTTCATGGGAGGTGGAGACTCCCGCCTTCTCTTTTGAGGCGGGGGACAGAACTCCCCAGCAGCTTCGGTGCCTGTCATGACATCAGGAGCTCCGGGGAAGAGGAGCTCTACGAGGAGCTCGAGCCGAACCAGGGGCTGGACTCCGCCTCCATGGTTGCGGGCCCTTTGGCGGAAGAAGCCTTGGCCTAAGCAAGGCGAGGGGATTGGCGACATGCCACCTCGGCCTTGGTAGACTTGGTGGAGGTCTTCTTCACCCTCTTGGTGGCTGCCGTTGGGTTGGAGTTCACTGCTCCTCGAGTCGCGGCGAGCCTGCGGGTGCGCTGGTTTGGGTCCGGTGTAGGGGCTTGTGGTCCAGCCGCAAGCCACTCATCTTCAGGGGCCGCTGCCGCATCCTCCTCCCTCTCCTCCTCCTCTCCCTCCTGGAGCTCTGTTTCTGCCATGGCTAGGGCGTCCGGCCCGACAAAGTCAACCTCAGCAAGCTCTTCCCTGGCAGGTCCTTCCGTGGCTCGCGCTTCGCTGCCGCCCTGGGACGAGCTTCCGTTCCTAGCCTTCCCTTTGCCCTTCCCGGCCTTCGTGGACTTCTCCATCTCCGCGAGGCGAGCAACCTTGTCCTCCTCAACCCTATTTAGAAACGCCACCTCCGTAGTAGAGGTGCGCTTATGCATCACACCCTTAGTCCTGGTGGCCCTCTCCACCAGGGCACTCGACCACTGGAGCTCTTCATCAAGAGTGGGGAGCTTCCAAGAGCCCGATACCCCTTCAGTATTGCAATCCAGCATCCATTTTACTATCTGGTCCCGGGCAGAGTCGATGTTCAAGGGGATGACGGTTGCCGGAAGCTTGAACAACTCAAAGCGGTGAAACAGTTGGTCGCACAACCAGCCATGGCCATAAACTGACATGTTGTTGGCCAGCCCCAACAGCAAGCTCATCATGTGTGCCGCATCTCCATACAGCCACGCAGGTCTGTCCCTTTCTTGCAGCGGTGAGATGTGGCGGAGAAGAAAATCTGCTCCCACATGCTCAATGGTTAACCCGGCAGCCGTCAGACGGGTGATCACGTTGATTGCCAGGCGCAACCTATCCTTGGTAAGGCCCTTGGCGCTCCAATCCTTGCCATGCATCGACGCACTCCTGTCGCGCTTCGAAGAACTCGGGGGCTTCCTTGTCCTGGATCCAACACCAGTCCCCTCACCATTCATCCCATCTCTCACGCTGGTACCCAGGGAGGTAATCCCATGTCTTCCTTGGTGAGCGCGGCATCCAGCTGATGATTCTGGAGCGGTTGACTTTGCTCTCCACCCGCAGGATGAAGTAATGCCGGAATAGATCCACATTGGGCTTCACTCTGACGAAATTCTCACACAAATGCGCGAAGATAGCCATGGTCACCATTGCATTTGGCGTGAAATCGAGGAGGTGGAATCCATAGATATTCATGATTGCTTCAAAGAACTCAGAAAAGGGAGGGCACAGACCGCAGATGAAGTAAGCAGCAAAGAACTGATAGGAATCAGGGGGATCCACCTCACCCGCCTCGTAAACTACGGGCACCCCATGACCTTTCTCGACGGGCCTCCCCC
Source organism: Triticum urartu (assembly GCF_003073215.2). Lineage (NCBI taxonomy): Eukaryota > Viridiplantae > Streptophyta > Magnoliopsida > Poales > Poaceae > Triticum > Triticum urartu. Next base: position 225,665,449 of record NC_053027.1, on the reverse strand, counting down.
ACAGATACCCGTACTTCGCCTGAAGAACGGGGCTGCTCAAGGAGGATGGGACAAAGACGACGTCCTCGCTCCGCTTCTTGTTCAGCTCCGCCGACCTCTTACTCCCCTCGGCGGCGGCCTCCTTTGCCATGGCTGCCAACTTTTTCTTCTTCGTGAGTTTCTTCCCCATTCCTATGGCGAAGCAGAGGTGGGGGATTCTATGGAGAGGGCGGCGGCGGAGGGAAGAACGAGATGAGGAATTGTCGCTTGGCTTGTGGAGGAAGAAGATGAAGGAGCAGAGCAAGAGACAGATGAATCGTACTGCTCTGATTTTCCATGCTCTTAAGGGGGAAAAGCGGGGCAGAGGCGTGACGCTTCAGAAAGTTACCATTTTACCATAACTGCAACAGTGCCACGACCCCATGTCGCGCAGTAATTGCGCAAAGCGGACGTTGGATTGATTGGTCGCCATGGCGAAACGGCACGCACAGCCCTCTCCTGCCACGTGTCCGCACACTGTTTGGGGCATAACCCAACGTGCCACACGACACGTACGGATCAGGCCTGGGGGCTTATGTCGGGGAAAATATACAGGGTATGCATTTTCCCCTGACTCATGCACGGACAAGCCAAGACCAGACCAGAGTACGAGAAACCAAGAGATTTGAAGAACCAACATGCAGCTCAGAGAGACTAAGGCCAAGCCAGAGAAGCAAGATACCGCCAAGAGAAGGGCCTCCCTTGCCGGACAGGCGAGCCCGGCAAGGGGCAAGGCCACCCCCAAAAGCAGACGACCAAGACACCTCGGCAGGGCCCTGCCGGGGCTCGCGGAGGCAAAAGCGCCTCACCGACCACTCCAGCACGACCCACGTCGTCCATCAGTGCGGTGTCAAGCCACAAGATGATTAAGTGCCATCCATTCGCCACATGGCAGCCATTTCCTACAAAAAAACCCACAGATGGCACCCGTCCTGCGACGTGTCAAGAGAATAGGCGCAGAGCTGGCAAGATAGCCCAGGAAGCCTTGCCGGGCAACCAGTGATGTGACACTAAGCGGTGCATTTAATACGCCTTGTCAGCCCACAGAGTTAGGTACGATAGCACTGTTTGCTATCATATCAGTGCATAATGACTACTTTGCCATTATGATGACCCCTTGATCAATAAAAGGAGGCCCATGACAACCGTAGAAAAGGGTTGGAAAGTTGATGAACCCACACCCCCGTACGCGCCTAGTCGCTGCTGCCCTAAGGCAACCCATGCCGGGCAAGTGTACTACGTTTCACCACCTCCATTCCACCATCAATCCATCAAAGCAGGAGTAGCGTTTTACGCCTCGCGGCGACCCAAACCTGGGTAAATTGCTTGTGTGCTCTCTGCCATGCTGCCATGCGCTGGTCTGCTCTTTGTGCCACGCGACGCCCCCTGCCGAACCAGCAAGGGGCCACCCGGTCCCATAGGTGGCCGCGGATATCCCGCGACAGACTCGTGTAAGTGTTGAGGTGGGTTGAATTGTACGTAATTTTCTTAATTATTTGTGTATTTCATGTTTCCTGTTTTTCTTGAAACGCCCAAATTATCATCAATCTCTTGCAGTAATTTTGCACATTAAAGATTGAAGCTGGGGTGCCAACGCGATTGCACTATATTTTTTGTTCACTGAATTAGTTTGTGCCTGTTAACATGGTGTTGTCATGTCATATTAGAATCTGTTAATACATTTCTGATATGCTTCTCTTTCCCAGCTTATGATCCTTTCATTTGTGTGAATCAAGGGGGCTAGACTTCTGAGACTTGGCTACAAGCCTACGACATAATTTTTGTTGGACGTCAGCTACATTCTTACAGCTCTAGGTCACGAAGGTCGCAGTTCCATTTGGATCGCCAGTTTGCCACGCAACACGAGAGGAGTGACACTTGATTTCTTGTTTTGTATAAGAGTACCTAAGAAATGTTGCCTCTCTCGATGTTATGTAATCATCTTTAGTTCTGACTATATTCTTATGAGTGTCCCAAGATGATATTCTAAATTAGTGATTATTTATACATTTGCAAATTCCTTGATTTTTTATCTCTATAATTATATGTAATGTCTTGAGTATTTTTGTGTTATTTTTTGTAATCATTCATGGTATTTTTCTGAGCCGTTTCTGAATTTATCATATATAATTCTTCATTTTTGCGTTTGTTGTCTTCTAGGGATTTTGCCCCTTCCACCTGTTGCCATTTGGTATCGTGGACTTGGGGGAGATTTCCCCATGGGAGAACAAGACCCCCATGCATTTTGGGGTTTGCCATTTGGTATCGTGGACTTGGGGTTTGCTAGCGAATCCTATTTGCGTTGTAGGCGCCCGTTAACGTGCATTTTGCAAATAGGCGCCTGCAGCGCCCTGCTCTAGGTCGGCCCGTGTAGTATTCGCTGCGAGCGCTTTGTTCCAACCACCACGCTACGCTACACTGGTTGAACAGTTGTTCTCTTTTTCACTACTTCCTTAAGTTCATTTTTTTCCCTTTATCTTTTTCCATTTTCTTATTTTTTCCATTTTCTTATTCTTTTTTTATTTAATGCGCGCGTTTCTAAATTTCGTGAACCTTTTTTTCTAAATTGATAAACTTTTTTTCAAATTCGATGAACTTTTTTCAAATATGATAAACTCTTTCTAAATTCGATGAACTGTTTTTCAAAATCGATGAACTTTTTGCAAATTCAGTGAACATTTCCAAATTCGATGAACTCCTTTTAAAATTCAATGGACTCTTTTGAAAAGTTCATGAACTGTTTTTTAAATTCGATGAACTTTTTGCAAATTCAGTGAACTTTTTTCCAAATTCGATGAACTATTTTTTAAATACATTGAGCTTTCTTCAAAAGTTGATGAACTGTTTTTAAATTTGATGAACTTTTTGCAAATTCAGTGAACTTTTTTCCAAACTCGATGAACTTTTTTCAAACTCATGGTCATTTTTCATTGTTGTGAACTGTTTATTAAAAATTAGTGCACTTTTGTTTTCCATTTCATGAACTTTTATTTTTGAATTCATGAACTTATTTGAATACATGAACCCTTTTTACATTGACCAACTTTTTATGCATGTTCGTCAATTTTCCAAATTTGTTCACATTTTTCATACATTCACGTTTTTCATTAATGTTTTCAAATAAGTCAAAATCTAAGCAAAGTAGCGCTGCTACATTGGTTCTTAAATCAATTCGTGCTGAAGTGAATTGCTAGCAGCTTTTATGTGTACCGGTTCGCCAAACTCGAAGTCGAGCGTGAGGTCGCGAGTTCGATTCACAGAGAGCCACGTTTTTAGATGTCTTAAGGCGCCGAATAGGGGAGCAACTAGTTAACGAGCGCTCCTTCGGGAGCCTCGCAACGATCAGCGCCATTTGGTGCGCTTTCAGTCATTCGCCACGTGTCGCGCTCTGGACGCTCCTTTCAGATTTTTTTTTATTTTTCCACACGCGTTTTCGGCTTTTTAAACGGTTTTTTTCCTGGTTTTCTTCAACGTTTTGGTTTTCCCCCGGTCTTTCTTAGCTTTTCGATCAAAAAAAATTCGGAAAAAAAATTTGTGTGAAAAAACGCATTTTTTTTCCTTTCGCAAAAGTCACGGTTTTTCTTTCGCGAGAGGCACGGTTCTGCTTTATCGAGAGTCACGGCCGTGCCTTTCGAAAACGAAAAAAAACGTGTTTTCTGTTTTTTTTTCTTTTGCGAGAGTCACGGTTTTTCTTTCGCGAGAGGCACGGTTGTGCTTTTGTAAGAGTCACGGCCGTGCCTCTCAGAAAGGGAAAAACAAAACGTGTTTTCTGTTTTTTTTTTCTTTCGTGAGAGTCACGGTTTTGCTTCCGCGAGAGGCATGGTTGTGCTTACGCGAAAGCCACGGCCGTGCCTCTCGGAAAGGAAAAAATACGTGTTTTCTGCTTTTTTTTCTTTCACGAGAGTCACGGTTTTGCTTCCGCGAGAGGCACGGTTGTACTTTCGCGAGAGTCACGGTCGTGCCTCTCGAAAACGGAAAAAAACGCGTTTTCTGTTTTTTTCCTTCCATGAGAGTCATGGTTTTGCTTCCACGAGAGGCACGGTTGTGATTTCGCGAGAGGCACGGGCGTGCCTCTTTCAGAAAGGGAAAAAAACCGTGCTCCCAGTTCGGTTTTTTCGTCCGCTTTTTCGTCCGGTTTTTTTCGTGAAAAAAAGTTCGTCAAAACCTATCAACACAGGATCTAGTTTTGAAGATATCGACGCGAGAAATCCAATGGTGAAAACGGTTTGAAATTTGGACGCACGGTTTAAGAGATAAAACATTTTGAATAAACGAATCTATGAAAAAAGGGAAAACTCTCAGGTTGCGACCAAGTGGCGCACTGCATGTGCGCCACTTGGCGCGACCTGGGAAAGTGAAGTGTTCTTTGCATCGAGTACTCCTTAATTAGTGATTTCGGCCGAATAGGTGCTTCCGGTTTTGCTACCCTAGGCATGTTTCCATGGGCAACCAAATGAGGCCTTAGAGCATCTCCACTCGCACCCCCAACAGGCCTCCAGTCCCCTTTTTAGCGCCGGCTTGAAAAAAATCGGCCCAGTCACGCCATCAGTAGCCCAAATTTTGCTGGTTAGGGTCGAAATTGGTGCTGGCAGACTCAGGCCGAACCCGGTGCGCTGGGGGACGCCCGGGGTCGCCGGGGAAAAGATTTTGGCACCAAAACCAGTGAACCCACTGAATCAGCGACTGGTGACGCAGGGAACGTTCGTCGTCCTCATTGCCTCGGTTCTCACGGGAATCAATGCGAAGCCTGCCGCCGGTCAGCCTTCCACTGATTCCTCACGGGCGGCGCAGTGAAAGCGTGCCGCTGCGCGTCCCGCCCCTCCCCGCCACGCGTCCACACGCTGCCGCCCGCCCACCACCCACTCGCCGCTATAAACCCCCCCTCGCCGGTGGCACTTGCCTCACCCACAGCCTCCCTCTATCCCCCGCCGACGACGTTCCTCTCTTCTTCGCCCCTATCTCCTCCGCCGCTGAGCCCTCTCTCTCCCCCGTTTCCAGCGGCCGATGGCCGAGCGTTTCCCCGTCAACGGAGCGGCGGCCAACGGCTTCAGCCGTCGCCATCTCCACGAGTGGGGGGCGTGCCTCCTCCATGAGGCGGACTACCCGGCACCGCCCGACATGTGTGTGTCGGGCTCGTGGAGGCTCAACGCCGGAGGAGTCCCCACCCCCCCCCCCCCCCCCCCCCCCCCCCCCCCCCCCCCCCCCCCCCCCCCCCCCCCGCCCACCGGCACATACCGCCGCACCGAGATCGCGCGCGTCCGGTCGGCATTGCCGGAGGAAGCGATGCAACAGGCAAGGTACACCTTGATAACAACCTCTGGACGGCGTACTTCGAGCGCCGCCATGAGGAGCGGCTCTTGTCGACGAACGGCGCCCTGGCACCACGGGGGCGGCACAACTCTGACGGCCGCCGACAGTGGTGGGGAGTCCCCGAGCGCACCCTTCAAGCCGTCCTAGAGCACATTGAGGGCGACAACTCGCCGGGAATGGAGTGCTGGCGCTGTCCTTCTCACGCTGGAGCGGCAGCTCGTGGCTGCCGAGGCGCATGGCGACCGTGTCGTCATCTTCCTCCAGCTCCCACTCCCACTCCTCCGGCGCACGAACGCCGCTCTCCTCCGACGAACGGACGCCGCTCGCCGCCCTCAAGGCCGAGCCCCAAGAGATGCAGGTGCGCCGACGCAGCAGCAACTTTTTCATAAAAGAGGGCCGCCGCCGCTGGCCTTCCCCTCCCTGCGGCCACCTTTGCCTGGTCAGGCCGAAGAAGGAGCCCGCGACGCCACCTGTCGTCAAGTAGGAGCACCTCGCCATGGCCGCCAAGGAGGAAACCTGCCTGAAGTGGGCGTGGGACGACCACGTCCGCGAGAAGATCGACGTTCGGCACCGTGGCCGCGAGGAGGGTGGCGTCGTCATCCTCGACGACAGGTCGACAGCGACGAGGAGGCCCAGGGCAAGGCTGCAACAAGGACGGACAACAGCGTGCGGGGCGGCGACGGCGGCGACTACACCAACTTCTAGAAGCTTCTCAGCGTGTAGAAGGCTCGGAGTGGCGAGCGCGTAGTTTTAGGGTTTAAATCATGTTTTTTAAAATTATGTCTTTTAAATTATGTACAAATATGAATGAATTTCGTCCTAATTTCATCCAAATTCTTCAAATTTTAGCCGAACTATATTTTTAAAAAGAGTGTCTGGGGGCCAACTTGAGGCGTCGGATGGGAATCCAACCACCCCCACGATGAAAATAACGCCGGCTCACATCCAAGAGGCACTATTTCACTCCGTGGAGGCGCCGAACAGTGAAGATGCTGTTAGGGGTCGGCGTTGGGAGATGCCCTAACCGTCAAGCTGTTGTCCCGGGCAATGAAATCGTGGCCACAGAATATCGGATCATAGTAACGCGGTCCCAGCCCGTTGGCTTCCCTCCCGCCGCAGGTACAACTGGTGGCTGCCATACCACTTCGCCACCTAACATGTGTGGCCTCCCCGCGCCTCCGGATTCTCCTCCCACACTCGTTCGTCCTTAGCGTCCCCTACCTTGCTCCCTGTACTATCGCGCTTGATCTCCCTCCCCTCTTGCTCCTCCCTGTCGTCCTTCCCCGGTCTCCAAACTCCTTCGCATGAAACAGTAAGTGCAGGCGCTGTCCTTCTCATCGCTACTTCCTTTGTGTGGTTTCCTTTGCTAGGCATAGACAGCAATGGATCCTGCATCTGCATGCCATGATAGTCGTTCGTACTGCCGAGCGTGCTGTGTTGCAGGTAGCGTGTGTGATTTGTGTGCCAGTTTCTCGAGTGAGACTGTATTTGTGAGAGGCCAGTGTTGTTTTCGGGGTCTGCTTTGTGAATCACACACTATGTGTTCACTCCCAACAATGTTAAACTAGCGGCTCAAAAGAAAAATGTTAAACTAGAAATATTTTCTCATGGTGTCACAAAGCGTACAACTTCATTCCGTGTGTAGCTGTAATCCCGACAATACTATGCACGTCAGTTATTAGAATAAGAAACTACCAAGTATATACTACCTCCTTTCCATAAAAAGTGTCACAGTTTTGAACTAACCCCAGTTCAAAACGACCACCTATATTATCCCCCATGTGCCACCTTTGATGCATTTATTAACTGTTTTTTTTTACATTTTGTCTAGAAATGATCATCTGTACCTGTATTATGTAGACATAAGTTTGTGCACTGCAAAGTAGACTCTTGGTCTATGTGTATTCATTTGTTTTGACGTGAAACTAATGCCCGTCTTTGACATCAGGTACTGAAATATCAGTTTCAAATTGGCTGAAAATCTGCTAAATGAAGGCATAGGGATTTTGTCAGGCCAAAGGTTCATAATCTGTAGTACACGTACAGATTCAACACATATGGCTAGCCAAATATCTGGTACCATAGCATCTAGTGGGGTGTGCTATAATGATAAACACAGAATGCCGTGTAAGCTGAAAGCACTACGCTGCGTAGCATCGAATTGTTTACCACAAGAGGTAGAGGTAAGGAAGTGGATGAACGGATATCATATCATCAGGTCCTTTCCAAACGATAGGCATTGGAAAACGAATGCGAAGTCCAATGGTTACCTACTCCAACAAGGTCTGAATGTTCGGTGCCATTCTTATGGTTCTCGTAGTGGCAGTGAAACTACAGAGTGCAATATTCCTGAAGATGGCAACAATCCTTACAGGTACACACACACACATCCGCACACAAACGAATAATCTGTCAGAATCCATGTACCTTTGTTAGCATGAAAAATAAAGATAATATTGAGTACTTTGTCTGTATTTTGTTTCGTTACACTGAACTCATGCAATACATATTATTGTAAAGCTAACGCCTGCTATCATAATCCTTCGTCCTATTTTTTTGACTTGTAATATTACACTCAGTCAGCTGAAGACTAAGAAACAATTTCAGTGTCAAAGAAGACTTCCTCTAGTTTTATATAGTAGTTTTCATGATTTTCAGAAATGTCTAGTTTCTTCCAACATAAACTGAAGTTCTGTACCAGAATTCTAAAATCATATAAGGTAAACTGCACATGGTCATTAAGCAGATATAGTTCGTCATTTTTAGTTCCATATTCTTAATCTTCTGTTGCAGGGATTTTGATGAGCAAACAAGAGGAATGTCACATTTTTCAGATAGTCAAGTTGCAGCTCAGGAAAAAACACTATATTCTACTCAAGGGCTGTCTAAAGCGTGCCAATTTGTCTACAATGATGCAAAGTTTGTGAATGAAAGAGCTCAGAGTGATATTCTTTTGCTTTCACGGTACTCTTGTTCCCTGTGCATCATTGATATTCCCTCATGTAATTGTTTTCCTTGGTAGAAACAATGTATTTATTTGTATTGCTATTCTGAATTTTGATATCTGAAATCCTTTTACTCTTAGTGGCATCACAAGGTTGAACAAACGTGCATCTAAGGATGTTGCTGTATTAGGGTTGGGGTTTCTCAAGCTTGATGGTACATGCTCTTTCACATAACAAGCTATAAGTTTTTCCTTCCATAAGATTTAATTCCTCATCTAAATGTAAGATTGCCTGAAAGCTCGTGCAAGGAAGGACACCCGAAAGATTGATAACAGTGTGAAGGAACGGGCAGCCCACCTAACCAATTTTGCTAGAGTATGTATTAGATCTGTTCGTATGGAATGTTTCATATGCCATCTATGTATTATATTGGTTCCGTTATACTTCTAATATGTTAATTTGACCTCTGTACATAATCAGATATTGAAGGAGCGAGCTCATTCAGACTTGAAGAAAGCAGCAGATCAACATTGGAGTGATGGTGCTTTGGAGGTAGGTCTGTACAAATTCTTTCTTCACTCATTTTGTAGGAAGTAGTTAATAGACTTAAGTAACATACATTTCTCATTCATACTGTCGATAAAGCTGCACCCATATCTATGTCATTGTAGTACCCGTTTAAATTGCTTAATAACCATGCTAATATGCTATTAGTATGTTACTGTTTAATCCATGGTTTCATGCTGATCTAATACAACAGCTATTTGCAAACCCAGGCAGATCTGCGACGAGCTGACATGGTTGTTCGACGACGTGCCATGGAGGATGCTTTCATGGCTTTAAAGGTAGCTTAATTAAGTGTCCATATAGCTCTAATGTCTTTAAATCCTGTGGGTTTCATCACACAGTGACGTTTAATATCATAGTAGGGTAAATCCATCAGTGCCCACTGATGCCTCCTTATACTTGCTAATTTTCCTCATTAATCATTATTAGATGTACTAATGACAATATATACTGAAAAATCACAATTAGCTAATGCAACATTGAATGAGATATCTAACATAGTTACAACATACTCCAATATAATTGCGCCAGCCCGGGTCTTGAACTCAAGACCTCTTGGCTCCGATACCATGTAGAAGTGCATGCTCTAGCCAATGCAACCAAAAGACCGATCTGATGGAAAAGACTAGGCAGCACATTATACGTCAACATATTAGGAAAGCAACTTATCTTTATTGAAGGCCCAAGGGGCATATATATATTACCCAAGACTTGAGGTGCAAGGAAACTAAACATAGACTAATAAGGACTCCTAGACCAATACTAATACTCCTTAACACCCCCCCTCAAATGCAAAGCGTATGCAATAGCATTGCATTTGAAGAAGTGTAATACTAAAAAAAATGATAATCCAAATCCGCGTCTTGAGAGTGTCGTTGTAGCATGAAGAGTCTTCAAAACCTGTCGAGTCGCCAAAGGGGATAACGAAGAGATGGCACATCAGAGGAAGACACCGCACCAATAGAAGATACAATAGAAGTATCAAGAGAAGATGGGTTGTCAAAAGAAGATGGCCATCAAGAGAAGAAGCATTGCTTAAAGAATCATGGCCCATGAAAACCGACGGCGAAAGAAACTCGGCGGCAAGAGAATGAGCTTAGATCAACAATGCAAAGAGAGGCCACAGAAATCCTATAGAGAGGACAATGACCAGAAAAAGGCTGACGGACAAAAGTTTGGTGGACTCGCATGACATGAGAAACACAAAATATCAACGGATTTGGTGGACACAGCAGAAAACAAGGAAGGTAAAATCTAGGAAGCATACACGACACAAAGATGCAAAATCCATCGTGTATGCAGAAGACATTGGACTCCTTTTTTTTGTTGTTGAAATCAAGATGGGAACGGAAAGACAGCAGCTAGTATGCAGGAGCGAACTCAGCAGCAAAGCAGCAGCTATAGCACAGCAGCCTGAAACGCAGCAGCACGCACATCGATCTGGAGCTGGACGAGGTAACCCGATCTGGCGCACAGGTGCGAACGCAGCACAGTAGCCAACCAGGCGAGGCGGGCTTTGATCCATGCAGGCGATCACGGCTGTGCAGGCGCACGTCATGGGCGCACTCGTCACCAGTTTGGATCCAGCGAAGCAGCTGGGCGGCAGGTGCCCCGCGAACGACAGCGGAAGACGAGATCGATCCAGAGAAGAATAGATCGACCGAGAAAAAAAAAACTAGTGGATCGTAAGGACGAGTTGCGGCGTCCGGAGACCTAAACCTAGGCTCTAATACCATATTAGGAAAGCAACTTATCTTTATTGAAGGCCGAAGGGGCATATATATATTACACAAGACTTGAGGTGCAAGGAAACTAAACATAGACTAATAAGGACTCCTAGACCAATACTAATACTCCTTAACACTCCCTCCGTCCCAAAATAAGTGTCTTCAGCTTAGTACAAATTTGTACTAGAGCTAGTACAAAGTTGAGACACTTATTTTGGGACGGAGGAAGTACAAGTTAAATAAAGTGTAATTGGCAATGGATTATTATTATTTTTTCTTTTCGAAAAGGAGGACATCCCCCGGCCTCTGCATCAGAATGATGCATGCAGCCATTTTATTTAACTGAAGATCCAAAACAAAGTCTTAAGTTGAGTAAAGGCTCACAGAAGGAGCATAAAATGAACAAAGATAAAACAAAAACTGCCACAACCGGCGAAAAATAGGCCCAGATGACTAAACACCTATCCTATTATTGGATCGCCATCCAAACCGGTTGTAGATAACCCATGGTACCATCTCCCATCAGTTGCACCCAATAGGCAAAAGCTCCCTCGAGTCCGCATGAGTGAGTAACGACCACATACGGATCCATGCAGTGGCTCTATATATAACCTGCAAAAAGTTGATGAAATTTTTCCTATTAAAGATGATATCATTTCTGCAGTTCCATATAGCCCAAAGTAGTGCGCATATCCCTATCCCAATATGTCCTGCAGTATTTGATTCCACTCCGGTTAGCCACGTCCCAAATAACGTGTCGATACTAATTGGAGGGCTAACGTTGAAGGCTATATGTATCGTGCGCCAAAGTAGTTTGGCCAGAGGACAATCGAGAAAGAGGTGTTTTATGGTTTCATTCTGATCACAAAAACAACATCGTGAACTACCCACCCATCTTCGCTTGATCAAGTTCTCCTTGGTTAAAATCACTTCCTTGTGTACAAACCACATGAAGATTTTGATTCTTAACGGAACTTTAACCTTCCATATGTGAAGTGATCTTGTTATTGGCCCAGAGTTAATTAAGTCTAAGTACATATATTTCACCGTTAACCTACCATTCGTGGATAATTTCCAGTGGATGGTATCTGGCTGGTGAGAGAGTTGAACATCCATCAACCTACGCATCAGATGAAGTCAAGAGAGCCAGCATTCCCCCAATAAGTCCTCCTGAACTGAATGTTTAGTGGAACCGACTGTAATACTGTAGCTGCGTAGGCCTCCTTACGTTGTACAATATTATATAGTGTGGGATACTGTAGGGCTAAAGGCATCCCCCTAACCATGTGTCTTCCCAGAATCTAGTACCGTTGCCATTACCAACATTAAACTTCACCCTCTAAAAAAAGGTTTCTTTCGTCTTCATTAACCCCTTCCAGAAAGGCGAGTCATTAGGTCTTAAAGTAACCTGGGCCAATGTCTTAGATTGTACGTACTTATTACGCAAAATTTGTACCCATGTACCCTCGGTCTCAACAAACAACCTAAATAGCTTTTTGCTAAGTAGGCATCTATTTTTAACCTCTAAGTTGTCAACCCCTAATCCACCTTGGTCTTTGGGTCTGCAAATTATATCCCATCTGGACAATCTGTATTTCGTTTTTACTTCATCACATTGCCAGAAAAAACGAGATCGATAAAAATCTAATCTTTTCCGTACCCCAACTGGCACTTCAAAGAAAGATAAGAGTAACATCGGCATACTAGTTAGAACTGAATTTATCAACACTAGCCGGCCCCCATATGACATAAGCTTGCCCTTCCAGCAGCTTAGTTTTTTCTCAAATCGATCTTCAAGGCACTTTCACTCCTTATTCGATAATTTCCGATGGTGAATTGGTATCCCTAGGTACGAGAATGGTAGGGAACCCATTTCACATCCGAATAGTTATCTATACGCTTCTTGTTCTTCTTTGGCCCTCCCAAAACAGAACAATTCACTCTTGTTAAAATTAATTATCAGTCCCGACAATTGTTCAAATAGGCAAAGTACTACTTCATGTTTCTAGCCTTTGCGAGATCATGTTCCATGAATATAATAGTATCATCAGCGTACTGTAGTATGGATACTCCCACATCCACAAGATGCGGAACTAGTCCTCCTACTTGTCCATTCTCCTTAGCCCGACCGATAAGGACTGCCAACATATCTGCTACTATGTTGAACAGAATAGGAGACATCGGGTCTCCCTGTCGTAAGCCCTTGTGCGTCTGAAAATAATGACCTATGTCATCATTCACTTTAATTTCAACACTACCTTCTTGAATGAAGGTGTCGACCTATTTCCTCCAGGCATCGTCAAACCCCTTCATGCGTAAGGCCTACTGGAGGAAGGGCCATTTGACCTTATTGTACGCTTTCTCGAAATCCACTTTGAAGATAACCCCATCAAGTTTCTTTGAATGGATTTCGTGTAGAGTTTCGTGTAAGACAACCACCCCTTCTAGGATGTGTCTCCCCGGCATGAACGCAGACTGTGTTGGGTGCACCACCGAATTGGCAATCTGCGTCAGCCTGTTCATGGCTACCTTAGTGAAAATTTTGAAACTCACACTGAGTAGGCAAATCGGCCTGAACTGCTCAATGCGCACAGCCTCCTCCTTCTTTGGCAACAACGTTATTGTTCCAAAGTTTAGGTGAAAAAGTTGTAGGTTGCCGTTAAATAATTCATGGAACATAGGCATGAGGTCATCCTTGATGATATGCCAGCATCTCTTATAAAACTCTGCTGGAAAACCATCTGGACCAGGAGCCTTATTGTGTTTCATTTGTGTGACTGCCTCAAACACCTCTTTCTCAGTAAACGGAGCAGACCATATCTCATTCTTGTCTGTGCTAAGCTGGGGTACGTCCCCAACCGCGGACTCATTATATACTGAGCCTGCATTCAGGATAAAAATTTAGAATGAAATAACACTAAATCAATTATCTTCAGTTTTGCAAACACGTTGTATAATTTCTCAGCCTTTGCTTACGCAAGCTTGCAGCTTTTACTAAATCAATTAATATGGCATTCTAACACTATCTTACTGTTGAGGGAATAACTAAAGTTATACCGGGGTCCCACCTAAGTCTTACATAGCAATCCACGTGGCCGGTCAACAAAAAACAAAAGCAGTCAACACAAGTCAGGGAGGTCAACAAAAGTCCAAGCAAGCTACCATGGCTCCAGACAAGCTACTCTGGTCAACAAAAGTCAAAGAAAGTCTTTATGGTCAACAAGTCAAAAGAAGGAGAGCACATATAAGAACAAGTCAAAGATGAAGGCAAAAGACCAAAGAAGCCCAAAGCCCAAGCAAGAAAGCCTTCATATGGTTGACAAAATCTAACTTCCATGGGCTACAACTCCCCTCCTAGCCCAACTAGGAGCCCATGGACTCATGGACCAAAGATCACCTCGTTCTACCCTCCCACCTCTTTTCAAGCGTAGCATCGGTTATTTGTCAAGGACCCATAGGCTATATAAGCCCCTGCATGGGCATGTAAATCATTCACTCCCACTTGAATAAACTCAAGAGGAGAGTGACTCTCCCACCTTCCTAGAGCCCGACTTGGCCAGAGGACGGGAATCAGAGTCGGAGGGACTTGGTAAGGCTTGGACTACTGGGAGTCATGGAACTTCGAAAGCGGAAACACTAAGTGTTATGTGCGTTGAGCACCACTCTCGACGACTTCCTCATAGAACATAGGTCACGCTCCAACGACGACATGAATGGTTGGCATTGGGCACCGGTGCAAACCCAACCAATGCATGCAGTTTTGATCGCCAACCAGTCAATCAGAGAGGTGGGGACAATGGGAATCTTTCCCTCCACATGACCATTTGACCTAGAACCGCTGATATGGCACGAAGATTTTAGCCCCAGCGCCCAATTGCCGCAATACGGTTAAGGAGGCGTGTAGTGAACCATGCCTCCGTGCAAAATCCGAGCCTTGCAAGCTGTGGGCATTCACACCTAGCCCTGGATTCCAACCGCATGCGTAGATGTGACAGAGTAACGTTGGGTCATTCTCTCTCTCGCAGGAATTTCACACCTAGCCCTAGAAGCGACCTATTTGGGTCTCCCAGGCGGCATTCGGGATTCGGGATTCCAACCGCATGCCTAGATGTGACAGAGTAGTGTTTTTTTCTGAACGGACCAGCTGATGGCTGGCATATATTGATTTCATAGCAGGAAGCAGGCGGGAAAAAACAATAGGTGGTGTTCGATCGAGTGATCAAGGAGGAAAAGAGAAGAAATGAAAAACAAAATTAGCCGGGGGCTAGACTAGCAAGCTAATCCCTCAGGGAGGGTCCCAAAATGGGTGCTCTAGGTGGACTGCTCCTGCTTGGCGCCATAATTCGAAAGTTCTTCTGATGCTCGCCATGGCTTCAGTCAGGTTTGCTATCTTATGTCTGAAGGTGCACTCGTTGCGCTGCTGCCAAATGTCTCCCAGTACCAAGATGATCATTGTCCTGACTCCCTTCTTGTGCTCGGGTCTTGCTCCGTTTAGCATCTCGGCTATGATCTCCACAACTTTGTTCTTGTGCTGCCAAATTGTGGGATGCATGGTATTGCATGCGTTTCCTTGAGCCGTTCTTGCCCAGATTGTAGATGAAAAGGGGCATTGCCAGAACAGGTGTTGCGAGGTTTCCAGATTTCTGAAACAAAGCTGGCAGAAATACTCATTTGGCCATCCTCTTCTCTGGAGCCGGTCATTGCACCGTAATATGTTCTTGAGGAGTAGCCAGACCATAAATTTTAGCTGGGCCGGTGCCCAAACTTGCCAGGGCATCTTTCTGAAGTTAGTCTTGATCATCCCTTGGAATTGGCAGTTGTATGCCGAGCTGGTGGAGAAGGATCCCGAGGCCGTGTGCTTCCACTGAATTGTGTCTCGCACTTGGTTGTTTAGACTTAAGTTTCTCGAGATGAGCCATCTGCTCAGGCGGATCACCTATGACCGTCTCGTGGAAGCGCGGGAACTGCGGCCAGAAGCTTTCAAATTTGAATTGGGCGCGACGGCGGGGAGCAGCTGCATCAGCAAGGAGCAGAGGGCAGTGGTCAGAGCACGCCGTGGATGCGACCATCAGCATGCTTGAGGGGAACAGGTCTTCCCAGCTGCAGTTGCGGAAGAATTTGTCGATGTTGATGAGCGTCGGGTTCTCGCGAAGCGGTGATTCTTGCACTTAATTTCTTTCAGGCCGGCGTTGTCGATGGCACGCCTAAACATGCCCATGATCCGGTGGTTCAGATGATGGTTGTTCTTGTCCCTTGCCTCGTAAATGAGGTTAAAATCTCCGTTGATGGGCCATGGATCAGATGGTGGGTGGGCCGTTCTAGCTAACTCGGCGAGGAAAGCAGTTTTTCTAGCGTCGTCTGCTGGGCCGTACACAGTCGTGAGCCAGAAGCTTTTGGATTGCCGGAGGAGTGTCACTTTTGCAGTGATCATGAATTTGCCTACAGCATGCGATGCAATGCTGACTAGGTCCCTGTTCCAGAAGATAGTAGCTCCACCGCGGGAACCGATCGCAGGGAGGAAGACACATTCAGCCAGAGCAGCGCCACCGATTTCCTTGACGATGCTCGGTGACCAGATATCTATCTTAGTTTCCTGCAAGCACATGATTGCTACTTTGTTCGCTGTAACTACCTCGCAGATCGCCGCGCGTTTCGCCGGCTGGTTAAGGTCGCGGACATTCCACGACATGATCGGGTAGAAGCTTTCACTCATTTGGAAACAATGGTTGCTCCGGTGACTGAAAGATTCTAAATGGCCTCAGGCCCAGTACAATCACAACCCAACTAGCAGGGGCACGCCGGCGTCCACCAATAGCGCCCAACTCACGCCGGCGAGAAGCAGTCCACTCTAGTGAAACAGAGGAAAGGAAACCTAACTCTACCCGGCAACACGCCGGCCGCCACCGGAGACTATAACATAGGTGTACTAACATGACTAAACAGTGGCCGCGGCGGCTGCTCCCTCAGGCCCTGCAAGGCCTGCAGCGACGAGGAGGGAGTCCTTGTCGAGACGCGTCAGCTTGGCGATGACGGCGATGTCGTTGTCGGTGAGCGGCTCGTCGAAGCGACGGATGAGAGCGTCCGCGACCTCCTTGGTCATCTTCTCCTTTGGCCCGAGCAGCTCGAGCTCCTTGGCGATGCAGAGGGAGGCACGCTACGAGACCAGCATCTTGGAGGTGCAGGCGGCCTAACGAGCGCTCTGCCTGGTACGAGCCGTAGCCACTCGTGACTTGGATGGTGCAGAAGGGCGGCGTGGAGGGGCGTTGGCGATGATCGGCGCAGGGGCGTCGAGGAACAGGCGGCGAGTGGCTGGGGGAGGGCGCTTTCTTCATTGTCGTTGGCGATCTCGAGCTGGCAGACGCGGGTGGTGACCGCGTCGAGCTGCATCTCCATCGTGCAGGCAGCCATGGGGGCGCATCTGTTGAACTGACCGGAGGCCTGGGGGTGGCGGCGAGTGTGGGACCAAACGCGTCCAGCTGTGCCTCTATCTCGGCGTCCACCATCTGCGTGCCACTGTCGAAGTCCAGGGGAGCTGCAACCGCGGCGTCAGCAGCGGCTTGGACGTCCATCGCCGAGTTGTTGACGATCACCGACGCGAGGATGGTCCGCCTTGCCTCCCTGAAGAAGTCGTCGACCGGGTCCTTCCCTTTGATGCTGTTGCTGGCGTCTTCTGCCGCCCCCGACCCCGACGTCGCCCGTGGCGAACGGGGAGCGGACGGCCGGCGTTGGCGTTGCTGATCGTCGCCCGTTGACGGCCTTCTACCGCCCGTACGGCGGCCGTGCGCGTTCTTGTGGTGGCGCCTGGTAGGAGGGGAGCGACTGCGGTGACGCGGGGCGGGCGCCGGCACCGGCAGGGTCAGCGTGCGTCCCCGGCGCAGCAGGGCGTCCTTCCAGGATTGGCGCCCCCCCTCCAGCTCCACCCGCGTCGTCGTGGTCGCGCCCGCCGCGTGGCAGGCCACGACAGCCTAGGTCGGCCACCGGTGCACGCCCAAGGCGCGGGAGGCGATCTCCTCGCTGGCCGTCCTCGACCTCCATGGTCCAAGAGGCAGGGATCACAGCGAATCGGGGCCGGTCGTCCGTGTCGGAGTCGGACGACGGCAGCCCGCTTTGGGCGGAGTGGGAGGAGCGCGGCGATGGAGGCGTCCAATCTTCGACCCTGTCGACGTGGATGAGCATGGTGTAGTCCGTGGTGCCCGGCGGTGGAGCGACGCGCCGGTCGGGCGGCGAGTAGCCCTGCATCTCCTCGACACTGCATCTCCTCGACACGCCGCGCGGCAGGACCCCGAGCATGTGCTTGGTGGGGATGTGGGTGACGTCGTTGGTCCAGACCCAGCAGGTGAACGTCTTCGTGTGGCCGCGCTCCTGCGTCCTGCTGTTGAGGCGGTCGATGCGCACCTTCTTCCCGAGGATCTCCTCGATCCCCTCCAAGGACCAGTACTGCATAGGCACCTTTTCGATGATGACCTGGACGTGAAGTTGGAGCGTGTCGAAGGAGGCGTGGTCGTGCTCATGCCACGGCGCGATGTTGAAGACGGCGTCGTCGACCCTGATGGACCCTCGACGGACGGTGTTGACGTGGTGCGTTGGTTGGCTGAAGATGACGAGGTAGTGCTCCGGGTGGTGAACCGTGACGCGGAGCTGGCTCACCGGGACGGCGAGTTGCGCCTCCAGCGCGTGGCCCACCGCCATGGGGGACGTGGCGTTTACGCCGTCGGCCGCGCACATGGTGACGGCATGGTTGCGCAGGAAGAAGATGGCCTGCTCCGTCGCCGGGGAGGACATGGTCAGCGAGTGGCTCTCTCTGGGGCGGCGCGAGGGGTCGATGTGGCGCTGCATGGCGGGGGTGACGGTGGGCATGGTGGACGCAGCGGGTGGCGGGAAGCAGATGCGCGAGTGGATTGGCGCCGGCGGAGCAGCTGGACCGGGCCTGCTACTAGCACCTCTGGAGCGTGGGTTTTGGGGGCACTGCTTTTCGATGTGCCCAGGCTGCTCGTAGAGGATGCAGTGGATGGGATCACGGCAGTCAGCGCGGCGGTGCTTCTTGCTGAGGCAGCAGAAGCAGCGGCCGTGGAAACGGAAACGGCTTAAGAAGGCCTCGCGAGCGGCATCCGCATTGAAGCCTCTGCGGTGGTCCGGCCGCTGCACCCCGGGGCGCGCCGCGGAGCCCGGCAGATCAGAGGCAGGGCGCTTGCTCTTCTAGTGGCTGACCTCGGTCCATCCACCGTCCATCCCCGAATCGGAAAACTGGACAGCTGGGGGATGGGGCGACGATGATGGATATAAGGCGCTGGGTAGGGCGCGGCGGTGGCTTGGCCGCGCTTGAAGATGGTGGGGGAGTCGACGCCATAAAGGCCCGCCGCGGCCAGCGGCGCGGCTCGCTGCTCACAAGCGTTTCTTGGATAGTTGACAGAGTAATGTTGGGTCGCTCTCTCTCTCTGTCTTGCAGGAATTTCACACCTAGCCCTGGAGGCGACCTATTTGGGTCTCCCAGGCGGCATTCGGGATTCGGGATTCCAACCGCAGGCCTAGATGTGACAGAGTAACGTTGGGTCTCTCTCTCTCTCTCTCTTGCAGGAATTTTCAACAAGTCCGGGGTGACCTTCCAGCAGGAAGATCATGCTGAACTTGGGGACTATTGACAAGGATATGACACTCGAACACTGCCGGCCAGGCAAGGGACTAGCACATCATCTTCGAGTGGGTTATGTCAACCACTCGGGCCCAAGAGCCAGCTGGATGCCGCACCAACTTGAGATGCAAGGCAATGGGAGATCCACACACGCATGACATGGTCCGGCCCGGCCTGGCGGCACGGGCCCACCTTTAGTCTAAACCGAGCCATGTAACCCTAGCTTGACCAGGTATATAAGGAAAGCTAGGGCCTTCTAGGGAGATATCCAAGACACACTAGCCCGTGACCATGAATTTGTAATCCGAGAAACATCTCTCTCCAACGATCTTCTCGATCGGTGACGAGCACTCGAGCAATACAACCTGGGTACATCACTTGTCTGGTGTGCTACCATCTTGATCTGCCACTCTCAGAGCACATCGACAAGTAGCTAGCCAAGAGATTCGCTGTTTATACTTGGCCACTTGGATAATAGTATATGTGATGCCTAGTGACCCTAGTCCGTTTATTCCTATTATATACATGATCACAGCTTACTAATATCTTATGATAAAAGAACAAGGCATTTATTGGGCAAAACAATCACTTATTTAGATCTGGATTATACAAACTAATTTAGTCAATTATCCGTACTTGCCAATTATCATGCAGCTATACATTAATGGCATCCTGTTTATTGATCCTTATACTTGAATGTAATATTATAATATTTAATACAGTTTGTTCGGGATATTCATGACATGATGGCAACCAAACTACAATATCAGTAAGTTTTTCTTATGAATTGTAGATGCAAAGTTCCGTAAAGCAAAATAATGTTTAAGGAGTAACTTATCCCTATTGCATATTCACTATGGATTTGTCTTATTTAAACTGTATGTTTACTCGCAAACTTCCAATGGATGGTTCATTTCCCATGCAAATTTGACAAGGTTCATCACACTGGAGAAAAATGGGAAGATTCTTAAGTTGTTCCCTCGTGAAGTTTCTACTGATCAAATCGCTGCCATAGAGGTTGTATGTTCAGTAACTTGTTACTTGTAGCAGCATGGTCGTTGCTTTGCTAACATGTCCTTAATTTTTTTGTTCACAGGATGCATATCTTAATATGGCATCTGCCTTATCTGAGGCTGATGGTATCGACTACACCAATCCTGAGGAGGTGAACCATGTTTAAACTCATATGTAAAACATGAACTTTGCTATATTCATGTTCCAATAATCTTTTTTCTGTTTATGAAGCTTGAATTATTAGTAGCGGCTCTTATTGACCTGGATGCTATGGATGGGAAAAAGAGTGTTTCCTTGATAGTTGAATGTTCAAGTTCTCCAGATGTTAATACCAGGTGCATAGCAGCATTTTGTGACTTTATTTTACTGCATTTTCCTTTCTTTAATCTAATCTGTAACCAGGTGCTATTTGTAGTTTACGTTCATCTTCTCATAATTAGTTATAACTTTTAGACTAATAAGCTCTTGCAGAATCTCATTGAAACACAAATTTGTCCGTGCATCAAAATATACAATTTCATTTTGGTCACATCACTAGACTCCCACACATGGGTGCCTTACTTACTCTATACGAGAAAGCCCGCCGAAACTAGTTCTGGAGCTGCTTTTACGGTTACAGCGCAAGTTGTTAGGGTGGCCCGATCTTCATGAATTGGAGGCGGATTTAGGAAGAACGTGAGGGAAAACGGGAGGAATCACAAGAAGTACTAGTACTAGTTGATCAGGTAGTACTAAATCTCCATGGAACGAGCGGACAAACGGAGCTTGATCACCTCGTAACTTGAAACCGTGGTGGATGGTGACTTGATTCACGCGTGGGACAGCAGCAACTGCGGCTCGCACACGACTTGACAGCGGCGCACCAAAAAACAATCCGCCTTTGATCCGGTAAACGAGACTAGGCTGGATTTCTGCAGCGGTGCAAAGCGAATCTTCCAGTCGGTCTCGGCGACTTGCAGCGGGCGGCGGCGCACACGACGAGCAACCCTAATTCTCTCGTCTCATTCTCGTATCTGAACCTTGCTTTGTATACCACTTGTTAGATAAAGCGGGAATAAACGAGACACAAGAGCACATGGATTTTTACGTGGAAACCCTTGCGGGAGAAAACCATGGACGCACGAAGGCGCAATCACTATGTTGGAGGAGTATTACAAGCACGAGACGACAGACCGTCGTTAGGTGTGACTACATGGGGTATAGATGAGGGCAATACATGAGAGTCCTTGGAGGACAAGTAAGCAAGTTGTACTCATATGCGTCGGTACAACCGCAAAGGCCCACACTGTCTGTACTACGTCTAGTCCAATACGGTAGAATTTGGATAATTTAACAGTGTGCTCTACCTTGATAGTGCCGGTGTCACTATGCCACTAGAGCTTGTCTGGTTGAGGACGGCACTTGTACTCGAAATACAACTTGGAGCAAAGTTCTTCACTTGCCAAGCTGTGGCAACTACCATCATCAATGATCACTTTGGTTGTTCTTCCATTGGTGCCGGCCTTGGTATGGAAGACGTGACATCGTATATCATTATCATCTTGTTGTTCAAGAATTAAGATCTTGGAGACAAGGAGAGCTGGGCTCGAATCATTCTCACAAAAGACATGAACATCTTTGGCTTTGTTTACTTGTTGATGTTGAGCAACACGTTGCAAAGCTTCCAATTGTCCTTCACTCATAGATTCGTTTTCTTCATCTTCATTGATCACCACAATGCGCTTGGTGGGCACACATAGCACTTCTGCCCACGGCCTTTGCATGTGAAGCACTCAATTTGGCTTGTTTTGTCAGTAGAGTCCCTTGGAGCACTTGCACTTGGTGTAGTTCCAGGCTTGGAAGAACTTGTAGGAGGGCGACTTGAAGAAGTCGTCGGTGCTTTGCAGCTTGAAGGAGCACCAATAGAGGGTGTAGCTCGAGTATAAGGCGCCATGCTTGGTTTTGCCTGAGAGTTGATGTCATCTTGGACTTGACATTCCTCCTTTGTTGCTTGGTGTACCAACTCAGGCAAGTTGTTGTAGGGTTGAAAGCCCGCAATTTTCTTGATGAGGTGATTAGGGTGCCATTGTTTGCTCATCAAACTCCTTGACATTAGTGTGGATCATTGCTATTTCCATCTCCTTGTGGTACTCTTCAATGGTCTTGGTCCCTTGCTTGAGAACTTGGAGCTTCTTGAAGAGGTCGCGTCTATAGTGTGTGGGCACAAATCTTGCTCTCATGACTTGCTTCTTCGCATCCCAAGTGGCAATGGGGGTTTCTCTTTTCTCTTGTCGAAGTTCTTGTACTTGTCCCACCATATGAGTGCATTCTCGTCGAACTCGAGGGAGGCCATGGCAATCGCCTTCGGCTTGTCGAAGTCGTGGACTCGAAGATCTTGTCCACCTTGAGGGCCCATGATATGTATTCCTCGGGTCAATGCTGCCGGATAACTTAGTCATTGTGAACTTGAGCTTGCCAAGACTTTCCTCTGCTTCATGATGGTTGCGAGGTTAACGTTGTTCTTGTTATGGAGACGGTGGTTTTTCTTCATGCTCTTCATTGTGCAGTTGGCCATCAATGCAAGGTGCATTGCCCATGCGTCGCATCTTGTGTCGTTGCTCAAGGCAAAGCTTCGCCCTCTTGTCTGCTTCTCTTGCTTGATGGATGTGCTCTTCATATTCGTGTTTTTGAGCACGAAGAGCTTGATGCACTTGATTTTCTTGATTGGCTTGACGAGCTTCTTCTCGGTGGTGCGCATTGCGTTCTTCATCCTGTAGGTGACACTCTTCTTGTTGATGGCGCCTTTATTCTTCGTGACGCATTTGGCATTCACGGTTTTTATTCACACGTTGCTCTTGAGTTTCACAGTGTCCTCGTTCACGTTCTAGGATTCGGTCTTGTAGTCTGTTGCCGCGAGGAGGGTTTGGAGCACGGGAGGGCTATGAGGTCTTCCTGGTCATGGTGAGACGGGTTTGAACTTGAGCCGTATGGTAGCTTGGAGTGAGCCTTTTCTTTGTATGGATCTACAAATAGCAATTAAAATGAATAAGTAGATTGCTGGAATTACTGCAGGAAAGGACAGAGTTTACTAGTTGACTCACAAATTCAAATTCATCCCAATTCCTCTCACAATTGGATAAAGAAGAACAAAGATTAACAATATGATTTGCGAACCTTTGTAGCTCAGTGGCCCGACCACTGAGCTGTGTTGTGTTCTCTACTATTTTGGTGTTATATGTTGAAATAGCAATTATTTTCGTTTGCTCCTTGTAGGAAAGCTTTGGCTAATGCATTGGCTGCAGCTCCATCCATGTGGACCCTAGGGAATGCTGGGATGGGCGCATTACAGGTTAGCATAAATCCCTCATCTGTTATAAAAAAGGAGAACCATATAACTGTTGGGTTCTTCATGTCTGAATTTCTTATACGTGGCTTGAACCACTGAGATCCCTAATCAATCTGTGCTCTGTTACTCTGTCAGATTGTAAATAGGTGATGTTCCGGACATTTGGCACGACATGCAATTTTGAGTAAATTTACTCTTTTTTTCCTGAAGAAAACACAAAACATGCATCTCGAGGCATTTGATAGAAACACTAGAGTTACAACTTTACAAGTCTATATGACTAGACCAAAACAACAGCTACTCAAATTAATGTGGGCATGTGAATCAGAGGCTAATCTAATACTCCTTCCGACCCATATTACTTGTCGCTGGTTTAGTACAGTAATATGGATCCAAGGGAGTAGAATATTTATGCCCCCGTCGCAACCCATAGGCAATTATCTAGTTCTCTTTTAAGATGTCATCTATTCTTACGCTTCTCCACCATGAAAGCTTCAAGTCATTGGATCTATTTGTACCTATTTGTACGCTTTTCCACCATCAAAGCCCCATCCCTTTCAAAGGGAAGCCCTGTCTATATAATTCTCACTTATCATTACATGAGCTGTAGTTATTGGTTTTACTTTGGAAAGTCAAGTTGTTTTTGTGTTTTCCTTTAAATATCGAAAATGATAAGTACCTGACGTCAGGTACGAGCACATGGCAAATCAAATGTTTTCGATGGCAATTCTAGTGATGCAAGGATGGCAAGTTAGTTGACACACAATTTTCTGTTAAAAAATAAACTGAAGCACGAAGTTGGCATGCCAACTAAAGTTGATATCCTCGTGTCACTAAACTTGCCACCGAAATCGTTTGATTTGCCATGTGCTCGTACCTGACGTTCGGTGTTATCAGATTCCTTAAGTATTGGTCGACCCTTCTTTTAACTGCAGAGATTGGCTCAAGATTCCAATCCCGCTGTAGCTAGCTCTGCAGCAAGAGCCATTGGCGAACTCAGAAAGCAGTGGGAGCTTGAAGAGGGTGACAGTCTGAGGTTTGTCATGAACCAAAACTTGATTTCCGAAGAGACTGACAGCGAGAGTTGAGTAGCAGATGATATCACCACGTGAGGTGTAAATCAGATGAATGACTCAACACGTACAGACTGTAATAGGAACCGAAAAATGTGTAACTGAGTCGACTGCATTTCTCTGTGTTACGTCGCAGCATAAAATGTGCTGCTTGTTAACTACCTCACGAGAAGGCATGTCAAGGTACCTGGTAAGTGCTAAACAAATGTGAAGTGGTGTAATGCGAACTCATTTCCTCCGACCCAATTATTATATACTCCCTACGTCCCATAATATAAGAGCGCATTTCCTCCGACCCAATTATTATATACTCCCTACGTCCCATAATATAAAACGCTCTTATATTATGAGAATGAATTTGGCTAGAGGTCTTGCAAAGTCATCCTTTTTATTTATGTTTGCAATTTCTTTTGAGAGAAAAAATAGGACTCTGCTGCATTTTTTATTGATTTCTAAATAAATGGTACAAACTATATTTACAAAACCAAAAAAACTTATAAAGAAAAAGCTTTTGCGAAGGAAACAATATTTTTCTTGAAAAGTAAGATTACTCCGGCCTCTGCATCAAAATGGCAATGTAGTTCGATACAAGTTCGCAAATTGAGCTAAAATAAAATAAAAGCCACAATCGGCAATAGGACAAGATGACTATGCAGCTATCTTGTTGTTGGACTGCATTCAAACCGGCTATAGGTATCCCGTGGTATCGTCTCAATGGTTACGCTCATAAGCCATATGCTCCTTGTCTTCTGCACGCACGGCTGAGTAACGACCACGTATGAATCTAGCCAGTTGCCCGGTAGATGACCTGCAAAAATTTTGTGATGTTTTGTTTATTAAAAGTAGTGTCATCTTGACAATTTGATATAGTCCAAAGTAATGCATACATTTCGACTCGAATATGCGCCGATGTTTTGGGCTCTACCCCATTTAGCCAAGTCCCCAATAAAGTGTCAATGCTATTAGGAGGACGGACATTAACGGCCACATGTATTGTACGCCACAGTAAGTTGGCTAGTGGGCATTTCAGAAAAAGATTGGGTGGATTCATCTTGATCACAGAAACAACAATGTTTACTACCCTCCCAACTATGCTTCGTCAAGTTGTCCTTAGTCAAGATCAATTCCTTGTGAATAAACCACGTAAAGACCTTTATTTTTAAATTCACTTTAATTTTCCAAATGTGAAGCGACTTTGGGATTGGACCAGTGTTTATAAAACCTATATACATAGATTTCATGGAGAATACCTCTGACACCAAAAGTTTATAGTGTAGTGTATCGGGCTCATCAAAAAAGTTAACATCTATCAACCTAGGCACAAGATGTAGCCATCTATCCCATTGTTTCCCCACTAGGGATCTCCTGAACTGAATTTTTGAGGGAATTGATCCTGATACTGTACTTACGAAAGTGTCCTTACATTGTACAATATAAGGGTTGAATATTGTATGGCCAGTAGCCTCGCACCTAGCCATGTATCTTCCCAAAACCTAGTAGTATTAGTGTTCACTACAAAAAATTTGGTTCTATTGGAAAATGCAACCTTTGTTCGCATCAACTCCTTACAAAAAGGTGAATCATTCGGCTGCACCATTACTTGTGCGAGGGTCTTGGATTGCAAATACTTTTTACGCAATAATTGTATCCACACACCCTCCTCTACTGATAGGTTGTATAGCCATTTACTGAGCAGGCATATGTTCTTTGCCTCAAGGTTTTCAATCCCTAAACCCCCTTGGTCCTTCAGCCTACAAATTATATCCCACTTGGCCAAACTGTACTTGGATTTAGTCTCATCGCTTTGCCAGAAAAATCATGATTAATAAAAGTCCAACCTTTTTCGTACCCCCATAGGTACTTCAAAGAAGGACAATAGGAACATCCACATACTTGTAAGCATGAAATTTATCTGAACTAGCCTACCTCCATAAGACATAACCTTGCCCTTTCAGCGGCTTAGTTTCTTCTCAAATCGATTCTCTATGCACTTTCATTCTTTGTTGGTTAGTTTTCGGTGATGAATTGGGATTCTCATATAACTAAACGGAAGAGACCCCAAAATCACATGAAAACAAATGTCTATAATTTTCCTATTCTTCCTTGGTGTGCCCAATGCATAACAGTTCGCTCTTGTTAAAATTGATCTACAAACCTGACAGTTGTTCGAAAAGACACAAAACCAGTTTCAAATTTGTAGCCTTTGCCAAATCATGTTCAATGAAAATAACTGTATCATATGCGTATTTTAGTATGGACACCCCACCATCTACAAGATGAGGGATGGGCCCACCCACCTGACCATCCTCTTTGGCTCGACCAATGAGAACCGCCAACATATCATTCAACAATATTAAACAGGTAGGAGACATCTGATCCCACCGTCATAGTCCCTTTTGTGTCTGGAAATAATGGCATATGTCATCATTTACCTTGATCCCTATGCTGCCTTTTTGTAGAAAGGATTCGACCTGCTTCCTCCAAGCCGCATCAAAACCCTTCATACGCAAAACTTGTTACAAAAATGGCCATTTAACTTTATAATATGCCTTCTTGAAGTCCAGTTTGAAGACAACTCCATCTAGTTTGGTATGAATTTCATGTAAGGTTTCATGTAGAACAACCACACCCTCCAAGATAAGTCGTCTCGTCATAAAAGTCGTCTGTGTCGGGTGCACCACAGTATGTGCAATCTGTGTGAAATGATTAGTACCAACTTTTGTAAAGATTTGAAAGCTCACATTAAGCAGACACATCGGTCTGGAATACTGTAGCGACCCAACCCAAATGGATCGGAGTCTCTGTGCTTAAGTGTCATCCCTAGATCGGTATGCTAGCACATACACAATACTTAATGAAAAATAATAGAGTTCAGTCACACACTTTATTACATCGAGATCCTCAAAAGAGTATTTATTACATAAATATGGTTGAAGGCCATCTAAATAAAATAACCGCAGAAGCATCGAAGGTAGATGAGTCCATCAAACTCCATGGCAAATGCGGAGTGCGGACAACAACCTATCGCACCTTAATCCTCGTTGGAAAACTCTGCAACATGTGACTTTGTAGCCATGTAGGTCGGCTCATGGAATATGCTGGCAAAGTCACACTATAGAATAATAATGAAATTTCTACCTGTATATGCAATATGGCTGGTGGTTCTAAGTTTATTTTTGCGTAGAGCTAATTTTTTCCTACATGAAAATTATTTAAATTATTACTACAAAGTTTATGTCGTTATTGAGATGGTTCCTCCAATTCAAACCAAAACGCAAGTTATTAATAACCCAATTCATTAATTAAAAATATGGTGATGAGATCACTCAATAATTCCACTTCTAGACGGTCAAATTGTCCATAACCTAGGACATGGCTAATCATGATTAGGTTTTACACTCTGCATGGATTTGCGCACTTTTCCTCACAAGACTCAATCATCTCCATGATCGGAACATGACGCCTAACCGGTTGGAGGATACACAATCCTCAAGTGTAACAAGTCTTCAGGTCACGCAGACAGAAAGACTTCAGTGATGCCTAACACTCTTTGGCTCTGGATGTTTTGGGCTTTGTCCTCGCAAGGATCTCTCTCTCTCTCTCAAAGGCTTCCGAGGTGGGTTGCTCTCAAACGACAAAAGCCGTGCACTAACTCTGAGTAGCCACCAATTTATGGTGTAGGGGTGGGCTATTTATAGCCAGGAGGCAACCCAACATGATATGTCCGAAATGACCCTGGGTCACTAAGGAACCGACACGTGTCCAACGATTGGATTTCAAACACACGCGTCAGCTTGGCTTGGGCTACAAGCAAAGCTGACTCATCCAACTCTGGATAGGATTTTCTCTCATTTTCTTCACTCGAAGACATAGGATTTTGGTTGAGCATCACGTCAGTCTTCTGACTTTGTTCACTTTGACCCCACTTAACAGTTCGGTGGTTCCTATGATTCAATAAAGAAGAAAAGGAATCTATGAAAGAAACTATGTCTTCGTACTCCATAGTCTTCAAGTGAATGTCTTCACACGTCATTATCTTCAACGTGAATGTCTTCACGAACCACCATTGTATTCAATGTCTTCATACATTTTTAGGGGTCATCTCTGGTAGGTAAACCGAATCAATGAGGGACCACTACCTGTGTTATCCTGCAATTCTCACAAACACATTAGTTCATCAAGCATGTTTGTCTTCAATACTCCAAAACCAACTAGGATTGTCACTAGATGCACTTACAATCTCCCCCTTTTGGTGATTGATGACAAACTGGTTGAAGTGTTCACGGGGATAAAATTATGTGAAAGTTAAAGAACGTGGGCATTGGCTTCATAAGTTGAAAGAGGCTCCCCCTGAAGATGTGCATATAAATATTTTGCCTATGAATGCAAATGCACATGGCAAGTTTTGCTTTGTGGAGATCTTCTTCAATTCATGAAGACGATTCATGATGCATACACAAATGTAATGAAGATAATGAAATGCATAATGAGAAATGGGCGCCTGCAGAATGACTTTATGTCACATCCCTAGCTTCTAGTGTTGCCTAGTGTTTGCATATTGCTTGCATCATGTTTAACTTTCATGGAAATTTTAAATAGGGATGTTCAAACCCTAGCATAAAAAGGAATTAAAATAGGTTCAACTAAAATATTTCCAGTGAACCCAAATGGCCTTAAAAAATGTTCATCATTTTTGGAAAAATGTTGTAAATAGTAACCAGAGGTGATGCACATTTTTCCATGACACTTTGGATTTTTGAATTAATTCAAAAATATTTGAATTGGAGCTATTTAAATGCTATATATATTTTAGATGCTCGAAAAATGTTGGAAATTAGTAAGGGTCACTGGAATAATTCGGAAGGCACCCATAATTATTTCCAGGATTTACTGAAATGGTTTAGTATTTATTTTAAACGAGAACATACAAAAAAAGTAAAAGGAAACAGAAATGGGAAAAATCTTTACCTTGACTTACCTGCCTGGCAGCCCAGCAGGCGCTCGCCGCACGCGCGCATGGGAGTGATATGTCCATTTTGCAGCACACAACCGACGCCAGTCGTCGTCCTCCTAGCGCCAGGAGGACGAGGGGCACGCGCTCGCCGCACGCGCACATGGGAGTGATACGTCCATTTTGCATCATGCTTTTATATCAATATTTATTGCATTATGGGCTGTTATTACACATTATGTCACAATACTTATGCCTATTCTTTCTTATTTTACAAGGTTTACATGAAGAGGGAGAATGCCGACAGCTAGAATTCTAGGCTAGAAAAGGAGCTAATATTAGAGACCTATTCTGCACAACTCCAAAAGTCCTGAAACTCCACGTGAGTCATTTTTAGAATATATAAAAAATATTGGGCGAAGGAAGCACCAGAGGGGGGCCACCCACCATCCACGAGGGTGGGGGCGCGCCCTACCCTCCTGGGCGCGCCTCCCTCTCTCGTGGGCCCCTGGCAGGCCTCCGGTGCCCATCTTTGGCTATATGAAGTCTTTTGCCCTGAAAAAAATCATAAGCAAGCTTGCGGGATGAAACACCGCTGCCACGAGGCGGAACCTTGGTGGAACCAATCTAGGGCTTCGGCAGAGCTGTTCTGCCGGGGAAACATCCATCCGGGAGGGAGAAATCATCACCATCGTCATCACCATCGATCCTCTCAACGGGAGGGGGTCAATCTCCATCAACATCTTCACCAGCACCATCTCCTCTCAAACCCTAGTTCATCTCTTGTATCCAACCTTTCTTCCAAAACCTCAGATTGGTACCTGTGGGTTGCTAGTAGTGTTGATTACTCCTTGTAGTTGATGCTAGTTGGTTTACTTGGTGGAAGATCATATGTTCAGATCCTTTATGCATATTAATACCCCTCTAATTATGAACATGAATATGATTTGTGAGTAGTTACGTTTGTTCCCAAGGACATGGGAGAAGTCTTGCTATAAGTAGTCATGTGAATTTGGTACTCGTTTGATATTTTGATGAGATGTATGTTGTCTTTCCTCTAGTGGTGTCATGTGAACGTCGAGTACATGACACTTCACCATTACTTGGGCCTAGGGGAAGGCATTGGGAAGTAATAAGTAGATGATAGGTTGCTAGAGTGACAGAAGCTTAAACCCTAGTTTATGCGTTGCTTCGTAAGGGGCTGATTTGGATCCATATGTTTCATGTTATGGTTAGGTTTACCTTAATACTTCTTTTGTAGTTGCGGATGCTTGCAAGAGGGGTTAATCATAAGTGGAATGCTTGTCCAAGTAAGGGCAGTACCCAAGCACCGGTCCACCCACATATCAAATTACCAAAGTACCGAACGCGAATCATATGAGTGTGATGAAAACTAGCTTGACGATAATTCCCATGTGTCCTCGGGAGCGCTTTCCTTTATATAAGAGTTTGTCCAGGCTTGTCCTTTGCTGCAAAAAGGATTGGACCATCTTGCTTCACCTTATTTACTTTTATTACTTGTTAGCCGTTACAAATGACCTTATCACAAAACTATCTGTCACCGATAATTTCAGTGCTTGCAGAGAATACCTTACTGAAAACTGCTTACATTTCCTTCTGCTCCTCGTTGGGTTTGGCACTCTTACTTATCAAAAGGACTACGATAGATCCCCTATACTTGTGGGTCATCAAGACTCTTTTCTGGCGCTGTTGCCGAGGAGTGAAGCGCCTTTGGTAGGTGGAATTTGGTAAGGAAAAATTTATATAGTGTGCTGAAATTTACTGTCACTTGTTACTATGGAAAGTACTCCTTCGAGGGGCTTGTTCGGGGTATATTCACCCCGACCAGTAGAGCAAAGAGTTGCTCCTCAACCTACTGAACCTACTGAAAATGTTTATTTTGAAATTCCTTCGGGTATGATAGAGAAACTGCTACCTGATCCTTTTACAAGAGATGGAACATTGCATCCCGATTTGCACCTAATCTATGTGGATGAAGTTTGTAGATTATTTAAGCTTGCAGGTATGCCCGAGGATGTTATCAAGAAGAAGGTCTTCCCTTTATCTTTGAAGGGAAAGGCATTGACATGGTTTATGCTATGTGATGATACTAGATCATGGAACTACAACCGATTGAAATTGGAATTTCATCATAAGTTTTATCCTATGCATCTGGTTCATCGTGATCGTAATTATATATATAATTTTTGGCCTCACGAAGGAGAAAGCATCGCTCAAGCTTGGGGGAGGCTTAAGTCAATGTTATATTCATGCCCCAATCATGAGCTCTCAAGAGAAATTATCATTCAAAAATTTTATGCTCGGCTTTCTCTCAATAATCGCTCCATACTTCTTGTACTGGATCTTTTATGATGAAGACTATTGAATTCAGATGGGATTTATTGGAAAGAATTAAACGCAACTCTGAAGATTGGGAACTCGACGAAGGTAAGGAGTCAGGTATAACACCTAGGTTTGATTGTGTTAAATCTTTTATGGATACCTATGCTTTTCGTGAATTTAGCACTAAATATGGACTTGACTCTAAGATAGTAGCTTCTTTCTATGAATCATTTGCTACTCATGTTGATCTCCCTAAGGAGAAGTGGATTAAATATCATCCTCCCATTGAAGTAAAAGTAGTTGAACCTATTAAAGTTGAAGAAAAGACTATCACTTATAATGTTAATCCTATTGTTCCTACCGCTTATATTGAGAAACCACCTTTCCCTGCTAGAATAAAGGATCATGCTAAAGCTTCAACTGTGGTTCACAAGAGTAATACTAGAACACCCACACCCTCTGAGAAAATTAGATTTGAACCTAGTATTGCTATGATTAAAGATCTCTTGTCTAATAATATTGATGGGCATGTTATTTACTTTTGTGATGAAGCTGCTAGAATTGCTAGACCCGATACTAAAAATAAACATAGACCTGTTGTAGGCATGCCTTGTATTTCTGTTAAAATAGGAGATAATTGCTATCATGGCTTATGTTATATGGGTGCTAGTGCGAGTGCAATGCCTCATTCTTTATATGAAGAAATTATGCATGATATTGCACCTGCCGAGATAGAAGGTATTGATGTTACAATTAAGCTTGCCAATAGAGATACTATTTCACCGATTGGGATTGTTAGAGATGTTGAAGTCTTGTGTGGGAGAGTTAAATATCCTGCTAATTTTCTTGCTCTTGGTTCCCCACAAGATGACTTTTGTCCCATTATATTTGGTAGACCGTTCTTGAATACTGTTAATGCTAAGATAGACTGCAAAAAGGATATTGTTTCTGTTGGTTTAGGGGGTATGTCTCATAATTTTAATTTTGCTAAATTTCGTAGACAACCCCATGATAAAGAATTTCCTAGTAAAGATGAAATTGTTGGTCTTGCTTCTATTGTCGTGCCTCCTAATGATCCTTTAGAACAATATTTGTTAGACCATGAAAATGATATGTTTATGAATGAAAGAAGGGAAATAGATGAAGTATTCTTTAAACAGGGACCTATTTTGAAACACAACTTGCCTGTCGAAATCCTAGGGGATCCTCCTCCACCCAAGGGTGATCCCGTGTTTGAGCTTAAACCATTGCCTGATACTCTTAAATATGCTTATCTTGATGAAAAGAAGATATATCCTGTTATTATTAGTGCTAACCTTTTAGAGCAGGAATAAGAAAAATTATTGAAAACTCTGAAGAAGCACCGTGCTGCTATTGGATATACTCTTGATGATCTTAAGGGCATTAGTCCCACTCTATGCCAACACAAAATAAAATTAGAGAAAGACACTAAACCGGTTGTTGATCACCAACGACGGTTAAATCCTAAGATGAAAGAAGTGGTAAGAAAGGAAATACTAAAGCTTCTTGAGGTAGGTATAATCTATCCCGTTGCTGATAGTCAGTGGGTAAGTCATGTCCATTGTGTCCCTAAGAAGGGAGGTATTACTGTTGTTCCTAATGATAAAGATGAATTGATACCACAAAGAATTGTTACAGGTTATAGAATGGTAATTGATTTCCACAAATTAAATAAAGTCACTAAAAAGGATCATTACCCTTTACCTTTTATTCATCAAATGCTAGAAAGATTATCCAAACATACACATTTTTTCTTTCTAGACGGTTATTCTGGTTTCTCTCAGATACCTGTGTCAAAAGAGGATCAAGAAAAGACCACCTTTACTTGTCCTTTCAGTAATTTTTCTTATAGACGTATGCCTTTTGGTTTATGTAATGCACCTGCTACCTTTCAAAGATGTATGACTGTGATATTCTCTGACTTTTGTGAAAAGATTGTTGAGGTATTCATGGATGATTTTTCTGTATATGGAACTTCTTTTGATGATTGCTTAAGCAACCTTGATTGAGTTTTGCAGAGATGTGAAGAAACTAATCTTGTCTTGAATTGGGAGAAGTGCCACTTCATGGTTAATGAAGGTATTGTCTTGGGGCATAAAATTTCTGAAAGAGGTATTGAAGTTGATAAAGCTAAAGTTGATGCTATTGAAAAGATGCCGTGTCCAAAGGACATTAAAGGTATAAGAAGTTTCCTTGGTCATGCTGGGATTTATAGGAGGTTCATTAAAGACTTCTCAAAAATTTCTAGGTCTCTGACTAATCTCTTACAAAAAGATATTCCTTTTGTCTTAGATAATGATTGTGTAGAAGCATTTGAAATACTTAAGAAAGCTTTGATTTCCGCGCCCATTGTTCAGCCACCTGATTGGAATTTACCCTTTGAAATTATGTGTGATGGTAGTGATTATGCTGTAGGTGCTGTTCTAGGACAAAGAGTTGATAAGAAATTAAATGTTATCCAATATGCTAGTAAAAGTCTAGACAATGCCCAGAGAAATTATGCTACTACTGAAAAGGATTTTTTAGTAGTTGTATTTGCTTGTGATAAGTTCAGACCTTATATTGTTGATACTAAAGTAACTATCCACACTGATCATGCCGCTATTAAATATCCTATGGAAAAGAAAGATGCTAAACCTAGACTTATTAGATGGGTGCTCCTACAACAAGAATTTGATTTGCATATTATTGATAGAAAGGGAGATGAGAACCCCGTTGCAGACAACTTGTCTAGGTTAGAGAATGTTCTTGATGACCCACTACCTATTGATGATAGCTTTCCTGATGAACAATTTGCTGTCATAAATGCTTCTCGTACTGCTCCATGGTATGTTGATTATGCCAATTACATTGTTGCTAAATTTATACCACCTAGTTTCACATACTGGCAAAAGAAAAAGTTTTTCTATGATTTAAGACATTACTTCTAGGATGACCCACACCTTTATAAAGAAGGAGTAGATGGCGTAATTAGACGTTGTGTACCTGAGCATGAACAGGAATAGATCCTATGCAAGTGTCACTCTAAGGCTTATGGAGGACACCATGCTGGAGATAGAACTGCACATAAGGTATTGCAATCTGGTTTTTATTGGCCTACTCTTTTCAAGGATGCCCGTATGTTTGTCTTGTCTTGTGATGAATGCCAAAGAATTGGTAGTATTAGTAGACGTCAAGAAATGCCTATGAATTATTCACTTGTTATTGAACCATTTGATGTTTGGGGCTTTGATTATATGAGACCATTTCCTTCCTCTAATGGGTATACACATATTTTAGTTGCTGTTGATTACGATACTAAGTGGGTAGAAGCTATTCCAACTAGTAGTGCTGATCATAACACCTCTATTAAGATGCTTAAAGAAGTTATTTTTTCGAGGTTTGGAGTCCCTAGATATTTAATGACTGATGGTGGTTCACATTTTATGCATGGTGCTTTTCGTAAGATGCTTGCTAAGTATGATGTTAATCATAGAATTGCATCTCCATATCATCCACAGTCTAGTGGTCAAGTAGAACTGAGCAATAGAGAGCTTAAATTAATTTTGCAAGAGACTGTTAATAGATCTAGAAAGAATTGGTCCAAGAAACTTGATGATGCATTATGGGCCTATAGAACTGCATATAAAATACCTATGGGTATGTCTCCATATAAAATTGTTTATGGAAAAGCATGTCACTCACCTCTCGAACTAGAACATAAGGCATATTGGGCCATTAAAGAGCTCAATTATGATTTCAAACTTGCCGGTGAGAAGAGACTATTTGACATTAGCTCACTTTATGAGTGGAGAACCCAGGCCTATGAGAATGCCAAACTGTTTAAAGAAAAAGTTAAAAGATGGCATGACAAAAGGATACAAAAACGTGAGTTTAATGTAGGTGATTATGTATTGTTATACAACTCTCGTTTAAGATTTTTTGTAGGAAAACTCCTATCTAAATGGGAAGGTCCTTACATTATGGAGGAGGTCTATCATTCTGGTGCCATAAAAATCAACAACTTCGAAGGCACAAATCCGAGGGTGGTGAACGGTCAAAGAATCAAACATTATATTTTAGGTAATCCTATAAATGTTGAAACTAATGTTATTAAAACCGTAACCCCGGAGGAGTATATAAGGGACACCTTCTAGAACGTTTCAACCTTCGAAAAGGAAGAGGTATGTGGTACGGTAAGTAAACCGACTCCAAAACAGTTCTAATAGCAATTTTTCTCCATTTTGGAATATTTAAGAAATAGGAAAATAAGAAGCAGTCCGGAAAGGACACGAGGCTTCCACGAGGGTGGAGGGCGCGCCCCCTGCCTCGTGGGCACCTTGTGTGCCCTCCGGACTCCGTTTTCTTGCACGATACTTCTTTTGGTTGATAAAAATCATTATATAATCTCCCGAAGGTTTTGACCATCGTACCATGAAAATATCCTCTATTTTTGTTTCGAGTTGTTCTACTACAGATTTAGATCAAGATGTCTTCTCAAGAGTCAGTCGGGGAGAGCCGGGTGTCTCATCCGACACTGGGACCAAGAGCAAACAGTAATGCTGACAACTTTGGGGCATCAACGGAGGAAGAGATGGAGGCCGACTTGAAAAGGATAGATGCCATGGAAGAGGATCAAGAAGTTACTTCTCGTTTTCAAGCCGGATTCACGATGGGGGAACTACATAGCTCAGCTATTCCAAACTCGGTCATCCCTTCCAATGTTAGATTTCTTTCTTATGAAAATATGAAAAAGAGTGTTACTTGTTCTCCCATAGCTATGCAACATCCATGGGTGAAAGGAGCTTTAGCCGTCACGGGCAAGCTCCGTAAGGAAATAATGGACCTCAAGTAGCAAGTCAATAAGCTCCAGGAAGAGAATCGTATCTTGAGGGGCATCATCGCCAAGAATATCACATCACCACCTCCGAAGAAAGAGACATAAATACATGGGTATGGGCACTCCCCTTGGCAACTGCCAAGCTTGGGGGAGTGCCCCAGTATCGTATCACCATCACACTTTTATCTTTACCGTTTTTCTGAGTTCGATCCTATTGGTAATATCTTAATCTAGTAGAATAAAGTTTTAGTATGATCTAGTTTGGAGTTTTGCTTTATGATCCTTCTATGTAATCGAGTCCGTGAGCTATATATAATAAAGATTAGTGTTGAGTCAAGGGCTTGGTTATATTGCTATGATCTTGAAGGAATAAAAGAAAGAATAAAAAGAAATAAAGAGATCATATTGATCTTATGGAGAGTAATGACTTCACATATAAAGAGTATGATGAATAAAAGTTGTTGAGAGTTGACAAACATAGTTTTGGTCATCGTTGCAATTAATAGGAAGTAATAAAGAAAGAGAGGTTTTCACATATAAAGAGAGTTTTGGACATCTTTTATGATTGTGAGAACTCATTAAAATATGACATGCTAAAAAGTTGATGTTGGACAAGGAAGACAACGTAATGGGTTATGTTTTCTTACATCCGAAATAAATTATATTGTCATGGATCATCCAACATGTTGAGCTTGCCTTTCCCCCTCATGCTAGCCTAATTCTTTGCACCAAGTAGCGATACTACTTGTGCTTCCAAATATCCTTAAACCCAGTTTCTCCATGAGAGTCCACCATATCTACCTATGGATTGAGTAAGATCCTTCAAGTAAGTTGTCATTGTTGCAAGCAATAAAAATTGCTCTCTAAATATGTATGATTTATTAATGTGGAGAAAATAAGCTTTATACGATCTTGTGATGTGGAAGAAATAAAAGCGACAGACTGCATAATAAACGTCCATATCACAAGTGGCAATATAAAGTGATGTTCGTTTGCATTAAGATTTCGTGCATCCAACCATAAAAACACATGACAACCTCTGCTTCCCTCTGTGATGGGCCTATCTTCTATTCTTGTCTTATATTTTATACAAGAGTCATGGTGATCTTCACCTTTCCTTTTTACATTTTATCCTTCGGCAATCACTGTGTGTTGGAAAGATCCTGATATATATAGCTAATTGGATGTGAGTTTTCATGAACTATTATTGTTGACATTACCCTTGAGGTAAAAGGTTGGGAGGCAAAACTATAAGCCCCTATCTTTCTCTGTGTCCAACTAAAACTTCATACCCATAAGTATTGCGTGGGTATTAGCAATTGTGAAAGACTAAATGATAGTTGAGTATGTGGACTTGCTGAAAAGCTCTTATATTGACTCTTTCCGATGTTATTATAAATTGCAATTGCTCCAATGACTGAGATTATAGTTTGTTAGTTTTCAATGAAGTTTCTGATTCATACTTGAAATTGTGAATGAATAGTTACTTTAGCATAAGAAATCATATGACAATATATATATGCTGGTGTTCTAAGAATGATCATGATGCCCTCATGTCCGTATTTTATTTTATCGACACCTCTATCTCTAAACATGTGGACATATTTTTCGATATCAGCTTCCGCTTGAGGACAAGCGAGGTCTAAGCTTGAGGGAGTTGATACGTCCATTTTGCATCATGCTTTTATATCAATATTTATTACATTATGGGCTGTTATTACACATTATGTCACAATACTTATGCCTATTCTCTCTTATTTTACAAGGTTTACATGAAGAGGGAGAATGCCGGCAGCTGGAATTCTGGGCTAGAAAAGGAGCAAATATTAGAGACCTATGATGCACAACTCCAAAAGTCTTGAAACTCCACGGAAGTCATTTTTAGAATATATTAAAAATATTGGGCGAAGGAAGCACCAGAGGGGGGCCACCCACCATCCACGAGGGTGGGGGGCACACCCTACCCCCTGGGCGCACCCCCTGTCTCATGGGCCCCCTGGCAGGCCTCCGGTGCCCATCTTTGGCTATATGAAGTCTTTTTCCCTGAAAAAAATCATAAGCAAGCTTGCGGGATGAAACACTGCCGCCACGAGGCGGAACCTTGGCGGAACCAATCTGGGGCTCCGGCGGAGCTGTTCTGCCGGGGAAACATCCCTCCGGGAGGGGGAAATCATCACCATCGTCATCACCATCGATCCTCTCAACAGGAGGGGGTCAATCTCCATCAACGTCTTCACCAGCACCATCTCCTCTCAAACCCTAGTTCATCTCTTGTATCTAATCTTTGTTCCAAAACCTCAGATTGGTACCTGTGGGTTGCTAGTAG
The DNA here is from genome assembly GCF_003073215.2 of Triticum urartu. Taxonomy (NCBI): domain Eukaryota; kingdom Viridiplantae; phylum Streptophyta; class Magnoliopsida; order Poales; family Poaceae; genus Triticum; species Triticum urartu. The sequence continues at coordinate 225,626,381 of NC_053027.1, read as the reverse complement.
TGTTGATTACTCCTTGTAGTTGATGCTAGTTGGTTTACTTGGTGGAAGATCATATGTTCAGATCCTTTATGCATATTAATACCCCTCTGATTATGAACATGAATATGATTTGTGAGTAGTTACTTTTGTTCCTGTGCACATGGGAGAAGTCTTGCTATAAGTAGTCATGTGAATTTGGTATTCGTTCGATATTTTGATGAGATGTATGTTGTCTTTCCTCTATTGGTGTCATGTGAACGTCGACTACATGACACTTCACCATTATTTGGGCCTAGGGGAAGGCATTGGGAAGTAATAAGTAGATGATGGGTTGCTAGAGTGACAGAAGCTTAAAACCTATTTTATGCGTTGCTTCGTAAGGGGCTGATTTGGATCCATATGTTTCATGCTATGGTTATGTTTACCTTAATACTTCTTTTGTAGTTGCAGATGCTTGCAAGAGGGGTTAATCATAAGTGGGATGCTTGTCCAAGTAAGGGCAGTACCCAAGCACCGGTCCACCCACATATCAAATTATCAAAGTACCGAACGCGAATCATATGAGCATGATGAAAACTAGCTTGACGATAATTCCCATGTGTCCTCGAGAGCGCTTTCCTTTATATAAGAGTTTTTCCAGGCTTGTCCTTTGCTGCAAAAAGGATTGGGCCATCTTGCTGCACCTTATTTACTTTTATTACTTGTTACCCGTTACAAATTACCTTATCACAAAACTATTTGTTATCGATAATTTCAGTGCTTGCAAAGAATACCTTACTGAAAACTTCTTATCATTTCCTTCTGCTCCTCGTTGGGTTTGACACTCTTACTTATCGAAAGGACTACGATAGATCCCCTATACTTGTGGGTCATCAGGGCGCCACGCCACCTGCATGTCTGCCCCCCCTCGACGCCCCGATTTCTCTGGACGTCGCCACGACACACCTCGGACCTCTCCCACTCCTCCGCGTGTTTCCCTTCCTCTCCCTCACTCTCTTCCATGATGGCCGACTCGGCCATGGACGCGCCGCCCTGAACCACCGCAGCCACAACCACCCCCTCGCCTCCTCTTCATGAAGACGAGCTCCGCTACACTTATATACACCTCTCCGTCGAGTTACGCTTTGTCGGAGGCCCTGGAACGCCGCCATCACCGACGTCATCACCGCCTGCCCTGAGGATTGCCATTTGTCGATTCGCCGCCGTTCATACCTCCGCGAGCTCACCGTCAAGCCCATCGTGCTCGCTGTGAGACCATGATCTTTCCCCCTAACCCTATGGCATACCGCTCGCCATGGCCATCGCCCCTAACAGTAGCGCACCGCCGCACGGGCTCGTCGCCGGCGTGGCTCCGGTGACCAAACGGCCTTGTGTCTGCATCCGTTGTGCTCGCCACATCGTGTAGAGCTTCTCAAGCGCATTAGTTCCCACGTTTGCACGCTGCAGCTGCATTCCTGTGCACCTCCGAGCTCCGTCCGCTGCTTGTCATCGTCGTTTCCGGCCGCCCCAGGCCCGGAGACTACCACCGTCGGATGCCCCGCTCCTCCAGCATCCTAAAGAACCCAGCCGTGCGTCAAACGATGCACCGTAGAGGTTTTCCGAGCACTTCCGCCGCCTCTGGGCTTGCCGGCGATGAGCCACGGGTCAACACCGGTGGGTTTGACCCCCCGCTGACAAGATTTGACCCCCCGGGTGACTGACATGTGGGGCCAGCCCCTGACTAACTCCTAGCTTAGGATTTAAGTAGTGTTAATTAACCGTGTTAATTAGCTGACTCACTGACATGCGGGCCCCACTGGTCAGGTTTGACCTGGACCGGCTCCTGTTGACTTGCTGATGTCACACCATGTCATGCTGACACATTAAATGTTTTCTGGAGTTTTAAATAAATCAGAAATGATTTATTTATTTTAGAAAATGTTTAAAAGTTCTAAATATCATAGCAAATTAACTGTAGCTCAGAATGAAATAATTTATATATGAAAAATTATCAGAAAAATATGAAGAACATGCTTATGGCATTTCCATGCATGCTTGAACAGCTTACAACTACTTTATATGACAATTTAAATAGATGACATTTGAATAATCACTTCTAGAGTTTGAATTTGAACCTTTGGTTCAAACCAACTTCATTTAATTTGGTTGCTAGTTGCATTACACTGGTGCGCGTCAGTCCTAAACAAACGGTTTTTAACCCCTTTCCGCGACGGTATTTGGAACCTTCGCCAAGTGAGTGTGGGCGATAGGGGGTCCTTCCCACACGACCCAGAAACCGTCGGGGATAGGTCCCCTACAATAATCCTACTCGTTTATGCTCGCATTGCCATCACAGTCGGTATTCTGTGGTGCTACGTTTACGATGCGCGGCCCATCACAAATGGTTCACTATTATAGAACGTGTATGATGCGTGGCCCGTCAAAAACGGTTCACCGTTAAGAAGATTAGCTAATCGTCATACGAGTGTCAGACAGGATTACGAAACGTCGGACCGTTGTAACATCGTCGTACACGACAACTATCACGCATGCTATCCTGTGGTGCAATGTTTACGATGTATACTTCATCAGAAACAATGCATGGTTGCGAATCGTGTATGATAAGGCAACTAACACACATGTTTAGTTTGCCCGCATCGTTTGTGATATTGTCCAACATTGCACACAGTTTGCAAACGACACTGTGTGCATGCTTGCACACGTTTCCTCTCTGTGAACCGTTTTGGATTATGGTGCATATCGCGAACGTTTGTGTTTTACCAACCATGTGTGCCGTAACAACCTGGAGAGCGTAATTTCACCCTAATTTAATTGCTGCTTTTCCAAATTGTACCGGATTTGGATTTGAATTTGAATGTATGCTACCGCTTTATTCATATCCATTAGGTTCAAACAACCAATGCATTATTCGATTCATAGGTACATATGTTCAAGAATTACATAAGAACCAAATAAATAATGTTGAACCATAGTTGTATACTTGTACTATTAAATATGGTAAAGAAAGAGGCGAAATATATTCTGGTTGCTGAACAACATGAAGCGGAATGCCCATATTGTGCCCTCCTCCATGCAGAAGGCACACACGACTCTAGTCCAACCCCTTGCGATGGCCGACCGCCCATCCTTCACGATCTTCATGAAAACATCTAGATAATCATCGTGTTCTGGTAAAAATACTTTAACCTTTGCATGCCCACCAATCATGTAGTTTGAGAGCTAATCTTGAGTAAACTGCTTTGGCAACCACTGCAAAGGAAAAAGATTCAGACGTTGTGATCTAACACAACTCATTATGGGCAGTAAAAAGAAGGCTACAGAGTTCTTGCTTACCATCCTGCAGTTCGATGTTGTCTTGGATAAAGTGTAAACAAATAGTTTAATTGCCATCTTTGGACCTATTTTACTAACAATCTTTATCAGCTTCCTCACTTGATGCTGGTTCATCGATATCTCATTGCCCCATGCGCAGAAAGGGTCGAAGCGCAGATCTTTACCAATGACATATGTACCTAAAAGCACCAAGTTAATATTAGAAGCTAAACATCAATTGCACAATGATGTAGCACAACACTCTGTTATAATATGTCTATATACATCTGTATGTGGTAGTCCATTTGAAATCTCTAAAAATACAAATATTTAGGAACGGAGGGAGTATCTTATAACATCCAATACACTCACATATTAGATGAATTAACATCTTATATTATGGGCTGGAAGGAGTTTAGTGCATTCTTACAAATTATCGGCTGATTAACTGCTGCTGTATCCAGGGGTTACAGTTAGTTTGAGCTAGTTCGGGCTCAAATAGCCCTAAAGTATATCTAAACATGAGGGCTAGTTTGAGCTAGTTGCATCTATAACCCACCCAAAAAACTATCCAACCCAAGAGGTGCTAATTGGAGCTAGTTCTCCTAGTGCATTTATTGTCAATCTAACCCTGCCATCCAAACAACTCTTTGGATGGAGTTAGTTCTTCTACGTATATCTAGACATCATTAGAACATTAATGTAACACTCTTCCTTGTTGCTATGTAGCCTAGGATTGCATATTTAGACATTAAGTACAACACATGTTGCTATGTAGCCTCAGATATATTACATATGGCCCTAGTTAACCTAACGATAAATGAGTTGCAGATATATTCAGTTAAAAGTCTGATTCACCGTTAGTCCCTTATCAGCCGCCGGCCTATATGGTACCAGCTACCAATATCCTGAACAGTGAGCATATATAAGCCATGGGATGAAACTAACCTCAATGGAAAACAACAGTCGTTCCCAAAATTGTCCTGTGTAGGTACATCGAGAAGCATGTTAAGCACAACAGTTCATACTTGCACATATAGAACATCACGTTGTGAATAACTGGAATAAACAAGGCATACTACGAACAACCAAAATAGCATTTGAAATTGGACATATTCTAACTACAAGCAACCAAACAATCAAAAAACTTTAAAAGAGGCATATGCTAGCTATAACAGGCTTAACAACAAGCAAATATATGCATTCCTATCGGTATGTTTAAAACTGGATTGATGAAATGTACTGCACAGTAAATAATTGCACATATAGAGCATCACATTGCAAACAACTGAAATAAACAAGGCATAGTGCAAACAACCAGATATATCAATTAAAACTAGACATATTCTCACTACACTACAAAAGGGACTCGACAAAACAAATCATGGGTTTCCCCCTATGAAGAGGCACGGCAAAACAAATCATGGGTTTCCTCACTTGTCACAGATGGGCCCATTCCCGTGGGAAGAGCACGGACCCTGGATGTGCTCCATGTTGTCGCAGATGGGCTCCTTCCCCTTGGAAGAGCACGGCTGTAGGGTGCCCTCCCTAATGTTGCAGACGGGCACTTTCCCCTTGGAAGCGCAGATGGGCTCTTTCCCCTTGGAAGAGATGGAGAGGGTGCCCTCCTCGTGGTCGCTGTCGATGAGGTCTGACTTGGAAGCTGTGGATCCCAAGCCAGCGTCGCAGAACGTGTCCTTGACAAAAGGGGCTCGATGGCGATGTAGAATGGCAAATTGTTGACAGCGAGTGAGAGGAGATCAGCGGCGGGGCCATGGATGAGATCGATGGCGGTTGAACCCGAGGGGTTGGGTGTGGGCCACTTAACCTGTGACATAGCCCGCCTCAGGCCGTCGCTGTCAATTTCCTCGATGTCGTAGCTGGCGGATGAGACATGCCCGCATACTCTAGCCCACTGCTTGAGTGTCTGCCACCAGTAATGGTCGTCATCTTTCTCGACGACGTCGGGCGAAGAGACTGCTATACACCTCTTTTGGGCCAGTCGCTCCTCGAGCTCCATGGGAAGCATAGCCGGGCTTAGGCTGCGACGCTCTAGAGTGGGGGATGGGGATGGGGATCTGTGGGAAAGGGGGCGTTTGGCAGGCGTCATCTAAGAAACTCAGGGCGGCCTGGGTATGGAGATCGGTGGGTAAGCTGCACGGGCAAACTGGTAGATGTTGACAATGGAGGCCTTGCGGCGGCGGCAGCAGCGGCGGCGGGGACCTTGCTAGGGTTTCGAGCGAGGGAGGGTGTGTGTGTGCGCACGCCCGAGGAGGTTTTTGTGTGTGTGTGTGTGTGTGTGGATGGGGCGCGGGGTGTTTGAGGAAATGACACGGGTACTAAAAATTTTACTACGCGGGAGTCAAACGCGGGATTGAAATGCCGGGCTATTGAAAATTTTGATGATAGTGCATCGCACACGGTCTAGAGATAACAACCGTGTGTTATGAAACAGAAAAACCCTCGAGGCGGGCATATATTTTCTAGGGATGCAGGTGGGATTGGGAACAAGAAACATCGCACACGGTCCGAAGATAACAACCGTGTGTTATGAAACAGAAAAACCCTAGAGGCGGGCAAATATTTTTGAGAGGGGGAGCCTCGTGGAGCCCAATGTACTGTGCGGATGTGGGCGTGATAGGTGCATGCCTGACTTATCTAATGTTCATAAATTTGGTGAAAAATGACGCGGGAGAGGGTCAGAACACGAACACACTTGCATGTGGACCAAATTTATGTATCAAAAGGGTAGTTTGATTTTCAAATACCAAATGCAACTTGGATGTGGCACCTCTCTCACAAAGCGCACTATATTACTTGCCCCCACCACCCTCGTGCCGGCACAAAGGGAATCCTAAGCTATGAGTGCATGCCCCCTCCCCCCAACCGAGGTTCACCCTAGCAAAGTGCGAAGTAGCTAGCAGCCCCCCTCCTCCCTCGTGTCGGCACGAAGGGAATCCTAAGCTATGAACGCATCCCCCCAACCGAGGTTCATTCGCCTAGCAAAGTGCGAAGTAGCTAGCAGCCCCCCTCCCTCGTGTCGGCACGAAGGGAATCCTAAGCTATGAATGCATCCCCCCCAACCAAGGTTCACCCTAGCATAGTGTGAAGTGGCTAGCAGCCCCCCTCCCTCGTGTCGGCACGAAGGGAATCCTAAGCTATGAATGCATGCCTCCCCACCGAGGTTCACCTAGCAAAGTGCGAAGTAGCTAACATCCGGCAGGTCTTTCCATAGCATCATTATTTATGAGCTTAGAAAGGACAGAGGGTCTATCCAAAGTGCTAGAACTTGGGAGAAAAGCCTTACCCCTTTTTGAATCGGCCATGGTGAAAGAAAGGCAAACGGGAAAAGGGAGAATAGAAAAGAGGCGAATAAAACGGCAAGGGTGAAGTGGGGGAAAGGAAAACGAGAGGCAAATGGCAAATAATGTAATGCGAGGGATAAGAGTTTGTGATGGGTACTTGGTATGTCTTGACTTGTGTGTAGATTTCCCCGTCAACGGCGCTAGAAATCCTTCTTGCTACCTCTTGAGCATGCGTTGGTTTTCCCTTGAAGAGGAAAGGGTGATGCAGCAAAGTAGCGTAAGTATTTCCCTCAGTTTTTGAGAACCAAGGTATCAATCCAATAGGAGAATACACGCAAGTCCCTCGTACCTGCACAAACAATCAAGAATCTTGCAACCAACGCGATAAAGGGGTTGTCAATCCCTTCACAGCCACTTGCAAAAGTGTGATCTGATAAAGATAATAAGATAAATATTTTTGGTATTTTTGTTGTATAGATTGAAAAGTAAAGATTTCAAAATAAACAGCGACAAAAATGGCTAGTTGTCGGGAGAATAATATAATGGAGAATAGACCCGGGGGCCATAGGTTTCACTAGTGGCTTCTCTCAAGATAGCATAATCTATGGTGGGTGAACAAATTACTATCAAGCAATTGATAGAAAATTGCATAGTTATGAGAATATCTAGGCATGATCATGTATATAGGCATCACGTCCGTGACAAGTAGACCGAAACAATTCTGCATCTACTACTATTACTCCACACATCGACCGCTATCCAGCATGCATCTAGAGTATTATGTTCATAAGAACAGAGTAACGCATTAGGCAAGATGGCATGATGTAGAGGGATAAACTCAAGCAATATGATATAAACCCCATATTTTTATCCTCGATGGCAACAATACAATACGTGCCTTGCTACCCCTGCTATCACTGGGAAAGGACATCGCAAGATTGAACCCAAAGCTAAGCACTTCTCCCATTGCAAGAAAGATCAATCTAGTAGGCCAAACCAAACTGATAATTTGAAGAGACTTGCAAAGATATTTAAATCATGCATAAAAGAATTCGGGGAAGAGTGAAATATTGTTCATATATAATCTTGGTCATAAACCCACAATTCATTGGATCTCGACAAAGACACCACAAAAAGAATTACATCGAATAGATCTCCAAGAGAATCGAGGAGAATTTTGTATTGAGATCCAAAGAGAGAGAACAAGCCATCTAGCTAATAACTATGGACCCGAAGGTCTGTGGTAAACTACGCACACATCATCAGAGAGGCTATGGTGTTGATGTAGAAGCCTTCCGTGCTCGATTCCCCCTCCGGTGGAGTGCCGAAAAAGGCCCCAAGATGGGATCTCATGGGTACAGAAGGTTGCAGCGGTGGAAATAGGGTTTCACGGTTCTCCTGGATGTTTTCAGGGTATATGAGTATATATAGGCGAAAGAAGTAGGTCAGTGGAGCTGTGAGGGCCCCACGAGGGTGGGGGGTGCGCCCACCCCCCTGTGGCGTGCCCTCCTGCCTCGTGACTTCCTCGCTGCTTCCTTTACGTCCTCTCCAAGTCTCCTTGATTGCGTTTGTTCCAAAAACGACAATCGTGAAAGTTTTATTCCGTTTGGATTCCATTTGATATTACTTTTCTACGAAACACTGAAATAGGCAAAAAAAACAACAATTTGCACCGGGCCTTCGGTTAATAGGTTAGTCCCAAAAATAATATAAAAGTGCATAATAAAGCCCATTAAACATCCAAAATAGATAATATAATAGCATGGAACAATCAAAAATTGTAGATACATTGGAGACGTATCAACGGGGAGGCGTGCGTGCAGGTGTGTGAATTGACGGAGGCATGCTCGCTGCATAGTGTCATCGAGAGGCGTGCGAGTAGCTGTGTGAAACTTTGGTAGGCATGCCAGTAGTCTTGTGTGCAGGCTCACCAGGAGGCGAGCCATCAGTTTGACCGCCGCCCGTCTCTCTCCCACAACTCCCACTACTCCATATTAATGGTGCGCCTGAGCAGCCGCACCCCCATCCTCGCTACGCACACATCATCCTCTCTCTCCACTTGCATCCTCGACGCCGCTCTCAGTCCTTGATAATCCCCAAGTAGTGCAGGGAATCAGCATAGCAATTCCCAAAGGCGGAAGTGATAAGTATGGAGTGTCGAACCCACACGGAGCTAAAGGTAAGATCAATATCTCTCAAGTCCTATCTACCACTGATACGACTCTACGTACACCGAACGTTTGCTTCCAACTAGAAACGAGAAATAAAACTACGTTGTGGGTATGAAGAGGATAACTTTGCATGATATCGGAGAGCTAAAATATAAAAGTAGGTGTTGTTATCATAAATTTAGAATATATTACTAAATATTATAAATAGCAAGTGTGGAATAATTATGGGTCGGTGTGCGGAATTGTCCTAGGCAATTGTTAACAAGATCGATAGTCGTCATTGCAATTTCATATGAGGGAGAGCCATAAGCTAACATGCTTTCTCTTCTGGGATCATATGCACTTATGATTGGAACTCTAGCAAGCATCCGCAACTACTAAATATCATTAAGGTAAAAACCAACCATAGCATTAAAGCATCAAGTCCCCTTTATCCCATACGCAACAATCCCCTTACTCGGGTTTATGCTTCTGTCACTCAAGCAACCCACTATAAGCGAATCATGAACGTATTGCAACACCCTACAGCGGGAATCCCTCACGCTTGCGCGACACAGAGGGCACAATAGGATAGCACCAAAATAAAACATACAACTCATACCAATCTAGATCATCAATCAGCCCAAAGACAAAGGATATCTACTCAAAACATCATAGGATGGCAACACATCATTGGATCATAATATGTGGCATAAAGCAGCATGTTCAAGTAGGGATTACAGCGGGGTGCGGGAGAGTGGACTGCGTAAAAGAGATGAGGATGGTGATGATGATGGTGATGTTGATGAAGACGATCACCGCGGCGACGATTCCCCTCCTGATGGCACTCCGGCGCCACCGAGAGAGAGGAGGAGAGGTTCTCCCCCTTGTGCTTCCTCCTCCATGGCCTCCCCTTGGATGGGGAGAGGTTCTCCCTCTGGTCCTTGGCCTTCATGGTGATGATGGCCCCTCCGGGATCCTCCTCCATGCCCTCGATGATGATGGCCCCCTCCGGCAGGGTGCTAGAGAGGGCCTAGATTGATTTCTCGTGGCTACGGAGGCTTGCGGCGGCGGAACTTTCGATATAGGTTATTTTCTGGAGGTTTGGGCATTTATAGGAGAGGTTGGCGCCGAGAACAAGTCATTGGGCCCCACAGGAGGTCCACGAGGCACAGGGGTGCGCCCAGGGGGGTGGGCGCGCCCCCACCCTCGTGGGGCCCATGGGACTCCCTTCTGGTAGATTTTTGTTCTAGTATTTTTTATATTTCCCAGAAAAATTCTCCGTTGATTTTCATCGCATTCCGAGAACTTCTATTTCTACACAAAAACAACACCACTGTAGTTCTGCTGAAAACAACGTCAGTTTGGGTTAGTTCTAATCAAATCATACCAAAATCATATAAAACTATTGTAAACATGGCATGAATACTTCATAAATTATAGATATGTTGGAGACGTATCAGCATCCCCAAGCTTAATTCCTGCTCATCCTCGAGTAGGTAAATGATAAAAGAAATAATTTATGAAGTGTGAATTCTAGCAAGTGCATAAATTTGATCAATGATAGTTCCAATCACTTTTTCTAGCATCATTATATATCATAACAGTAGCTCAACTCATAAAACTTCTCATGACCAAGTAACAAGCTATTCAGATGTTAAAGTATAGATCATAAACTTTCTTGAGAACTAACAAACCGTGCTCTTAGTCATCAAACAATTACAATTCATCTTATTTTCGGGAAGATTCTATGTAAGAGCTTTGATTCAGCAAATTCCACATAATCAACTATCATTTAATCTTTCACAATTGCTAATACTCATGTGATATTAGTGGGTTCAAAGTTTTAATCGGACACAGAGAAAGATAGGGGCTTATAGTTTCGCCTCCCAACCTTTTACCTCAAGGGTAATATCAACAATTATAATTTATGAAAACCTACATCCAAGTGGATATATATATCCGGATCGCTCCAACACAAAGTGCTCGCCAAAGGAAAAAGTGTAAAAAGGAAAGGTGATGATCACCGTGACTCTTGTATTAAGGGTAGCATGTCAAAATAAAAGATAGGCCCTTTGCAGAGGGAAGAAGAGGTTGTCATGCGCTTTTATGGTTGAATGCACAAAATCTTAATGCAAAAGAACGTCACTTTATATTGTCTCTTGTGATAAAGACCTTTATTATGCAGTCCGTCGCTTTTATTTCTTCCCTATCACAAGTTCGTATAAAGATTATTTTCTTCGCACTAATAGATCATACATATTTAGAGAGCAATTTTTATTGCATGCACTGATGACAACTTACTTGAAGGATCTTACTGAATCCATAGGTAGGTATGGTGGACTCTCATGGCAAAAATGGTTTAAGGAATGTTTGGAAGCACAAGTAGTATCTCTACTTGGTGCAAAGAATTTGTCTAACATGAGAGGGAAATGGAAGCTCAACATGTTGGATGATCCAAGACAATATAACGTTTCAGATATAGGAAGACATAACCCATTAAGTTGTCTTCCTTGTCCAACATCAACCTTTTAGCATGTCATATTTTAATGAGTGCTCACAATTGCAAAAGATGTCCAAGATAGTATATTTATATGTGAAATCTCCCTTCCTTCAATATTCTTTCATGAATTGTTCAAGTGACCAATTCTGCGTTTGCTAACTTCCAATAAGTTTACTACCTATACTTATTATGTGTGAAGTCATTACTCCCCATGTTGTAAGCTTATGAAACGTATATAGATTCAAATTTATGATATTCAGATCATTCAACCATTTACTCATAGGATATATGTGAAGCACGTGAGTAAATGGCAAACTACTCCAAAAAGATATAAGTGAAGAACACTGAGTAGTCAAATAATTAACTAGCCATGGGAGGATTCTTTTTTATTCAGGATTTCAGATCCAAATATTTTATTCAAATAGCAAGTAAAATTGAAAATATGCTCCAAGCAAAACACATATCATGTGACGAATAAAAATATAACTCCGAGTAAGGTATACCGATAGTTTTGAAGACGAAAGAGGGGATGCCTTCCGGGGCATCCCCAAGCTTAGGCGCTTGAGTCTTCCTTGAATATTACCTCGGGGTGCCTTGGCCATCCCCAAGCTTAGGGTCTTTCCACTCCTTATTCTCCTCATACCGATATCTCACCCAAAGCTTGAAAATTTCGATCACACAAAACTTAACGGAACTTCATGAGATAGGTTAGTATGATAAAGAGTAAACCATTCACTTTGGTACTGTCAAAGAAAAGGTTCATAATTGTTCTCACACAATGCCTACTGTACCATATCATTTCTACAATTTATATTTAGAAATATAAGCCATAGAAACTAGAAAACAAGCAGACTATGCAATGAAAACAGAATGTGTCAGAAACAGAACAGTCTGTAATGATATGAACACCAACCATACTTCTTCTACTCCAAAAATTCTGAAATAAATTTTTGGTCGTGAGGAATTTGTCTATTAATCTTCTGCAAAAATAATCAACTCAATCTCACTCTTTTGTAAACAATGACAGCTAATCTCGTTAGCGCAAAGTTTCTGTTTTTTACAGCAAGATCACATTAACTTTCACCAAAGTCTTCCCAAAGGTCTTACTTGGCACTTTATTGAAACAAAAGCTATAATACATGATTAATACAGTAGCTTAATCATGAGAACACACAAAAACAGTAAGGGTAAATATTGGGTTGTCTCCCAACAAGCGCTTTTCTTTAATGCTTTTTAGCTAGGCATGGTGATTTCAAAGATGCTCACATAAAATATAAGAATTGAAACATAAAGAGAGCATCATGAAGAATATGACTAAAATATTTAAATCTAACCCACTTCCTATGCCTAGGAATTTTGTGAGAACATAATTTATAGGAACAAGAATCAACTAGCATAGGAAGGAAAAACAGGTATAACTTCAAAACTTTAAGCATATAGAGAGGGAACTTGATATTATTGCAACTCCTACAAACATGTATTCCTCCCTCATAATAATTTTTAGTATCATCATGAATGAGTTCAACAATATAACCATCACATAAAGCATTCTTTTCATGATCTATGAGCATAGAAATTTTACTACTCTCCACATAAGCAAAATTCTCCTCATTCGGAATAGTGGGAGCAAACTTCTTCTAACTCCACTTTAGATGATAGTATTATTCATACTCCAAAAGATATAAGTGAAGTTCATGGAGCATTCTACAATTAATATAGACTAACCAATATCCAAGCTCAAAATATATAAGTGAAGCACACGAAGCATTCTATAAAACCATACTCAAAAGATTTAAGTGAAGCACAAAGAGCAATTCTATAAGATCATACTTAAAAGATATAAGTGAAGAACATGAATTATTCTATAAATCAATAAAGGGCTATCTCATACTAGCATGGTTCTTAAAGGAAAAACAAAACACAAAGGACACAAATTATGTGAACAAAACAAAAACTGAGGTATACCGATAATTGTTGAAGCAGAAAGATGGGATGCCCCGGTTGGCAACCCCAAGCTTAGATGCTTGAGTATCCTTGAAATATTTACTTGGGGTGCCTTGGGCATCCCCAAGCTTGAGCGCTTGCCTCTCTTTGTTCTTCTCATATTGATAGCTCCTCGATCTTCGAACACTTCATCCACACAAAACTTTAACAAAAACTTTGTGAGATCCGTTAGTGTAATAAAGCAAATCACTACCTTTAGGTACTATTGCAAACTTATTCCAATTTCATATTAGAACTATATCTACTGTATTCCAACTTCACCGTGGTTCATACCACCCGATACTACCCATAGATTCACCAAAGTGAACAACTCATAGAAAATAGAATCTGTCAAAAACAGATTACTACAAGTTTAGTAAACTTCTATAACTCCATAAAATTCTACAAAATATGACAATTTAAAAAATTTATGCAGAAGTTATGTGCAAAAAGTTTCAGACCCATTTTACTTTCTAGTAAAAAATGTAAAATCATGCGCTACAGCCAAAGTTTCTGTTTTTTGTATTGTACATAGTAAAGAAGCAATCTAATCAGCCTAAAACCAAGGCTTGGCACACTATTTTTATAATACAATGGATATATACAAGGGGATAATTATTTTCAGAGAAGTTTCCATGAAATTTTTTACATTGTTTCCATGAGCATGAACACAAGTGCTCAAGGTCGACCCTCATTTCTTCAGTGCATAATCTTCCAATCACTTCTCTTATTGAAAAACTTTTTAGGTATGAGAGGCAAGTAATTTTTTTTGTATTTTCATTCTTTAATTTTTTTGTATGTTTCACCCACAACTAAATAGAAACAAAAAAGGGGAAAATGTACTTAGTGAAGAAAGCAAACAAGCATACACAAGAATATCAACCCCACGCTATTGCTCCCCGGTAACGGCGCCAGAAAAGAGCTTGATAATCCCCAAGTGCAGGGAATCATCGTAGCAATTCCCAAAGGTGGAACTGATAAGTATGGAGTGTCGAACCCACAAGGAGCTAAAGGTAAGATCAATATTCTCTCAAGTCCTATCTACCACTAATACGACTCTACGTACACCGAACGTTTGCTTCCAACTAGAAACGAGAAATAAAACTACGTTGTGGGTATGATGATGATAACTTTGCATGATATCGGAGAGCTAAAATATAAAAGTAGGTGCTGTTATCATAAATTTAGAATATATTACTAAATATTATAAATAGCGAGTGTGGAATAATGATGGGTCAGTGTGCGGAATTGTCCTAGGCAATTGTTAACAAGACCGTAGTCGTCATTGCAATTTCATATGAGGGAGAGCCATAAGCTAACATGCTTTCTCTTCTTGGATCATATGCACTTAGGATTGGAACTCTAGCAAGCATCCGCAACCACTAAAGATCATTAAGGTAAAACCAACCATATCATTAAAGCATCAAGTCCCCTTTATCCCATATGCAACAATCCCCTTACTCGGGTTTATGCTTCTGTCACTCAAGCAACCCACTATAAGCGAATCATGAACGTATTGCAACACCCTACAATGGGAATCCCTCACGCTTGCAAGACACGGAGGGCACAATAAGACAACACCAAAATAAAACATACAACTCGTACCAATCTAGATCATTAATCAACCCAAGGACAAAGGATATCTACTCAAAACATCATAGGATGGCAACACATCATTGGATCATAATATGTGGCATAAAGCACCATGTTAAAGTAGGGATTATAGCGGGGTGCGGGAGAGTGGACCGTGTAAAAGAGATGAGGATGGTGATGATGATGGTGATGTTGATGAAGACGCTCACCGCGGCGATGATTCCCCTCCCGATGGCACTCCGGCGCCACCGAGAGAGAAGAGGAGAGGTTCTCCCCCTTGTGCTTCCTCCTCCATGGCCTCCCCCGTGGATGGGGAGAGGTTCTCCCTCTGGTCCTTGGCCTTCATGGTGATGATGGCCCCTCTGAGATCCTCCTCCATTCCCTCCGATGATGATGGCCCCCTCTGGGATCCTCCTCCATTCCCTGCGGTGAAGATTGTGCAACATGTTCATGATCAAGTGCTTAAAATTCATAATATCGTTTCTAAGAGAGATGATCTTAGCGGGAGGAAAATACTTAGAGATAAAAGCATCTTTGCACTTATTCCATGAATCAATACAATTTTTAGGCAAAGACGAAAACCAAGCTTTAGCACGATCTCTAAGCGAAAACGGGAATAGCTTCAATTTAACAATATCATTATCCACATCTTTCTTATTTTGCATATCACACAAATCAACAAAGTTGTTTAGATGGGTAGCGGCATCTTCACTAGGAAGACCGGAAAACGAATCTTTCATGACAAGATTCAGCAAAGCAGCATTAATTTCACAAGATTCAGCATCGGTAAGAGGAGCAATCAGAGTGTTAATAAAATAATTTTTGTTGGTATTAGTAAAGTCACACAATTTGGTATTATCTTGAATCATAAAAGGCAAGCAATCCAACACACAAGCAAACAAGAAACGGGCAAAAGGAGGCAAATAGGGAAAGAGAAGGAGGACGCAGAGAGAGAGGGCAAATAAAACGGCAAGGGTGAAGCGGGGGAGAGGAAAACGAGAGGCAAATGGCACATAATGTAATGCGGGATATAAGGGTTTGTGATGGGTACTTGGTATGTTGACTTTTACGTAGAGTCCCCAGCAACGGCGCCAGAAATCCTTCTTGCTACCTCTTGAGCACTGTGTTGGTTTTCCCTTGAAGAGGAAAGGGTGATGCAGCAAAGTAGCGTAAGTATTTCCCTCAGTTTTTGAGAACCAAGGTATCAATCCAGTAGGAGGCCACGCATGAGTCCCTCGCACCTACACAAACAAATAAATCCTCGCAACCAACGCAATAAAGGGGTTGTCAATCCCTTCACAGTCACTTATGAAAGCGAGATCTGATAGATATGATAAGATAATATTTTTGGTATTTTTATGATAAAGATACTAAGTAAATAAAGCAAAATAAAAACGGTGCAAGAAATAGCTTGTTGACGGGAGATTAATATGATGGAAAATAGACCCGGGGGCCATAGGTTTCACTAGTGGCTTCTCTCGAGAGCATAAGTATTACGGTGGGTAAACAAATTACTGTTGAGCAATTGACAGAATTGAGCATAGTTATGAGAATATCTAGGTATGATCATGTATATAGGCATCACGTCCGAGACAAGTAGACCGACTCCTGCCTGCATCTACTACTATTACTCCACACATTGACCGCTATCCAGCATGCATCTAGTGTATTAAGTTCAAAAGAACAGAGTAACGCTTTAAGTAAGATGACATGATGTAGAGGGATAAACTCATGCAATATGATATAAACCGCATCTTGTTATCCTCGATGGCAACAATACAATACGTGCCTTGCTGCCCCTACTGTCACTGGGAAAGGACACCGCAACATTGAACCCAAAGCTAAGCACTTCTCCCATTGCAAGAAAGATCAATCTAGTAGGCCAAACCAAACTGATAATTCGAAGAGACTTGCAACGATTAGCAATCATACATAAAAGAATTCAGAGAAGATTCAAATATTGTTCATAGATAAACTTAATCATAAACCCAGAATTCATCGGTCTCAACAAACACACCGCAAAAGAAGATTACATCAAATAGGTCTCCACGAGAATCGTGGAGAACTTTGTATTGAGATCCAAAAAGAGAGAAGAAGCCATCTAGATAATAACTATGGACCGGAAGGTCTGAGGTAAACTACTCACACATCATCGGAGAGGCTATGGTGTTGATGTAGAAGCCCTTCGTGATCGGTGGCCCCTCCGGCGGAGCTTCGGAAAAGGCCCCAAGATGGGATCTCACGGGTACAGAAGGATGCGGTGGTGGAATTAGGTTTTTGGCTCTGTATCTGGTAGTTTGGGGGTACGTAGGTATATATAGGAGGAAGGAGTACGTCGGTGGAGCAACGTGGGCCCCATGAGGGTGGAGTGCGCGCCTGGGGGGGGTGGGTAGGCGCGCCCCCACCTCGTGCCTTCCTGGTTGATGTCTTGACGTATGGTTCAAGTCCCCTGGATCACGTTCGTTCCGAAAATCACGTTCCCGAAGGTTTCATTCCGTTTGGACTCCATTTGATATTCTTTTTCAGCGAAATTCTGAAATAGGCAAAAACAGCAATTCTGGCCTGGGCCTCCGGTTAATAGGTTAGTCCCAAAAATAATATAAAAGTTTATAATAAAGCCCATTGATCATCCAAAATAGAATATAATATAGCATGAAGCAATCAAAAATTATAGATACGTTGGAGACGTATCTAGCATCCCCAAGCTTAATTCCTGCTCGTCCTCGAGTATGTAAATGATAAAAACAGAAATTTTGATGCGGAATGCTACTTGTTATAATTGTTTTAATGTAACCCTCTTAATTGTGGTATGAATATTGAGATCCGAAAGATTCAAGATGAAAGTTTAATATTGGCATAAAAGCAATAATACTTCAAGCATACTAACTAAGCAATTATGTCTTCTCAAAATAACATGGCCAAAGAAAGTTCATCCCTACAAAATCATATAGTTTAGTCATGCTCCATTTTCGGCACACAAGAATGCTCTCATCATGCAAAACCCTGATGACAAGCCAAGCAATTGTTTCATACTTTAATAATCTCAAACTTTTTCAACCTTCACACCATACATGAGCGTGAGCCATGGATATAGCACTATGGGTGGAATAGAATATAATGATGGGGGTTATGTGGAGAAGACAAAAAAAGGAGAAAGTCTCACATCAACGCGGCTAATCAACGGGCTATGGAGATGCCCATCGATTGATGTTAATGTAAGGAGTAGGGATTGCCATGCAACGGATGCACTAGAGCTATAAATGCATGAAAGATCAACAAAAAGAAACTAAGTGGGTGCGCATCCAACTTGCTTGCTCACGAAGACCTAGGGCATTTGAGGAAGCCCATTGTTGGAATTTACAAGCCAAGTTCTATAATGAAAAATTCCCGCTAGTATATGAAAGTGACAAAACAAGAGACTCTCTATCATGCAAATCATGGTGCTACTTTGAAGCACAAGTGTGGAAAAAAAGGATAGTAGTATTGTCCCTTTTTTTGCTCCTTCCTTTTTTATTTGGCCTTTTTTTGGGACAATACTCTATGAATGATGATCATCACACTTCTATTTATTTACAACTCAATGAGTACAACTTGATACTAGAATAAAGTATGACTCTATATGAATGCCTCCGGCGGTTTACCGGGATAGCAATGAATCAAGAGTGACATGTATGAAAAATTATGAACGATGGATTTGCCACAAATACGATGTCAACTACATGATTATGCAAAGCAATATGACAATTATGAACGTGTCATGATAAACGGAACGGTGGAAAGTTGCATGGCAATATATCTCGGAATGGCTATGGAAATGCCATAATAGGTAGATATGGTGGCTGTTTTGAGGAAGATATAAGGAGGTTTATGTGTGAAAGAGCGTATCATATCACGGGGTTTGGATGCACCGGCGAAGTTTGCACCAACTCTCAATGTGAGAAAGGGCAATGCACGGTACCGAAGAGGCTAGCAATGATGGAAGGGTAAGAGTGCGTATAATCCATGGACTCAACATTAGTCATAAAGAACTCATATACTTATTGCAAAAATCTACAAGTCATCAAAAACCAAGAACTACACGCATGCTCCTAGGGGGATATATTGGTAGGAAAAGACCATCGCTCGTCCCCGACCGCCACTCATAAGGAAGACAATCAAAGAACACCTCATGTTTCAAATTTGTTACATAACGTTTACCATACATGCATGCTACGGGACTTACAAACTTCAACACAAGTATTTCTCAATTTCACAAGTACTCAACTAGCACAAATTTAATATCACTACCTCCATATGTCAAAATAATCATCAATCATCAAACTTCTCTTAGTATTCAGCACACTCATAAGAAAGTTTTTTACTAGTCTCGAATACTTAGCATATTAGGATTAATTTCCCAATTTCAGCAAATTACCATGCTATTTAAGACTCTCAAAATAATATAAGTGAAGCATGAGAGAATAATAGTTTCTATAAAACAAATCCACCACCGTGCTCTAAAAGATATAAGTGAAGCACTAGAGCAAAAACTATATAGCTCAAAAGATATAAGTGAAGCGCATAGAGTATTCTAATAAATTCCGAATCATGTGTGTTTCTCTCAAAAGGTGTGTACAGAAAATATGATTATGGTAAACTAACAAATAAAGACTCAAATAATACAAGACGCTCCAAGCAAAACACATATCATGTGATGAATAAAAATATAGCTCCAAGTAAAGTTATCGATGGAAGTAGACGAAAGAGGGGATGCCTTCCGGGGCATCCCCAAGCTTTGGATTTTAGGTGTACTTAGATTATCTTGGGGTGCCATGGGCAACCCCAATATTAGGCTCTTGCCACTCCTTGTTCCATAATCCATCAAACCTTTTACCCAAAATTTGAAAACTTCACAACACAAAACTCAAAATAGAAAATCTCGTGAGCTCCGTTAGCGAAAGAAAACAAAACACCACTTCAAGGTACTGTAATGAACTCATTATTTATTTATATTGGTGTTAAACCTACTGTATTCCAACTTCTCTATGGTTTATAAACTCTTTTACTAGCCATAGATTCATCAAAATAAGCAAACGACACACGAAAAATAGAATCTGTCAAAAACAGAACAGTCTGTAGTAATCTGTAGCTAACGCAAGTTCTGGAACCCCAAAAATTCTAAAATAAATTTTTGTATGTGAGGAATTTATCTATTAATCATCTGAAAAAGGATTAACTAAATATCACTTTACAAATAAAAATGGCAGCAATTCTCGTGAGCGCTAAAGTTTCTTTTTTTTACAGCAAGATCAAAAAGACTTTCCCCAAGTCTTCCCAACGGTTCCACTTGGCAAAAACACTAATTAAACACAAAAAACACAACCAAAATAGAGGATAGATAAATTATTTATTACTAAACAGGAGAAAAAAAATCAAATAATAAAAATAAAATTGGGTTGCCTCCCAACAAGCGCTATCGTTTAACGCCCCTAGCTAGGCATAATAGCAAGGATAGATCTAGGTATTGCCATCTTTGGTAGGCAATCCATAAGTGGCTCTCATAATAGATTCATATGGTAATTTAATTTTCTTTCTAGGGAAGTGTTCCATGCCTTTACTTAACAGAAATTTGAATCTAATATTCCCTTCCTTCATATCAATAATTGCACCAATCGTTCTAAGGAAAGGTCTACCAAGAATAATAGGACATGAAGGATTGCAATCTATATCAAGAACAATAAAATCTAAGGGCACATAATTCCTATTTGCAACAATAAGAACATCATTAATTCTTCCGATAGGTTTCTTAATGGTGGAATCCGCAAGGTGCAAGTTTAAAGAGAAATCATCAAAATCACGGAAACCTAGCAAATCACACAAAGTCTTTGGAATCGTGGAAACACTAGCACCCAAATCACACAAAGCATAAAACTCATGATCTTTAATTTTAATTTTAATAGTTGGTTCCCACTCATCATAGAGTTTTCTAGGGATAGAAACTTTCAACTCAAGTTTTTCTTCATAAGATTGCATCAAGGCATCAACAATATGTTCGGTGAAGGCTTTATTTCGACTATAAGCATGTGGAGAATTTAGCACGGATTGCAACAAAGAAATACAATCTATCAAAGAGCAATTATCATAATTAAATTCCTTGAAATCCAAAATAGTGGGTTCATTGATATTTAAAGTTTTGATCTCTTCAATCCCACTTTCAACAATTTTAGCATCAAGATCTAAAGACTCCGAATTTTTGGAACGCCTTCTAGGTAAAGGTGGATCATATTCAGTCCCATCATTATCAAGATTCATGTTGCAAAAAAAGATTTAATTGGGGACACATCAATAACTTTTAGATCTTCATATTTATTTTCATAGAAACTAGAAGAACACGCTTTCACAAAACAATCTTTCTTAGCACGCATCCTAGTGGTTCTTTCTTTGAACTCATCAATGGAAATTCTCATGGCCTTGAGAGACTCATTGATATCATGCTTAGGTGGAATAGATCTATGTTTCAAAGAATCAACATCAAGAGAAATTCTATCAACGTTCCTAGCCAATTCATCAACTTTAAGCAATATTTCTTCAAGCAAATCATTGAGATTCTTTTGCGAATTCATAAACTCCTTAACACTAGTCTCAAATTCAGAGGGAATCTTATTAAAATTTCCATAAGAATTGTTGTAGGAATTACCATAATTATTAGAGGAATTACTAGGATACGGCCTAGGATTAAAGTTTCCTCTATACGTGTTGTTACCAAAATTATTCCTACCAACAAAATTCACATCCATAGATTCATTATTATTCTCAATAAAAGTAGACAAATGCATATCATTAGGATCAGAAGAAACACTTTTATTAGCAAATAATTTCATAAGTTCATCCATCTTTCCACTCAAAACATTAATTTCTTCTATCGCATGCACTTTCTTATTAGTAGATCTTTTAGTGTGCCATTGAGAATAATTAACCATAATATTATCTAGGAGTTTAGTAGCTTATCCTAAAGTGATTTCCATTAAAGTGCCTCCCGCAGCCGAATCTAAAAGATTCCTAGAAGCAAAATTCAATCCGGCATAAAATTTTTGTATAATCATCCACAAATTCAAACCATGTGTAGGGCAATTACGTATCATTAATTTCATCCTCTCCCAAGATTGTGCAACATGTTCATGATCAAGTTGCTAAAAATTCATAATATCGTTTCTAAGAGAGATGATCTTAGTGGGAGGAAAATACTTAGAGATAAAAGCATCTTTGCACTTATTCCATGAATCAATACTATTTTTAGGCAAAGACGAAAACCAAGCTTTAGCATGTTTTCTAAGAGAAAACGGGAATAGCTTCAATTTAACAATATCATTATCCACATCTTTATTCTTTTGCATATCACACAAATCAACAAAATTGTTTAGATGGGTAGCGGCATCTTCACTAGGAAGGCCGGAAAACGGATCTTTCATGACAAGATTCAGCAAAGCAGCATTAATTTCACAAGATTCAGCATCGGTAAGAGGAGCAATCGGAGTGTTAATAAAATCATTGTTGTTGGTATTAGTAAAGTCACACAATTTGGTATTATCTTGAACCATCATGACAGGCAAGCAATCCAACACACAAGCAAACAAGAAACGGGCAAAAGGAGGCAAATAGGGAAAGAGAAGGAGGACGGAGAGAGAGGGCAAATAAAACGGAAAGGGTGAAGAGGGGGAGAGGAAAATGAGAGGCAAATGGCAAATAATGTAATGCGGGAGATAAGGGTTTGTGATGGGTACTTGGTATGTTGACTTTTGCATAGACTCCCTGGCAACGGCGCCAGAAATCCTTCTTGCTACCTCTTGAGCACTGCGTTGGTTTTCCCTCGAAGAGGAAAGGGTGATGCAACAAAGTAGCATAAGTATTTACCCCAGTTTTTGAGAACCAAGGTATCAATCCAGTAGGAGGCCACGCACGAGTCCCTTGCACCTACACAAACAAATAAATCCTCACAACCAACGCAATAAAGGGGTTGTCAATCCCTTCACGGTCACTTACGAAAGTGAGATCTGATAGATATGATAAGATAATATTTTTGGTATTTTTATGATAAAGATACAAAGTAAATAAAGCAAAATAAAAACGATGCAAGAAATAGCTTGTTGACGGGAGATTAATATGATGGAAAATAGACCCCGGGGCCATATGTTTCACTAGTGGCTTCTCTCGAGAGCATAATTATTACGGTGGGTAAACAAATTACTATTGAGCAATTGACAGAATTGAGCATAGTTATGGGAATATCTAGGTGTGATCATGTATATAGGCATCACGTCCAAGACAAGTATACCGACTCCTACCTGCATCTACTACTATTACTCCACACATCGACCGCTATCCAGCATGCATCTAGAGTATTAAGTTCAAAAGAATAGAGTAACGCTTTAAGTAAGATGACATGATGTAGAGGGATAAACTCATGCAATAGGATATAAACCCCATCTTGTTATCCTCAATGGCAACAATACAATACGTGCCTTGCTGCCCCTACTATCACTGGGAAAGGACACCGCAAGATTGAACCCAAAGCTAAGCACTTCTCCCATTGCAAGAAAGATCAATCTAGTAGGCCAAATCAAACTGATAATTCAAAGAGACTTGCAAAGATAACCAATCATACATAAAAGAATTCAGAGAAGATTCAAATATTGTTCATAGATAAACTTGATCATAAACCCACAATTCATCGGTCTCAACAAACACACCGCAAAAGAAGATTACATCAAATAGATCTCCACGAGAATCGTGGAGAACTTTGTATTGAGATCCAAAAAGAGAGAAGAAGCCATCTAGCTAATAACTATGGACCCGAAGGTCTGAGGTAAACTACTCACACATCATCGGAGAGGCTATGGTGTTGATGTAGAAGCCCTCCGTGATCGATGCCCCCTCCGGTGGGGCTCCGAAAAGGCCCCAAGATGGTATCTCACGGGTACAGAAGGTTGTGGCAGTGGAATTAGGTTTTTGGCTCCGTATCTGGTAGTTTGGGGTACAGAGGTATGTATAGGAGGAAGGAGTACGTTTGTGGAGCAACATGGGCCCCATGAGGGTGGAGGGCGCGCCTAGGGGGGGGGGGTAGGCGCGCCCCCTACCTCGTGACTTCCTGGTTGATGTCTTGACATAGGGTCCAAGTCCTCTGGAGCACGTTCGTTCCGAAAATCACGTTCCCGAAGGTTTCATTCCGTTTGGACTCCGTTTGATATTCATTTTCTGCGAAACTCTGAAATAGGCAAAAAACAACAATTCTAGCATGGGCCTCCGGTTAATAGGTTAGTCCCAAAAATAATATTGAAGTGTATAATAAAGCCCATTAATCATCCAAAACAGAATATAATATAGAATGAAGCAATCAAAAATTATAGATACGTTAGAGACGTATCAAAATCCTATGGTTATGTTCTCCCAATCCATGAAATCTGAGTAAGTTTTGTTAGATCAGTGTAGTGTATTGATTGTTTGAATGGTACAGGTGATAAGTGATTAGTTGTTTCATCTGTGCAAATGATTTCTGCTAGTAATCCGACTAGGGTTAGTGTTCGTGCTAATAATTCCTAGCCAGGGCTTGGCAATCGATTTTCAATGACCTACATATGTTTGTGCCATTATTTTCTTCAAGATTAGTCTGTACATAGACGACTGCGCTTAAAAATCGAACCATAATCTCTGGATATGTATAAATAAATAGCCATAAATTCCTAATCCTACTTCACATGTAATCATTGATTTGATGCCAAATTTGTTTTACTATTTGTATAGGTGTCGTTTGAGGATGTGGACAGCGAGGATGAACATGTCCAGAGGAGGTACAACAGGCAAATCCTGAGGGAGCTTTATGCGGGAATGCATAACAGGCGTATTAGGACCTGGGACGGAGGCTATGGATGCCCATTTTGCAACCAGAAGCTTCATGACGCGTATCTAAGTGTTCTGGCGCATGCAAGAGGACGGGCCGTTGGCTCCTTCAAGCAGAAGTATTCTCGCAGGGTGGCGCCCGACGCAAACGCCGAGTACGTGGAGAAGCTTCAGGATCGTGCCAGCCTGTGAGATGAGATGTGGGATGGATGAAACTATATATGTACGCTTGAGTATGCTTAATACTGTTGAACTATGTACTACTTATGGTTGAACTATGCTTATCTACGTGTACGATTGTTATCTATGTCTGAGTATGTTAAATATTTCGCCAAATTTTGGTAAAAATTACAACGGGGGACCAATAAACCAGGACAGAGGTAGTACATCAATCACAGATGGTTCCCAAAATTGGAACCGTGTGCAATGACTTTCATTTTGCCTGTTGCATCAATCACACACGGTTCGCTCTAGCAAACCGTCGCCCCCAAAATTCTTTGTGGGACAGAAAACCCTCACCACCCAATTCAAAAAAGAAAAAAGAAAACTATCACCATCCCCACGTCACAAAAACCCTCACCCCCCCCCCCCCCCCCCCCGCCCCCCCGATACATTCCCCATTCACACCTACACAAGCTCCACCGTGTCTATGCCACGGCACCGCCTATCACGACGGTAAACACTTAGCTCGACGCCTGCCGCCGCCAGGCTGCCAGCAAAGCCCACCGCATTTCGCCACTTCCGCTTGCCGCCGCCTATCGCCATCGACTTTCTCGACGCTGCTCGCGGTCGACCCAGCTCTGCTCGGTTGGGTAATCTGCTGTACTGAGGGTTCTTTCTCATGGACAACAAGGTAACTAGTTTAATGAGATATTATCTCATCTCTTATCCCAGTTCATCTGCCTCCTTTAATCACCCGACGGAAATCGCCGTGAATTCATTTTTATTCAAGATGATTTGAGGGTTTTCTTTCATTCATAGAATGTATAGTGCGCCGACACTTCAGGACTTCGTGACCGTTGCCAGAAATTCCATCTCTCCGTACCAAATAACTTGAGCACGCGTGCGGTATGTTCAGTCTCACCCTAAATCGGTTGGCATGGCCTACTTTTTCTGATCATTTTCTAAATATTGCTACATTTGGTTAAAAGGTGCCACATGCACCATATACTTCAAAGGGGATTTTCCCCTGTTCTTTCTATATTAGGAAAATTAATGATGTATTGTTCTTTCGATTAGTCTCATTTTTCCATGACATCATGTTTACCCTATCTGTTTAATTATAGATTTTTGTCCTTCGATTTCAACTACTATACAGTTCTTTCAATTT
This sequence comes from Triticum urartu, assembly GCF_003073215.2. NCBI lineage: Eukaryota > Viridiplantae > Streptophyta > Magnoliopsida > Poales > Poaceae > Triticum > Triticum urartu. Next base: position 225,600,353 of record NC_053027.1, on the reverse strand, counting down.
GGGCCCATATTTGCATGTTACCATACTTTATTTAACAATCCTACCATTTTCTACGGAACATCCCTCGCTATTCAATAGATTATGTAGTGCACAATTTTTCCCTTTACATACATCAAGCTCCACAGATGTCATACTGCACACAAACCATGGATTTACAATCGTTGCTACTGTAAGACTTGATGAACATGGTGACTCCTATTTTGGCACTGGCTTTTTGAATGAAATTGCAAAGTTTTATGTACTAAAAGCTAGCACTAAAATTGCACTGCACATAAAAGGGCCTGGTCATGAGATATATGCTAACTTCCCCGACAAAACCATCCGTCCAGACTATGTTCGAGGTAAGTTTTCTTTTCAACTATATTCATATGTTGACTTACCCTACAATGTCAAATGAATTGTGTAGTATTTAAGTAACCAATTGTTATTACCTTTTCTTGCTATATTCCTACCTAATAACTTCTAGTTACCAATGCACTTTTCTATTGCCCTGTTTTAACTAAATATTCCCCGTACTCCCATTTCTATCAGAAAGCGCCGCTGACAAGGAGACTCCGGAGGTGGAGAACGGGGCTGCCAACAAGCAGAGGGGGGCGAGCTAGTACCGCAAGGGACTCCAGCAGGCCTAGACTTAATCAGCAGCCTCCCCAATGATATGTTGAGAGTCATCATCTCCCTCCTCCAAATCAAATATGGGGCGCGTACAACCCTCCTTTCCCGGCGGTGGCGCCCCCTATGGAACTCCAGCCCTCTCGACCTCATCGACACCCACAAGCTCTGCCATTGTAACGCCCTCGATGCGGCTATATCTCCCACATGTCGAGGCATGACTTAGAGGCATAACCGCATTGAAAGCAATGTCGCAAGTTAGGCAATCATCACAACATCCCATGTAATATATAGTTAATAAAAGGAGAGATAACATAGTTGGCTTACACTCGCCATGTCAATCAAGGTACATAAATAACATTACATCATTCAAACACTCATGGCCCGACTATGGTGCCAAAATAAAAGATTACCCAACATGCGACACGGACCCGATCACCCCCAACTGGGCACCACTACTGATCATGAGGAAAGGAAACATAGTATCGTTGAGAGTCCTCGTCGAACTCCCACTTGAGCTCGAGCGCGTCACCTGGAGCGGAATCATCAGGCCCTGCATCTGGTGTAATAGTAATCTGTGAGCCACAGGGACTCAGCAATCTCGCACCCTCGCGATCAAGACTATTTAAGCTTAATAGGTAAGGCAAGGTAAATATGTGGAGCTGCAGCAAGCGACTAGCAAATATGGTGGCTATCCTGTTCGCAAAAGAGAGCGAGAAGAGGAGGCAAGGTGCGAGCGAGAAACTAGAGGGCAACCTGCGCAAGCATTACTCCAACACCGTGTGCACTTCCCGGACTCCGCCGAGAAGAGACCATCATGGTAACTCACACTGTTGATTCATTTTAATTAAGTTAAGGTTCAAGTTATCTACAACCAGACATTAACAAATTCCATCTGCCCATAACCGCAGGCACGACTTTCGAAAGTTCAAATCCCTGCAGGGGAGTCCCAACTTAGCCCATGACAAGCTCTCACGGTCAACGAAGGAATAGACCTCCTCCCGAGACGTTCCGATCAGACTCGGTACCTCGGTTCTTGAAGACACTTCGACAGGTTAAAACAAGACCAGCAACACCGCCCGAATGTGCCGACAAATCCCGATAGGAGCTTCACATATCTCGTTCTCAGGGCACACTCAGATGAGACATCCTACGAGTAAAACCAACCCTCAAGTGGCCCCGAGGTGGCCCCGCAGTCTACTCGGTCGGACCAACACTCAGAGGAGCATTGGCCCGGGGGGGGGGGTTTAAATAAGATGACCCTCGGGCTCCGGAAACCCAAGGGAAAAAGAGGCTAGGTGGAAAATGGTAAAACCAAGGTTGGGCATTGCTGGAAAAGCTTTAATCAAGGCGAACTATCAAGGGGTTCCCATTATAACCCAACCGCGAAAGGAACGCAAAAATCCGGGAACATAACACCGATATGACGGAAACTAGGGCGGCAAGAGTGGAACAAAACACTAGGCGAGAGGCCGAGCCTTCCACCCTTTACCAAGTATATAGATGCATTAAGACAACAAGGCAATATAATGATATCCCAACAAGTAAATAAATGTTCCAACAAGGAACGGTCTCCAATCTTCACCTGCAACTAGCAACGCTATAAGAGGGGCTGAGCAAAGCGGTAACATAGCCAATCAACGGTTTGCTAGGACATGGTGGGTTAGAGGTTTGACATGGCAATTTGGGAGGCTTGAAAGCAAGTGGTAGGCATCGTAGCATTGGCATAGCAAAAGAGCGAGCATCTAGCAAAGCAAAGATAGTAGTGATTTCAAGGGTATGATCATCTTGCCTGCAAAGTTGTCAGAGTTGACTAGATCCTCGAAAGCAAACTCAACGGGCTCCTCGTTAGCGAACTCATCTCCCAGCTCTACCCAAACAAGACAAACAAGCAACAAGGGAACAATCAACCACGTGCAAAGCTCAAACGATATGATGCAAAGATGGTATGCTATGCGGGATGCGATGGGGGATGCATATGCAAGATTTGACAAGGGATGCAAGAACCTGGCCTCAACTTGGAAAACCAAGTGTGCCAATGGAAAGATGAGATGAAATCTCTTGAAAACGATATAAAGAACGCCGGAATCAGAGTTACGGTTTGGAAATGGCAAGCAATTCAAATATGACCACGTTCTGAGATTTACAGCAAGTAGCCATCTAAATGCAATGAGATGAATATGCTACAACACCCAAACATGGCATAAAAATACATGGCAGGGATGCATTCATGATGCTTAACAAAAGTCTAGCACTGAGCTACGGCCAATCCATCCATTAACAGGTTCAAACAAGCATGGCAAAAATTCATATGGCAAACAGATCTCAGACTTAGTGAAATTAACACTTGTCTGGAATTTCAGATCAGATAGCACACTTTGGAGCAACAAAACTATATGCTACAGGACCTGAACATGGTAAATAAAGCATGGCATGGAGCTACTCAAAGAGCTTAACAAAAGTCACTTAGTGACCTTGATCCAAAAGGGATCATAAAATACAATTGCAAGCATGTGAACATGGCAAAAACATAATCAGTTCTCAGACTTAGTGAAAACTGGAGCATGCTGAAAACAGATATCAAGTAGGTATGTTTACGAGCTCGATGCACTCACCACAGAGCAAGTCATGATAATCTAAGCATACACCCATCAAGAATACACAAAGTGCAAGCTATACATGGCAAGAACAATAGCATAGCATGCACGGATCAACTACAACATCCTCGGCAAAATTGCTAACAAGTAGACAATCTGCCCAGATTCACGAAGTAGCAAAAGTAGAACTCGATTGACTCAAGCTAGGGTGCTCCATAATTGCAAACAAAGACATGGATGGATAGATCACTACAAGATTAACAAAACAACCTTACTAATCATCCTCAAAAGAGGCACGGATCACTCAGAAACAACATGAACATATGGCCATATGAGATAAACAGGTCAAGGACTTAGTGGAATCCCTGAAATCAGCATTACCAAGTGCCTCACTTTGCAAGCTCGTGCTAGTCACCACACACATCACAAAAATATATGGGTTGCACCTCTGGAAAGAGGTCAAAACCCTTAACAAAACATATGTAGAGCACCAGGGCATATGATGCACACAATAATCATGGCAAAAATGACAAATATCTAAATGGAGCAGCAGATCTGACAATTATCTCAAGTAGCACTCTTCTAACAACATTTCGGGCATCAATATGAACTCAAATGAAAATGATGCAATGGAATGAAATGATGTACTCTCTGAGACGAACATTTTGATATGCTATATGCCCAAAACGGAGCTACGGATGCAAAGTTATAGCATGATGAACAGGAGCATATGGATCTGAGATTTTGAGGACTTAGAAGAAAATTCCACCTCACGGTTAGGGTTTACTGTAGCTATCAAATCTGGATCGCGGCGCGCTTCCCGAGGTTCACCGGAAAACGGAGGTGGCCGGAGCGGGGATGACGCGGCGAGGTGCTCCCGGGCCAGATCTCACCGGATCCGGCCGGCGGGGAGCCGGAGGGCGGCGAGGAAGGTGCGGGCGACCGTTGGGGAGCGCTGCGAGGGTCGAGTCGGGCGCCCCTGCGCCGGCCGGCGTCGGTGGTGCGCGGCGTCTCCGGTCGCGAGGCGGCAGCCAGAATTCGAGGAGGAGGGCGGCGGCGGCTCCGGTCGCGAGGCGGCGGGCGACGTGGGCCGGGAGGGCCTGCTCCGGGCCCCGCGGGCCTGGCGTGGACCGGCGGCGAAGCGGTCCCGCCCGGGACATGTGGCGGCGGCTGATTGGTGGTGGCGGATCGGGCGGACGCGTCCGGCTCCGTCCGGACGTGTCCGATGGCGGCGGAGATGGATTTTTTTAGGGTTTGGACGGGGGAGATCCGGATTTTTGGAGGAGGACCTATTTATAGGCATAGAGGGAGCTAGGAGTGTCCAAATGAGGTGCGGTTTTCGGCCACGCGATCGTGATCGAACGCTCTAGATGATGGAGAGGGTTTTGGTGGGTTTTGGGCCAACTTGGAGGGGTGTTGGGCTGCAACACACACGAGGCCTTTTCGGTCCCTCGGTTAACCGTTGGAGTATCAAACGAAGTCCAAATGGCACGAAACTTGACAGGCGGTCTACCGGTAGTAAAACAAGGCTGCTTGGCAAGTCTCGGTCCAATCCGGAAATGTTTAATCCCCAGACACAAAAGAAAGGTAGAAATGACCACCGGAGGAGAACGGAGCGCCGGAATGCAAAACAGACAACGGGGAAAATGCTCGAATGCATGAGATGAACACGTATGCAAATGCAATGCACATGATGACATGATATGAGATGCATGACAACGATAACAACACACAGAGACAAAAACCCGAACCCAAGAAAATAAAATAACTTAAGGCCGGAAATGGCAAGAGTTGGAATACATATTGGGTAAATCACGTCCGGGGTGTTACAACACTCCACCACTACGAAAGGATCTCGTCCCGAGATCTAGGACTGAAAGAACGCCGGGTACTCAGAACGGAGGTGATCCTCGCGTTCCCAGGTAGCTTCACGGTCGGAATGGTGTGACCACTTGACTTTGAGGAATTTGATTGACTTGTTGCGAGTCTTGCGTTCAGTCTCTTCAAGAATAACAACGGGGTGCTCACGATAGGAGAGATCTTCCTGGAGCTCAATGTCCTCGAAGTTGAAGGTGCAGTCAGGAGTCTTGAAGCACTTTCAAAGCTGAGAGACATGAAACACATCATGAACATTTGCAAAGTTTGAAGGAAGCTCGAGTTGATAGGCGAGATCGCCTCTCTTGCTGACAATCTTGAAAGGTCCCACGTATCTGGGGGCAAGCTTCCCTTTGATACCGAAGCGACGAGTACGTTTCATAGGAGAGACGCGGAGGTAAACATGATCTCCGATCTCAAAAGCCAAATCACGGTGCTTACTGTCGTAGTAGCTCTTCTGACGGGATTGGGTTGCTTTGAGGTTATCTCGAATGACTTTGCACATTTTCTCCGCCTCTATGATTAAGTCATTTCCCAAAAGCTGACATTCACTGGTTTCAGGCCAGTTGAGAGGGGTACGACACTTCCTGCCATACAGAATTTCAAAAGGGGCCTTGCCCGAACTTGCTTGAAAACTGTTGTTGTAGGAGAATTCAGCATAAGGAAGACAATCCTCCCACTTCATGCCGAAGGAGATCACACAAGCCCTGAGCATATCTTCAAGAATCTGGTTGACACGCTCGACTTGACCGCTAGTTTGAGGATGGAAAGCTGTGCTGAAGCGGATGTTGGTGCCCATGGCCTTCTGAAAAGAATCCCAAAACTTGGAGTTAAAGATGCTGCCACGGTCTGAAGAGATCACTTGTGGAATACCGTGCAGAGAGACAATTCGAGAGGTATAGAGCTCCACCAATTGAGCTGCAGTGATCGACTCTTTGATAGGCAGAAAGTGAGCCACTTTAGTGAGTTTGTCGATGACAATGAATATAGCATCATTGCCACGCTTGGACTTTGGAAACCCAGTCACGAAGTCCATCTCAATGTGGTCAAACTTCCATTCTGGAATGGCAAGAGGTTGGAGGAGACTAGCTGGCCTTTGGTGTTCTGCCTTCACTCTTCTGCAGACATCACACTCATTCACGAATTGAGCAATCCCGTGCTTCATTCGAGTCCACCAATAAGCCTGCTTGAGGTCCTGATACATCTTCGTGCTCCCAGGGTGGATGGAGAGGAGAGAATTGTGAGCCTCGTTCATGATCACTTTACGGAGGTCACCTTTGGGTACAACAATACGATCCTTGAAGAAGAGAGTATCCTTGTCATCAAGGCGGTAGCACTTGTACTTGGGTTGCCTCTTGGCAATCCCAATCTTCACCTTTTTCACCATAGAATCAATAAGCTGGGCTTGGCGAATCTAGTCTTCCAAGGTAGGAGAGACTTGAAGGTTGGCGAGGAAACCTTGAGGAACAACTTGCAGATTAAGTTTGCGGAAAGCTTCACAAAGCTCAGGTTGATAAGGCTTGAGAATCAGACTGTTGCAATAAGCCTTTCTGCTCAATGCATCAGCAATCACATTGGCCTTGCCTGGAGTATACTCGATACTCAGATTATACTCTTGAATCATTTTGACGCATCGAGTTTGCCTGAGGTTGAGATTAGGCTGAGTAAAGATGTACTTGAGACTCTTGTGATCAGTGAAAATGTCCACTTTTCTTCCCAATAAGAGATGTCTCCAAGTCAAAAGAGCATGCTCAACTGCCGCCAACTCGAGATCATGAGTGGGGTAGTTCTTCTCATTAGGCTTCAACTGGAGAGAGGTATAAGCAACAACTTTCTTCTCTTGCATCAACATTGCGCCAAGACCTTGGAGAGAGGCATCACAAAAGACCTCGTATGGCTTGGATTCATCAGGCGGAGTCAGAACTGGAGTAGTGATCAATTTCTCTTTCAAAGTGTTGAAAGCAATGTCACACTCCGGAGACCAAACGTACTTGACATGCTTCTGGAGAAGATTTGAGAGAGGCTTCGCGATCTTAGAAAAGTTTTCAACGAATCTTCGGCAATAGCTTGCGAGACCGAGGAAGCTACGGAGTTGCTTCACGTTCTGAGGAGGTTCCCAATTCACAATTGCAGACACCTTCTCAGGATTTACCGCAATGCCCTTGGCAGAGATGATATGACCAAGATAAAGAACCTCATCGAGCCAAAATTCACACTTGGAGAACTTGGCATAGAACTTGTGTTCCCTCAACTTATCGAGTACCAAACGCAAGTGCTTGGCATGATCTTCCTTGTTCTTCGAGAAAACCAGAATGTCGTCGAGATAGACCAAAATGAAGTCATTGGTGTAGGCGTTGAAGATGAAGTTCATCATGCGAGAGAAAGTCGGAGGAGCGTTGACGAGGCCAAAAGACATGACTGTGTATTCGTATGACCCATAGCTTGTCCTGAAAGCCGTCTTGGGAATATCTTGCTCACGGATTCGAATCTGATGATAACCCATACGGAGATGAAGCTTGGAGAATACTTGGGCACCTTTGAGTTGTTCGAATAGCTCGTTGATGTTGGGAAGTGGGTATTTGTTCTTGATGGTCTTCTTGTTCAATGGACGGTAATCAACACAAAGTCGGTCCGTTCCATCCTTCTTCTTCACAAAAAGAACACCACAACCCCACGGAGAAGAGCTAGGCCAGATGAGACCCATTCTCTCTTGAATATCGAGTTGCTTCTTCAGCTCCTTCAACTCTTCAGGTCCGAGCTTGTAAGGACGCTTGCACACTGGTTCCGTGCCAGGCTCAAGATCGATGACGAATTCAACTGGCCGGTGCGGAGGCATTCCTGGGAGCTCTTCTGGAAAGACGTCTTGATATTCGCAAACGACTGGAATCTGCGAGATAGCATCCAGTTCACCCTTCTCATTGAGAGAAAACAGACGGATGGTATCATCACGAGCGGCAAAGAAAATTACATCCTCAGACGAATGAGTCAATTGAATCTGTCTGGCTGCACAATCAAGATGTGCCTTGTGCTTAGAAAGCCAATCCATCCCGAGAATAAGATCAATATCCAAGTTGCCAAGAACCACCGGAGAAGAAAGAAACTTGTAGTCGCCCAACGTGATAGAGATATCGGGAGCAACCAAACTAGAAGTCAAAAGCTTGCCGGGAGAAACAACTTGCATGACTTTGGGCATGATCTCAGTATCAACATTGTGCTTCGATGCAAAAGGGCATGACAAGAAAGAATGCGATGCACCGGTATCAAAAAGTACTTTTGCAGGAACATCGTTAACAGGAAGGTTACCCATGATGATATCTGACGAGTCCTCTGCCTGAGCTGCATTCATCAAATTGACCTTGGCGTACTTGGGGTTATGCTTGACCACAGCTGTACTTGCCGATCTCACAAGAGGAGGAGGAAGACGCCTCTGGTTGAGACACTTGTTGGCATAGTGACCCTTCTGTTGGCACTTGTTGCACGTGACCTCTGAAAGCGGGCGGTGGTACGGAGCACTCGATCTTGGAGCTTGAGACGAAATCTTGTTCTGAAAGCCAGGGTTGGGTGGGTGGGAAGATCCACTGCCACCTTTGCTCTTCTGCTGATACGGCTGACGGAACGGAGGAGGAGGAAGCCAATACTTCTGCTGCTTGGCCACTTGAGTAGAGGAAGAAGGAGTAGCATCTCTGACTCACTTCTTGGAAGCATCACACCTCAGTTGAGCAGCCTCTTGCTTCAATGCCATGTTGTAGAACTCATCGTACCTCAAGGGATCAAAGAGAACAAGGGCTAGCTGAATTTCTTCTCTGAGACCACCCCTGAACTGGTATATCATGCTCTTCTCATCAGGGACGTCCTGCTTGGCAAAGCGGGCGAGCTTCTGAAACAACTTGTTGTAGTCATAGACAGACAAAGAGCCTTGCTTCAGGTTGCGGAATTCCTCACGCTTGCTTTCAACCACGCTCTGAGGGATATGGTGAGCTCTGAAATCTTGACGGAATTCATCCCAAGTGATCACACGTCCACCTCTGGAGTCCTTGTACTGCTGGAACCATTCTGCAGCTTGATCTTTGAGTAGGAAGGAAGTGAACTTGACGAAGTCCTCAGGCCTGACATTACTGCACTCGAAATGCTTACACAGATCCACTAGCCAATCGTCAGCATCGGTTGCCTCAACACAATTGCTGAAAGTCTTTGGCCCGTTAGCAAGGAACTGGTTGAGTGTAGCAATGTGATTCTGATTGTTGCCTTGGTTCCCTTGGTTTCCTTGATTGCGCTCTTGAAGAATTTGCATGATCAACTGTGTGTTTGCATTGGTTGCGGCCATCACAGCTTGCCATGCCTCCGGAGGAGGTGGAGGTGGTGGCGGATCTTGATTCTGATTCTGATTGGTGCTCTTAGCGGGAGCCATCCTGAAGAGGTTGACCACCGTTAGCACATAGACAGATAAAATGAAGCTGAATCCAACAAAATGAAAATTGCAACATAAAGTCTTCACATCCGAACAAAATGAACGAATGCATTCCTCTTGAAATGGTCACATATCCATAAATTGAGAAAGCCACGTAGAATTTAGGTAGAGAAATAAATTAACAAGGTACGGATCAAGAATGAATAATCGGTAAGAAATCCCAATCTCAAACCAAATATCCGTGGAAGAAGAACTAGAGCTACAAGAATTCCCACCTATGAAACTCCCGAACCTTTCCGGTTATGCAATCAGGTGTTGGGGATACAGGGGAAGCATAATATCTCACCCAAATCTAGCAAATCCTACATCCAGCTGTATCCATCCTTCAACACATAACCGAGAAAACTTCAGAAACCATCTACCTCAACCTTCGAAAAGCATCCGTTATACAAGTTATGGCGATACTCCCGAACTCCCGCCCCAGTACTGGGTGGCGTCGAGGTTATCTCACCAACGAACTGCATAAAAGAGATTTTCGATGTTGGCGTACTAAACTCAGGTATTCCAGAACTGCAACGATAAAATTATGACGACGACACCTCAGAGCTCAACTCCCCGGTACACTTCCACAAAACCCCTGACAGGAGGCACCAAGACAATGTTCTCATCATAAAACCATCGAAACGATTCCAAGATACCCGCGTGATCCAAATTTTTTTTTAGTGAAATTTGAGAAGAGAAGAGTCAAAACTCTACGTCAGGATGCCTTACCAGAGCGATGAGGAGACTGGGAAGTAAAAAGAATTCCTAAACTCTCCGATATATATTTCCTAAATGACTCAAAACATTTTTTTCTAGACACAACTCGGCCGCTAAAAATGATCAAGCAATGGGGCTCCTAAGGTCGGGGAAGGCTCTGATTACCAACTTGTAACGCCCTCGATGCGGCTATATCTCCCACGTGTCGAGGCACGACTTAGAGGCATAACCGCATTGAAAGCAATGTCGCAAGTTAGGCAATCATCACAACATCCCATGTAATATATAGTTAATAATAGGAGAGATAACATAGTTGGCTTACACTCACCACGTCAATCAAGGTACATAAATAACATTACATCATTCAAACACTCATGGCCCGACTACGGCGCCAAAATAAAAGATAACCCAACATGCGACACGGACCCGATCACCCCCAACTGGGCACCACTACTGATCATCAGGAAAGGAAACATAGTATCGTTGAGAGTCCACGTCGAACTCCCACTTGAGCTAGAGCGCGTCACCTGGAGCGGAATCATCAGGCCCTGCATATGGTGTAATAGTAATTTTGAGCCACAGGGACTCAGCAATCTCGCACCCTTGCGATCAAGACTATTTAAGCTTAATAGGTAAGGCAAGGTAAATATGTGGAGCTGCAGCAAGCGACTAGCAAATATGGTGGCTATCTGTTCGCAAAAGAGAGCGAAGAGGAGGCAAGGTGCGAGCGAGAAACTAGAGGGAAACCTGCGCAAGCATTACTCCAACACCATGTTCACTTCCCAGACTCCGCCGAGAAGAGACCATCACGGTAACTCACACTGTTGATTCATTTTAATTAAGTTAAGGTTCAAGTTATCTACAACCGGACATTAACAAATTCCCATCTGCCCATAACCGCGGGCACGGCTTTCGAAAGTTCAAATCCCTGCAGGGGAGTCCCAACTTAGCCCATGACAAGCTCTCACGGTCAACGAAGGAATAGACCTCCTCCCGAGACGTTCCGATCAGACTCGGTACCTCGGTTCTTGAAGACACTTCGACAGGTTAAAACAAGACCAGCAACACCGCCCGAATGTGCCGACAAATCCCGTTAGGAGTTGCACATATCTCGTTCTCAGGGCACACTCAGATGAGACATCCTACGAGTAAAACCAACCCTCAAGTTGCCCCGAGGTGGCCCCGCAGTCTACTCGGTCAGACCAACACTCAGAGGAGCACTGACCCGGGGGGGGGGGTTAAATAAGATGACCCTCGGGCTCCGGAAACCCAAGGGAAAAATAGCTAGGTGGCAAATGGTAAAACCAAGGTTGGGCATTGCTGGAAAAGCTTTAATCAAGGCGAACTATCAAGGGGTTCCCATTATAACCCAACTGCGAAAGGAACGCAAAAATCCGGGAACATAACACCGATATGACGGAAACTAGGGCGGCAAGAGTGGAACAAAACACTAGGCGAGAGGCCGAGCCTTCCACCCTTTACCAAGTATATAGATGCATTAAGATAACAAGGCAATATAATGATATCCCAACAAGTAAATAAATGTTCCAACAAGGAACGGTCTCCAATCTTCACCTGCAACTAGCAACACTATAAGAGGGGCTGAGCAAAGCGGTAACATAGCCAATCAACGGTTTGCTAGGACATGGTGGGTTAGAGGTTTGACATGGCAATTTGGGAGGCTTGAAAGCAAGTGGTAGGCATCGTAGCATTGGCATAGCAAAAGAGCGAGCATCTAGCAAAGCAAAGATAGTAGTGATTTCGAGGGTATGATCATCTTGCATGCAAAGTTGTCAGAGTTGACTGGATCCTCAAAAGCAAACTCAACGGGCTCCTCGTTAGCGAACTCGTCTCCCAGCTCTACCCAATCAAGACAAACAAGCAACAAGGGCACAATCAACCACGTGCAAAGCTCAAACGATATGTTGCAAAGATGGTATGCTATGCGGGATGCGATGCGGGATGCATATGCAAGATTTGACAAGGGATGCAAGAACCTGGCCTCAACTTGGGAATTCAAGTGTGCCACTGGAAAGATGAGATGAAATCGCTTGAAAACGATATAAGTAACGCCGGAATCGGAGTTACGGTTTGGAAATGGCAAGCAATTCAAATATGACCACGTTCTGAGATTTACAGCAAGTAGCCATCTAAATGCAATGAGATGAACATGCTACAGCACCCAAACATGGCATAAAAATACATGGCAGGGATGCATTCATGATGCTTAACAAAAGTCTAGCACTGATCTACGGCCAATTCATCCATTAACAGGTTCAAACAAGCATGGCAAAAATGCATATGGCAAACAGATCTCAGACTTAGTGAAATTAACACTTGCCTGGAATTTCAGATCAGATAGCACACTTTGGAGCAACAAAACTATATTCTACAGGACCTGAACATGGCAAAGTAAAGCATGGAATAGAGCTACTCAAAGAGCTTAACAAAAGTCCCTTAGTGACCTTGAGCCAAAAGGGATCAGAAAATACAATTGCAAGCATGTGAACATGGCAAAAACATAATCAGTTCTCAGACTTAGTGAAAACTGGAGCATGCTGAAAACTGATATCAAGTAGGCATGTTTACGAGCTCGATACACTCACCACAGAGCAAGTCATGATAATCTAAGCATACACCCATCAATAATACACAAAATGCAAGCGTCTCCGGTCACAAGGCGGCGGCCGGACTTCGAGGAGGAGGGCGGCGGCGGCTCCGGTCGCGAGGCGGCGGGCGACGTGGGCCGGGAGGGCCTGCTCCGGGCCCCGCGGGCCTGGCGCGGACCGGCGGCGAAGCGGTCCCGCCCGGGACAGGTGGCGGCGGCTGATTGGCGGTGGAGGATCGGGCGGACGTGTCCGGCTCCGTCCGGACGTGTCCGATGGCGGTGGAGACGGATTTTTTTAGGGTTTGGACGGGGGAGATCCGGATTTTTGGTGGACCTATTTATAGGCATAGAGGGAGCTTGGAGTGTACAAATGAGGTGCGGTTTTCGGCCACGCGATCGTGATCGAACACTCTAGATGATGGAGAGGGCTTTGGTGGGTTTTGGGCCAACTTGGAGGGGTGTTGGGCTGCAACACACACGAGGCCTTTTCGGTCCCTCGGTTAACCGTTGGAGTATCAAACGAAGTCCAAATGGCACGAAACTTGACAGGCGGTCTACCGGTAGTAAACCAAGGCCGCTTGGCAAGTCTCGGTCCAATCCGGAAATCTTTAATCCCCACACACAAAAGAAAGGTAGAAATGACCACCGGAGGAGAACGGAGCGCCATAATGCAAAACGGACAATGGGGAAAATGCTTGAATGCATGAGATGAACACGTATGCAAATGCAATGCACATGATGACATGATATGAGATGCATGACAACGACAACAACACACGGAGACAAAAACCCGAACCCGAGAAAATAAAATAACTTAAGGTCGGAAACGGCAAGAGTTGGAATACATATTGGGTAAATCACGTCCGGGGTGTTACAGCCATGGCTATCGCAAAATCTTGGATGCATTCTCCAAGATCTTCGGCAGTCACCTTGGCCCAACCAAAGGCCTTAGAATGGGCAAGTTCCGTTCCAACGGCAAGGACCGAGCCAAGCTTGATGACTGGTTCTGATCGCCCGCCCTAGATCAGCTCGATGAGCTCACTTTTTATGATGGGCATATGCGGTCACTGCCAACGTCCGCACTCCGCCTCATGCCCATGCTACGCATCGCCTAGTTCAGGAACTGCCATTTCCCGCCCCTTAATGATGCACCCACTCTTATTCTACCACGACTGAAGCACCTCGAGCTTGTCACCGTCTGCCTCTCAAAGGGTGACATGGAGCGCCTGCTCCGTGGCTGTACTTCACTCGAGTTCCTTCGTCTTCAGGCGATCAATGGGTTGAGTACCTTCCACATCACCTCCATGACTCTCCAGACTATTTATGTGTGTTGCTGGTGCGGGAGGAAGACATCACAAGATGTGTACCACGGTATGGTCATCCAGGACACACCTGCACTTGAGAGATTACTTGTAGTTGATCAAGAAGGTCCAACAAGAATCAATGTCATTTCAAATTGACAGTGGTGGGCTACTCGTCTGACAAATGCTCCGAACTAGTTATTGGATCCACACCCGTTCAGGTACAACAACTGCCTTCTAACTCTCCTTCTACAAATTAACATTATTTCTATTGAACATGTTTGTTCACCTATCATTTAGAAAATGATTCCAACAAGCTTGACCTCGAAACCGTGCACAGTGAAGGTCTTGGCACTAGAATCTATCAGGCCCGCCCTGGAGCAAGTTTTCAGTTTCCTGAGATGCTTTCCGTGCATGGAGAAGCTATATATCGAGGTGATGTTCCTTTCCTGTTAAATGTTAACCATAAGGGAGTTCAATTTGTGATACCTTTTTCCAGGTTTACAATGACAATGTACTACAATTTCTGAAGGTTCTTTTGGATGATTTCAGTACATACATGCCCCCCCATATTGGTTGCTTGATCCATATGGTTACAATCAATAAGCATTTCTCCTTTGGATTCATCTGTACTAGTTTTCTCAGGGAACTTTTCATCCACTCCAACCTCTTGTGAAGAAGGCTACATTTTTCTAGAATGTAATCAAATGCCCATGTTAATCATGTCACATCGAAGATGGCATGTTAGTGCATTTTATAAATCCTGCAAACCAAATAGCTAGGCCTGTAGTAATGTTGAAAACTGCATGTAGGCACTAACACATTTTCTTCTTTTGCAGATAAGATTAGGCCCGGTGGTGGATAATGTGATACAATATAACAATCACGTCAAATGCCTAGATCTGCATCTCTTAGAAATTACTTTGAACTCCTACCGAGGGACATTACCAGAGATTATATTTGCCAGGTTCTTTGTTCTTAGAGCAAGGGTGCTAAAGGAAATGAGGTTTTCCCTACATTTATTTCGCAAAAATGAATGGTTTGTTGATCAGCGCCCGCGCCTGCGGCAGAATGGAGTAGGCTCCAAAAATGCTGAATTTCATTTTGGACCTTCAGATGGCAGAGTAATCGGAAGTCATCGTGTCAACCCCATACATGACTTCTCAGTGGCTGACCACTTTGCAAAAATTGTGAGGTTTCAAAGCCAGAATCAGAAGCGGTGATATTAGTTTGAACCTCTCTGATATCCATGTTCAGCGGATCAGCGCGAGCATTTGCAGCTGCTGAGCTGAATTTCATTTCTAATATCAGTTTGAACATTGTAATATTCAAATTTGAGCCATATAACTCTGGAATTTGAACCTTGTAAGATTTCGAGATTTTGTGGTACAATCGTTGAAATGGCATCGTATGAGACTCGTATATTGCTAGCACAATTTTGACCTTAATATGAAATGGTCTTAGATTTTATTAACCTTTCTTGAATCAGTTTACCTTGTCGATCTCACAACACACGATCTGTATAGCTAACTCGACCGCGATCTTCGACATTATTGCACACAGTTGGTTTCTTCCACCGTGTGCACTGTAGAGCGCAGAATTAATTATCGCACTCGAGTGTCCATCATCACCCTTTTGTGTAACTTTGACCTCATCACCCAAGGATAAACTTATGACCGAAGTCATTCCACACACTTCATTTCTACAAAGCTTTTTGCTAATAAACGCCCACGATTTTCCCTCTTCTAGCCGACGCGTGGCCAAACTAGCCGGGCGGGAAGCTTGCGCTGTAAACAGCACCGTAGCGCGGGAACAGGCTCACCGACGATACATTTGGCGCCTCTTCGAGCCCATGCATGCGGTGCGGTGTTGTCAAGCGTGCACTGGAATCCTCCACTATGAACTCCGTGACAAGACGTGACGATTACAGGCTGGCCGACCCCCATTTATTACAACAGCCATTTAACCTACCCTTGTGTCTCTTCAACCTTTCGATCATGCCCCACCATTGCAAGAAGCATACCCACCACGAGAAATTCTTAGAGGGTATACTGCGTGGCTCCAATGGCGCTTTGAGCGGCTGCCGACGACGAGCAGCAGTTCACCATGCGTGCTGTGGTGGACACCCATAGAAGGTTCATGGACCTCTCGGTGGTGTACACCAACGACCCGGTCTGGGTGGAGCACTTCATCCACATCATGGAGTTGTTGCTTGCCGCGGAGAAATACAAGGTGGTCGGGTTCGACCTCGAGTACACTCGCGCTCGTGTCGGGTCTCATCCCAAGGTCGCTGTCGCCCAGATGTCACTACAAAAAAATACACTTCCGCGATGATACGTGTTTGTCATAGTAGGTCACGTTTTCTGTCATGCATGTACATCCATGACAATTTTATGACAGAATCAAGATAGTCATACCTGTGCTGTCGTAGAAGTGTTCCATGACATTACCAAAATTATCATCACGGAAATGTCCACTTCCATGACGATAAATCGCGCGTCACAGAAGTGCTTTCGTCAAGGGTGACCGACACGTGGCGTCCACCGTAAAGGAACGCCGTTAAGCTATCAGGTCTGGTTTTGGATCCGATAACCCATTAATAGCCCCGACCAATGGGGATTTTCCACGTGTAAAATCATCATTGGCTGGAGGAAACACATGTCGGCTCACCGTTGGGACAGATGTCATCCACTCATTGGACCCAAAGTGCCTATGATACGTCGACATGTGGCACGGCCCAACAGAGGCCCATTCCTGTGAAAAGGCCGACCCGTTTGACTTGGTCAAAAGGTGGCGGGCCGGCCCACGGCAAGCCTGTTAATGGCCTATTCGCATATAGCCCATTTACAGCCGCTAACCCAGGGCCCATTTACGGCCTATCCGAATTAGGCCCAGTAGCATCATCTGGGCTGTCCAATATAATTCCAGCCCGTTTTAACTTCCGGCCCATGTATGGCCCATGACGTCTTTCGGCCCATATGAGGCCCTTAGTAACCCTCGACCCATTAACGACACGTTGTAAAACTGGCCCGTAATGAACAGTGTATCACTTTATACCCATTAACGGCCCATTATTCCATTGGGCCATTTCCAACCCATGTTATCTTTAGGCCTTCTCAGGGCCCATTTATTCTTGGGCTCATTTCCAGCATTCGTTTACTTTTGGCCCGCTATTGTCATTTTCTGCTTGTGGGCCAAATTCAGCCCGTGGTTATAGTCGGCCCGTTTGTGGCCCGTTAATGCGATTGGCAGTTTTCATAGCGTCATCAAATACAGCCGATTAACGATGGCCCACTATGGTCGGCCCATGAACGGACGATTTCAACTCTAGCCCATTTACGGCCATAATGTGGTCTGTTATTGGCCCATGTTTGGCCAACTTATCATACTGCCCATAGAAGTCCCATTGTGTCGATGGCCCGTATAAGGCCCATTGTTTCTACGCCCCGTAGAAGGCCCATTGTTTCTACTTCCCTTAGAAGGCCCATTGTTTCTACGGCCCGTAGGGGGCCCATTTTAACTATAGTAAATATGTAGCCCATGGTTAATGTGGCCTAGTTTTAAAAAATAGGTTATTGCGGCCACTAGCAAACCACGGAAAAAGAACTGCACTGACTACAAGAAAACAAATAAACAATACAATAAGGAAATAAATAAGCTGGGCTATCACGGCTATTACACATATTACATCCACTGGGCATCAAAGTTCGCCACCAGTGCAAATATAGGGAACAAAGCAGCATATAAATGCCGCAGCAAAACAAGTCCAGAACAGAAACCACTTCAGAAGAGCTCAAGAAACAATATCCTGGGTACCCATAATGCTGGGAAGAGGCTTAGCAAGGTTATTAACTTTCTCTTGTTTGGAGCTTAAATCCTCCAGCACTTGCTATTGCACCAGAAAGTATGCATCTGAATTCTGCAGGGACTTCCTCAGTCCTTCGGCTTCCTGTCACATAACATCTGATCGATGTCTTTCAACTTGAAGTTGAGACTCAAGAAGCCGAACTGATTCAGGCAGCGAGTTCGAAGAGCTGGTGTCAGCAGTAGTAGCCATTAACTCAAACACTACATCAAGACAAGACTTTGGGGTTGTCTCAGTGTCTTCAATATAGTTTTTATCAGCTTTCTTGGAGATCAATAGGGATGTCTCACTATCTTGAACCTTATCTGCATTACTTCCTTTACCATTGCATAACGGGGTACTCTTCTCCAATATTTTATCTGCGTTCTAAAAGAGAAACAAACAAACACATCACAGGTTCACAATGTAGTATATGAAACTCATTTTGGTAAACCAGTTCAGTAGTAAGGTGGACAGGATAACAGCATGAAACAAACATATATCTATGTAGTATGGTCACTGTATGGTCTATATCATTCTAGTTTATGTTGCCAAATCAAGATAGATACGGTTCGAATCATATCTATTTAAGACAAAGAAGCATAGACAGAATATAAGTGTGGGAAACTACACAGCAATAACAACACTTGTAATGTGCATGGCATGAGAACATAACTGTTTATTCAATTGAAACTGAAATCAACATAGAGCAAGTTACAACAACAAACACGTTAAAGAAACAGGTTTAAAACATACCTGTTGTGCCATTGGAGTTTCATTTGCATCCTTCAAATTTGAAATTAGTTGGTATGAGTAAGTACAGTGATGCAAGAGCAAAGTAGTTCACAAATATGCCATCGATGGAAACATGATGGCATGATATAATTCACAAATAGAATGCCATAATTCAAAATATGATGACTATGTGAACAGGATGAGATGATATAACTATATTATGTCTTTAGAAAATGGGTTGTCATGCCATAATTCAGATACATGCTGTCTATGTAAACATCATGGCATTATATAATTCAAATATATGATTTATATACTAAGGAAGTGAGCAGAGGGCAATCGCATATATGATGTGTCAACTAAGGAGATGGCATTCAATATCGTGTATATGATGTAAAAACTAAGCATTGCAATACAACATATGCATGATATGAGTAATATAACCCTGCCAAGTTTGAGCATACACCTCAGGGGGATAATAGGACTAGTCATCTGCCTCTGAATCCTCCTCTGAAGAGCTATCTGTAACCAACAAGATATCTGCTTCAGCAGGTAGCATTGTTTGCTCTGAAGACCTTGTTTTCACTCCAGATTTCTCCATCACCAATTTAAATGGCTGATGCACAGGAAGAGCAGTTGAATATACAAACATTGTCGACAAAAGCAATGAGAAATACAAAAAAGGAAGGCATGATATAATTCACATATATGACGCTTGGCTAAACAGCATGGCATTGCATAATTCACATATATAATGCCTTGCAACAAGATAGCATTGCATAATTCACATATATAATGTCTTGGAACAAGATGGTATTAAATAATTCACATATATGGTAACTAGACACTAAACATGTGGTATTCACACAAAGCATGTCTAAAGTAAGTAAATGACATAGCAATGCAAGATACCATACGCGCGATATGAGCAACATAACCCTGCCAAATTAGAGCATGCACCTCAGGGGGGGGGATAGGACTGGTCATCTGTCTCTGAATCCTCCTCTGAGGAGCTATCTGTAACTAGCAAGACACGCGCTTCATCAGATAGCATTGTCTGCTCTGAAGACCTTGTTTCCACTCCAGATTTTTCCATGACCATGCCGAATGGCTGATGCACAGGAAGAGTAATCAAATGTCATGATATAATTCACATATAAGATGACTGGCTAACCAGGGTGGCATTGCAAAATTCACATATATGATGCCTGGCTAAACAAGATGGCATTGCATGATTCACATATACGATAAAGAAACTAAACAGATGGCATTGACACAAAGCATGTCTAAACTAAGCAGATGACATCTTTGATGTATACAGTAAGCAATGCAAGGCACCATATGCATGATATTACCAACATCCGCATGCCAAGTTAGAGCGAAGACTTCATGGGGTAAATAGGAGTGGTCTTCTGCTTCTGAATCCCCCTCAGAACAGTTATCTTCCTCTTGATTACGATCCGAAATGGGTGGAGGGGGGCTGCCTTTGCGCCCACCATGGAGCGATGTTTGCATGAAATTTTATTGCCACGCAAGGCTCGTCTCTTTTTCTCTACATGTTCAGTTCCTTATGTACAATAACTAACATGCATAGGAATAGAACATAGTGAGATTATGTAAGGAGTGCATGCACAAATCCAGAGTGATGGTAGAAAACTGTGGATAGACCCAAAACCAATGATAGCAGACAGATAATAGCTTTAGTTAAAAAATACAGATAATGGCTCCTTTAATGTTTGTTTGCACCCAACATGAAACTCATAGTAGACACCTGAGATTAACCAGATAGTAGACAAATAGTACTGATTGCTGCCCCAATATGTACCCCACAACCATTTAAAAACTCAAGTTTTGGCATAAGTTTGGACCTGACTCGAAGTCTAATAGGTGAACACGACGATAAAGTAGCATGTCATCATATTAAGTGATGCATAACGTAAGCAGACACGGAAGAGTGCGACCTCTCTTGCGGACCCGTATAGTCCTCAAGGTCATCTGCTCAGTTGATGATGGTAATGCCGTGGATGCCGACGGCGGGGAAGAAGATCTGAGGCGGCGAAAGACAGTCTGGAGAGTGGATCCCTGCTGTGGTGAACCCTTCCATCATTGGAGCAGCTGAGCTGGGGTGGAACACAACACCACAGGAGCAGGACAAACCACAAAAGGTTATCTTTGACACATATCTATAATAGAAGTAATTGTGTAAGGGCCTGTTTGAATTTGAGGATTCTAACAATGTAGGGATAGGAAATAGACAGGAACAGGATAGGAATGCACATGCAAAACAGAGAATTTAAAATCACAGGATTTCTGCCAATCTGGGTGTTTGGTTCACAAGAATTGGAACATCACATGATGCAAAGAAGCATGGTGAGATTAAGTCAAACCACAAGAAAATGTACGGTTATAATGCTATTACGCTAATATCTCTTAGTCTTGTGCTTCATGAATAGGAATTTGAAAAGGAGGACAAGTGGAAATTAAAATTCCTACGGTTTTTTCTTTCAAGGAGACACTAAAGGAACAAATCCTAAAATTTTCCTTTGCTCCATTCCTTTGCACCAAATTCATGAAAAGTAGAACCATAGGAAACTTTCCAATTCCTATGTTTTTCATTCACTTTTCCTTTCAAGCACTGGCGATTCTAGTAGCCAGGCTTGAGCAAGGAAAAACCTACACTAAAAAAATGTTTTTGTGCTACTTCTATTACTTTGGACCCAGGCCACTGCCCTACTAGCTCAACTCCCAGGGCCATCGACAAATGCACAGCTCAAACGCGCAGAGATAAATAATGATGGCGTTCAAGAGAGTCCATCACGGATAGCTAAGTTGCCTGGTACTTCACTGCTTGTCATATAGTAGGATAAAATAATCGTATTTCCCGTTACTCCGTGTGCTCAGTGGACAATATATATATATATAACATGTAGAGCAAAAAAGATATGCAACAAGTGTACAACCTCTTTGGCGAAGCCATGTCGATCTCAGCGTGATTGGATTGGCCGGTGAGGATGCTCTGACTCACTTGGCTGTCGGAGGAGGGGAAGAAGATCTTAGGCATCTGGAGATGGAGCCCGAGGTACTGCTCCGTTGTGATGGAGAGTTTCGTCGTTGGAGCAGCTCCGGTGATTTGTACGACGCCGAGGCTGAAGCAGGACAAGAGAGACAATGTTAACCTGAGTGGAATTCTAATGGCTTCTCTAATAGATGACGTAAAATACATAACCACAAAGTGCTAGATGTAAAATACATCAGCCGCTCATCTCCGAACTTAACTGTCAAACTGAATTTAACTGTCGAAACTGAACTGGACTGTCGAAACTGAATTTTGCTGTCGAAATTGAATTTTACTGTCGAAACTGAACGCACTAGAGGTGAGGCTACACGTCAGTCGACTGACTTTTTCATCTCTGGCCAGTCAATTTTGCAGCCGTTGGATACGAAATCAAGGGCCTGCAGTTCATCTTCAACCTCCACCCCCTGAGCCGCCAGGCAACCCCGGCCAAACAGCCGCCCGCGGCCGGCGGTGCGCCGCCCTGCCCGCCCCGAAAACACTCCCCACCGCCGGTCTGCCGCCGCCCCGACCATCCCTCTAGGCCCCCCATGCTGAGCTTTTTCTCTCGCGATCCCCACGCCACCGTCGGCGACCACCGCCCCCACCCTGAACCCTAAGATAGATGGTGGGGTACCTCTCCGGCGAGCCCCCTCCCCGTTGCGGCTGGTTCTTCCTTAACTCCGGCGAGCCCCCCAGCCCCTAAAAATCGACTAACTCAAAATTCAATTTAGTCGACTGAAGTGTAGCTAAATTGGAGCAGCATCGCAAGCAAGAGCAAGAGCGAGAGCAGTAGCGCGAGCAAGAGCAGACAAGGCAGGGGACCAAGAGCAGGAGCAAAGCAGCAGCGCGAGCGAGAGCTAAAGTAGCAGCAGCTCCTACTGATGTGGACGTCGCCGCTGAGGGAGTGACGCCGTGGAGGAAGTGGCCGGCGATGCCACCGTGGATGGAGCCGCGCCGTGTCAGCTCGGGACCGAGCACTGGCAGCACCGTGAGATCGAATCAAGAAGAAAATGCGGCGATTAGTGTACAACCTCTTTGGTGGCGCCGATTAGGCCGCAGCTTCACCCGAGGAAACGGTGATGATGATGCTCTTCTGGTGGTGCAGGTGAAGACAGCGGTGTGGGAATGGAGGTGGCACGAAAGACGATGGGAATGTCAGGGTAGCTCCTTGGAGGTGGAGGATGGGGTGGCTGAACCAGCGGGACAACCAGATCGACGACATATCCTCATCCGGTACAGTGGATGAGGGACGTCAAGGTATTGCTGTGGACGACGTCGTCGGGGAAGAGGCTCCGACTGGGTGGCGAACAGAGGAGGGTGTGGGGCTTCACGGGTTTTCCCGGCCTCGGTGTACGAATGGGTGGGCGGATGGGATGGGACTGGGAGAACCATGGCTTAGGGACGCGCTTGTCCGAAATATGGGGTAAGTTACGAAAGTACCCCCACCGATTTGAGGCGGTTCTTTCGGTTCAGGGGTATCGCAGGCATTTCGCATGTCGGGATTTCACAGGAGGTGAGAGTTTTCGCGCGCGTTGTAATTTTGGAATAGAAAGGCGCGGGTTGAGATGGAGGGAGTTGTCGGAGCACAACGAGACAAAGATTTATCCTAAATATTTCGGGGTAACAAGGCTCGGGTTGAAGAGGCGGGAGTTTCGCAGCACGATAGACAGAGACGCTAGCTTGAAATTTCGGCATAACAAGGTGCGACTTGAAATTTCAGGAGAGCAAGCTTAACGTGTACCCAAAAAAAGACAATTTAGACTAGTAGGATATACTACGTACAATGTGTTTAACACGCACAACACACACACACACACAGACACCATTTAGACTAGTAAGGTAGACGTGCATTGCACGCATGAGATTTGGCAACCAAATTAAATACCACATTATAGCATGTAAGCTTTGAGTCATATATGCATGATGTAGATGTTCGTTTAATTCTTATAGTTCATTTCATTCAAAATCATCTAGTTTTTATAAGAAAGCTAATCTATTTTAAGATTCATGGAATTGTGTGTTGTAAGGCATAAAGTAAAAGCAAATCATGTAGAAAAACATTTGGGAAATTTTGATACAGAAGATTCTAGAACAAAGAAGAAGTGCTTGTGTTTTGAGGTTTGTGCATTATGCTTAAGTTCAACCATAGAGTCTTCTAGATTGTACATGTGGCAAAATCTGGTGGAATCTAGATGATATCCAACGGTCAATAGTGCTCAAATTTGCCAGCTCTGCACCATCGTATTGGCCTCATCCAACGACCATCTTTCAAAGTTAAAGTTATCCGCACACTATATAAAAAATATAAAATATAATATATATAGGGGTATAGATATAGATATGTGATGCGAAAGCCACCCATCATCTCCAATTAGAATAGTTTGTCCATGCACAGATGTAATGCGGCCAAATGATGTCTGCCATCGGTATCTCAAATTCAAACCAGTCTGACCTTGTTCAATGTGTATACATTACAACATGCTCGTTTCCAAACCACACCGCACATATCTCTGTTATATTCATGCATGCATGGGTTTCAAACATCATGATCTCTTATTCAAATATTTGAATACAAATTTACATTGATTATGACCTCACCAAGTCTTTTACACCCACACATTGGTCTTCTCTTTATAATTGTATCACTAACTTTCTCTCGTGCATGCATGCACACACACTACCAGTCGACATTATCCATCGCACACATGCAATCTTTTTCTTTAGGTCGGTCTCCCATGAAGGCACACACATCCCCGTCTCCATCATATCGGGCATTCTTTATCTCTCACGTGCATGCGCAATGATCGATGTTCCTCTATGTGTGTGTGTGTGTATAGCTAGGTCTTTCGTAGTTTTCCACATAAACCTATCAATCTACATATCTAGTGAGGTCTCACCCTCTTTCTCACATCCACATCGATCAATCTATACCTCTCTATATATGATTACATATATAGCTAATACACCCACATTAATTATATATCCAGCACCCCCCTCTCATCATCCATGCCTTCCGCTTCATCTCTCAGACACGCGCACAATGGCGAAGACAGGGGGCAGCAAGGGCCCTGCCCCCCTAACATCACTATATATCAAGGCTAATATGAATGTGATCATTAGACAATTGCTGGTAAAAATGGTTTAAGTGGATGAATTGGCCCTCCTCGTAAAGGATTAGCAATTCTTGGCCCCCTAGCTCATGGGACATTTTTCATGGCTCCGCCACTGCGCGCAACAGCGCACGTTCTCACCCCTCTCTCTAAATATCGATCTCGCAGTTGTGCACTCCTTCATAGTCTACCTCCACTCGGCCCCTCACACCATCTTCTAGCCCCCCACCGGATTTTGCCACATGTACAATCTAGCAGACTCCATGGTTGAACTTAAGCATAATGGTTCTCCTTTGTTCTAGAATCTTCCATATCATAACTGCCCAAACTTTTTTTCTAGTTGAATTGCCATTATTTTTTTACTTTATGCTTTACAATGCACAATTCCATGAATCATAAAACAGATTAAGGGCTTCTTTGATTCAAAGGATTCTCAAAGGAATTTTGGAGGATTCTAATCCTTAGGAATTTTTCCTATCTTGGTTGTTTGATTCGTAGGATTGTAAACCATAGGAATTTTTCCATATGATTCATTTGCACTAGATTTCATAGGAAACATCCCATCCACTCAAACCTCTTTGAAAGAATTCTGCATTTTTTCTATGCATAGTCAAACACTCGTACAATCCTGTAGGATTCAATACGACATTCCACTCTAATCCCATGTTCTTCCTATTCCCACGCTATGGAAATCCTACGAATCAAAGAGGCCCTAGGTTTTTTTATAAAAACTAATTGATTTTGAATGAGATGAATTATAAGAATTAAACGAAGGTCTACATCAGGCATGTATGACTCAGAGCTTACATGCTATAGTGTGGTATTTATTCATAATTTGGTTGCAAAATCTGACGCGTGCAATGCACGTGTACCTTACTAGTACTTCGAGTATGTGCAAAACACAATGGCACGCTACATAGTGTCTCCTTACAGTTCATGAAGCCACATGGCACATGTGGAGGCGTTGTCGCCACATCCTTGTGTGGATTGATCACAGTGACGTGCTGCTGGTTCCAGAAGAATGTACTCGTCCTCCCCGAGCCACACTGGCGGTACATGCACGAAGCGAAGATGTGCACGCACGCCACACACGCACTCATTCCCTCGCACGCACACGCGGGTACACGGGCGGACGCAATTTTGTACCAAGATCCACCCCATGTGATAATTTGATGCGTGTAAAGTCCTTCACTTCATTGATGGTCAATTAATACAACACATGCAAATTGAGTGGACGTGAGGGCGGAAGAATGACATTACTACTCCACTACGCGCATGTGAGTAGTTAAATCATGTGTTGCTAGTAGTACTTCCATTGGTCTCCTTCGTATTTAGTGCCAATTTTTGACAGTAACATAATATTTACGCATCTGAGCAGTGTAGTCTACTTGAAATTTATGTTCCACTAAACTCATCGGGAGCCGTTTCAGGCCTCGAAACCAAAACCCATCAATTTATCTTTACCTTGTTCCCATCACATTCGAGAGTACTAGTGCTACAATTAAGTGCAAGCCTGCTCACACCTACTAGTACGTACCAAACCTAAACGTGTTCCCACTATGCAGGTATTAGTACCAGTGCTAGTACTTAGGTTATAAAAAGGGGAACTACCTAACCTAAAATTACTCTACCTTTCCTCCTCATAAGTTCTTCTTCTTCGTCCGTCCTTGCCATGTCCGGTGCGCAGAGCTCTAGGTCAAGAACTACTCGTAACAAGGGAGCGGCAACCAAGGCTGCGGAAAAAAAGAGAGGGCTCGCCGCCACGCAGAGACCTCGAAAGATCTCTCACGGGCTGGCGATGGCTCCCAGGAGCGCCCTAGCCGCGAAGGCGAACATGCCGAGCTGGCGGCGCTAGATTCGTTATCCCTTGACGGTATGCCCGATCAGCTCAATAAGCACCTCAATAAGCAGAAGGAGTTCATCCACGGCTTGGTGGAGCTGCTGAAGGAGAGCCTCGACGACATGCCCGCTGAGCTCAAAAAGCAGGGGGGGTTGACCGCCGGCTTGGTGATGCTGCTGAAGAAGAGCATTGCCTCGGAGAAGAAGGCGACAGGCGAAATCCTGCAACTTCGGGAGGACAAGGCGAAGTTCTACCACGAGCTCGACCTGCTGAAGGAGAAGAACGCCGGCTAGAAGAAGCTACATGAGAGTAGTAGCTCCTCGATGAAGATGCTGCAGGCCCTCGTCATGGAACAGAAGGAGGAGTTCGTGAAGCTTCGCATCGAGAACCCGGCTGCTGTCAAGGTACGTAATGCGGCCGTGGAATAGATGATGAAGGCTCGCATCGAGAAATCCCGTGTCATGGACAGAATGAAGAAGATGGCGGAGGAGACGCACAAGGAGATGGAGGTCGTGGAGGCGATGAAGAAGCAGCTATGACTCCACGGCGAATTAGATCATTTGGGGTGATAATCTTCCTTCTTCTTTTGCTCCTGTGTTTCTTCTTTTGCTTCAGGTGTTTCACCGCACGTGTCACGTTCTCTGCGAGGCATGAATAGAACAATGCTAACAATGAGATGACTAGCAAATTAGATCATTTTTTATCGCCATATGGCACTGAGCTGCCGTGTTTCGTGCTCCTCCATCGTAGTACTACTCCAGTGGAAAACTTGAGTATATCACACAGTTCTTTGCTGCTCCTCAGGTCGTCGGCACATTTATACGAGCAGTCAAATCACAAGGCCCCGCCTTCCAGCAGTAATGAGCCTTCAAATCACAAAGGCCCTCACCGCTCGTGAAAAGGACCAAGCTAGACTGCCCCACCCTCTAGCCTTTTAAAATATGTATACATTTGTACAGTAGTAGTATCGATGGATTGCGCCATGGAGCAAAACTAACAAGATGAAATTAAAGAAAAAAGGTGGTACATATAGAGAGCGCTCGTCGCCAAATTATGCATATACTATATGACACTACCCACTATGAAGGTACTAGTAACATAGACTAGTAACTAGTCTATGTTACTCTCCACTATGACCAGCCAAAGTCGAGACACGGATACCAACGAGGGCCTGGTTGTGTCTATACTTGGAAAACTCACCCGACTGCATGCGCACCAGGCAGACGAAGCTCGTGTCGTGTTGGTGCCATGTGCGGCCCGCACATTAACCAAAACCTCGCGCCTCCATCTTAGCCTCCGTGTTTTAAACTTCTCAATCTCAAGGCCAAGGAGCAACATGAAACCTATGATAGAGCCAATCGGATGGTTGAGAACACTACAATTCGTAGCTATAGATGCGTGTGTGAGAGAGGACGAGTGCGTGTGTGCATGTCTTCTCAGAGTATAAGTCTATGTGGGTGGCATCAACCTAGGGAGCAGTGATGGTGCGCGCGAGAAGTCCCGAGAGATAGGTGTAATGCGTCTGAAAAAAAACTAGTCTATAGCTCGCCATGAGGCTATTCCTGTCGAACACCAAGCGTAAGATATGTATCCGACGGTGCCAGTTTTTGCACGTACACGGCAGTAGAAAAAGAACTAGTACCATGGCATATGCTACACCACGGCCAAGAAAACATGCCGACGTTATGCCATCCGGGAATAGTGCCACACTTCGAAACTAGAACCGTCAATAAATTTTGAGCGCGTCTCGTCACATTCCAAATTACTACTACTACCACGCTATATTTAATTGCAAACCTGTTCACACCGATCACAACCTAAACAGTTTCCCACTCAGGAGCATATTAGTAGTACTCTGTTATAAATACTACTATGCTAAGATGACTGCACATTCCTCCTCAACTCCTCATCCACAAAAAACAATGAAGTCAATCAAGCCATGGCCTGCGTGAGTTCTGGGTCGAGAGATTTCCACCAGGGAGAGGTGAGCATGGAAGTGGAAGCATGAGAGATGTCCCGCCTCGCCGCGAAAGCAGCCGACATGTCCAGCCGCGTGGCAGTAGCAGCACAGAGGTCACGCCGCGCCACCGAAGCAGCACGAAGGTCCCGCCGCGCCGTCGATGTAGCATACTGGTCTGACCACGCCGCGGAAAGCAGCAGAGATGTCCCGCCGCGCCGCCGAAGCAGCACGGAGGTCCCGCCGCGTTGCGGCGGCCTAGGAAAATTTCTCGCGGGCAGGCGAGGACTCTTACAGGCGCGTGCATGCGATGGTCCACAGCCAGATGGATCAGATCTCCGGCTGGGCGAGGTTGCAGGACGAGGCTACTAGCTCCATCTGGCAACTAGGGGAGGACAATGCAAAGCTCCGGGGCGAGCGCGACCTGCTGAGGGCGAAGATCGCCAGAAGGGCGAAGCAGGAGGAGGAGACCGCTGCCTTGTTGCAGAGGACGGGCGTCATCATCAAGAAACTTATGGACGAGAATGCCATGCTCCGCATCGAGCGCAACAGGCTGGTGGAGGAATCCATGGATGCTTCCAAGCAGCGTATTAAGGACATGAAACTGATGAAAGAGATCATCGCCCGCTGCGAGAAATAGTCTCCATGACCTGCAACGCATAAAGAAAGTAGAGATCACCGAGCCAGATCGTTGTATGCGTCTTCCTTCTTCTTTTGCCCTTGTGTATTTCGGGCATAGCCACATGTGGCTTTTTAAATTACCTTCCTAATTATGTAAGACAATCATTATCCACTCTCGCCATCCTTATATATATTCTTCAGTCTTGCTATAAGTCGCAGTAGCTCTGATACCAACTTGTAACGCCCCGGACACACCCGCCGGTGGTCGTTACTCCTGGCAGGATCTAGACTGGCCCCACAGATCAATACTAGTCTTTTCTGCGCACTTTGTCCTCACTCGTGCGCACCCGGGAGCAACTTCCCGATCGGTCACCCATCCTGAAACTACTCCAAGCTGAGCACGCTTAACTTTGGAGTTCTGTCAGAATGGGCTCCCAGAAAATAAGGAATTCCTTATTGATATGAGTAGTCTATCATCCCTAATAAGCCAGGCTATCACAATATAGGTCCGTCGGATCTTACATCAAGATCCGTGCAAAATTTTCTTTTCAGATTTTATTTTTTCTCTCTTAAATCTCGGTCGAGTGAGACACTGCCACACCATTAAATAGAGTCTCGGGCGCCATTAATGGAGCCCTTGGGAGAGAGGTGGACGGCAGATGGAGGTCAAAGGGCTCTCCTCCCGATAAACACGCGCAGGGGTCTGATCGCACGCCTCCCGTACTCAAATAGCTACCTTGCACGGTGCTACCTAGCTAATAAAAAAGGGGATGCGTGGCGGCACGTAAATGGTAAGTAGAACGCCCACGGTTTCAATAATACTTGTGTTTCTGATTGTAACGTGATAGCACTTGTTCCAAAATGACTTTGTTGATTGTTAATGTGTGCGCCTTCGCAAATCGGACAACAAAATTACCACAACATGTTGGTGCCATGTCATGATACCAAGCCAAGTTTCATGATTTTCATGCGTGTTTCGGATTTACAAGAATTAAAAAACCAAGTTTCTCAATGTTTCCAGCCGAGCCATGATGCCCAGATGTTTGAATTTCATTCCCATTTCTGGCATGGGACCTAGAAATTTACCCGAGGACACACATGTGATTTTTCAACCAGCTTTGGTGCACTGGAGCATGTGCTTGTATTAAAAATTTGAATTATGCCCACAAAGGTGACACGTTCCCTCTCAGAACCACGAGCCTTCTTGAGAGAAGCTCCAGTTTGCAAGAAACTTATACCAAAACTTGTTCCTATTCTGCAAATATTTTTTAACACAGCATGGTAGTACCATGACATGACACCATGCCAAGTTTCATGATTTTCAGGCGTGTTTTAGATTTACAAGAATTTTAAAACCAAGCTTCTGAATGTTCTCGGCCGAACCATGATGCCAGATGTTTGAATTTCATTCCCATTTCTTGGATGGGACCTAGAAATTCACCCGAGGACACACATGTGATTTTTCAATCAACTTTGGTGCATGGGAGCATGTGCTTGTAGTTCAAATTTGAATTATGCACATTAAATGACTAGAAACTCAATTAATGTATAAAAAAGGCCAAACGAACCCGGAATAATTCCAAAATTTAACAGGGCACTCATATAGTTCTATGTTGCCTCTGTAAAGAAAATCTGGGGGAGGCAGCGTATATTGTTTCGCACACAAAGCTATAAAGAAATAAAGAAATAAAGAAATTAGCATACCTATTTAATTCTTGGGTTCTTATTATTTATGCCACTAGTTGTGTATCGCTACTCAGTTTTGCCATTAGAAGTTACAACTACTCAAAAAATGCCATCGATCCGTGAGATGCCTGCTCAAAAATGCAAATAGATATCTAAAAAATGCCATCGTTAAGTTAGATGTTTGCTCAGAAATGCCATTAGACATTGTTATTTTCACGTCAAACCCGTTGACCATGTTACATGACAAAAATAAGCCAATTCTCACAATGATAAGTTAATGGTGTCCAGCACAACACACCCTCAAATAAAACTAAGCACCCTGGAATTCTTTGACAAAACTAAGCACCCTGAAATTCTTTAACAACTAAACTGCTGGCTATATGATGTTGGCCATATATATTGTACATATATAATGTGAAGAAACGAGTGGTAGTACTATACCAACTAAAAGATGAAAAGTACGAAATATAACGAGAAGAAACATAACATAGTTCTGCTGGGGGCTTAGCACAACACACCCCTCAAATAAAACTAAGCACACGAGAAATTAAACTAAGCAACTAATAGGGTAGACACTGCATTAGAACCACCATGAGCAACGACACTGCCACCTTACTCGAAGTCCTTGTCCACATCCTCGACTTCGTCCTTGTCCCTCTTCCTCTTGGGCGATACTTCTTTGCTTGAACCGCACACTTGGCTCTTGATCTTCATACAACCCTTTTAGATATTGAAACAAAGGTAGCCATACATTGCAGCGTAGTGGATGTGGTCTATATCTAGTACAGTCCACTACCATGCACGATGAAACGTGTGCGGAGGTTTCTTCAGTTCACCGTACGAAGGATGAACCATGGATCCTGCCAGGGTCAGCATTGAAGGCTGATCAAGGGAGGGCACCAGCCCTTCCTTCTGGAGGTCGAAGGGGTCGCCTTCAACGAGGCCTATCCGACCCAGGATTTCCTTGTCGTTCCTAAAGTCTACAATACCGAATTTGACTCGGCCGCCCTTGAGGAACTTCTTAAATTCCTCGCACTCAACGTCAGCATGGCATATGTGGTAGACCAAGCATAGGTCATGCACGCAAACCTGGATCACAGCGGGCTTCTTCTTCTCTGCCTCCTTTAGATTCTTCTCGCTTCCCAGGACTGTGGTGTACTCGACATCTAGCCCAGCGACCCACTCATCATTTGAGTTTTTGAACATGCGTTTGAAGCGAGCAAGGCATTCTTTCACCGTTGCGGAAGAATGGGTGTAGATGACGTCGAACTCATCGCCGGTGATGGTTCTAACCTTGTACTCACCGCCGATCATGGAGATTTGGGATGCCAAGGATTTGGGAGGAGGGTTACGATTAGTGGAACTGCCGTAATGTGAAAGGACGGGACGACTAGGAGCGGTTTATCGATTGTAAAGATGTCGAGTGGGGGGGTGCGAATGGCAGGGTAGTGGCTTGCCTGGTGGATAAATGGATTCATGCACAGTACTATGGGGGCCCAATTAGATTTCATGTCTACTCGACGCCCAATTAAATGGCTTTCGATGTCATGTCAAGCGTCGGGAAAATTATAGGTGATACGAAGCTTTCCATTCTCCCATGATACGGGCTTCCGAGAGCCCTTGGATCTGAGATCAAACGGTTGCATGGCGTGATTCTAGACCTATGGGTGAATATCCTATCCTGGAGGGTTATTCTTCAAATTTTCAGCAACTTAGAATGCGACCGTTCGATCTCAGATCCAAGGGCTGCCAGCAGCCCGTATCATGGTCGCGCCTACCACGACCGTCGCCTCGCTCACGCGGTCACGCCCTTGGAGATTTAACACGGTGCGTTAGGCTATCTGATGTTGGCATGTCATACATAGTCATCACTTAGTCACTCATATAACAAGGTTAGCTATATGGTTGGCTATAAGAGTATTTTTTGTTTACTTCTCTCTATCTCTTTCTTTGTAGTATTTATTGCATTTGCCAAGGAGTGACCTCTTCCAATGAAATGGTGCTTAGATGAGGTGCTATGGGCATTAAATGGCTTAGCAACTCAAGTCCCCAATGCATAGGTGCTTAGTTTTTTGTTGCTAAGTTTGCTTCATCTAGGTACACACGCTTATCACCGTTTCTTCCCGGGGTCACCAAACCAGTCTCTCTTCTTAATTAACTTGCCACGTCAGACTTTATGCCTATGTGGAAGGCTTAGCACCTGTAGGATCAAGTACAATAGTGGGCTATAATCCCGCTTTACATGACATTTTTGCATACGTGGGGGGAAAGAGGCAAGGAAAAAGTGGAGGAGTGGGCTCTCAAGCAAGAGCCAGCCTCTACATGGTGGAGCATCAGGAGAGGCACCTGTATGGAGGTGGTCAGGAATCGGGAGACTCACGTCGGTCGTAGCGCCGTAGTTAAAATGATAATGGCAAGTCAAATCACCAGGCCCCACCTGTCCAGCAGTAACTCACTGTCAAATCACACACCCCTACTATCGGTGTCAAAACCGGCGGATCTCAGGTAGGGGGTCCCGAACTGTGCGTCTAGGCCGGATGGTAACAGGAGGCAGGGGACACAATGTTTTACCCAGGTTCGGGCCCTCTTGATGGAGGTAAAACCCTACGTCCTGCTTGATTAATATTGAAGATATGGGTAGTACAAGAGTAGATCTACCACGAGATCAGAGAGGCTAAACCCTAGAAGCTAGCCTATGGTATGATTGTATGTTGTCCTACGGACTAAAACCCTCCAGTTTATATAGACACCGGAGAGGGTTAGGGTTTCACAAGGTCGGTTACAAAGGAGGAGATATACATATCCGTATTGCCTAGCTTGCCTTCCACGCCAAGTAGAGTCCCATCCGGACACGGGACGAAGTCTTCAATCTTGTATCTTCATAGTCCAATAGTCCAGCCAAAGGATATAGTACGGCTGTCCGGAGACCCCCTAATCCAGGATTCCCTAAGTAGCCCCCGAACCAGGCTTCAATGACGATGAGTCTGGCGCGCAGTATTGTCTTCGGCATTGCAAGGCGGGTTCCTCTCCAAATTCCATGTACCTGTTGAAATAGTGTCCGACCTCTTGTGAATGTTGCGCTCCTTGGCTTCCACGTGTCGAGCGAATGTGAAGAGACAGGGTGTTTTTATTTACCCCCCTAGCTGTGTGAATGAGCTGCCTATTAAAAAGACGAGGATTCAGATCCAAATCACACCATACTCTCTTGGGAGCCTTCATCGGAGCGCATCCGACAGAGATCCATCCCATCATGGCCGGTCGACGCAGCTCCTCCTCTCGCTCCCCTAGCCCCAAGCCTGGAGATTGGGAGAGATGTTCCGTCCCGCACAGCAAATTAGTGATGCTTCAGACCAAGGGATTTCTTCCCCCAGCGTACATGGTCCCGATTCGAGCCGGGCTCGCCACCTATAATGGCGGAGAGCAAGCGGAGAGCCTTCCCAATCCCTCCAAGGGAGAGCGGGTATGCCTTGTCCCTCATTTGGTAAGAGG
This sequence comes from Triticum urartu, assembly GCF_003073215.2. Taxonomy (NCBI): domain Eukaryota; kingdom Viridiplantae; phylum Streptophyta; class Magnoliopsida; order Poales; family Poaceae; genus Triticum; species Triticum urartu. Next base: position 225,565,859 of record NC_053027.1, on the reverse strand, counting down.
GCTCAGATTTCCAATTCATCCGTTTCTCTGGGGGCTCCTAGAGTTCTACGGCCTCCAGTTGCACAACCTTACGCCTGCCTCCATTTTACATATCGCGGGATTCGTAGCCCTTTGCGAGCTGTTTTTGGGCGGTGAAGCTCATTTCGCACTGTGGAAGAAGCTGTTCTGCCTTGTGCCCCGTTCTCAGAAGGGGTCAATATATCAAGTGGGCGGAGCCGAAGTGTGGCGTATTGCCGGGACCGGATATCTATCCGGAACCCCAAAGGAGACGTCCGAAGACTGGCCTTCAGAATGGTTTTATATAGAAGACGTCCCCCTCCTGGATCATATTCAAATCGGTCTCCCTGAGTTCGACAACGCTCCTTTGAAGAAGCGCCGGAGCTGGCGTCCATGGAGCTCCCTGGAGGAAGATGACAGGGACGTTCTTTACAGATGAGCCGGATAAGTTTGTTGGCTCGATCCGGATTGACCATGATCGAGGTCATGGCCACATGTATTATGCGGGGGGTGCAGCCGCTTCAGTATAGAGGCCACCCCATGTGGGATTTCAATGGGGAGGATGACGCCACCCGCTACGGCCATAAAGGGCCGGGATCGGTTGCTGATCTAATAAAGATCTTATCCACTTTGTACAAGGGGGAAGAGGAGGAATTCCTCCGTGTCAACGCGCAGGGCGGATTTTCTATGTACAATCCTCCGAGCTGGGTAAGCGGAGACTTTTTCTCGCCCATCCGTTTCATATTCCCATAGTTAAGTATTTAGCCTAGCGATTTCAACGCAGGAGCTGCGCCAGGCTGTAAGGGAGATAAACAACCCCCCTCCACAGCCCGAGGACCCAGAACGGTCCCTTGACCCGGCCTCCCAGGAGGATCCGGACATACCTGTGGAGCTGATCGATGGGGTATTTTACCAATGGAGCAATGACAATGCCTTGGTGGCCATTACGGCCGATTACCCTGGGCTACTTCCATCCTCACAGGTAATTGAGACCGAAGTCCCAGTACTTTGAAAAGGGATCCGTCCCTGCGTGTTTTTGATTACCGTATAACAACCGTGTTTTGCAAGGGAGGTCCTCGAGGCGGAAGGCCGAGCCTGCGGCGACTAGCCAACAAGGGGCCGCGAGGCCAGGCAGGCTGAAAAGACACGTAGTCCGGATTGAGACACCGGCGCAGCGGTACGGTGCGCCGTCTTTATTCCAAGACATTATTCTCAGAGGCATACTAACGCCCATGCCTTCTTTTCAGGAAAAAGAGCGCTCGCCAGACTATACCCGGAGAGGCTACTAATCGCGCCTCCACCAGCCAGGCTCCAAGGCCGGATTCGGAGGCGGGAACGAATCTGAGGCGTGCGTCGGGCGCTCCTCCGACAGAGGATGCGGATAAACTGTCTGCCACCAATTCCGAGGTGGAAAGTGCCATGAACCACAGGCGTCGCCGGACTGTTCTTCGTGACACTTGTTTCTCCCAAGAGGCATTGGATGCCTTCAACTCGGGAGATGCGTAGCTCCGTGCCGCTCAAAATGGTCTAGCCAGAGCCACGGAGCAGTATGTAAAAGACATATGGGTGAGAAAATTTGATGGTTATATATATCAGTAGCCCCTGAGACTTGAAACAGTTAGAATAACTGATTTAAAGATCATTTGTAATGCTGGTTCTTACAGAAAAGAATACCCAACTGTCCCGGGAGCTGGAAGAGTGCAAAGCCCAACTTAAGGCCGCACGGGCCGCAGCAGGGGAGCCCAAAGAGACCCCCTCTGGTAATATATCCTTCGAGTGATAAGTATCATATAGAGTGCGGCGTATATGCAGATCTGACGATAAAATTGCAGATGACGCTGGAGCAAATCCGGATAAGCAACAGCTCCTACGCCAGCTGAAGGCCGGTGAGAGCGTGCTTACGAGGGTGAGGCAAGAGAAGAATGATCTCCTAGATACCAACACCAAGCTGGGTGTGGAACTAAAAGATGTTCGTGCCCAACTGTCGGACTCTGTTAAGGAGAATCGGCGGCTTCGATGCAGCATATTTAGTGAGTGCTTGAGCAAACTTTGAAAAAGAGTTCGGCGAGGAAGTGTTGGCTGACAGAGTTATGTCTGTAGGTATGCTAACAGGTCGTCCTGCAGAGGAAATGCCCGGTTCTACGGGTGACCTTCTTCCCGAGCTCTCACAACTGCACGAACGAGTTCAGCAGGTGATGCAAGGCGTCGCCCAGGCCTTGTGTCCATCCGTCTCCATGCCCAAAGGCCTTGGAGAGCTTGCAGAGAAGCTAAAGGGAGCGCGGCAGCGCTTCCGATTATGGAAGATATCGGCCTGCCGTCAGGGCGCCAGGGAAGCCTGGGCAATGGTGAAGACGCGGTACACGAAGGCTGACCCGAACCACATGGCCGAGGTCGGACCTGTGGGGCCCGATGGGAAGGAGATCCCTGTGAGCTTAGTGTACGGCCAAGTAGAATTGGCCGCAAAGTATTCCCAACAGGACTGTAGACTAGAAAACCTATTGGATGGTATTGAAGAGGAATTCAACCAGTCAAAATTGACTATATAATTTAAAGTGACATGTATAATGCCTTCTAGACGGATTGTAGATCGTTTGTCGTGGCGGACCTTTTCGCTTCAACCTCGGGACCCGATGGTCCGGAGTGTATCCGAATACCCTCTCGGTTATGTAAGAACCAGGGCATGCGTGGAGACCAGGCATAGGGGTCATTAGTGCTTTAACGGACAAGTGCCCAACTAGTTATGTTATATTACATGGTTAGTAAGAAACATCTTCGAGGGAGAATAGTTCCGTTAGGGGTTCCTTTCCCTGGGAGGCATGCCCTAAAGTGCATGTCCAGACTGCGAGAAGAGACGCAGAAAAAACATCTGCGGGCACATAAATAAATAAGTGAAAATCATCTTTAGTTCACCGACCGAATATTCCCTTAAGAACGCTAGCTTTCGGCTTCACCAAGTCTGAGGTACACATCCGGCTGACCTGGCAGTAACAATCGCAGAGGTGCTCCCCTTATGCCCTAGCCGAATTAACGGGAACATAGGGCATAAATACAAGAGCCAGGCAACCCAGCTTGGCCAAAACTTAAGTCATATCGATGCATATAATGGTGAATAAAGGGTACATGTGGAAGGATGACACATGTATTGGGCATAAAGCCCGTATGAATAAGCTTCTGTTAAAGAAGACCCAGATATGATGAGCGCGGATAGCGCATCAGTTGCGTGCAAACAAGGCACGAATGGGCCCCTAAAGGCTGTGAGAGAAAAGAAAAGGAGAAGGAAAAAAATATAAGACAGATAGTGTATAAAAAATGGACAGAGGAAGGAGACGAACACAGAGTCCGGCGTTAGGCGTAGAATCTTCGAAGTCGGGCTGCATTCCATGGGTTCGGCTTGAGTCGATTATCCGATGCATCCCGCAGACGGTACGCTCCACCAGTCAGGACTTGGTCAATGATGAAGGGACCTTCCCATTTGGGCTTGAGTTTGTTCTTTTTCTTATCCGGCAGGCGTAGAACTAAGTTGCCAATATTGTATGTTTTGGCCCGTACTTCTCTGCTTTGGTATCTTTGAGCCTGCTGTTGTAGAATGCGGAACGGGATTTTGCCACGTCACGCTCCTCCTCTAAGGCGTCCAGACTGTCCTGCCGATCGAGCTCGGCTTCTCTTTCTTCGTACATGCGCACTCGAGGTGAGTCATGAATAATGTCGCAGGGCAGAACCGCCTCTGCGTCGTATACCATAAAGAATGGTGTGTATCCGGTAGTGCGATTCGGCGTGGTCCGCAGCCCCCAGAGTACGGAGTCGAGCTCGTCTACCCAATGTGTGTTAGATTCCTTGAGGGACCGCACTAATCTGGGTTTGATGCCGTTCATGATAAGACCATTTGCTCGCTCGAACTGACCTTTAGTTTGTGGGTGATAGACTGAAGCATAATCAAGCTTGATGCCCATGTTTTTGCACCAGAGTTTTACCTCGTCGGCCGTAAAGTTCGCGCTGTTATCAGTGATGATGCTGTGGGGGACACCGTAACGGTGTACGACCCCGGATATGAAGTCTATCACCAGTCCGGATTCGACCGTCTTAACAGGCTTGGCTTCTATCCATTTGGTGAACTTATCCACCATGACCAGTAAGTATTTTTGCTTGTGGGTTCCTCCTTTAAGGGGTCCAACCATGTCAAGCCCCCAGACCGTGAAAGGCTAGGTGATGGGGATGGTTTGGAGGGTGGTGGGTGGCATATGGCTTTGGTTAGCAAAAAGCTGGCAACCAACTGTAACGCCCTCGATGCGGCTATATCTCCCACATGTCGAAGCACGACTTAGAGGCATAACCGCATTGAAAGAAATGTCGTAAGTGAGGTAATCTTCACACAACCCATGTAATAAAATAGTGGAATAAGTTACATAGTTGGCTTACTATCTCCACTTCACACAATTACATGAATAAAGCATTACATCATCCAAATACAATCAAGGTCCGACTACGGAACCAAAATAAAAGAAGAACCCCAAATGCGACACGGTCCCCGATCGACCCCAACTGGGCTCCACTACTGATCAACTAGAACGAAACAACTCAAAGGACAAGATCTTCATCGAGCTCCTCCTGAGCTTGGTTGCATCATCTGCACGGTCTCATCGGCACCTGCAAGCTGGTTTTGGAAGTATGTGTGAGCCACAGGGACTCAGCAATCTCGCACCCTCATGATCAAGACTATTTAAGCTTATGGGTAAGGTAAAGGTAAGAGGTGGAGCTGCAGCAAGCGACTAGCATATATGGTGGCTAACATACGCAAAAGAGAGCGAGAAGAGAAGGCAATGCACGATCGAGAAAGTATGATCAAGAAGTGATACTAAACAACCTACGTAAAACATAACTCCAACACCGTGTTCACTTCCCGGACTCCGCCGAGAAGAGACCATCACGGTTACACACGCGGTTGATGCATTTTAATTATGTTAAGGTTCAAGTTATCTACAACCGGACATTAACAAATTCCCATCTGCCCATAACCGCGGGCACGACTTTCGAAAGTTCAATCCCTGCAGGGGTGTTCCAACTTAGCCCATCACAGGCTCTCATGGTCAACGAAGGAATAGACCTCCTCCCGAGACATTCCGATCAGACTCGGTATCCCGGTACAACAAGACATTTCGACAGGGTAAAACTAAACCAGCAACACCGCCCGAATGTGCCGACAAATCCCGATAGGAGCTGCACATATCTCTTTCTCAGGGCACACTCAGATGAGACATCCTACGAGTAAAACCAAACCTCAAGTTGCCCCGAGGTGGCCCCGCAGTCTGCTCGGTCGGACCAACACTCAGAGGAGCACTGGCCCGGGGGGGTTAGAATAAAGATGACCCTCGGGCTCGCGAAAACCCAAGGGAAGGTGGTGGGTTGTTAGTGCAAATGGTAAAACCAAGGTTGGGCATTGCTGGAGGAGCTTTACTTAAGGAGAACTGTCAAGGGGTTCCCATTATTACCCAACCGCGTAAGGAACGCAAAAATCCGAGAACATAACACCGATATGATGGAAACTAGGGCGGCAAGAGTGGAACAAAACACCAGGCATAAGGCCGAGCCTTCCACCCTTTACCAAGTATATAGATGCATTAGTTTAATAAGATATATAGTGATATCCCAAGAAGCAAACAAATGTTCCAACAAGGAACGGCCTTCAATCTTCACCTGCAACTAACAACGCTATAAGAGGGGCTGAGCGAAGTGGTAACATAGCCAAACAATGGTTTGCTAGGACAAGGTGGGTTAGAGGCTTGGTTCAACAATATGGGAGGCATGATAAGCAAGTGCTAGGTATCGCAGCATAGGCATAGCAAAAGAGCGAGCAACTAAGCAAGCAAAGATAGAAGTGATTTCGAGGGTATGATCATCTTGCCTGAAATCCCGCTAGGAAGATGAACGAGTCCATGAAGAAGACAAACGGACGTAGTCGAACGGGTCCTCACAAACAAGACGTTATCGGAACCAACCCGAAGAAGCAACACCGGAAAGAAGCAAACAACATAGTAAACAACCACCACATAGACATGGCACGATGTGCAAACAAGTATGATGCATGTCCAGTTTAATGAGGCATGGCATGGCAAAGTGCACAAACAATCCTACAAATTAAGTGGAGCTCAATATGCAACGAGTTGCATATTGACGGAACACCACATGAATTATTTAGTTCTCTCTTGTTTAGGTACCCAACAATATTAAATGTTGTTAAACATGGCAAGAGGGTGAAGCAAAGTAAAACTACCCATCTAGTCAAGTTTAAATGAGGCCGGAAACAACGAACAACAATTCCGGAAACTCCTCATGAGCATATTATAGATTTGGTACTGTTCTGCCCTAAACATTATTTTAGAGTTGTTAAACATGCAAGATGAGTGCACCAAGTAAATCTAGGCATTTTTCTACCCCATTTACATATAAAGATTATTTAATTCGGAGCTACGGTTGAAAAGTTATGAATTAAATCATTTTAGCATGGCATAGGGACAAATTTAACCAAACATCATTTCAAACATGGATGAAAATTGCAAATTATTAAACTAGACAAAATTCTAAGCAAGTTTCATATATAAATCATTTTAATCCGATGCACGGTTTATGAGTTATTATATGCATGATCTAGAGGGGCTTTTCTGTAAAACTGGCAAACTCTGGATAATTGGACAAATCACAGAACCAGGAAAAAAACATGACATGGGCCAACAGTGCAAAAGGTGGGGGCAGCAGAGCTCACCCTGGGCTTGGCCTGGCGGGTGGAGAGGGAGAGGCCGACAGGGGCGCGCTGGGTCGGCCCGCTTGGCTCGATCAAAAGAGTCAACGCGGCCTGGCTCGCTCGTGTTCTGACTGAAGAAGCAGAGGAACACAGTAGTTCGGCGCGGCGGGACATGGCAGCAGGGCGGCGACGGTACTTGGGAGCGACACGGGGCGAAGCGAGCAAGGAGGCAGAGGCTTGCCGGCGGCGCGAGAAGCGGCTGGTCTCCGACGCGGTGCAGCAGCGGCGGAGCAGATCTTGTCGGAGAAGAGGTCGCGGATGGCGGAGCTACTCCCTGAAGAAAACTGGTGGCGCAGCGGTGCAGGAATCAGCAGCAGGCAAGGCAGCTCCATGGACTTGGCGCGGGGACGACAGGCGACCAGAGTTAGGGCCACGGCGAGCTCCTGCCAAAACGACGGGGACGGGCGGCGCGAAGGATCGGGAGCTCCTCTCCTGATCAAGCGGAGACTGCAGGATGCAGAGGCGCGACACTGGAGATGGTGGGGTGCTCCAGCTTCTGTCCAAAGAGAAAAGATGGAGATCAGGGGAGGTCAGAGCGACCAGAGAGAGAGAGAGAGAGAATCGAGGCGCGCAGCGGCGAGGTCTCACCAGCGAGGGGTTTCGGGCGACCAGCGGGCAAAGCCGCAAGGCAGTAGCTGCAGAAGACGATGGCGATGGGATCTTGAGGCCGAGCCCAGGCCATGGCGGCTTCCTTCCGTTCCCTGACAGAAACGAGTCAGAGAGAGATGTGAGGGAGAGAGAGAGAAGCACGGGGAGGAAGGGAGACAGGGGAGGAGATGAGTGGGACGAGGCCGGTCCTGGTGGTTGCAGGCGAGGAGCGGCTCAGGAGGCCTTGGACACGAGGAGCGGGGCTGGCTGCTCTGGTTGGTGAGATGGATCGATGGCGAGGTCAGGTGATGGTTGGGTGGATCGGGAAGGAGGAGGCTTCGGCTCTCAGTGGTTGCGCGCAGGTTGGCTGGCTACGAGATGGATCTGGGAAGATCCCGAGGTGGAAGAGGAGTGGGTAGTTGGCTGGCGGCGGCGACGGGAGGGAATGAGACAACTCTCCTCAAATTTAGGTTTGGGTCATTATATAGGAACAAAATGATTTGGTTTAGACCCTCCGATTAAAATCGGACGGACTCGGATAAAATATCTAGGGAGTCCAAATAAGAAAACGGTGATATTTTGTAGACGTTTGGGGATGATCCGGATCCAACGGTGACGACTGCCCGGGTCGGGTCCGGGACAATTTCGGGCGCACGCGAGGAGGGTCGCGGGCTGACGAGAGAGGTTAGGTAGGGCCTGGCGGTGAGTAGTGGGCTGTGTAGACGGTCTCTAGCTGAGAGAGAGAAGAAAGAGACCCGGCGACTGTTTCCGGAGACCGAAAACGTCCGACGTTTGACCGACTATATTGTCGCTATAGTTAATCGTTTGGGCGTCAAACGATCTCCGAATGCGATGAAACTTGGCAGGCGGCCTACCTACAACATAACAACACTACATGCCAACTTTCAACCCATTCCGAGAACATTTTCTCGCCACTTATAAAATAATATTTCGGACATGCCGCAGGCGCGTGCAAGTGTGTCTGGGCTCAGAACGGACAACGGAAAGAACGGGGGAACCCGGACGGATGCAAGTTTTCAAAACATGATGATGCAATGCACATGATGACATGACAAGATGCAACGCGCAAGCGAATGACAAGGCAACAACAGCGAATAACTGGAGGACACCTGGCACATCGGTCTCGGGGCGTTACACCAACGCATCGTTGGACTAAGTCCTGAGCGTCTGCCCGGGCCGTCGGCCAATAGAAGCCTGTACAGAAGGCCTTGCTTACAAGGGCCCGGGCCGCCGCGTGGTGACGGCCGAGTTCGGCATGAATTTCAGCCAGAAGATTCCGCCCTTCCTCTTCAGAGATGCACCTTTGAAGGACTCCGGTGGTGCTTTTCTTATAAAGCTCTCCCTCATGCACTTTATAGGCTTTAGATTGCCGCACTATGCAGAGTGCCTCATTTTGGTCCGCGGGAAGTTCCTGCTTAGTTAGGTAGGCTAGGAATGGTTCTGTCCACGGGGCGATGACTGCCATTATTATGTGGGCTGAAGATGTTATTTCGTTGGCAGAGCCTCTAATTATGTCAGAATATTCGGTGTCGGGCAGTGCGGTTGGGTCCGGGCTGTTATTTCCAGGTTCCCCTTCCCATACTACGGATGGCTTGAACAGCCTCTCCAAGAAGATGTTTGGAGGGACGGCATCGCGTTTTGCGCCGATGCATGCCAGGACATCTGCTGCCTGGTTGTTTTCCCGGGCTATATGGTGAAATTCGAGCCCCTCGAACCGAGCTGACATTTTTAGGACGGCATTGCGATAAGCTGCCATTTTCTAAGCCTTGGCATCAAAGTCTCCATTTATTTGGGATATCACGAGGTTCGAATCCCCGCGCACCTCTAGGCGTTGAATGCCCATGGATACTGCCATCCGGAGACCATGTATAAGGGCCTCATATTCGGCTGCGTTGTTGGAGTCCGTATACATTATCTGGAGTATGTATTGAATTGTATCTCCTGTTGGGGACGTCAAAACGACGCCAGCCCCCAGACCAGCCGACATTTTGGAGCCGTCGAAGTGCATGATCCAGTTTGAATATGTGCCGTACTCTTTAGGGAGTTCGTCTTCCGTCCACTCGGCGACGAAGTCGGCCAAAACTTGCGACTTAATAGCTCACCGTGGCTTGTAAGTTATGTCGAACGGGAGGAGCTCAATGGCCCATTTGGCAAACTGGCCCGTCGGGTCGCGGTTGTTTATAATATCGTTAAGTGGTACTTTAGAGGCTACCGTTATCGAACACTCTTGAAGTAGCGTCGCAGCTTCCGGGATGCCATAAATACCGCGTACGCTATCTTTTGATAATGCGGGTACCGTGACATGGAGTAAGGATAGTTGACACATAGTAAACCGGCTTTTGAAGGGGAATTTGTGTCCGTCCGTTTCTCGCTCGACGACGAGCACTGCGCTTACTACTTGATGAGTTGCCGCAATGTATAATAGCATTGGTTCGCCGATGTTTGGCGCGGCCAGGACTGGGTTTGTTGCCAATATGGCTTTTATTTCGTCGAGTCCGGTCGTGGCGGCATCCGTCCCCTCGAAGTGTTCGGTGCGCTGGAGGAGGCGATAAAGGGGTAATGCCTTTTCTCCCAAGCGGGAGATGAAGCGGCTTAGAGCCGCCACGCATCCGGTTAATTTTTGTATTTGTTTGAGGTCCTTTGGGATGTCCAATTGTACAGAGCTCGGATCTTGGCTGGATTTGCTTCAATTACTCTACCGAATACAATGAAGCCCAAGAGCTTTCTGGCTGGTACGCCGAAAACGCATTTTTCCGGGTTGAGCTTGATGTCGTATGTTCGGAGGTTATCGAATGTGAGCCTCAAGTCGTCTACTAGAGATTCGACATGCTTGGTTTTGACAACCACGTCATCTATGTATGCCTCCACTATTTTATCGATCTGGTTTGCCAGACATGTCTGAATCATGCGCTGATATGTTGCGCCGGCGTTTTTGAGCCCGAAGGGCATTGTGTTGAAGTAGAATGGGCTGTACGGTGTGATGAATGCCGTTGTGGCTTGGTCTGGCTCTACCATTTTAATTTGATGGTAGCCGGAGTATGCATCAAGGAAACACAATGAATCGTGTCCTGCGGTAGCATCGATGATTTGATCGATGCGGGGAAGGGGAAGGGATCCTTTGGGCAGGCCTTGTTAAGGTCCTTAAAATCGATGCACAAGCGCCAGGATTTGTCCTTGTTTGGTACCATCACCAGGTTTGCTAGCCAGTCCGGATGTTTTATGTCTCTGATGAATCCGGCCTCCAATAGCTTGGCTAGTTCCTCTCCCATGGCTTGTCTCTTAGGTTCGGAGAAACGCCGAAGAGCCTGCTTGACTGGCTTGAATCCTTTTAGGATATTTAGGCTGTGCTCGGCCAGCCTACGTGGGATTCCTGGCATGTCTGAAGGGTGCCAGGCAAAAATGTCCCGGTTCTCACGTAGGAACTCTCGTAGTGTGGCGTCGACATCAGGGTTTAATTGTGCCCCGATGGAAGCTATTTTTGTAGGGTCTGTTGGATGGACTTGGAATTTGACTATTTTGTCCGCTGGTTTAAAGGAGGTGGACTTGGATCTTTTATCGAGTATCACGTCATCCCTGTTCACCGTGGAGCGCAGCGCAGTCAATTCCTCGGCCACTAGGGCTTCGGATAGTGCCTCGAGGGCCAGTGCGGCTGTCTTATTTTCGGTGCGGAGTGCTATGTCCGGATCACTAGCAAGAGTGATGATTCCGTTGGGCCCGGGCATTTTGAGCTTCATGTACCCGTAATGGGGTATGGCTTGGAAGATTGTAAACGCCTCCCGCCCTAATAGAGCGTGGTATCCGCTACTGAACGGGGCCACTTGGAACGTGACCTCTTCGGACCTGTAATTATCCGGCGTGCCGAACACCGCATCTAGTGTGATTTTTCCTGTACAGCGCGCTTCCTGATTGGGGATTATTCCTCTAAAGGTTGTGCTGCTTCGCTCGATGCGGTTCCAGTCTATTTCCATTTTTCGAAGAGTTTCCTCATAAATGAGGTTCAATCCGCTGCCACCGTCCATGAGTACCTTGGTGAGTCGAAATCCGTCCATTATTGGACTAAGGACCAATGCGGCTGGTGCTCGGGCTGTTCAGAATTTAGGTTCATCAGTGGCATTAAAAGTAATAGCCGTGTCACTCCATCAGTTTATTGTTGCCGCGTGGTAGACCTCGGCAAGGTTGCGGAGTGTTCGTTTTCGCATATTATTTGATGCAAAAGTCTCGAAGACTATTAATACCGTACTGGTATCCCTGGGCTGGTGCTCTGTGGCTTCTGGGGTTAGAAGATCTTTGCCACTTTTGGCCACCTGCCGGAGTATCCAACATGCTCTAAGGCTATGAGATGGTGTGGCGCCCTCTGCACTGTGAATTTTACAGGGTCCATTGAGCCATCCCTCCAGTACAGTTCCATGCCCTGTGGAGGCTTTTTGCTTTTTGGTGTTTAACCCGGGTGTCTGGCGATAATGCACCCTTTTATTTCGGACTGGGTTTGTATTCAGGGCCGGATTATCCCAAAATTTTATTTCGGTTTTCCAGGCATTTTCCATCGCACAGTACTTTCGTACTATGGACACCAAGTCGGCAAAGCGTGTAATTTCGCGGCGACTTATGGCGTTGAGGATTCCCTTGTCCATGCAATTATTGCAGAAGAATGATATTGCGTCTTCCTCGCGGCAGTCCCTTATCCTGTTCATGACCAGGAGGAATCTGGCCCAGTAATGGTGTACTGTTTCTTCGGGCTCTTGCCTAATTTGGGATAGATCGCATATGTTTGGGTGGGTGGGTGGAATTGAATCTGAATCCTCACCCAATCTGAAACTCAGGGGCCAAGGAGTTTCCAAACTCGGAAGTTTGGATTCTTGGATGTTTTCCAATGAATCTAGCCCGCTGCCTGACTCTAGGTTCAGGTCTTGAGTGACGTCCTCCCCTCTGTGGGTATCCGGCTTGGAGGGATCGGGAATCCGGACATAGCTAGTCCTTAAGATAGATGAAGGGTTGCGGCATTGTTCCTCCACCACTTCAAAGTGATGGGTGACCTGGGGAGAGTTGATCTCTCTCAGATCGGGTTTAGGCCCAATCTGATCGTAGTCTGTAGCAACTCCCAGGGCAGCGATGCGATCCAAGAGCTCGTTTAGGGAAGAAAGCTCCATTGGAACTAACTGCTCGGCGAGTTCCGAGTTGACGTGAAGATTGCTTTCGATGACCCGAGAAGTCATCATCGGCGCAGCGGCCGAACAGGTGGTCATAAAAAAAACCACCTAGCCCGAGAGTTTGGCCGACAGCCAAAGCTCCCTTGCCAACAGTGCCGTCTTTAAAGACGGGATGAGGCATCCTTCCTGATGGCAACGACACAGCGGAACTCTCAATGAAAGCACCAATGTCGGTGTCAGAACCGGCGGATCTCGGGTAGGGGGTCCTGAACTGTGCGTCTAGGCCGGATGGTAACAGGAGGCAGGGGACACAATGTTTTACCCAGGTTCGGGCCCTCTTGATGGAGGTAAAACCCTACGTCCTGCTTGATTAATATTGATGATATGGGTAGTACAAGAGTAGATCTACCACGAGATCAGAGAGGCTAAACCCTTGAAGCTAGCCTATGGTATGATTGCATGTTGTCCTACGGACTAAAACCCTCCTGTTTATATAGACACCGGAGAGGGTTAGGGTTACACAAGGTCGGTTAGAAAGGAGGAGATATACATATCTGTATTGCCTAGCTTGCCTTCCACGCCAAGTAGAGTCCCATCCGGACACGGGACGAAGTCTTCAATCTTGCATATTCATAGTCCAATAGTCCGGCCAAAGGATATAGTCCGGCTGTCCGGAGACCCCCTAATCCAGGACTCCCTCACCTACCTTTGCAGCAGCCTACTCCCTCATCTTCTTGCATCTCTGTCGAACCGACTAGGTGGAACTGCCCCACCTACCGCGCGGGAAAAGCCCCGCCCTCGACTTTTAAATAGTACAGTATACTAATTTTGTATCCATGGATTGCGCCATGGAGCAAAGCCTCAAGAAAACGGCGGTACACATGTACGGAGTATACATCACGCCCGTTGCGTTCGCATCGCACCCCAGACGGTCGATCGGTCTGGCACGCCGCTCTTCGAATGGAACGCGCGTCATATTACGTTTGCACACACATGTGGGACTGCAATTGAGAATCGATCGTAGGCACACATCCCGGCCCCGCATGTCGGATGAGTTAATAGAAGAGAGAGACGAGCGATAGTACTACTATAGAAGTGTTGTAGGAGTACATACGTTGGTAGCTGGACGATCCCTGCAAGACACGGAAGATCAGTTCGTCCATGCATGTGACCAGACTCCAGCAGACATGCCTGGATTGGCTATTGTCTATATATCGTGCAGGCTGTGTTGTACAGGGCTGTAGTTCTGGTGAGAAATCTAAAAAAAGGTTTCTTGTCATCTCGCAAAATTAGGTGTCATGTGCTTCAGATCACTGCGAGGGTTAAACAGCGACAACTGAGTTGGGCTAGTCATTGGGGGCACATGCATGAAGACTACTCGGCTTCCATCTAGGTCAAGCCGTCTATGTTAATTAGGACATCTATCGACGGATCCCTTTTCTACGAGTTTGTCGGATTTTGGGTTCCGGCAGACCCTTAAGGTTCGAACTCTGGGGTGCGCGCGAAGATTACGTCTTCTACCTCTCCGTCTCGCAAGGACCCTAACTACTGAAAGAACTGCGCAAGAGACACAAGGTTTATACTGGTTCGGGCCACCGTTGTGGTGTAATACCCTACTCCAGTGTGTGGTGGGTGGATTGCCTCTTGGGGCTGATGATGATGAACAATACAAGGAAGAACAGCCTCGCAAGGGTCTGCTCTTGGCTGGGGCAATGAACTGCTGGGAGGAGTTCAGCCACCTTTCTCTCTCTCTCTCTATGCTTCCAACCTCTCTATCGAGCCTCCCCTTCCCTTTTTTCAACCCCTTGCTCTGTGGGCGGCTGGTCCTATTTATAGAGGCCCTGGTCCTCTTCCCAAATATTGAGCGGGAAGGGAGCCAACAGTGGCGGGCTAATTTGAAGGGGGGCAACAAGTATCAGCTATCCTGACAAAAGTAGTCTTCGCCTGCGCAAAGCTCTGGTGATGACGCCGTCTTGGGCTCCACGGTGACCTCCATCTCGTAGTCCTCCTGGTCTTGGTCTCGTTGCACCGAAATGGCAACCTTTGCCTGATGCCTCGGTACTCCACGGCTGCGCTTGCTCCCTTTGCACCAAAGAGGAAAGGAGGACGCTGCGCGGGCTGGCACCCGCCTGGCGCCCTGAGTCATCATGGCTTGCGTCACGGGCACCTTGCGAGCTATCCCACCTTGATTTCTCCGCCTCCTCGTGAGCCAGCCTGACGAGGCCGCGCCTGAGGAAGCTCCACGTCGTCCGCCCCGCGAGGCTTGGCCCCTCATGAGGGTCTTGAGTCTTGTGTTGGTGAAGATGGGCCATGCCGGGCCCCCTTTGAGCCACGCCGCAGGCCGCAAGAAGGCAAGTCTGGGGACCCCCGTTCCCAGAATGCCGACAGTAGCCCCCGGGCCCAAGGCGCGTCCGGACTTGGCCGTGCTGAGAGGCGAAAGGGCAAGGGCGAAGCGCCGCGGGCCCTAACAGCCTGCGGCCTTGGGCGCCGCATGGCGGTTGATTGGACGTGGGCGTCTCCACTTCCCCATGGCGCGTCGGCAACTGCACGGATTGGACAAGTCCCTGTATGCAAAGCGGGTCATAATTACCTGCGATCGTGGGGGCCGTTGGTTGGCCATCGCCAGCCATAAGTACGGGCCGGCGCACGCCCTTACAGTTCATCCCCCCTTGCTTCTCCTTTTTCTTCATGGCCTCGTCGTGGAGGTTCCCGGCCGCCGAGAAGGGGAAGGCTTTCCGGGTTGAGCCCGCCTCTCCCCCACCCAAGCGCGGCCGAGGGCGCCCTCGCAAGCATCCTGTGGCCACCATGGTGGCTCCCTGCGGCCGTGAAGGCGATCTTCAGCACGGCGACGGGCGGATTGCTGCAGCCGGGGGGCGCGCTCCGGCTGCGCGTCCCCCCAGGCCGCACGTTCGTGCGGCTGAAGCGCTGCCGGAGTTCGTCGTGTGGTCGGCGGAACCGACTAACACCCGGCTCCCGCTTCCTCGCTTCCTCCTCGGTGAGCTTCCGGCCGGCGCCCTGGGCGGCCTCTGGCTCCAGGCCGACGGCTTCTACAGCCGGGCCTCATGGGTCTCCCTGGAGGTCTCCGCGGCCGGGAGCCTGTCCCTGGCCCGAGGTTGGCAGACGTTTGCCCGTGCGCGTGGCCTGAGCCGTCGGTGCACCCTACACTTCAAGTTCGATGGCGACGCCACCCTCCACGTCAGGGTGTTTGGGGAAGATGGTCGCCGTGCAGGGTGTTGCCCCGAGGGTGACGACCGCGGCTGGGAACCCAGCTCCAGTGATGATGGAGGGAGCAGCGCTCGCGCGGCTGGCGCCGTTCGGGGTTCCTCGAGCTTCTCCGGTTCTTCTTCAGGCGGTGACTCCTCTAGCGGTGGCCACGATCAGCCTCCACGCCGTCGTGTCTGCTTGGGGGGCGGCAACGTGTCCGCACGTCGCCGCACCCTGGTGAAGCGCGAGAGGGAGTCCGCCTGAGCTCCGGAGGCAGCTCGGGCCTTCCCCGCGGGCCGGTGTGAGGCAAGCCGCGCCGGATTTGTTCTTCCTTTTCCCTTTTTCCTGCGTAATAAAGACAATAGTGCGGAGCCTCGCGGGGGCGTGTTTGGGTTATCGCTGTTAATCATCGTTTTGCTTTCGTTACCGTTCCTTCCGGCTATGTGCCCGAGCGTGGATAGTTCCCGACCTCGGCCGTGAGGGGGGCGACCGACCCAGGCCCTTTGTTTGTGTCGCGGTGCCCATGGGGCACGGATTGGAGGGGTGCTCCTGTAAGGGGCCCAGGTCGCGAACTCTTTGAATGACTAGGATAGGAACGCTCGCGAGGGCGCTCAACTGCCCCCCCTTGCGAGGCCTTGCGCAAAAGAAATCGAGGCAGGAGAGTGAAAAGCCGAGGAATCGCAAGCCAAAGATGGCAACAACTTCAATAAAACTTCAAATGCGAACAAACAAGCCAACTGAGGAAAGCAAATGAAAAAGCCGCGTCCGGCACCTAATCTAGTCTTCGACGTCTTCTCACCAGCGCGGAGCTAAGTGCTGCCACTGGGCATGGGAGGGAGCCCCAGGGCCTGAGGCCGGCGCTCCTGAGACTCCGGGGCGTGTACAGCCCCACTCATTATTACGTGAGAGTGTCACGGGCGGCGAGCTTCACAGGCGTTGGCCTTCTTCACAGGCTCCGGGCCTTTATTCTTAGGGGAAACGAGCTTCACAGGCATTCGCCTTCTTCACAGGCTCCGGGCCTTTTCCAAAAAGGATGATCTTCACAGGCGTTCGCCTTCTTCACAGGCTCTGGGCCTTTTCCAAAACGCGATAGCTTCACAGGCACTCGCCTTGCTTCACAGGCTCCGGGCCTTTTCCAAAATGCGATAGCTTCACAGGCACTCGCCTTGCTTCACAGGCTCCGGGCCTTTTCCAAAGAGGATTATCTTCACAGGTGTTCGCCTTCTTCACAGGCTCTGGGCCTTTTCCAAAATGCGATAGCTTCACGGGCACTCGCCTTGCTTCACAGGCTCCGGGCCTTTTCAAGGGTAGAACCTCCGGAGGTGCTGGATGTTCCATGCATTCTGGACCGGCACTCCCTCCTGAGTCTCCAAGCGCGCGGAGCCGGGCTTGGAAACATGAACAACCTTGAACGGGCCCTCCCACATGGGAGAGAGCTTGTGCAGTCCCTCCCTGGAGAGAACCCGCCTGAGCACGAGGTCTCCTACCTCGAGAGTCCTGTGACGGATGTTGCAGCAGTGATATTGCCGCAACGCTTGCTGGTACCTCACCGCTCGCAGCGCAGCTTCTCGGCGACGTTCCTCCCCCAGCACGAGGTCCATCCCCCGCATGGCGTCCTGTTGCGCCTCGTCGAACGCCATGACCCGCGCGGAGCGACGTCTGACCTCGTGAGGGAGGACCGCTTCCGCTCCGTAGACCAGGAAGAACGGGGTCTCTCCAGTCGGTTTGGTCGCGGTGGTGCGGATGGACCACAGCACGGACTGAAGCTCGTCGTACCAACCTCTGCCACAGGCCTCCAGCTTCTTCTTAAACGTCCTGGTCTTGAGGCCCCTCAGGACCTCCGCGTTGGCTCGCTCGGCCTGGCTGTTGCTTCGGGGGTGCGCCATTGAGGCGTAGCATATCTGCGTTCCAAGGTTAGCACAGTATGTTTTGAAGAGGTTACTGGTGAACTGCGAACCGTTGTCCGTGATGATGCGATTCGGCACCCTGAACCGGCTCACGATGCCCTTGATGAACTTGATCGCGGAACCCGCGGGAATGGTGCGGACAGCCTCTACTTCAGCCCACTTGGTGAATTTATCCACGACGACGTAGAGGTAGCGGTAGCCCCCTGGCGCCCGAGGAAACGGGCCCAAGATGTCCAGCCCCCAGACTGCGAATGGCCACGAAAGGGGGATAGTCTGCAAGCCTCCTGCTGGCTGGTGGATCTGCTTGGCGTGGAACTGGCAGGCCTCACAAGCTTTCATTAGTTCCACGGCGTCGTTGAGCGCGGTGGGCCAATAAAACCCACTGCGGAACGCCTTGCCGACGAGGGTCCACGATGATGAATGATGTCCGCAGTCCCCGCCGTGTATATCTTCCAGTAGTTCCTTCCCTTGCTCCCTGGAGATGCAGCGCAGGGATACACCGTTTGGTCGCTTCCGATAGAGCTCTCCGTCTTTGATGCAGTATGCCGTGGCCTGGCATGCCACTCGCTCCGCTTCCTCCTCCTTCTCCGGCAAGGTCCCTTGCATTAAGTAGCTTCGGAGCTCCGTGATCCAACATCCCTCCTGAGGCTCCATCGTCAGGAGCAGGCGCGCTCCTGAGGCCGGGCCACAGGTCAGAGCTCCCGAGGCAGGTGGTTGGGGGAGCTCCTCCCAGGGCTGAGCCGTGTTTGATAATGACGGCAGAGCTGAGGGCTTGAAGAGCCGCTCCTCGAAAACTCCAGGCTCCTGGGGTAACCGTCTGGACGCACGTTTGGCTATGTCGTCGGCCTCCTGATTGGTGCCACGGGGCACATGCTGCAACTCCAACCCCCAGAATTGCTTCTCCATCTTGCAGACTTCCGCAAGATAGGCTTCCATGTGCTCATCCTTCGGCTCGAACACCTTGTTGGAGAAATTGACAAGGAGCTGCGAATCGCCCTTGATGGTGAGGCATTTCACTCCCAGGGCGGCCGCGGCCTTTAAGCCCGCTATTAAACCTTCATACTCCGCTATGTTGTTGGAGACCTTTTCGCCTTGCTGGAAGCAGAGTTGCACGGCGTAATAGAGCTTGTCCTGTGTGGGCGATATAAGCACCGCCCCAGCTCCAGCGCCATGCCTGGAGAACGCCCCAACGAAGTACATGACCCAGCCTTCTGGCGCCTCGCTTCCCGGGGATAGGGACCGATCCTCATCGGCCTTGAGGCCTGGTGCCTCCGTCCACTCTGCCACAAAATCTGCCAACGCTGCTCCCTTGATGACCCTGGTCGTGCTGAATTCGAGCTGAAACGCTTGCAGTTCTATGTTCCACTCAGCGACCCTTCCAGCTGAATTAGGGCTCCTGAGCACTCTCTCCAGGGGGTATGACGAGACGACCTTGATGGGGTGACCCTGAAAATAGTGCTGCAGCTTGCGCGAAGCCACCAGTAGCGCGAAGAGGAGTTTCTGAGGCATGGGGTACCGTGCTCTTGCATCCCACAGCACTGTGCTGATGAAGTACACTGGGTGCTCAACGAGGCGGAGTGCGTCAGTGCTGGTGGCTCCTTCCGGAGACCGTGGCGCCTCTTGAGGCGATGAGGCCTCCTGAGACTGGCCATCTGAAAGAGGGGCCTCTTCCGCCTCTGCTGCGCCCCTCTGCGGTGGCTGATCCTCCTCAGCCGCGGTGGCGGTTTCTGTTGGCCTTCCTTGTCTCTACTCTGCCTTGTCCCGGGCTGCTGCCGTGGTTTTGATTCGGCGCTCCTCTCTGACTGCCACCAAAGCTGCGTTGGCGGAGTAGGGAGTGGCGGCGAGGTAAAGCACCAGGGGCTCCTGAGGGCGTGGAGCCACCATGACCGGTGGGCTGGTCAGGTATCTCTTGAGATCCTGGAACGCCTTGTCGGCCTCTTTAGTCCACTCGAAGGTCCCCTTTTTCTTCATTAGCTGGAAGAAGGGCAGGGCTCGTTCTCCCAACTTGGAGATGAAGAACCCTAGAGCAGTCACGCGCCCCATGAGCTTCTGCATTTGTCTGAGAGTCTTTGGCGGGCTCATGTCTTCCACCGCCTTAACCTTCTCTGGGTTAGCCTCGATGCCTCGGTGGGACACGAGGAAACCCAAGAGCTTGCCCGAGGGGACTCGAACACACACTTCTTTGGGTTGAGCCGTAGGTTCACTGCGTTGAGGCTCATGAAGGTTTCCTCCAAGTCCTGTATCAAGGTCCCAGCCTCCTGAGACTTTACCACAATGTCATCGACGTAAGCTTCAACATTCTAACCGAGCTGCGGGCCCAAGGTGATGTGCATCAGCCGCTGAAAGGTCGCCCCTGCGTTACGCAGCCCGAATGGCATGCATGTGTAGCAGTATACCCCACACAAGGTTAGGAAGGCTGTCTTCTCGACGTCTTCTACCGCCATCTTGATCTGGTGATACCCGGAGAAGGCATCCAGGAAGCATAACAGGTCGCATTCCGCAGTGGAATCGACGATCTGGTCGATGCGGGGGAGCGGGAACAGATCTTACGGGCATGCTTTGTTCAGGTTGGTGAAGTCGACACACATACGCTCCTTCCCTCCCTTCTTTGGCACAACGACAGGGTTGGCCAACCAATCTGGGTATCGGACCTCATGGATGACCCCAGTGGCTTCTAATTTGCGGGTCTCTTGGACGATGAAGGCCTGCTTTTCTGTGGACTGCCGCCTGGCCTTCTGCTTCACAGGGCGCACGTTGGGGCACACGTTGAGGTGATGCTCGATTACACTCCTGGGGATCCCTGCCAACTGGTCTGGCTCCCAAGCGAATACCTTCTTGTTTGCGCGCAGGAACCCGACCAGGGCCTCCTCCTGCTCGGGTTTGAGGTGGGCGCCTATGGTGAAAGTGGCGTCGGTGGATCCGTCCTCATCGACGGGTATCTGCTTGGTTTCTGCCTTGTCTTGGGTGAACAACCGCTTCTTCTTGGCGGGTGCAGCCCCCTAGGGCGTGGGGGTCTCCAAGTCAGCAGGCTGTGTCGACGCCGCCGTCTTGAAGGCGAGCTTGAGTGCCCGCAGCGCGTCCCCGGTGTCTCCGTGCACAGTGAGGACACCGCTGCTCCCGGGCATCTTCATGAGGTTGTACGCCGGGTGCGTCGCGGCCATGAATTGGGCCAGCGCTGGGTAGCCGAGGATGGCATTGTAGGGGAGGCCGATGGGGGCGATGTCGAAGTCAACCAGCTCCGTGCGGAAGTTTTCCTAGGTGCCAAAGGTCACTGGGAGCCAGATCTGCCCCAAGGAACTAGACGACTTGCCCCCAACGCCCGAGAAGGGCCGGCTGGGTTGTAGCCATTCCAGGGGTATGCAGAGGAGGTTGAAGGCCTCGACCGAGAGCACGCTGAGGCCCGCGCCACCGTCAACGAGGGTTCTGGTGACAGCCACCTGGCAGATGGTGGGGGTGCACAACATGGGGAGCGCGCCCGAGCAGGCCGAGTTGGAGGGGTGGTCCTCCGAGCTGAAGGTCGGGCCGGTCTCGGGCGCCGCCCGATCCAGGGGAGCCCCCTGCCGCGTGGAAGCGGCGCTGACCCGGCGGATGAACGGCTTGACGTGGTGACTTGTGGGCGGCGCCTGCGAGCCGCCCAGGAGGGCCGCGACGACTGGGGGTGTTGGTGTAGCGCGATGGGACGGCGCAGGAGAGCCCCCTACGGCGCGGACGAGCTCGGGGGCGGCCTGGCGCTCCGCGCAGGCTCGTCGAGCGCCGGACATGAGCGTGATGGTCGGAGGAGAACGGAGCGGTGGAAGACGAATTCTGGCGCACCCCTACCTGGCGCGCCAAATGTCGGATTTTGGGTTCTGGCAGACCCTTAAGGTTCGAACTCTGGGGTGCGCGCGAAGATTACGTCTTCTACCTCTCTGTCTCGCAAGGACCCTAACTACTGAAAAAACTACGCGAGACACAAGGTTTATACTGGTTCGGGCCACCGTTGTAGTGTAATACCCTACTCCAGTTTGTGGTGGGTGGATTGCCTCTTGGGGCTGATGATGATGAACAATACAAGGAAGAACAGCCTCGCGAGGGTCTGCTCTTGGCTGGGGCAATGAACTGCTGGGAGGAGTTCAGCCACCTTTCTCTCTCTCTCTATGCTTCCAACCTCTCTATCGAGCCTCCCCTTCCCTTTTTTCAACCCCTTGCTCTGTGGGCGGCTGGTCCTATTTATAGAGGCCCTGGTCCTCTTCCCAAATATTGAGAGGGAAGGGAGCCAACAATGGCGGGCTAATTTGAAGGGGGGCAACAAGTATCAGCTATCCTGACAAAAGTAGTCTTCGCCTGCGCAAAGCTCTGGTGATGACGCCGTCTTGGGCTCCACGGTGACCTCCGTCTCGTAGTCCTCCTGGTCTTGGTCTCGTTGCACCGAAATGGCAACCTTTGCCTGATGCCTCGGTACTCCGCGGCTGCGCTTGCTCCCTTTGCACCAAAGAGGAAAGGAGGACGCTGCGCGGGCTGGCACCCGCCTGGCGCCCTGAGTCGTCATGGCTTGTGTCACGGGCACCTCGCGAGGTATCCCGCCTTGATTTCTCCGCCTCCTCGTGAGCCAGCCTGACGAGGCCACGCCCGAGGAAGCTCCACGTCGTCCGCCCCGCAAGGCTTGGCCCCTCGCGAGGGTCTTGAGTCTTGTGTTGGTGAAGATGGGCCATGCCGGGCCCCCTTTGAGCCACGCCGCAGGCCGCAGGCAGGCAAGTCTGGGGACCCCCGTTCCCAGAACGCCGACAGAGTTTATCTTTAATTTGAGCTTTGATCCTCGTCTAGTTTGTCCGTAGGGATTCATCTTGTCTCCTTTGGGCAGTGAGGTTATGATTTCTTGTCATGTGGCATTTTTTCGTGTTATATGTTATAATCCGGTGCTTCAGATCAAAATGACGACAACTGTGCCTCTGGGGCACGTGCATGAAGACTTCTCGACAGTCATTGCCGAGGTCAAACCGGCTCCGATCGGTAGACAAAACAAAACTAGTACTCCACTATATAGGCAGGAGCCTCCGCGCTTGCTTGCTAGTGTTGCTCTCTTCACACTGTCTCATCCTCTCCAAATCTAAACATGACAGCGGTGGCCACACCCTCTCTACTCACCGCTGGTCATGGATCCAGCCGGATCCTCTCCGACGGGGAAGGTGAGAAGGTGCAACGTTCACACGGTCGTCCTCGGCGACGGCTCTTACCCACTGCCAGCGCGTCCCGATCAGCGTGCCTTGACGTTCTCTCCCAAGCATCGTTGGTGAGGGAGGGCCTCCCACCCCTTCTTCCTCGCTCCGTAGTGTGGGCAGATCCGGCCTCCCGCCACCCACCTAGCGACATCCCGGCGACCCTCAGGTATAACTTCCTTCGAAACCGGCCTTGCTCTACTTCCCGAGCTCCTGACGTCGCTGCATTTGTATCTTTTACTATTTCTCAGGCCCCCTCGTAGATAGGATCGATCAGCTGTTCGAAAACCATCTAATTTTTTTACTGTTAAGAGGTAAAACTAGTTCATGCACTTGAATCTAGTACTACTTGGTTCAAACAAGGAAGAAAGGGGGTGGGGTGGGGGAAGATTTGTTACCTGAATCTAGGACTTGGTCGAAAGAGGAAATAATGGGGGCGAAAAGTAGCAGAGACTGGCTATCCAACTGGTCTCTAGGTCTAATAGGGAAATAAAGGGAACACAGTACAAACTCAATATAAACTTGATCTATTGGTTGAAAAAGGAAGGAAAGTGGGGACTGGGGGACAAGTCAATAGAGTAAGTCCAGCACTAGATTTGCTAGCCTCACACAGTATAAGGTGGCTATATACCGAACAAAAATGGGACCAACCCAGATATCCTCTTTTGATGTTTGTTGCCCCGAGCCACTCTTATGTAATGCCACTGGTAAAATGTAGCAGTCACACTGTTAAAAGTAAGGACACGTTAAACCAATGTTGTTTTCAATGTATTGCCTCCAGTAATATGAATCAATGGCACTTTTTTTTTCATGTCCTGCTAAATTTCCCATTAAGATAAGTTGCTTCTTTTCGTTAGAGATGCAACTGTCCTGGTCCGCCTACTCTCCCGTGACCAAATACCGACTCTGTAGCAGCTGCTAATGTAATGTTGCTGGTAAAATGAAGCAATGGAACCATTAAAGTAATGTCGTATTTAACGGTTGTCATAGTTAATCCTAATGCCCACACTAATATCTAGCAATGCTGCTAGAAATTGCTACTGTCCTTGTATGATTGACATTCAGATAAGGAACATGCTTTTTTTCATTTGATGCATGTTTCATCACTTGTTAGTCACCCTCATTTCCACCTTTTTATGCAAATAGAGATATACATTTCACGCTTGATCTTAGTTGAACTGCACAAATGATATCCAAATTATAGTTGACCATTCCAGGAGCTTCACGACCAACCTTGATGTTGCTCAATTTTATTGCAACTAATGAAGAAGAAGCTCTGTGGGTTTCGTTTTCTGATGGAAATGGAACCGGGGCTGGAGCCCTTTTCTTAAAAAAGAAGAAGAAGCTGCTAGCTCATGGGACATTGCTTTATTTTAGGTGAACTGCACCAAAAGGTCCCATGAATTGAATCATCCATGTTGGTGACCGGTGTCATCCCTTCTACGATGGTGTTGACTGCAGATATGGTTCCCATCACGAGGTATGTTCCTTTTTGGTCTGACCGTTTGCCAAAGATCTTGCATCTTGATCCTGCTCTTGTGCTACTGTTTTGGCACTGCCATGATAAAGCAGTAATGTTATTATTTTGCACCTTAATCTAGTGGCACTATTAATTTGAGGCAATGTTTTGGCACTGCTAGTGCCACTGTTTTTTTATATCGAAAGAGGGGGTTCCCTCCAATTTCATTAAAGAAACCCAACCATAGAGAACCATTATCCGACAACATCTCAGTGTAAACGGGCAGTTATGCAACTACTACTAGAACGGACTGAGTACTAGCAGGAGACAAGTTCGCCACATAAGCTAGGCAGGTAGGGGGACGCAGCACCACCTCGACCAAGTTTGGATTACAACCCAAATGCTACCACGGAAACATCAGGGGGAAGATAGGGACTGAAAGAGACAGCTTCAGCATCCCAGTCTAAGCACCCCCGGCCTTCATCCTTGCGGCGCACGGTACACCTCGTTGCCACCTGCTCGACCCTAGTGTCACTGATAAAATGAAGTAATAATACAGTTAAAATAGAGCGAGTGTCCTCTCTATCATTTCATGTCCAATGTAGATAAAGAAAGTGCTTCTCTTTGTTAATGTATGTTTCATCAACTAGTCCCATTGTTAATGTTTAAGCGTTTCTGCAAACTGGGGTGCTTAATTTTAGTTGATCTGCACAAAAATAGAGATTTGAATGTCTCAAGGCCTCTCCTTGTACTACCGCTGTACACTGATGTTCATCACTGGCAGAAGGTGTATCGGGGAGACTTGGGACGATTTCCAGTATGAGGCGTGGCGTACCGTATGAGGCGTCGCATGGCCCATCTCGCCCTCGCAGCATGGCATACTATGATACTATCACAATATTTTCTTATATTTATTTTGCGTGTTTCATCAACTAGTGCCACTATAATGTAATCACGCTTTTTCATTATCTGTGCAAACAGGGTTATTCAGCTGCATTTTGGTGGAACTACACAAATGTACGGATGGAACCGACATATATGCGGAGTGCGAGGCGTGCCAAGTAAAAATTACCGACACCAACCATGCTCCATGCACGCATTGGCATCCACCACCACCAGTGGGATGTGTGGTGCTCTCTGTGGACGGATCTTTCTCGGCAGCAAATCCTCTAACCAAATACTAGTAGCTTATATTGGAAGTTTTCTAGGGAGTACTCTTTTCTGAAAGAAGCACCAATATATTTCTCTTTATTTGTACACAGTGTCACAACTTTGACCCAAAGGTCTAGAGCTATTTAAGGGTGATTGGCGTAGTACTCAGAGACTGATTGTAATCATGATTTTCATTAGCTGTCACACTGATTGTAAGCATGAGCAGGTGGAAGATTAGGTTAGTGCGAAGCTTACCTTAAACCCTACCGCCGCCGTT
Organism: Triticum urartu; assembly: GCF_003073215.2. Lineage (NCBI taxonomy): Eukaryota > Viridiplantae > Streptophyta > Magnoliopsida > Poales > Poaceae > Triticum > Triticum urartu. Next base: position 225,540,116 of record NC_053027.1, on the reverse strand, counting down.
GAAACGAGGCGAGTGTCGAGGGAACCATGGAGAACGGCGGGGAAGTGACGTCGCACCATCCGGCCTCCTCTTGCGGTGGGAGAACGAATACTCCCGTGGCTCCGGCTGGCTCTGCACCCTCACGAACGGCACACCATACTTGATCCATTCGTTATCCTCTGCGTGCTCGACCTTCGACCTGTACGCCCACCACCTCCGCCTGACTTTCGCCTCGGGCGAATCTGTCTGCTCCATCGCCCAAAGGAGATACACGATGAACTCGAAGGACTACGACGTGACTGCCGCCGAGGATTACATGTACATCGCCGCCCTCATCGCTGTCGTCTCGCTCTTTCGCATACATTGCCACATGGCCCTCACCGTCCTTGAAATCTCCCACTCATTGTCAAACCAAGTAAGGATCTCCTTCAACCCGGCTAACTTTGCCTGGTCGCCGTCGGCGATCTGCCTGATTCGCTGCTGCATCCTCTCCATAAATGTCCTTCTGAGTGGTACGGTGCTAGCTTTGGAAGATGGGAGGAGAGACGGTGGTCTTGCAATAGAGAAGAGGGAGAGGTGAGACGGTGGTTTTGGAATGGAAATGATGGAGAGGAGAGGAGGTGGTTTTGCAATGGAGAAGAGGGAGAGGCGACACTGTGGTTTTGGAATGGAGATGATGGAGAGGAGAAGAGGTGGTTTTCCAATGGAGAAGAGGGAGAGGAGAGACGGTGGTTTTTGAATGGAGATGATGGAGAGCAGAGGAGGTGATTTTGCAATGGGGAAGAGGGAGAGGAGCGTGCTGTAGCGATTTAGGATTGGACGAGAGGGCCGGCGTGCTGTGACTGGATCAAAATCAAAATCAATTTAACCTTCAATTAAGAAAGCGACCCCACATTAACTAGTCTCCCTTTTATTCTGGGTCATAATTGACCTTGATTTTCGCAAATAAAATATACGTTATACGTTGCAAAAATAATATAATTTGAAAGTACATTCAGATACGAACCAAACGATACAATTTTTGGTGACATGCATTCACATTTTGCTCGTCAAATACAGCACGTGGTCAAACTTTGACCCAAAATACGCAAAACAAAAAAAATACTTCCAAGACCAGCGCCGCTCTTCCACTCTTCTTCCCTTAAACCACCACCGCTCCTCTCCTGTTCCAATCTAAATCCAGCGCCGCTCCTCTCCTCTTCCATTTCAAAACCACTGCCCCTCATCTCCTGTTCCAATCCAAAACCAGCATCACTCCTCTCCCGTTCTAATCCAAAACTAGCATTGCTCCTCTCCTCTTCCATTCAAAAACCACCACCGGCATGTGAAGGTGCTGTGGAGAAGTAGATCGATGGAGGAGTACAACTGAGAAGTGAGGATCGCAGATGGCGACCCTGTGAAGCTAGCTAGGATGTTGGAGATACAGTCTTGGTTTGACAACAAGGACCAACTAGCGGCGACGGCGACATCCATGGCCAAATATCTACAATAGAGTGAAAAGGCGGCGATACTCCCGGAGGGAGTCATGCGGGAGTACATAGAGCTGCTCCTCTGGGCCATGGAGCAAACAGATTCACTGAATCTGATCGTGAGGGAGCGGTGGTGGGATTATCGATCCCGGATGGAGCATCCACCAGAGATTGAAGGATCGAGCATCTACAGGGTGCCGTTTGTGAGGGTGTCGTGCCAGAGTGAGCCGGTGGAGTCTTCGTCAACCGAACCCAACTGCAAGAGGAGAAAAACAGTTGGCCCGATGACGCTTCCCCGCCATCCTGTCCCTCGCCGTTCACATCGTCTCAAGGGGCGGCTGTCTGCCGCCGAGGAATAGGAGGGATTGCCCCCCAGCCCAATAGTCAGGAAGGTTTTGAATTGTCAGGAGGAGCTTAGGGTTGTCAGTATTTGCAGGTTGTGAATTGTGTTTTGTGTTTTGTATTTTGAGAATACTTTCAGATATGAATGTCTTTTGAATTTCAGATTTGCAGTATTGAGCATATGAAGTATTTTATGAATTCTAGAGATCTATTTTTAGCACTTAAAAAATGTAGTTTCATAGGAGTATAAAAGTGCAGACAATGTGATTCTCTGAGAAGAAACTGCAAGTTTCAGTTTCAGATATGAAACTCTAAGTTCAGTTTCAGATAAGAAACTACAACTTTCAGAGGCAGAGCATTTGTATTAACATGACCTTTTCAAACAGTGTTTACACCATGTTGAAAGTTTTATTCATGGTTGAAACTGGAACTACTAGCCAGTTAACATCATGCCGATCAACATTCATGCATAGCACATCTTCATATGATGCACTGCTACCTCTTGAGCACTTGCGTTGGTTTTCCCTTGAAGAGGAAAGGGTGATGCAGCAAAGTAGCGTAAGTATTTCCCTCAGCTTTTGAGAACCAAGGTATCAATCCAGTAGGAGGCCACGCACGAGTCCCTCGCACCTACACAAACAAATAAATCCTCGCAAACAACGTGATAAGGGGTTGTCAATCCCTACACGGTCACTTACGAGAGTTAGACCTGATAGATATGATAAGATAATATTTTTGGTATTTTTATGATAAAGATGCAAAAATAAAAGGCAAAAGAAATAAATAAGTATTGGAAGATTAATATGATGGAAGATAGACCTGGGGGCCATAGGTTTCACTAGTGGCTTCTCTCAAGAACATAAGTATTTACGGTGGGTAAACAAATTACTATTGAGCAATTGACAGAATTGAGCATAGTTATGAGAATATCTAGGTATGATCATGTATATAGGCATCATGTCCGAGACAAGTAGACCGACTCCTGCCTGCATCTACTACTATTACTCCACACATTGACCACTATCCAGCATGCATCTAGAGTATTAAGTTCAAGAGAACAAAGTAACGCTTTATGCAAGATGAAATGATGTAGAGGGATAAACTCATGCGATATGATGTAAACCCCATCTTGTTATCCTTGATGGCAACAATACAATACGTGCCTTGCTACCCCTACTGTCATTGGGAAAGGACACCGCAAGATTGAACCCAAAGCTAAGCACTTCTCCCATTGCAAGAAAGATCAATCTAGTAGGCCAAACCAAACTGATAATTCGAAGAGACTTGCAAAGATAACCAATCATACATAAAAGAATTCAGAGAAGATTCAAATGTTGTTCATAGATAAACTTGATCATAAACCCACAATTCATCGGTCTCAACAAACACACCACAAAAGAAGATTACATCGAATAGATCTCCACAAGAGAGGGGGATAACTTTGTATTGAGATCCAAAAAGGGAGAAGAAGCCATCTAGCTAATAACTATGGACCCATAGGTCTGAAGTAAACTACTCACACTTCATCAGAGGGGCTATGGTGTTGATGTAGAAGCCCTCCGTGATCGATGCCCCCTCCGGTGGAGCTCCAGAATAGGCCCCAAGATGGGATCTCGTGGATACAGAAAGTTACGACGGTGGAATTAGGGTTTTGGCTCCGTATCTGGTAGTTTGGGGGTACGTAGGTATATATAGGAGGAAGGAGTACGTTGGTGGAGCAACAGGGGGCCCACGAGGGTGGAGGGCGCGCTTGGGGGGGGGGGGGTAGGCGCGCCCCCTACCTCGTGCCCTCCTGGTTGATTGCTTGACGTAGGGTCCAAGTGCTCTGGATCATGTTCGTTTCGAAAATCATGTTCCCGAAGGTTTCATTCCGTTTGGACTCCGTTTGATATTATTTTTCTGCGAAACCCTAAAATAGGCAAAAAAACAACAATTCTGGGATGGGCCTCCGGTTAATAGGTTAGTCCCAAAAATAATATAAAAGTGTATAATAAAGCCCAATAATGTCCAAAACAGAATATAATATAGCATGGAACAATAAAAAATTATAGATACGTTGGAGATGTATCATGCACCGTCAAAAAGATATGCTATTTTCAAAAGCCCACACAATTTCGAGTGTGCGAAAAATAGAGAAAACGAGGGACAAAATTTTGGTAAGTGTTGGACGTGGTGTGCGTAGATGACAATTGGGACCCACATGTCAATAAAGGCAGAGGCAAAAAATTTGGAGATATTTTCTCTGCACAGGTGGAATCGAACCCGGGAGGAATAACTGTCGGTAGTGTCACTTGGCCACTAGGCTAGGTTAGTTGTTTCGTTACTAATAAGGCACTTCCTCAGGTGGTCGGATCTCATCCTGCGCCTTTGTGCGCTCGCCGCAACGCCGCTGTCTGCCGTTGTGAACATGCTGAACAAACGAGAGGAATCTGGAAAGGACTGTATGTGGAGAGGTGGATAGTCGGGACCCACCAGGTCTATGGCCGTACGCAAGGAAGTGCCTCATCAAAAAAATACTTCCTCCTAATGCTATACTGACGTTGGGGCCCACGGGTTTGTCAATATAGTTATATTTTTTAGGTGCTTCAACGTAGTTACTGTAGGAGATAAATTCACAACGAAGCCAGGGAGCTGGCAGGTATCATTTATTATCACTGGGGCGACAAGTATCAGCTGGGTTTTGGGTTGCCCCGTCTAGGCTTTCTTTTTAACATGCGCATCCCACGACCTCGGATGGGAGGTCCATCGGCCTGTTTGTATTTTCTTGAGGGTCGTCATGTATCGACCAGCCTATGGACCTCCCATCCGAGGTTTTATTTTTCCTGAAACATTGGCAGCCCAATTTATGTATTTTTTTGAAGAAAACGCAGAGGTCTATTCTATTTTTCTATATAAGAATAGGAACGCTCGCCCACCCCAACATTATAATTAGAATCAGCCCAGCAAAATCATGTATTTCGAGAAAGTGCAAATGGCCTAAAAATCAAGATTCTCAATGTTTGAAATTTGTTGCACAGGGAGTAAACATGCGCCCAGTGAGACACATGAATTTTTGAAATCCATTTAGGTGCACTGTCACGTGTGCATGTAGCTCAAATTTGATATTTGCACATTATACCCGTAGAAAATCAATCAATCAATGTACTAAAATGTCTTAATGATCTCTGTGATTTTTTTTGAAATTAAAATGTCTCTCCTTTGGTAACATGTATGTTCACCGTGGGATAATTAATTTAACATGCATCATATTTGTGGTAGATTCGCGGTGTGTGTGTGGGTGTGTGCGTCTGGGGGTGGCGGGTGGCTCGCAGTACACTACGAGTTGTGAGCCATCGTGTGGGGTTGGCCGTTTTGTTAGACAGGCCGGTGGCACATCAGAGTCTTTAAATCATTATTTAAAACATTACACAACCCTTTCATACATAATTGTTTTGGACACATGCAGTCGATGGTTGTCCTACACGACACTCGATACTCGCGTGTGATGCTTTCTATGGGCCCGCGAGGTCGTCGTCCATCACTTTGACGAACATCCGGCAGTGAGGTTAATTGACCAGCAAGGTAGAATCTTTTATTTTTGTGTTATGGTGGTATATAGTACGCGTCGAAGAGGTGGGAGGGTACTAGCATAAATACTATACGTACGCGTCCGTGAACAAGTACACCTCACTCAGTGTCGACACTTTTTGGTTTCCGAGGCACGTGCCACATCAAAATTGTGAAGTTGGTTATTCAAACATCACATATCACCTTTTTGGGCCACATGCATATCCTAGCTAGGACACTCACATGTGATGCTTCCATCTATGGGCCCAGGAGGCCATCATCAATGCATGCATGCATCACTTTCACCTACATCGGGAGAGGTTAATTAATTTCACCATCGATGAGGATTCTTTTGGGTTGTACATATATTACGGCAGGATCATATAGTATGCGGTGAAGAGGGGGGAAGGGGACCATCATATGTAGTACGCTTGATATGACCCTCGCTCTGTGTGGGTGCGTGGTTTATGGTTTTTGAGGCATGTGGCACATCAAAGTTGTGCATTTTGGGTATTCAACATATATATGTTTGGCCCACATGCAAAGCAGTGGCAGTTGCCCTCTCGCACCCACTTAAGCAGTTATCAGCGATATCGATGCTTTCCATTTGTGGGCCCGCTTGGTCCATCACTATTTTTTCCTGACAACAAGAGAGGTTAATTTGACTTAGGAGGGGATTATTATTTTTGCTCTAGGATGACATGCATGATACAGCTTGAGCACATACACATGCATGTGTACGCATGAATCCCTCCCATCGAGTCGAAGTGGCTAGTACAACAACATCATGAACCGATCTCACTCTGTGTGGGGAGCTAATGTATGATTTTTGACACACGCGCCACATCAATGTTGTGTATTCAAACATGCATGCATGCACCATCTCCATACATATGCATGTAGTGGTTGCCTTCGAACGGTACACTCCCTCGCGTGGTAATCGGCAACAAGCCTATATATTCGTCGGCCCGCGTGGACATCCATGATCACCTGACAAACAACAAGATAGGTTACCATGGCTGATTCTTCATTTGGTTCGTGTTATCGTAGTATATGTCATGGTGAGATTCAGACCTAATTAAGTTTGAGCGCATATACCATGCACACATGCATGCATGAATCCCCGTCATTGGCTTGAAGTGTGGTGTAACATACATATTCATCGTCAACTTAACCCTCATTCAGTCTAGCGATTTCTAGTTCGAAATCATGGTGCCACATCAAAGTTGTTCCATTATTACTCAAAAACACACCTCTCCATACATATGTTTGGGCCACATGCATGCAGTGGTTGTCTTCGGGGACTAGCTACTTGCGTGATTATTGGCGAGCTAGCCCATCTCCAGGGTCGCATGGACGGGCATCACTTTGACCAACAACAAGAGAGAGGTTGTACGACCAAGGTGGATTATTCTTGGTACGTTTTACGATCCATCTTGGTGAGACATATGCCTCTCTGGCCCTGTCGGGGATATACCCCGCGGTGTAAACCGGCCGGAAGTTAACCCGGCCGGACTTGGCGGTTTATCTGAAGACCCTGCTGACACTTGGCGAGTTACTGGTGACCCGCCCTGACCTGGCGGTCTACAAGCAACCCACCTGGTCATTATGACTCGCTGGTGATCCGGCGTGTGGGACAGATGGATGACAAGGCCCAAGGCCCAGAAGGCCGGTTCACGTTTAACGGTGGGCCGGTTTAAGAGGAAAGGCATGAGGAACGTTTATCTTACAAGGAGTTAAGACCTGGATTTGTATCCGGTTTGTATTAGTCCTAATCCTAAGAGGACTCCACATGTAAATCGCCCCTTCAACATATATAAGGAGGGGCAGCGCTCCTCAAAGGGGAGAAGATTCACAAGTTCCACAAGTTGGATAAGTTAGGTTTAGACAATAGCTCTCGAGATAGAGCACTCTTGTAACCGTGATCATGATCATCAATATCAATGAAGCAGGATGTAGGCTTTTACCTTCACCATGAGGGGCCGAACCTGGGTAAAACATCGCGTCTCTCGTCCCGCTCAACCCTTCTCAAGCTACCACATAGATGCGTTAGCCTCGCAACTAAGTCCTGACACTAAGGACATCTGCCGTGACAACTCCACGACAGTTGGCGTTCACCATGAGGCCTGCGCACGGTGGTGTTGAGTTTTTGAAGGGATCTCGTCTAGGGATCAAAGGGCTCATGATTTTGTCAGATGAGGAAGAACCGGCAAGGAAGAACCGGCAAGATCGTTATTTCACGATCGGGAATATGATTAACTTTGGGGCTGGCGGTACAAGGTTTGAGCTACCTTGTTGCTGTTACTGCGCACTACGTCCAAGCATCAAATCAGAATCAGTACTAAGTACTAGTGGCCGGTTTAGCAAGTAAAGGAGAAGATCAAACACAGGCCGGCTACTCCCGTCAGGATCAATCTAGTAATACTACTATTCATCAGGAAGCTACGCTGCTATTCGGATCCACACGCACGCAGTCAAACGCATAATTGGAAATCAGCCACGACTCGGGCGGATTGGTCAAGCCAGTCACGACTTGGAGAAGGACCCAGGTATAACTCGGACGACTCTTGCTGCACTGTGGAGTCGCCAGGGCCTGCTCCAAAATCACCATGGTCCGAGCCGCCCTCGCCTCGCATGCCGAAGCCGCTTTACTGCTCAGAGCTTCGCCTCCGCCAGATCGCCATAAACCGGATGCTACTTCGCCAGATCTGCTAACCCGCCATCCGTGCCGTCGCTGAGCCGCTAGTTGTTTGACCCGCCTCAGCCGCTCTTCTCACCGTGAGTCGCCGCGGCCGCTGCGCCAGTCCGGCAGTTTCGAGGCTCCTCCGGCCGCGTCTACCTCAAGCCACCGGCTGCCAAGTCTGTCTCTAAACCGCCGCCGGTCCATGTCGTCACCTCTGCAATAAAGTCGCCGGCGCGCCTCCGCCTTCGCGGACCCGTCTTCAAGTTGCCAGCCGTTTCTGGAAGTGGAAACAATTACGACCTGGAAGTGGATACTGACCCGGCCTTGTTGCGCTGCTGCCTTTGGCCGGCTGCCGTGGCCTCGGGCCTGACCTCGTGTCGCCTGCCGCCATCTCAACCTTGGGCCAATTCGGCCGCGCCCCTCAACAAGTCGCCGTTGCTGGCCCGCGCGTCAAGCCACCGCTAATACGGCCTCGAGCTGTTACCTCCGCAGCTTTAACCTCCGTTGACTTCTGTTGCTTGGTTGAGCCGGCCCTGCAGCCTGATTTCAAATCGACTTCACGACTTCATTCGCGTCTGCACCTTCGCTCTTGTGCCATCGGACCAAGCCTTTGCGTCTGCTGCCATGGCCTGCCTGCGCCCTCACCCCTTGGCCTGTTTCTGTCAAGAGCCGCTGGCTTGAGAGTTTGCTTTTGCAGGAGTAACAAATATGAGATACAGGAAGGAAGTAGTAAATGAGTTTTACAGCAGTTTGGATCTTCGGTAAGTTGAATGTCAAGGGCTTCAGAGATGGTTGTATCTATGATGGGCTGCCGTCGTCTCAAATCTGCTGGCAGAAGCAAATTACAATGGCAGTAAAACTCAGAGGCTGGGCACAAGTCACCGGACCAAGCGCAGAGCCACGTACACGGTGCATATTCCGATGCTGAGTTATCCACGAAACTAAAATGTGCTTATCCAGTATGAGCACCTGAGATATAAAAATACCAGGTGATATTCGTCCGATTTATTTTAGCGCATATTAATTTGTTTGAAAACAATTACTCTGTCTTTCAATATATTTTATGTAGGACAAGGTCCATTACAAAAGTGGCGTCGTATCATGGACAGGAGTCTCGCATCGGTTTAAATGTCGTGGCGAACCCTCGCACCTGCACCGACTGCCGCTGCCGCACCCGAATTGTCGGTTCGCACTGATTTACAAATGCCGCGGCCGACTCTCCCGTCCGCACCGGCTTACAGCACCGCGGGCGACTCATCTGTTTATGCCGCCGCTGAAGTCGCGGCCGTCTTTCGTCGTCCGTCTATCGCGACCTGGTCTACATCAACTAGCCGGGACTACGCCTGCGATTGACTCGCTCGTCCGCACCAGTTTACAACGCCGTGGCCGACTCGGTCGTGATTAATTTCAGCTTCACCATGGTGATCATCAACTCCACGGTGGATAACCCCTGGCATGATATATCAGGTGAAATCCATCCAATATATTTTATATTACATATTGCCTTATTTAAAAGAGCAATTGCTCCGGTTTGCAAAAGTTGGTTAATGCAGGACCCTGAACCGCCATATTGGTGCAAAGTTAAAGGCCGTCAGAAAATTTCCGGCTTAAAAAGAAGGATTCCGGTTTAATATCCGGCTCAAGGGGAAGATGTCTCCCACAAAGCTTTGAAGCTCTCAATATCCGGTTTAAGAATTTCCGGTTCAAGACGAATTTATCTCTTGCAAAAAGTTAAAGGTTGCCGAAGAGGACCTGTTGCCATGATGCGCGGTTCAAACATGGGTATCCTGCCTTACTGGCATGGCATATATTGATCACATGGGGGCTTCTGCTTCATAAAGCAGGGTCTCTGTTCTTTTACATCATGTGTGGTTACACGGAGTTGTTCTAAAGCGGCCTTCGGTTTACCCCTTGAATTTGCTTTTTAAAAGCATCATGTTATATCACTTGGAGGATTGGTCGTGTCCGAACCAATACCATACCTCTTGATAGGCGAGAGCCACCAGATCACTTGGGGACTTGGTCATGTCTGAACTAGTCATGCCTCTTGGTCGGCCTAAGGCCACAGAATCACTTGGGGGCTTGGTCGAACCCGAACCATTGTCATGCCACTTGGTCGGCATAAATGCCACGATTTCATTTGGGGACCTGGCTGACTAGAACCATAGTTACACCTAACGGGAGCTTGGTCGTGTTCGGCCATGGTAACGCCATTTGATCAGCTCAAATAAACCTTTTTTGAAAACGGTTTTGTCATTGCTTTTGCTTCGCACTTTTCTTTGCAAGATACTTTTTTCTTTTTTATTGCATTTTTTTAAACCGACAAAGTTTTCAACCAATCAATTGATGGAACACAGTTCACGTCAATCCGGAGACTATTTGCCCGGTTTGATCCTTGTTGTTAACATCCTCTTATGGAGTAACATGGTGTTTATCACAACCCGGCACGGTTTTATCATAAACCGGCAAAATATGACGGGAGTTATCATACTCAAGATTTGGGTTATCACCCTTGCTAAAAAAAGTTGGTAAACCAACAATGTGATACAATGTTACAGGTATGATATATTTCATATTTGATTATTCTTAAGTGCAGCCTTGGTTATAAACCCGGGTTATATGTTGGGCATTATGACCCGTCCGGCGGCAAACCGCCAGGACACTTTAAACTTGTTGTATGCAGAAACAGGTTTGTTAAACCGGCCTGGCCTTTGGACTACAAGTCGCCAGTATATATACATTTGGATTGCGCCATCGGAATTATGCGCTTATAAATCATTGGGTTATATTATTCAAATAGCCAAACTTGGCTGAATTTTCGTTATGATATTGAATGAATAAGGTTTTCATACCGGATTATATTATCTTGAATAGCCAACATGGCTGGATTTTTATTATTAAGGTTTTGAAAGTCGCTATAGCGCAATGTCTACTCTTTTATCAAAGGATATGATTTATTCTACAATGGAAGGAGTAGTCCCGAGTCGCTGCAGGCTTACAACCCAGCACTTGGGGGCTATATTATTCAAATCGAGATTACATGCAAGTCTCATGTCGCTGCAAGCATGCATCATGACACTTGGGGGCTAATGCAAAGTTATTTTTACTAGTCTTATTGAAGACCCGACTCATCATATTATAATGAGCCGGCCCTTGGGGGCTACCAATTGCTCCTGTCAACAATTCAAGGTACACAAGTTTTCGTCCATAATATTGAAGGATTCATTGCTCAGTTGGTAAAGCACAGAACTCTTAACCTTGTGGACGTGGGTTCAAGCCCTACGATGGAAGCTACATTATAAGATGTTATTTTCATTGAAGTATATATAAAGTCCCGGTTCAGTATTATCTTACTAAGCCGGTCCTTGGGGGCTACACATCACTGCTCAAGTCTACATGATTATATTTATAAAGTCCCTGCTAATTATTTCATAATGACCCGGCCCTTGAGGGCTACACTGATTGAAGTTTTTATAAGCAATTGCAAGTTCCAGGTTGCTGCAAGCATGACAACCCGGCACTTGGGGGCTACATATATGGAGTATTCAGTTTATATGATTGAGATGAACAAATCGGATTTCTTCAAGGTTGAAACACTTATTGGAGCAAGTCTTAAGTTATCACTATGTTCTCCTCTTAAGACTTGGGGGATACAGGTATTATGAATATAAAGGAGGAACATCTTCATTTTATTAGTTTTGAGCAAATCAGGAAGATCAATTACATGACCCGGTGTCGACAACAATTATGACCCGGCGCCATCAATATTTATAAACCGGCCATTTTGGTAATATTAAACCGGCAAGTTTTACATCTTCAAACCGGCTGAATATCAGATAAGTATTTTCAGACCCATATTTCTTAAACCGGCGGAGCTGAGTCAAAGGATTTATTCTTTACAATATTTCTCGGTGACAAACCAATGTCGGTGAATTGATTATGAAGCTGGTCTGTTGACCCGGATTTCCCAGAAGGAGGAAATAACAAGGACTTAAGGATGATCAGGTACCGGTTTATAAAAATTCTTAACCCGGAGCATAACCTGTCAAATTTGTTCTTGTGTTTATTTTGCAGTATAAGTTTACCATGAATAAATCCAAGCTAAACTTGGGGGCTAATGTCGAGGATATACCCCGCGGTGTAAACCGGCCGGAAGTTAACCCGGCCGGACTTGGCGGTTTATCTGAAGACCCCGCTGACACTTGGCGAGTTACTGGTGACCCGCCCTAACCTGGCGGTCTACAAGCAACCCACCTGGTCATTATGACTCACTGGTGATCTGGCGTGTGGGATATACGGATGACAAGGCCCAAGGCCCAGAAGGCCGGTTCACGTTTAACGGTGGGCCGGTTTAAGAGGAAAGGCATGAGGAACGTTTATCTTACAAGGAGTTAAGACCTGGACTTGTATCCGGTTTGTATTAGAGATAGACTAGTCCTAATCCTAAGAGGACTCCACATGTAAACCGCCCCTTCAACATATATAAGGAGGGGCAGGGCTCCTCAAAGGGGAGAAGATTCACAAGTTCCACAAGTTGGATAAGTTAGGTTTAGACAATAGCTCTCGAGATAGAGCACTCTTGTAACCGTGATCATGATCATCAATATCAATGAAGCAGGATGTAGGCTTTTACCTCCACCGTGAGGGGCCGAACCTGGGTAAAACATCGCGTCTCTCGTCCCGCTCAACCCCTCTCAAGCTACCACATAGATGCGTTGGCCTCGCAACTAAGTCCTGACACTAAGGACATCTGCCGTGACAATTCCACGACAGGCCCGCCGACTGAATGTGTGTGTGTGTGTGGGGGGGGGGGGTTCTACTTCGCACTTTGCTAGGTGAACCTCGGTTGGGGGGGCATGCATTCACAGCTTAGGATTCCCTTCGTGGCGACACGAGGGGGGGGCTGGAGGCTGCTAGCTACTTCGCACTTTGCTAGGTGAACCTCGGTTGGGGGGAGGGGGCAAGCATTCATAGCTTAGGATTCCCTTCGTGCCGACACAAGGGGGTCTGCTAGCTACTTCGCACTTTTCTAGGTGAACCTCGATCGGGGGGGGGGCATTCATTCATAGCTTAGGATTTTCCCTTCGTGCTAACACGAGGGAGGGGTGGCTGCTATCTACTTTGTACTTTGCTAGGGTGAACCTCGGTTGGGGGGGAGGGCATGCATTCATAGATTAGGATTCCCTTTGCGCCGACATGAGGGAAGGGGGCCGCTAGCTACTTCACACTTTGCTAGGTGAACCTCGGTTGGGGGGGGCATGCATTCATAGCTTAGGAGTACCTTCATGCCGACACGAGGGAGGGGGGCTGCTAGCTACTTCGCACTTTGCTAGGTGAACCTCAGTTGGGGGGCATGCATTCATAGCTTAGGATTCCCTTCATGCCGAAATGAGGGAGGGGGGCTGCTAGCTACTTCGCACTTTTCTAGGGTGCACCTCGTTTGGGGGGCATGCATTCATAGCTTAGGATTCCCTTCGTGCCGACGCGAGGGAGGGGCGGCTGCTGGCTACTTCGCACTTTGCTAGTGTGAACCTCGGCTGGGGGGCATGCATTCATATCTTAGGATTCCCTTCATGACGACACGAGGGAGGGGGAGGGGGCTGCTAGCTGATACGTCCATTTTGTATCATGCTTTTATATCGATATTTATTGCATTATGGGATGTTATTACACATTATGTCACAATACTTATGCCTATTCTCTCTTATTTTACAAGGTTTACATAAAGAGGGAGAATGCCAGCAAGTGGAATTCTGGGCTGGAAAAGGAGCAAATATTAGAGACCTATTCTGCACAGCTCCAAAAGTCCTGAAACTTCACGGAAGTTATTTGCAGAATATATAAAAAATATTGAGTGCAAGAAGTACCAGAGGGGGGCCACCCACCAGCCACGAGGGTGGGGGGCGCGCCCTACCCCCTAGGCGCGCCCCCCCTGCCTCGTGGGCCCCCTGGAGGCCCTCTGATGCCATCTTCTGCTATATGGAGTCTTTCGTTAAGGAAAAAATCATAAGGAAGCTTTCGGGACAAGACTCCGCCGCCACGAGGCGGAACCTTGGCGGAACCAATCTAGGGCTCCGGCGGAGCTGTTCTGCCCAGGACACTTCCCTCCGGGAGGGGGAAATCATCACCATCGTCATCACCAACGACCCTCTCATCGGGAGGGGTTCAATCTCCATCAACATCTTCACCAGCACCATCTCATCTCAAACCCTAGTTCATCTCTTGTATCCAATCTTTGTATCCAAACCTCAGATTGGTACCTGTGGGTTGCTAGTAGTGTTGATTACTCCTTGTAGTTGATGCTAGTTGGTTTACTTGCTGGAAGATCATATGTTCAGATCCATTATGCATATTAATACCCCTCTGATTATGAACATAAATATGATTTGTGAGTAGTTACGTTTGTTCCTGAGGACATGGGAGAAGTCTTGCTATTAGTAGTCATGTGAATTTGGTATTCGTTCGATATTTTGATGAGATGTATGTTGTCATCCCTCTAGTTGTATCATGTGAACGTCGACTACATGACACTTCACCATTGTTTGGGCCTAGAGGGAGGCATTGGGAAGTAATAAGTAGATGATGGGTTGCTAAAGTGACAGAAGCTTAAACCCTAGTTTATGCGTTGCTTCGTAAGGGGCTGGTTTGGATCCATATGTTTCATGCTATGGTTAGGTTTACCTTAATACTTCTGTTGTAGTTGCGAATGCTTGCAATGGGGGTTAATCATAAGTGGGATGTTTGTCCAAGTAAGGACAGCACCCAAGCACCGGTCCACCCACATATCAAATTATCAAGGTACCGAACGCGAATGATATGAACGTGATGAAAACTAGCTTGACGATAATTCCCATGTGTTCTCGGGAGCGCTTTACTTCATACAAGAGTTTGTCCAGGCTTGTCCTTTTGCTACAAAAAGGATTGGGCCATCTTGTCGCACCTTATTTACTTTTATTACTTGCTACTCGTTACCAATTACCTTATCACAAAACTATCTGTTACCGATAATTTCAGTGCTTGCAGAGAATACCTTGCTGAAAACCGCTTATCATTTCCTTCTGCTCCTCATTGGGTGCGACACTGTTACTTATTGAAAGGACTACGATAGATCCCCTATACTTGTGGGTCATCACTAGCTACTTCGCACTTTGCTAGGTGAATGAACCTCGGTTGGGGGGGGGCATGCACTCATAGTTTAGGATTCCCTTCGTGCCGACAAGGGAGGAGGGGGGCTGTTAGCTATTTCACACTTTGCTAGGTGTACTTTGGTTGGGGGAGGGGGCATGCATTCATAGCTTAGGATTCCCTTCGTGCCGACACGAGGGGGGTGGGGGCAAGCAATACAGTGCAATTTGCGAGAGAGGTGCCACATCGAAGTTGCATTTGGTATTTGAAAATCAAACCACCCTTTTGATACATAAATTTTGTCCACATGCAAGTGTGTTCGTGTTCTGACCCTCTCCCACGTCATTTTTCGCCGAATTTATGAACATTAGATAAGTCGAATGACGCAATAGACACGGTTCACTCAAACTAACCATTTGCCACGCCGGTGCACCGGTAACGCACACATCCGCACAATACATTGGGCTCCACGAGGCTCCCCCTCTCAAAAATATCTGCCCGCCTCGAGGGTTTTTCTGTTTCATAACACATGGTTGTTATCTCTAGACTGTGTGAGATGTTTCTTGTTCCCAATCCCGCCTGCATCCCTAGAAAATATCTTCCTGCCTCAAGGGTTTTCTGTTTCATAACACACTATTGTTATCTCCGGACTGTGTGTGATGCACTATCATCAAAATTTTCAATAGCCCGGCATTTCAATCCCGCGTTTGACTCCCGCATACTAAAATTTTCAGTACCCGCGTCATTTCCTCAAACACCCCACGCCCCCTCCACACACACACACACACACAGAGCAAAACCTCCTCGGCCGTGCACACACACACACACCCTCCCTCCCTCAAAAACCTAGCAAGGTCCCCCCCCGCCGCCGCAAGGCCTCCATTGTCAACATCTGCCGGTTTGCCCCTGCAGCTTACCCGCCGATCTCCATACCCAGGCTGCCCTGAGTTTCTTAGATGACGCCTACCAAACGCCCCCTTTCCCACAGATCCCCATCCCCCACTCCAGAGCGCTGCAGCCGAAGCCCGGCTACGCTTCCTGTGGAGCTTGAGGAGCGACTGGCCCAAAAGAGGTGTATAGTGGTCTCTTCGCCCGACGTCGCCGAGGAAGCTGACGACCATTACTTGCGGCAGGCACTCATGCAATGGGCTAGAGTATGCGAGCATGTCTCGTTCGCCGGCTACGACATCAAGGTCATCGACAGCGACGGCCTGAAGTGGGCTATGTCACAGGTTAAGTGGCCCACCCCCAACCCCTCGGGGTCAACCGCCGTCAATCTCATCCATGGCCCCACCGCTGATCTCCTCTCGCTCGCTGTCAACAATTTTCCATTACACATCACCATTGAGACCCTTTTGTCATTTCTGAAGGACACGTTCTGCGACGCTGTCTTGGGATCCACAGCTTCCAAGTCAGACCTGATTGACAACGACCACGAGGAGGGCACCCTCTCCGTCTCTATCAAGGGGAAAGCGCCCGTCTGCGACATCAGGGAGGGAACCCTATAGCCATGCTCTTCCAAGGGGAAGGAGCCCATCTACGACAACATGTAGCGCATCCAGGGTTCGTGCTCTTCCCACGAGAGCGAGCCCATCTGTGACAAGTGAGGAAACCCATGATTTGTTTTGCCGTGCCTCTTCACAGGGGAAACCAATGATTTGTTTTGTCGAGTCCCTTTTGTAGTGTAGTGAGAATATGTCCAGTTTTAATTGCTATATCTGGTTGTTTGCAGTATGCCTTGTTTATTTTAGTTTTTCACAGTGTGATGCTCTATATGTGCAATTATTTACTATGCAGTACATTTCATCAATCCAGTTTTAAACATACCGATAGGAATGCATATATTTTCTTGATGTTAAGCCTGTTATAGCTAGCATATGCCTCTTTAAAAGTTTTTTGATTGTTCAGTTGTTTGTAGTTAGCATATGTCCAGTTTCAAATGCTATCTTTGGTTGTTCGTAGTACGCCTTGTTTATTCTAGTTATTCACAATGTGATGTTTTATATGTGCAAGTATGAAATGTTGTGCTTAACATGCTTCTCGAAGGACAATTTTGGGAACAACTGCTATTTTCCATCAAGATTACTTTCATCCCATGGCTTATATTTGCTCATTGTTCAGGATATCGGTAGCTGGTACCATATAGGCTGGTGGCTGCTAAGGGACTAATCGGTGAATCGGACTTTTAACTGAATATATCTGCAACCCATTTATCGTTAGGTTAACTAGGGCCATATGTAATATATCTGAGGCTACATGGCAACATGCACTGTACTTAATGTATAAATATGCAATCCTAGGCTACATATCTACATTAATGTTCTAATGATGTCTAGATATACATAGAAGAGCAGTAGAAGCAACAACAACAACACAACCCTGTTTGGATACTCAACTTAGCTACAGATTAGAGTTAGTTTCTAGCTCATTACTAACCCTGAACTAACTCCATCCAAAGAGTTGTTTGGATGGCAGGGTTAGATTGACAATAAATGCACTAGGAGAACTAGTTCCAATTAGCACCTCTTGGGTTGGATAGTTTTTTTGGCTGGGTTATAGATGCAACTTGCTCAAACTAGCCCTCATGCTTAGATATACTTTAGGGATATTTGAGCCCGAACTAACTCAAACTAACTGTAACCCCTTGATACAGCAGCAGTTAATCAGCCAATAATTTGTAAGAATGCTCTAAAATCCTTCCAACCCATAATATAAGATGTTAATTCATCTAATATGTGAGTATATTGGATGTTATAAGATACTCCCTCCATTCCTAAATATTTGTCTTTTAAAAGGTTTCAAATGGACTACCACATACAGATGTATATAGACATATTATAAAAGAGTGTTGTACTACATCATTGTGCAATTGTTGTTTAGCTTCTAATATTAACTTGGTGCTTTTAGCTACATATGTCATTGGTAAACATCCGTGCTTCGACCCTTTCTGCGTATGGGGCAATGAGATATTGATGAACCAGCATCAAGTGAGGAAGCTGATAAAGATTGTTGGTAAAATGGGTCCAAAGATGGCAATTAAACTATTTGTTTACACTTTATCCAAGACAACAGTGAACTGCGGGATGGTTAGTAAGAATTCTGCAGCCTTCTTTTTAATACCCATAATGAGTTGTGTTAGATGACAATGTCAGATCTTTTTCCTTTGCAGTGGTTGCCAAAGCAGTTTACTCAAGATTACCTCTCAAACTACATGATTGGTGGGCATGCAAAGGTTAAAGTATTTCTACCAGAACACGATGATTATCTAGATGTTTTCATGAAGATCGTGAAGGATGGGCGGTCGACCATCACAAGGGGTTGGGCTAGAGTCGTGTGTGCCTTCTGCATGGAGGAGGGCACAATATGGGCATTCCGTTTCACCATGTTCAGCAACCAGAATATATTTCGCCTCTTTCTTTACCGTGTTTAATAGTACAAGTATACAACTGTGGTTCATCATTCTTTATTTGGTTCTTATGTAATTCTTGAACATATGTACCTATGAATGGAATAATGCATTGGTTGTTTGAACCTGATTGATATGAACAAAGCTGTAGCATGCTTTCAAATTCAAATTCAAATCTGATACAATTTGAAATAGCAGCAATTAAATTACGGTGAAATTACGCTCTCCAAGTTGTTACGGCACACACGGTTGGTAAAACACAAACGTTTGCGATATACACCATAATCCGAGACAGTTCACAGAGAGGAAACATGTGCACGCATGCACACAGTTGTCGTTTCCAAAGCGTGTGTGATTTTAGACAATATCACAAACGGTGCACGCATGCACACAGTTAGTGTTAGTTGCCTTATCGTACATGATTCGCAACCATGAACTGTTTTTGATGAAGTATGCATCGCAAACGTTACACCACAGAATAGCTTGTGCGATAGTTGTCGTGTACGACGATGTTACGACGGTCTGACCTTTCGTAATCCTGTCTGATACTCGTACGATGATTAGCTAATCTTCTTAACAGTGAACCGTTTGTGATGGGACGCGCAATGTACACATTCTATAATAGTGAGCCGTTTGTGATGGGCAATGCATCGTAAACGTAGCACCATAGAATACCGACTGCGATGGCAATGCGAGTAGAAACGAGTTGGAGTACTGTAGGGTCCCTATCCCCGACGGTTTCTGGGTCGTGTGGGAAGGACCCCCTATCGCCCACACTCACTTGGCGACGGTTCCAAATGCCGTCGTGGAAAGGGGTTAAAAACCGTCTGTTTAGGACTGACGCGCACCAGTGAAGCTTCTTGACGGGTATTGCAAGTTGCTCGTCCGTCCAAAGGCACTTCCCTGTTTCAGGGCCCAAAGTTCCCCCAACCCTGACGAACCAAGTCCTTGAACGGTCTGGCCAGTTCAATGTCTCTGGTTCGACCCCTTTAGCAATCAGGTCATTCTCAGCTTTGTCCCACAATGGTCGGGCTTTGAGGTAGCCGCCTGACCCCGTGCGATGGTTAAACTTCTTCATTGCAGCATTTATCTTGTTTATCTCAAACATTTCCTTACTCTTGTATGATGTCTTGTAGGCCACAAATGCAGACCAGTGATCTCTTATCTTCTCAAATCAGCCGGTGAATTCTGGAGTCTTCCCTTTGTTGACAAACGTTGATTTCAACTCATTCTTCCACCTCCTGAATAGATCTGCCATCTTCTTAAGAGCACACGCCTTGACCGGTGGCTTTATAACTGGCTTATTCGGATCCTCCTCTGGCGGTAGGGTGAAATTTGCCTTCAGCGAGGTCCAAAGACCATATTTCTGTCTATCCGTGACATAAGAAACTTGAGGCTCTTCGTTCTTAGGCTTATTCCATAGTTGGATGCTGATCAGGATGATGTCCCTAACAGTAGCTCCGCACTGAGCAAAAAATTCTTCCTTGGTCCGCCTAGGGTCAATTGGTTGGCCATCTTCCGCGATTGCTGTGATCGTGAACCTTTCATCCTGGCACAACCTTTTCTTTGGGCCTCATCTCGGTACCGAAGTTTGGCTCGATCCGGAGGGCTATAAAATAAGAAAGAAGAGTTAATATATGTACATACCAAAACAATTAATGCATCAATTAGGTAGTCATCACAGGCTTAATTAATATATATACCTCGCCGGACTTGGCAACAGCTCCCTCCTCCGTTCGGTCACCAGAGCCGCCATCACGGTCTCCTTCTTCCACCGGCATTCGGTCACCGGAGCCATCATGATCATGTCTTTCCTCCCCCATTGTTCGATCATCGGAGCCTTCATCCTCTCCTTCCAAACCATCGGTGTCGTTGAGAAACGACAAGAAATCACCTCCGCCGAAGATTATGTCCCCCAACCATTGTTCTTTTTCGAAGTCTCTTTGTTGATCCATAGTTTCTGCATATATTAGAACATGGCAACTAATATACAAACATGAGAGATGGATATATTAGTCGCAAACATAGACGTAGCTAGCTAATCACAACAAGATATATTAATTAGTGGCCTCGACAACACTCTTTTAACTTGGTAAATTTGGGTGGCATCAACGCTTCTAGAGTTTGGTCGGGCGAGAGGGGGTTGATCGACGTCCCCCCTCATGTTGAAGATTTAGCGGAGTTTTCTATGAACAAAAAATACTACCTATCACATGACATGACCGGTGACCGGACCGGACCGCCTCTCTCATGAATGTCCGACGTCCAGACCACCTCTCTCATGAATGTCAATCAAGGGATTCTCTTAACCTTTAAGGGACTTACCAAAATGGTGCCATTCTGGATGTGTAGAAAATGGTCCATATATTTTTCCTGATCTCATCTACCCTTCTATATGTCACGTTGTCTAGTGTCAAAGCATTCAAGAAAACCATGTCTTCATCATTAGCCGGAAGTAATAGGCGCATGATGGTACGAAGCTCTCCAAAGTTGTTTTGGAACGGAGTCCCGGATAAGGTAATTCTCTTTTTGGTATGAATTTTAGCAAGAGCCTTCCGAATATCTCTATTTGGAAGGCCTTTGCTGAATTTCGTACCAAAAAGCGAATTGTCCTTTCGGGACTCCTTTCCAAAATAACTTTGGAGAGCTTCATATCATCACGTGCCTGTTACTTCCGGCTAATGATGAAACCATGGATTTCTTCAATAGTTTGACACAAGAGAACATGCACATATAGAAGCGTAGATGAGATTAGGAAAAATATGGATCAACTTAACTATGCACATCCATAATGGGGGAATTCTTGATAAATCTCTTATAAATCTCAAGAGCTTGTCCTGTAGGGGCGGGAGGGGGTTGGAGATCGACAATGTTTTTTTCTAGGGTTTGGGTGTTCTCGAGAGTTGGTCGGGCGAGAGGGGGTTGATCGACGTCCCCCCACATGTCAAAGTTATCGGAGTTCTAGTGGTTTGGGTGGCCTCGAGAGTTTGTCGGGTAGGGGCCAGAGCGGGTAGGAGATCTACAATGTTTTTTTCCTAGGGTTTCGGTGCCCGCCTAACATAGCATAGCGACCCTCGACCACTCGGCGATCCTCAACCCTCGACCACTCGATGCTACCTCTTGAGCACTGCGTTGGTTTTCCCCGAAGAGGAAGGGATGATGCAGCAAAGTAGTGTAAGTATTTTCCTCAGTTTTTGAGAACCAAGGTATCAATCCAGTAGGAGGATACGCGTGAGTCCCTCATACCTGCACAAAACAAATAAATCCTCGCAAGCAACGCGAATAGGGGTTGTCAATCCCTACACAGCTACTTACGAGAGTGAGATCTGATAGATATGATAAGATAATATTTTTGGTATTTTTGTGATAAAGATGCAAAGTAAAATAAAGGCAAAGTAAAAAGCAAAGGAAATAACTAAGTAGTAGGAGATTAATATGATGAAGATAGACCCGGGGCCATAGGTTTCACTAGTGGCTTCTCTTGAGAGCATAAGTATTCTATGGTGGGTGAACAAATTAATGTTGAGCAATTGACAGAATTGACCATAGTTATGAGAATATCTAGGTATGATCATGTATATAGGCATCACGTCTAAGACAAGTAGACCGACTCGTGCCTGCATCTACTACTATTACTCCACTGATCGACCGCTATCCAGCATGCATCTAGAGTATTAAGTTAAAAAACAGAGTAACGCCTTAAGCAAGATGACATGATGTAGAGGGATAGACTCATGCAATATGATGAAAACCCCATCTTGTTATCCTCGATGGCAACAATACAATACGTGCCTTGTTGCCCCTACTGTCACTGGAAAAGGACACCGCAAGATTGAACCCACAGCTAAGCACTTCTCCCATTGCAAGAAAGATCAATCTAGTAGGCCAAACCAAACTGATAATTCAAAGAGACTTGCAAAGATAACCAATCATACATAAAGGAATTCAGAGAAGATTCAAACAGTATTCATAGATAGACTTGATCATAAACCCACAATTCATCGTCTCAGCAAACACACTGCAAAAAGAAGATTACATCGAATAGTTCTCCACAAGAGAGGGGGAGAACATTGTATTGAGATCCAAAAAGAGAGAAGAAGCCATCTAGATAATAACTATGGACCCGTAGGTCTGAGGTGAACTACTCACACTTCATCGGAGAGGCTATGGTGTTGATGTAGAAACCCTTCGTGATCGATGCCCCCTCCGGCGGAGGTCCGGGACAGGCCCCAAGATGGGATCTCATGGATACAAAAAGTTACGACGGTGGAATTAGGTTTTTGGTGGTACGTAGGTATATATAGGAGGAAGGAGTACATCGGTGGAGCAACAAGGGGCCCACGAGGGTGGAGGGCGCGCCTGGGGGGGGGGGGGTAGGCGCGCCCCCTGGGGGGGGGGGGGGGGGGGGGGGGGGGGGGGGGGGGGGGGGGGGGGGGTAGGCGCGCCCCCTTACCTCGTGGCCTCCTCTTTTGTGTCTTGACGTAGTGTCCAAGTCTCCCGGGTCTTGTTTGTTGAGAAAATCACGTTCCCGAAGGTTTCATTCCGTTTGGACTCCGTTTGATATTCCTTTCCTTCGAAACCCTAAAACAGGCAAAAAAATAGCAATTCTGGGCTGGGCCTCCGGTTAATAGGTTAGTCCCAAAAATAATATAAAAGTGGAAAATAAAGCCCAATAATGTCCAAAATAGTAGATAATATAGCATGGAGCAATCAAAAATTATAGATACGTTGGAGATGTATCAAGCATCCCCAAGCTTAATTCCTGCTCGTCCTCGAGTAGGTAAATGATAAAAACAGAATTTTTGATGCGGAGTGCTACTTGGCATAATTTTAATGTAATTATTCTTAATTGTGGTATGAATATTCAGATTCGAAAGATTCAAGACAAAAGTTTAATATGGACATTAAAATAATAATACTTCAAGCATACTAACAAAGCAATTATGTCTTCTCAAAATAACATGGCCAAAGAAAGTTATCCCTACAAAATCATATAGTCTGGCTATGCTCCATCTTCACCACACAAAATATTTAAATCATGCACAACCCCGATGACAAGCCAAGCAATTGTTTCATACTTTTGACATTCTCAAAGCTTTTTCAATTTTCACGCAATACATGAGCGTGAGCCATGGACATAGCACTTATAAGTGGAATAGAATGGTGGTTGTGGAGAAGACAAAAAGGGGAAGATAGTCTCACATCAACTAGGCGTATCAATGGGCTATGGAGATGCCCATCAATAGATATCAATGTTAGTGAGTAGGGATTGCCATGCAACGGATGCACTAGAGCTATATGTATATGAAAGCTCAAAAATAAAATAAGTGGATGTGCATCCAACTTGCTCGCTCATGAAGACCTAGGGCAATTTGAGGAAGCCCATTGTCGGTGTCAAAACCGGTGGATCTCGGGTAGGGGGTCCCGAACTGTGCGTCTAGGCCGGATGGTAACAGGAGGCAGGGGACACGATGTTTTACCCAGGTTCGGGCCCTCTTGATGGAGGTAAAACCCTACGTCCTGCTTGATTAATATTGATGATATGGGTAGTACAAGAGTAGATCTACCACGAGATCAGAGAGGCCAAACCCTAGAAGCTAGCCTATGGTATGATTGTATGTTGTGGTTGTTGTCCTACGGACTAAAACCCTTCGGTTTATATAGACACCGGAGAGGGTTAGGGTTACACAAGGTCGGTTACAAAGGAGGAGATATGTATATCCATATTGCCTAGTTTTCCTTCCACGCCAAGTAGAGTCCCACCCGGACACGAGACGAAGTCTTCAATCTTGTATCTTCATAGTCCAACAGTCCAGCCAAAGAATATAATCCGGCTGTCCGGAGACCCCCTAATCCAGGACTCCCTCAGTAGCCCCCGAACCAGGCTTCAATGACGACGAGTCCGGTGCGCAGATTGTCTTCGGCATTGCAAGGAGGGTTCCTCTCCAAATTCCATGTACCTGTTGAAATAGTGTTCGGCCTTTTGCGAATGTTGCATTCCTTGGCTTCCACGCCCAATAATGGCCACTTTACACGTGTCAAGCAAATGTGAAGAGCCAGGGTGTTTTTACATTTACCCCCCTAGCTGTGTGAATGAGCCGCCTATTAAAAAGACGAGGATTCATATCCAAATCACATCCTCCTCCCTTGGCGAGCCTTCATCGGAGCGCATCCGACAGAGATCCATTCCATCATGGCCGGTCGACGCAGCTCCTCCTCTCGCTCCCCTAGCCCCAAGCCTAGAGATTGGGAGAGATGTTCCGTCCCGCACAGTAAATTAGTGATGCTTCAGACCAAGGGATTTCTTCCCCCAGCGTACATGGTCCCGGTTCGAGCCGGGCTCGCCACCTATAATGGCGGAGAGCAAGCAGAGAGCCTTCCCAATCCTTCCAAGGGAGAGCGGGTATGCCTTATCCCTCATTTGGTAAGAGGGCTCGGATTTCCAATTCATCCGTTTCTCCGGGGGCTCCTGGAGTTCTTCGGCCTCCAGTTGCACAACCTTACGCCTGCCTCCATATTGCATATCGCGGGATTCATAGCCCTTTGCAAGCTGTTTTTGGGCTGTGAGGCTCATTTCACGCTGTGGAAGAAGCTGTTTTGCCTTATGCCCCGTTCTCAGAAGGGGTCAATATATCAAGTGGGCGGAGCCGAAGTGTGGCGTATTGCCGGGACCAGATATCTGTCCGGAACCCCAAAGAAGACGTTCGAAGACTGGCCTTCAGAATGGTTTTATATAGAAGACGTCCCCCTCCCGGATCCTATTCGAATTGGCCTTCCTGAGTTTGACAACGCTCATTTGAAGAAGAGCCGGAGCTGGCGTCCATGGAGCTCCCTGGAGGAAGATGACAGGGACGTTCTTTACCTGATGAGCCGGATAAGTTTGCTAGCTCGATCCGGATTGACCATGATCGAGGTCATGGCCACATGTATTATGCGGGGGGTGCAGCCGCTTCAGTATAGAGGCCACCCCATGTGGGATTTCAACGGGGAGGATGACGCCACCCGCTACGGCCGTAAAGGGCCGGGATCGGTTGCTGATCTAGTAAAGATCTTATCCACTTTGTACAAGGGAGAAGAGGAGGAATTCCTCCGTGTCAACCCGCAGGGCGGATTTTGCATGTACAATCCTCCAGCTGGGTAAGTAGAGACTTTTTCTCGCCCATCTGTTTCATATTCCTGTAGTTAAGTATTCAGTCCAGCGATTTCAACACAGGAGCTGCGCCAGGCTGTAAGGGAGATAAACAACCCCCCTCCACAACCTGAGGACCCTGGACGGTCCCTTGACCCGGCCTCCCAGGAGGATCCGGACATATCTGTGGAGCTGATCGATGGGGTATTTTACCAATTAAGCAATGACAACGCTTTGGTGGCCATTACGACCGATTACCTTGGGCTACTTCCAGCCTCACAGGTAACTGAGACTGAAGTCCCAGTACTTTGAAAAGGGATCCGTCCTTGCGTGTTTTTGATTACCGTATAACAACTGTGTTTTGCAGGGGAGATCCTCGAGGCGGAAGGCTGAGCCTGCGGCGACTAGCCAACAAGGGGCCGTGAGGCCAGGCAGGCTGAAAAGACCCGCAGTCCGGATTGAGACACCGGTGCAGCGGTATGGCGCACCGTATTTATCACAAGACATTATTCTCAGAGGCATATTAACGCCCATGCCTTCTTTTCAGGAAAAAGAGCGCTCGCCGGACTATACCCGGAGAGGCTACTAATCGCGCCTCCACCAGCCAGGCTCCAAGGCCGGATTCAGAGGCGGGAACGAATACGAGGCATGCACCGGGCGCTCCTCCGACAGAGGATGCGGATAAACTATCCGTCACCAATTCCGAGGTGGAAAGTGCCATGAACCATAGGCGTCGCCGGACTGTTCTTCGTGACGCTTGTTTCTCCCAAGAGGCATTGGATGCCTTCAACTCGGGAGATGCGTACCTCCGTGCCGCTCAAAATGGTCTAGCCAGAGCCACGGAGCAGTATGTAAAGGACATACGGGTGAGAAAATTTGGTGATTATATATATCAGTAGCCCCTGAGACTTGAAACAGTTAGAATAACTAATTTAAGGATCATTTGTTATGCAGGTTCTTACAGAAAAGAATACCCAACTGTCCCAGGAGCTGGAAGAGTGCAAAGCCCAACTTCAGGCCGCACTGGCTGCAGCAGGGGAGCCCAAAGAGACCCCCTCTAGTAATATATCCTTCGAATGATAAGTATCATATAGAGTGCGGCGTATATGCAGATCTGACGATAAAATTGTAGATGACGCTGGAGTAAATCCGGGTAAGCAACAGCTCCTACGCCAGCTGAAGGCCGGTGAGAGCGTGCTTACGAGGGTGAGGCAGGAGAAGAATGATCTCCTAGATGCCAACAACAAGATGGGCGTGGAACTAAAAGATGTTCGTGCCCAACTGTCGGACTATGTTAAGGAGAATCGGTGGCTTCGACGCGGCATATTTAGTAAGTGCTTGAACGAACTTTGAAAAAGAGTTCGGCGAGGAAGTTGGCTGACAGAGTTATGTCTGTAGGTATGCTAACAGGTCGTCCTGCCGAGGAAATGCCCGGTTCTACGGGTGACCTTC
Source organism: Triticum urartu (assembly GCF_003073215.2). Taxonomy (NCBI): domain Eukaryota; kingdom Viridiplantae; phylum Streptophyta; class Magnoliopsida; order Poales; family Poaceae; genus Triticum; species Triticum urartu. The sequence goes on along the minus strand of NC_053027.1, from coordinate 225,512,985 downwards.
TTCCCGAGCTATCACAACTGCACGAACGAGTTCGGCAGGTGATGCAAGGCATCACCCATGCCTTGTGGCCATCCGTCTCCCTGCCCGAAGGCCTTGGAGAGCTTGCAGAGAAACTGAAGGGAGCGCGGCGGTGCTTCCGATTATGGAAGATATCAGCCTGCCGTCAGGGCGCCAGGGAAGCCTGGGCAATGGTGAAGACGCGGTACACAAAGGCTGACCCGAACCACATGGCCGAGGTCGGACCTTTGGGGCCCGATGGGAAGGAGATCCCTGTGCGCTTAGTGTACGGCCAAGTAGAATTGGCCGCAAAGTATTCCCAACAAGACTGTAGACTAGACAGCCTATTGGATGGTATTGAAGAGGAATTCAACCAGTCACATTGACTATGTAACTTAAAGTGACATGTATAATGCCTTCTAGCCGGATTGTAGATCGTTTGTCGTGGTGGACCTTTTCGCTTCAACCTCGGGACCCGACGGTCCGGAGTGTATCCGAATACCCTCTCGGTTATGTAAGAACCGGGGCATGCGTGGAGACCAGGCGTAGGGGTCATTAGTGCTTTAATGGACAAGTGCCCAACTAGTTATGTTATATTACATGGTTAGTAAGAAACATTTTCCAGGGAGAATAGTTCTGTTAGGGGTTCCTTTCCCTGGGAGGCATGCCCTAAAGTGCATGTCCGGACTGCGAGAAGAGACACAGAAAAAACATCTGGGGCGCATAAGTAAATAAGTGAAAAAATCATCTTTAGTTCACTGACCGAATATTCCCTTAAGAACGCTAGCTTTCGGCTTCACCCAGTCTGAGGTACACATCCGGCTGACCCAGCAGTAACAATCGCAGAGGTGCTCCCCTTATGCCCTAGCCGAATTAACGGGAACGTAGGGCATAAATACAAGAGCCAGGCAACCCAGCTTGGCCAAAACATAAGTCATATCGATGCATATAATGGTGAATAAAGGGTACATGCGGAAGGATAACACATGTGTTGGGCATAAAGCCCGTATGAATAAGCTTCTGTTAAAGAAGCCCCCAGGTATAATGAGCGCGGATAGCGCATCAGTTGCGTGCAAACAAGGCATGAATGGGCCCCTAAAGGCTGTGAGAGAAAAGAAAAGGAGAAGGAGAAAAATATAAGACAGATAGTGTATAAAAAATGGACAGAGGAAGGAGATGAACATAGAGTCCGGCATTAGGCGTAGAATCTTCGAAGTCGGGCTGCGTTCCATGGGTTCGGCTCGAGTCGATTATCTGATGCATCCCGCAGACGGTACGCTCCACCAGTTAGGACTTGGTTAATGATGAAGGGACCTTCCCATTTGGGCTTGAGTTTGTCCTTTTTCTTATCCGGCAGGCGTAGAACTAACTCGCCAATATTGTAAGTTTTGGCCCGTACTTCTCTGCTTTGGTATCTTCGAGCCTGCTGTTGATAGAATGCGGAATGGGCTTTTGCCACGTCACGCTCCTCCTCCAAGGGATCCAAACTGTCCTGCCGATCGAGGTCGACCTCTCTTTCTTCGTACATGCGCACTCGAGGTGAGTCATGAATAATGTCGCAGGGCAGAACCGCCTCTGCGCCGTATAACATAAAGAATGGTGTGTATCCGGTAGTGTGATTCGGCGTGGTCCGCAGCCCCCAGAGTACGGAGTCGAGCTCCTCTACCCAATGCGTGTTTGATTCCTTGAGGGAACGCACTAATCTGGGTTTGATGCCGCTCATGGTAAGACCATTTGCTCGCTTGACCCGACCGTTAGTTTGTGGGTGATAGACTGAAGCATAATCAAGCTTGATGCCCAAGTTTTTGCACCAGAGTTTTACCTCGTCGGCCGTAAAGTTCGTGCCGTTATCAGTGATGATGCTGTGGGGGACGCCGTAACGGTGTACGACCCTGGATATGAAGTCTATCACCGGTCCGGATTCAGCCGTCTTAACAGGCTTGGCTTCTATGCATTTGGTGAACTTATCCACCATGACCAGTAAGTATTTTTCCTTGTGGGTTCCTCCTTTAAGGGGTCCAACAATTTCAAGCCCCCAGACCGCGAAGGGCCAGGTGATGGGGATAGTTTGGAGGGTGGTGGGTGGCATATGGCTTTGGTTAGCAAAAAGCTGGCAACCAACGCATCGTTGGACTATGTCCTGAGCGTCTGCCCGGGCCGTCGGCCAATAGAAGCCTGTACGGAAGGCCTTGCTTACAAGGGCCCGGGCCGCCGAGTGGTGACCGCCGAGTCCGGCATGAATTTTAGCCAAAAGGTTCCGCCCTTCCTCTTCGGAGATGCACCTTTGAAGGACTCCGGTGGTGCTTTTCTTATAAAGCTCTCCCTCATGCACTTTATAGGCCTTAGATCGCCGCACTATGCAGTGTGCCTCGTTTTGGTCCGCGGGAAGTTCCTGCTTAGTTAGGTAGGCTAGAAATGGTTCTGTCCATGAGGCGATGACTACCATTATTACGTGGGCTGAAGATGTTATTTCGTTGGCAAAGCCTGCAATTATGTGAGAGTATTCGGTGTCGGGCAGTGTGGTTGGGTCCGGGCTGTTATTTCCGGGTTCCCCTTCCCATACTACGGATGGCTTGAACAGCCTCTCCAAGAAGATGTTGGGAGGGACAGCATCGCGTTTCGCGCCGATGCGTGCCAGGACGTCTGCTGCCTGATTGTTTTCCCGGGCTATATGGTGAAATTCGAGTCCCTTGAATCGAGCTGACATTTTTAGGACGGCGTTGCGATAAGCTGCCATTTTCAGATCCTTGGCATCAAAGTCTCCATTTATTTGGGATATTGCGAGGTTCGAATCCCCATGCACCTCTAGGCATTGAATGCCCATGGATACTGCCATCCGGAGACCATGTAGAAGGGCCTCATATTCGGCTGCGTTGTTGGAGTCCGTATACATTATCTGTAGTACGTATTGAACTGTATCTCCTGTTGGGGACATCAAAACGACGCCAGCCCCCAGACCAGCCAACCATTTGGAGCCGTCGAAGTGCATGATCCAGTTTGAATATGTGCCGTACTCTTTAGGGAGTTCGGCTTCCGTCCACTCGGCGACGAAGTCAGCCAAAACTTGCGACTTAATAGCTCGCCATGGCTTGTAAGTTATGTCGAACGGGAGGAGCTCAATGGCCCATTTGGCAATCCGGCCCGTCGCGTCGCGGTTGTTTATAATATCGTTAAGTGGTACTTCCGATGCTACCGTTATCGAACACTCTTGAAAGTAGTGTCGCAGCTTCTGGGATGCCATAAATACCGCGTACGCTATCTTTTGATAATGCGGGTACCGTGACTTGCATGGAGTAAGGACAGTGGACACATAGTAAACCGGCTTTTGAAGGGGGAATTTGTGTCCGACCATTTCTCGTTCGACGATGAGCACTGCGCTTACTACTTGATGAGTTGCCGCAATGTATAATAGCATTGGTTCGCCAATGTTTGGCGCGGCCAGGACTGGGTTTGTTGCCAATATGGCTTTTATTTCGTTGAGTCCGGCCGTGGCAGCGTCCGTCCACTCGAAGTGTTCGGTGCGCCGGAGGAGGCGATAAAGGGGTAATGCCTTTTCTCCCAAGCGGGAGATAAAGCGGCTTAGAGCCGCCACGCATCCGGTCAATTTTTGTATTTGTTTGAGGTCCTTTGGGATGTCCAATTGTGATAGAGCTCGGATCTTGGCTGGATTTGCTTCAATTCCTCTACCGGATACAATGAAGCCTAAGAGCTTTCCGGCTGGTATGCCGAAAACGCATTTTTCCGGGTTGAGCTTGATGTCGTATGTTCGGAGGTTATCGAATGTGAGCCTCAAGTCGTCTACTAGAGATTCGACATGCTTGGTTTTGACGACCACGTCATCTACGTATGCCTCCACTGTTTTGCCGATCTGGTTTGCCAGACATGTCTGAATCATGCGCTGATATGTTGCACCAGCGTTTTTGAGCCCGAAGGGCATTGTGTTGAAGCAGAATGGGCCGTACGGTGTGATGAATGCCGTTGCGGCTTGGTCTGGCTCTGCCATTTTAATTTGATGGTAGCCGGAGTATGCGTCGAGGAAACACAATGAATCGTGTCCTGCGATACCGTCGATGATTTGATCGATGCGACGGAGGGGGAAGGGATCCTTTGGGCAGGCCTTGTTAAGGTCCTTAAAATCGATGCACAAGCGCCAGGATTTGTCCTTCTTTGGTACCATCACCAGGTTTGCTAGCCAGTCCAGATGTTTTATGTCTTTGATGAATCCGGCCTCCAATAGCTTGGCTAGTTCCTCTCCCATGGCTTGTCTCTTAGGTTCGGAGAAATGCCAAAGAGCCTTCTTGACTGGCTTGAATCCTTTTAGGATATTTAGGCTGTGCTCGGCCAGCCTGCGTGGGATTCCTGGCATGTCTGAAGGGTGCCAGGCAAAAATGTCCCAGTTCTCGCGTAGGAACTCTCGTAGTGCGGCGTCGACATCAGGGTTTAATTGTGCCCCGATGGAGGCTGTTTTTGTAGGGTCCGTTGGATGGACTTGGAATCTTACTATTTCGTCTGCCAGTTTAAAGGAGGTGGACTTGGATCTTTTATCAAGTATCACGTCATCCCTGTTCATCGTGGAGCGCAGCGCAGTCAGTTCCTCGGCCACTAGGGCTTCGGATAGTGCCTTGAGGGCCAGTGCGGCTGTCTTATTTTCGGTGCGGAGTGCTATGTCCGGATCACTAGCAAGAGTGATGATTCCGTTGGGCCCGGGCGTTTTGAGCTTCATGTAACCGTAATGGGGTATGGCTTGGAAGATTGTAAACGCCTCCCGCCCTAATAGAGCGTGGTATCCGCTACTGAACGGAGCCACTTGGAACGTGACCTCTTCGGACCTGTAATTATCCGGCGTGCCGAACACCACATCTAGTGTGATTTTTCCTGTACAACGTGCTTCCTGACTGGGGATTATTCCTCTAAAGGTTGTGCTGCTTCGCTCGATGCGGTTCGAGTCTATTTCCATTTTTCGAAGGGTTTCCTCATAAATGAGGTTCAATCCGCTGCCACCGTCCATGAGTACCTTGGTGAGTCGAAAGCCGTCCACTATTGGACTGAGGACCAATGCGGCTGGTGCTCGGGCTGTTCGAAATTTAGGTTCGTCACTGGCATTAAAAGTAATAGCCGTGTCACTCCATGGGTTTACTTTTGCCGCGTGGTAGACCTCGGCAAGGCTGCGGAGTGTTCGTTTTCACTTATTATTTGATGCGAATGTCTTGAATACTGTTAATACCGTACTGGTATCCCCAGGCTGGTGCTCTGTGGCTTCTGGGTTAGAAGATCTTCGCCACTTTTAGCCACCTGCCGGAGTATCCAACATGCTCTAAGGCTATGAGTTGGTGTGGCGCCCTCTGCACTGTGAATTTTACAGGGTCCATTGAGCCATCCCTCCAGTACAGTTCCTTGCCCTGTAGAGGGTTTTTGCTTTTTGGTGTTTGACCCGGGTGTCTGGCGATAATGCACCCTTTTATTTCGAACTGGGTTTGTATTCAAGGCCGGATTATCCCAAAATTTTATTTCGGTTTTCCAAGCGCTTTCCATCGCACAATACTTTTGTACTATGGACACCAAGTCGGCAAAGCGTGTAATTTCATGGTGACTTATGGCGTTGAGGATTCCCTTGTCCGTGCAATTATTGCAGAAGAATGAAATTGCGTCTTCCTCGCGGCAGTCCTTTATCCTGTTCATGACCAGGAGGAATCTGGCCAGTAATGGTGTACTGTTTCTTCGGGTTCTTGCCTAATTTGGGATAGATTGCTTATGTTTGGGTGGGTGGGTGGAATTGAATCCGAATCCTCACCCAATCTGGGACTCATGGGCCAGGGAGTTTCCGAACTCGGAAGTTTGGATTCTTGGATGTTTTCCAATAAATCTAGCCCGCTGCCTGACTCTAGGTTCAGGTCTTGAGTGACGTCCTCCCCTCCGCGGGTATCCGGCTTGGAGGGATCGGGAATCCAGACATAGCTAGTCCTTAAGATAGATGAAGGGTTGCCGCATTGTTCCTCCACCACTGCAACGTGATGGGTGACCTGGGGAGAGTTGATCTCTCTCAGATCAGGTTTAGGCCCAATCTGATCGTAGTCTATAGTGACTCCCAGGGCGGCGATGCGATCCAAGAGCTCGTTTAGGGAAGATAGCTCCATTGGATCTAACTGCTCGGCGAGTTCCGAGTTGATGTGAAGATTGCTTTCGATGACCCGAGAAGTCATCCTCGACGCAGCAGCCGAACAGGCGGCCATAAGAAAACCACCTAGCCGGAGAGTTTGGCCGACAGCCAAAGCTCCCTTAGCAATAGTGCCGTCTTTAAAGACTAGATGAGGCATTCTTCCTGATGGCGATGGCACAACAGAACTCTCAATGAAAGCACCAATGTCGGTGTCAAAACCGGCGGATCTCGGGTAGGGGGTCCCGAACTGTGCGTCTAGGCCGGATGGTAACAGGAGGCAGAGGACACTATGTTTTACCCAGGTTCGGGCCCTCTTGATGGAGGTAAAACCCTACGTCCTGCTTGATTAATATTGATGATATGGGTAGTACAAGAGTAGATCTACCACGAGATTAGAGAGGCCAAACCCTAGAAGCTAGCCTATGGTATGATTGTATGTTGTGGTTGTTGTCCTATGGACTAAAACCCTTCGGTTTATATAGACACCGGAGAGGGTTAGGATTACACAAGGTCGGTTACAAAGGAGGAGATATTTATATCCATATTGCCTAGCTTGCCTTCCACTCCAAGTAGAGTCCCACCCGGACACGAGACGAAGTCTTCAATCTTGTATCTTCATAGTCCAACAGTCCGGCCAAAGAATATAATCTGGCTGTCCGGAGACCCCCTAATCCAGGACTCCCTCACCAGTCATTGGAATATACAAGCCAAGTTCTATAATGAAAAATTCCCACTAGTATATGAAAGTGACGACATAGGAGACTCTCTACTATGAATATCATGGTGCTACTTTGAAGCACAAGTGTGGTAAAAGGATAGTAGCATTGTCCCTTCTCTCTTTTTCTCTCATTTCATTTTTTTATTTGGGCCTTTTCTCTTCTATTTTTATGGCCTCTTTTTTTCTTTTCTTTTCTTTTCTTTTTTTATTTTTAGTCCGGAGTCTCATCCTGACTTGTGGGGGAATCATAGTCTCCATCATCCTTTCCTCACTGGGACAATGCTCTAATAATGATGATCATCACACTTTTTTTTTCTTACAACTCAACAGTTACAACTCGATACTTAGAACAAAATATGACTCTATATGAATGCCTCCGGCGGTGTACCGGGATATGCAATGACTTATGAGTGACATGTATGAAAGAATTATGAATGGTGGCTTTGCCACAAATACGATGTCGACTACATGATCATGCTAAGCAATATAACAATGATGGAGTGTGTCATAATAAACAGAACGGTGGAAAGTTGCATGGCAATATATCTCGGAATGGCTATGGAAATGCCATAATAGGTAGGTATGGTGGCTGTTTTGAGGAAGGTATATGGTGGGTGTATGATACCGGCGAAAGGTGCGCGGTATTAGAGAGGCTAGCAAAGGTGGAAGGGTGAGAGTAGTGCGTATAATCCATGGACTCAACATTAGTCATAAAGAACTCATATACTTATTGCAAAAATCTACAAGTTATCAAAGCAAAGTATTACGCGCATGCTCCTAGAGGGATAGATTGGTAGGAAAAGACCATCGCTCGTCCCCGACCGCCACCCATAAGGAAGACAATCAATAAATAAATCATGCTCCAACTTCATCACATAACGGTTCACCATACGTGCATTCTACGGGAATCACAAACTTTAACACAAGTATTTCTCAAATTCACAACTACTCTACTAGCACAACTTTAATATCACCATCTTTATATCTCAAAACAATTATCAAGTATCAAACTTATCATAAGAAAGTTTTATTAGTAATCTTGTATACCAAGCATATTAGGATTTTAAGCAAATTACCATGATATTTAAGACTCTCAAAATAATCTAAGTGAATCATGAGATATCAATAGTTTCTATAAAACAAATCCACCACCGTGCTCTAAAACATATAAGTGAAGTACTAGAGCAACACTACATAACTCAAAAGATATAAGTGAAGCACATAGAGTATTCTAACAAATTCCAAATCATGTATGGCTCTCTCAAAAGGTGTGAAAAGCAAGGATGATTGTGGTAAACTAACAAATAAAGACTCAAATCATACAAGACGCTCCAAGCAAAACACATATCATGTGGCGAATAAAAATATAGCTCCAAGTAAAGTTACTGATAGAAGTAGACGAAAGAGGGGATGCCTTCCGGGGCATCCCCAAGCTTTGGATTTTAGGTGTCCTTAGATTATCTTGGGGGTGCCATGGGCATCCCCAAGCTTAGGCTCTTGCCACTCCTTGTTCCATAATCCATCAAATCTTTACCCAAAACTTGAAAACTTCACAACACAAAACTTAAAGTAGAAAATCTCGTGAGCTCCGTTAGCGAAAAAAAAAGACCACTTCAAGGTACTGTAATTAACTCATTCTTTATTTATATTGGTGTTATACCTACTGTATTCTAACTTCTCTATGGTTTATAAACTATTTTACTAGCCATAGATTCATCAAAATAAGCAAACAACACACGAAAAACAGAATCTGTCAAAAACAGAACAGTCTATAGTAATCTGTAGCTAGCTCAAGATCTGGAACCCCAAAAATTCTAAAATAAATTGCTGGACGTGAGGAATTTATCTATTAATAATCTTAAAAAAGAATTAACTAAATATCACTTTCCAAATAAAAATGACAGCAGTTCTCGTGAGCGCTAAAGTTTCTGTTTTTACAGCAAGTGTAACAAGACTTTCCCCAAGTCTTCCCAACGGTTCTACTTGGAACAAACACTAATTAAACACAAAAAACACAACCAAAACAGAGGCTATATAAATTATTTATTACTAAACAGGCGCAAAAATCAAGGAATAAAAATAAAATTGGGTTGCCTCCCAACAAGCGCTATCGTTTAACGCCCCTAGCTAGGCATAACAAGCAAGGATAGATCTAGGTATTGCCCATCTTTAGTATTAGGAAAGAAAAGAGCAAACTTGCTATCTATAGAATTAATCCTTCTATTTTGATAAAGCACATGGCTATTAATGGTAGAAGAAAGATTAAGTATGTTACGGAAATTTGTATCTAGGCTAGCCTTTATCTCTTTCATAGATTCGTTTTGGTAAGAGAGCAAAAGAGATATAGATTCAAATTTCTCATTCATGGGGTGCCCAAATATAGCTTTCATTTTTTCATAAGTGTCTACGAAATCCCCTTCAAGAAAACCTTCTTCAAATATAGAATCTAAGATATGCTTAAAAGAAGAAGGCAGGGCAATATAAAAGCTTTTTAAGTAAACTTCAATTTGATATTGAGGAACATAGCTGGCCCTGATCCTTAATAGTCTATACCAAGGATCTTCCAAAGATTCATCAAGTAAATAACGAAAAATTCCAGAATCATCTTCATCAAAATTATTAAGACTCTCATTCATAACTCTGGTAAGTTTTTCCATACTATCCTTATTTATGAGCTTAGCGAGAATAGAAGGGTTGTCCAAAGTACTAAAACTCTAGAGAGAACCCCCAACCCTTTTTGATTCAGACATGGCGGAAGAAAGGCGAGCGAAAAGAGAGGGAGGATAGAGAGAGAGAGAGGGCGGATAAAACGGCAAGGGTGAAGTGGGGGAGAGGAAAACAAGAGGAAAATGGCAAATAATGTAATGCGGGAGATAAGGGTATGTGATGGGTACTTGTTATGTTGACTTTTGCGTAGACCTCCCCGGCAACGGCGCCAGAAATCCTTCTTGCTACCTCTTGAGCACTGCGTTGGTTTTCCCCGAAGAGGAAGGGTGATGCAGCAAAGTAGCGTAAGTATTTCCCTCAGTTTTTGAGAACCAAGGTATCAATCCAGTAGGAGGCTACGCGCGAGTCCCTCGTACCTGCACAAAACAAATAAATCCTCGCAACCAACGCGAATAGGGGTTGTCAATCCCTACAGGGCCACTTACGAGAGTGAGATCTGATAGATATGATAAGATAATATTTTTGGTATTTTTGTGATAAAGATGCATAGTAAAATAAAGGCAAAGTAAAAAAGCAAAGGAAATAACTAAGTAGTAGGAGATTAATATGATGAAGATAGACCCGGGGGTCATAGGTTTCACTAGTGGCTTCTCTCAAGAGCATAAGTATTCTACGGTGGGTGAACAAATTACTGTTGAGCAATTGATAGAATTGAGCATATTTATGAGAATATCTAGGTATGATCATGTATATAGGCATCACGTCCGAGACAAGTAGACCAACTCCTTCCTGCATCTACTACTATTACTCCACTGATCGACCGCTATCCAGCATGCATCTAGAGTATTAAGTTAAAAACAGAGTAATGCCTTAAGCAAGATGACATGATGTAGAGGGATAGACTCATGCAATATGATGAAAACCCCATCTTGTTATCCTCGATGGCAACAATACAATATGTGCCTTGCTGCCCCTACTGTCACTGGGAAAGGACACCGCAAGATTGAATCCAAAGCTAAGCACTTCTCCCATTGCAAGAAAGGTCAATCTAGTAGGCCAAACCAAACTGATAATTCGAAGAGACTTGCAAGGATAACCAATCATACATAAAATAATTCAGAGAAGATTCAAATATTATTCATAGATAGACTTGATCATAAACACACAATTCATCGATCTCAACAAACACACCGCAAAAAGAAGATTACATCGAATAGTTCTCCACAAGAGAGGGGGAGAACACTGTATTGAGATCCAAAAATAGAGAAGAAGACATCTAGCTAATAACTATGGACCCGTAGGTCTGAGGTGAATTACTCACACTTCATCGGAGAGGCTATGGTGTTGATGTAGAAGCCCTCCGTGATCGATGCCCCCTCCGACGGAGCTCCGAAACAGGCCCGAAGATGGGATCTCGTGGATACAGAAAGTTGCGGCGGTGGAATTAGGTTTTTGGCTGCGTCTCTGATCATTTGGGGGTACGTAGGTATATATAGGAGGAAGGAGTACGTTGGTGGAGCAACAGGGGGGCCCACGGGGGGGGGGGGGGCGCTTGGGGGGGGGGGGGTAGGCGCGCCCCCTACCTCGTGGCCTCCTCTTTTGGGTCTTGACGTAGGGTCCAAGTCTCCCGGGTCTTGTTTGTTGAGAAAATCACGTTCCCAAAGGTTTCATTCCGTTTGGACTCCGTTTGATATTCCTTTTCTTCGAAACCCTAAAACAGGCAAAAACAGCAATTCTGGGCTGGGCCTCCGGTTAATAGGTTAGTCCCAAAAATAATATAAGAGTGGAAAATAAAGCCCAGTAATGTCCAAAACAGTAGATAATATAGCATGGAGCAATCAAAAATTATTGATACGTTGGAGATGTATCATTCGACGACCCTCGACCCTCGACCCCTCGGCGACCCTCGACCGCTCGGCGATCCTCGACACCCTAGTTCCCGACCCTCGACCGCTCGGTGATCATCGACACCCTCGTTCCCAATAAAAATTAAGAAGAGGAAGACGAAGGAAAAAAAGAGGAGAAGAAGAAGGAGTAGAGGACAAGAAGAAAAAATAGAAAAAAAAATAGAATAATATATTATTCTATATTTTTCTTCTTCTCCTCTATTCCTTCTTCTTCTCCTCTTTTTTTCTTCTTCTTCCTCTTCTTAATTTTTGTCCTCTTCTTCCTCTCCTGTTCTTCTCCTTCTTCCTCTTCTTCTTCTTATTTTCCTTTTTGCTCTCCTTCTTTTTCTTCTTCTTCCTTCTTCCTCTTTTCTTCTTTTTCCTTATTTTCCTTTTTCCTCTCCACTAACCTAAAATCTACTAACCTAAAATGCACTAACAGTACAAACTAACATAAAATGCACTAAATCAACTAACCTAAAATGCACTAACCTAAAATCGATATCTTTGCATATGAACATACATACATTTACTTTTTTTTTCTTAAATGTAACTTTCGCATATATGAATATACATACATAAGAATTTGAAAAATAGACTTTATTGTGAGCATACATACATATACAGAGAACATGCACATACATACATTTTTGTAAAAATACCAAAAAGATCATATACAGAGCATCAATAATCTCCAGTACATTGCAGGCGACGGCGAGGTCGGGGACGGTGAAGATGGTTGGCGGCGATGCTTACGGGTGTTGTGCGGGGACGGAGATGAGAAGAAAAGGGGAGGAGGCAGGGGCTCATAGCGCGGTCGTAGGGAATGGCAGAAGGCTCGGGGTGGGCTCGAGGTCACCGGAATCGGTGGTGGCAGTGACGAACGGCGTCGGGGAAGAAGGGGTCGCAGGCGCCGGTGTGGTGCTTTCCTGGGCAAACGAACAGGCAGAGGCGACGAGGTCGAGCGCGGTGAGGCTTCCGGGCTGGTCGGAATAGCGAGAGGAGGGCGGCACGTCGGGACAGGGCAGCGCGAGGGCGTCGATGGCGACGACAGCGAGGAGGCAGGGCGTGGCGATGGGAGAAACGGGGGAAAATCCTAAGTGTTGGCTTATATAGTCACATCTTTAGTCCCGGTTTGTGGCACGAACCAGGACCAAAGGTGGGTATTAGTGCCGATTGGTGCCACCAACCGGGACCAAAGGTGGGTATTGGTCCCGCTTGGTGCCATCAACCGGGACGAAAGGGTGGTGCTACCCGCTGCCAAAAGTTTAGTCCTACCTCGCCAGCTGAGAGGAGCTCGAAGTGGTTTATAAGCCCCACAGCTGTTGCCCTCGCGAGCACCTCTCAAATGCAGGCTTACGAGCCTAATCACACTGTATCTGCATGTGGGCCTACTGGGCCTTGTGCGGGCCTGAATCCTAGCCCATGGTTGGGTTTCTAGTCATATTCATGCCGTGGTGGCCCAGTAGGTGGAATTTTTTTAAAAAATCAGTTTTTTGTTTTGTTTTTTGATTTATTTATTTTCTTTTGTCTCTACTTACACTTTTTCAGTGATTGTTTTTGTTGTTAGGTCACAAAAATTATAAACTTTCTGTTAGAGCCATTAGGTTTCAAATTTGAATAATTTAAATTTGAATTTTTTGAAATTTGTGTGAATCACTAGTTTGTGAATAACTTTACTATAAAAATGGATTTATGAGTGATTCTTTTTCCTATTATTTAATATTACTTTGTTTTATCATTACATCCAATTTGGTAATTTTTAGGTTATTTTAAATATCTATTTTAATCAAAAAGAGATTTTGTTATTTTAGTTAGCTATTAAAGTTTCTAACAAAACTTTTCTTTATGAAAATTCTTTTTGCTACTAATGTTTTGAACAGAAAATACTTTGCTAATTTTAGTTGCATAAATTTTATATAATTTTAGTTTCAAAAATACTAGAGGTTTATAAAAGCTTTTTAGTAGATTCCTTTTGCTATTAGAGTTTTATAAAAGCTTTTTAGTTGATTCTTTTTGCTATTGAAGAATATTATAGTTTTATTTTAGTTGATCATAACAGAATATTTTAATTGATTATTTTTAGTTCATTCTTTTTGCTATTAGTTCATTCTTTGAGCTAAATGACCGTGAAATTGAAAAGCAGTACAATGAACTCTGAAAAGGTTGAAAGTTCGCATGGTATCATCATTTCACCCATAGAGCATGTGCTAAAAAGTTGAGAGGGTTACGTCAAAAACTGGATGCACTTCGTGTACACAATGGACAATCTCTTTCGAAGTATCAGGGTCTCAGACGAAAACTCATCTATTACAAAGGGATTTTATTTTTTAACATATTTGAGCTCCAGACATTTTGTGTGTTCAAAACGAACCATTCATAGCCACATCATCAATTTTCAACCCTTTCTGACTTCATCTGGTATTTTTCATGCATTTACTGATTTTTTGAGCTAAACGACCCTCAAATAGAAAAGCACTACAAATGAACTCTGAAAAGGTTGAAAGTTGGCATGGTATCATCATTTTACCCACATAGCATGTGCTAAAAATTTGAGAGGGTTACGACAAAAATTGGATGCACTTCGTGTACAAAATGGACAATCTCTTTTGAAGTATCAGGGTTTCGGACGAAAACTCATCTGTTACAAAAGGGTTTCATTTTTTGAACTTATTTGAACTCCTGACTTTTTGTGTGTTCAAAATGAACCATTCATAGCCACATCATTAATTTTCAACCCTTTCTGAATTCATCTAGTATTTTTCATGCATTTACTGATTTTTTGAGCTAAATGACCCTGAAATTGAAAAGCACTACAAATGAACATTGAAAAGGATGAAAGTTGGCATGGTATCATCATTTTACCCACATAGCATGTGCTAAAAAGTTGAGAGGGTTACATCAAAAACTGGATGCACTTCGTGTACAGAATGGACAATCTCTTTCGAAGTATCAGGGTTTCGGACGAAAACTCATCTGTTACAAAGGGATTTCATTTTTTGAACTTATTTGAACTCCATATTTTTTTGTGTGTTCAAAATGAATCATTCATAGCCACATCATCAATTTTCAACCCTTTCTGACTTCATCTGGTATTTTTCATGCATTTACTATTTTTTTTGAGCTAAATGACCTTGAAATTGAAAATCACTAGAAGTGAACTCTGAAAAGGTTGAAAGTTGGCATGGTATCATCATTTCACCCACATAGCAAGTGCTAAAAAGTTGACAGGGTTACGACAAAAACTGGATGCACTTCGTGTACAAAACGGACAATCTCTTTCGAAGTATCAGGGTTTCGTACGGAAACTCATCTGTTACAAAAGGTGTCGGTGTCAAAACCGGCAGATCTCGGGTAGGGGGTCCCGAACTATGCGTCTAGGCCGGATAGTAACAGGAGGCAGGGAACACTTTGTTTTACCCAGGTTCAGGACCTCTCGGTGGAGGTAATACCCTACTCCTGCTTGATTAATATTGATGATATGGGTAGTACAAGATTAGATCTACCACGAGATCAAGGAGGCTAAACCCTAGAAGCTAGCCTATGGTATGATTGTTGTATATGGAGTTGATTACCTACGGACTACAACCCTCCGGTTTATATAGACACTGGATAGGGTTAGGGTTACACAGAGTCGGTTACAATAGTAGGAGATCTTGAATATCCGCATCGCCAAGCTTGCCTTCCACGCCAAGGAAAGTCCCATCCGGACACGGAACAAAGTCTTCAATCTTGTATCTTCATAGTCCAGGAGTCTGGCCGAAGGTATATTCCGGCTACCCGAACATCCCCTAATCCAGGACTCCCTCAGTAGCCCCCGAACCAGGCTTCAATGACGACGAGTCCGGCGCGCAGATTGTTCGGCATTGCAAGGTGGGTTCTTCTCCAAATCTTGTGTACCTGTAGGAATAATGTCCGATTTTTGCAATGTAGTGCTCCTCGGCTTCCATGCCCAATAACGGCCGTCTTCCACGTGTTCAAACAAATGCGAAAAGCCGGGGCATTTTTACATCCACACCCCTAGCCGTATAAACGAGCCGCCTATTTAACGGGATGAGGATTTAGGTCCAAACCACATCTTCTCCTTTCCGCGAGGTATCATCAGAGCGCTTCCAGCCAAGGTCCATTCCAACATGACCAGCCGTCGCAGCTCCTCCCCTCGCCCCTCCGGTCCCAAACCCGGGGACTGGGAGAGTTGCACCATCCCGCATAGCAAGTTAGCGTCACTTCAGGCCAAGGGATTCCTCCCTCAGGCATACATGGTCCCGGTCCGAGCCGGTCTCGCCACCTATAATGGCGGAAAACAAGCGAAGAGCACCCCCAATCCTTCTAAAGGAGAGCGGGTGTGCCTCGTCCCCTAACTAATAAGGGGACTGGGATTTCCATTTCACCCATTTCTCCGCGGGCTTCTGGAGTTCTACGGCCTCCAGCTGCACAATCTCACGCCCGCCTCCGTATTACACATTGCGGGTTTCGTCGCCCTTTGCGAGCTATTTTTAGGCGTTGAGGCTCATTTCACGCTGTGGAAGAGGTTATTCTGCCTGGTGCCCCGTTCTGAAAAGGGGTCTATATATCAAGTGGGCGGAGCCGAAGTATGGCACATCGCCGGGACCGGATACCTATCCGGAACCCCAAAGAAGGCGTCCGAGGACTGGCCTTTGGAATGGTTTTACATAGATGACGTCCCGCTACCGGACCCTATCCGGGTCGGTCTCCCTGAGTTCAACAGTGCTCCATTGAAGAAACGCTTGAGCTGGCGTCCGCGGAGCTCTCAGAGAGAAAGTGACAGAGACGTCCTTTACCTGATGGGCCGGATAAGACTGTTGGCTCATTCCGGACTAACCATGATTGGAGTCATGGCCGCATGCATTATGCGGGGGGTGCAGCCGCTTCAATATAGAGGCCACCCCATGTGGGATTTCAACGGGGAGGATGACGCCACATGTTACGGTCGTAAGGGGCCGGCCTCAGCCGCCGCCTTAGTAAAGATCTTATCCTCTTTGTATAAGGGAGAAAAGGAGGAATTCCTGCGCGTCAATCCGCAGGCCGGATTTACTATGTACGATCCTCCAAGTTGGGTAAGTGAATAGTTGCGCTTGCCCGTTTGTTCTATACTCCCACGGTTAGATATGTAGTCTAACGAATTCAGTGCAGGAACTGCGACAGGAGGTAAAGGATATAAACAGCCGCCCTCCACAGCCCGAGGACCCAGAACGGTCCCTCGATCCAGACTCCGAAGAGGATCCAGACATATCGGTGGAGCTTATCAACGGGGTGTTCCATCAGCTAAGCAAGGACAATACCTTGGTAGCCATCATGGCTGATTACCCAGGGTTAATCCTGGCCTCCCAGGTGACAGAAACCGGAGTCTCATTCCCTCGAGAGAGATTGCACTCTCGCGTATTCCGGTGTTTCTGACGACAACCATGTTTTGCAGGGGAGTTTTCCGAGGCAGGAGGCCGAACCTGCGGCGGCTAGCCAACGAGGGGCCGCAGGGCCCCGTGGGGCAAAAAGGAATGAAGTCCGGACTGAGATGCCGGCGCAAAGGTATAGTGCACCCTCTATTTCCCTAGAGTTATTCTATCAGGGCATATTAACGTTCGTGCTATCTTCATAACGAAGAGACCTCGCCGGACTACATCCGGAGAAGTTGCCAATCGCGCCTCCACCAGCCAGGCTCCAACATCTGGCCAGGAAGCGGAGGCGAGCGCAAGGCGCGCACCGGACGCTCCTTCGACAGAGGATGCGGACAGGCTGTCTGCCACAAATTCTGAAGTGGAGAGTGCCATGAACCACAGGCGTCGCCGGATAGTTCTACGCGACGCTTGTTTCTCCCAAGAGGCTTTAGATGCCTTTAATTCGGGAGATGCGTACCTCCATGCCGCTCAAAATGGTTTAGCCAGAGCCACGAAGCAGTATGTAAAAGACATACGGGTAAGAAAATTTTGGTCAAATATATATGTACCAGTAGTCCCCGAGACTTGAAACAGTTAGAGCAACTGATTTAAGGATCATTTAATATGCATGTTCTTACAGAGAAGAATACTGTACTGTCCCAGGAGCTGGAAAAGTGCAAGGCCCAACTAGAGGCCGCACTAGCCGCAGCAGGGGAGTCCAAAGAGACCCCCTCAGGTAAGATACACTTCGAAAGATTAGTATTGTGCGGTGTGGGTGCAAATCTGACAAATCATATTGCAGATGGCGCCGGACTCGATCCGGACAAGCCACAACTCTTACGCCAGCTAAAGGCCGGTGAGAGTATGTTGACAAAGGTGAGGTGAGATAAGAATGATCTTCAAGATGCCAACACCAAGCTGGACGTCGAACTTAAAGATGTTCGTGGCCAGCTGTCGGACTCCACGAAGGAGAATCAGTGACTTCGACGCGGCATTTTTAGTAAGTGCTTGAACCAACTTTGAAAAAAGAGTTTGGCGAGGAGGTCGACTAATAGAGTAATGTCTATAGATATGCTCACAGGTCGTCCTGCAGAGGAGATGCCCGGTTCTACGGGTGACCTTATTCCCGAACTCATGCAACTGCACGAGCGAATTCGGCAGGCGATGTGAGGTGTTTCCCAAGCCTTATGGCCTGCCCACTCCATGCCCGAGGGCCTTGGAGAGCTTGCGGAGAAGCTGAAGGGAGCTCGGCGGCGCTTCCGGTTGTGGAAGATATCGGCCTACCGACAAGGCGCTAGGGAAGCCTGGGCCATGGTGAAGACCCGTTTTACGAAGTCGGACCCAAACCACATGGCCGAGGTCGGACCAGTGGGGCCTGACGGGAAGGAGATCCCTGTGAGCTTAGTATACGGCCAAGTAGAGTTGGCCGCAAAGTATTCCCAGCAGGACTGTAAATTAGACAGCCTGTTAGATGGTATAGAAGAGGAATACAATCAGTCAGAATGACTATGTAATTTTGAATTGACATGTGTAATGCCTTCTAGCCAGATTGTAGATCGTTTGTCGTTGCCGACCCTTTCGCTTCAACCTCGGGACCCGACGGTCCGGAGTGTGTCCGAATACCATAGCGGTTATATAAGAACCATGGTATGCGTGGAGACCAGGCGTATGGGTCATTAGTGCTTTATCAGACAAGTGCCCAACTAGTTATGTTATATTACATGGTTAGTAAGAAACATCTTCCAGAGAGAATAGTTCCGTTAGGGGTTCCTTTCGCTGGGAGGCATGCCCTAAAGTGCATGTCCGGACTGCATAAAAAGACGCAGGAAAAAGCATCTGGGGGCGCATAAAATGAGTAAAAAGATCATCTTTTATCTCACCGACCGAATATTCCCTTAAGAACGCTAGCTTTCGGCTTCACCCAGTCTAAGGTACACATCCGGCTGACCCGACAGTAACAATCGCAGAGGTGCTCCCTTTACCGCCTAGCCGAACAATCGGGAACGTAGGGGTAAGCACATGAGCCAGGCAACCTAGCTTGGCCAAAACTTAAGTAATACCGATGCATATAATGGTGAAGAAAAAGGTACATGCGGAAGTTTGACGCATGTGTTGGGCGTGAAGCCCGTATAAATAAGCTTCTGTTAAAGAAGCCCCCAGGTTTAATGAGCGCGAGTGGCGCGTCACTAGATGAGCCTTTAAGGGCTATAAAAGAAAAGAGGGGAAGGAGAGAAATGTAAGACAAAAAATGCAAAAAAATGGATAGAGGAAGGAGACGAACACAGAGTCCGGCGCTAGGCATAGAATCTTCGGAGGCGGGTGGCGTTCCACGGGTTCGGCTCGAGTCGGTTGTCCGATGCATCTCGCAGGCGGTACGCCCCGCCAGTCAGGACTTGGTCGATTATGAATGGACCTTCCCACTTGGGCTTGAGTTTGTCCTTTTTCTTATCCGGCAGGCGTAGAACTAGTTCGCCAACATTGTAATTTTTGGCCCATACTTCTCTGCTTTGATATCTTCGGGCCCGCTGTTGATAAAATGCGGAACGGGCTTTTTCCACGTCACGCTCCTCCTCCAGGGCGTCCAAGTTGTCCTGCCGATCGAGCTCGGCTTCTCTTTCTTCGTACATGCGCACTCTAGGTGAGTCATGAATTATGTCGTAGGGCAGAACTGCCTCTGCTCCGTACACCATAAAAAATGGTGTGTATCCGGTGGTGCGATTTGGCGTGGTCCGCAGTCCCCATAGCACGGAGTCGAGCTCCTCTACCCAGTGCGTGTTAGATTCCTTGAGGGACCGCACCAGTCTGGGTTTAATGCCGCTCATAATAAGACCATTTGCATGTTCGACCTAGCCGTTGGTTTGTGGGTGATAGACGGAAGCATAATCGAGCTTGATGCCCATGTTTTTGCACCAGAGTTTTACCTCGTCGGCGGTAAAGTTTGTACTGTTATCGGTTATGATGCTGTGGGGGACGCCATAATGGTGTACAACCCCGGATATGAAGTCTATCACAGGTCCGGATTCGGCCGTTTTAACAGGCTTGGCTCCTATCCATTTGGTGAATTTATCCACCATGACCAGCAAGTATTTTTTCCTATCGGTCCCACCTTTAAGGGGTCCGATCATGTCAAGCCCCCAGACCGCAAAAGGCCAGGTGATGGGTATAGTTTGGAGTGCGGTGGGTGGCATATGGCTTTGGTTGGCAAAAAGTTGGCAACCAACGCATCGTTGGACTAGGTCCTGAGCGTCTGCCCGGGCCGTCGGCCAATAAAAGCCTGTACGGAAAGCCTTGCTAACAAGGGACCAAGCAGCGGTGTGGTGACCACCGAGTCCGGCATGAATTTCAGCCAGGAGGTTCCGCCCTTCCTCTTCGGAGATGCACCTTTGAAGGACTCCGGTAGTGCTTTTCTTATAAAGCTCTCCCTCGTGGACTCTATAGGCTTTAGATCGCCGCACTATGCAGCAAGCCTCGTTTTGGTCCTCCAGGAGTTCCTGCCTAGTAAGGTAGGCTAGGAATGGTTCTGTCCACGGGGCGATGACCGCCATTATTACGTGGGCTAAAGGTGTAATTTCATTGCCAGAGCCTCCAATTGTGTCAGATTGTTCGGCGTCGAGTGGTGCGGCTTGGTCCGGGCTATTATTTGCGGGTTCCCCCTCCCATGCTATGGATGGCTTGAACGATCTTTCCAAAAAGATGTTGGGGGGGGGACTGCATCGCGTTTTGCTCCGATGCGTGCCAGGATGTCCGCTGCTTGATTGTTTTCTCGGGCTATATGGTGAAACTCCAGCCCTTCGAACTGAGCTGACATTTTTAGGACGGCGTTGCGGTAAGCTGCCATTTTTGGGTCCTTGGCATCGAAGTCTCCATTTATTTGGGATATCGCGAGGTTTGAATCCCCGCGTACCTCTAGGCGCTGGATACCCATGGATACTGCTATCCGGAGACATGTAGGAGGGCCTCGTATTCGGCTGCATTGTTGGAATCCATGTACATGATCTGGAGCACATATTGGACTGTGTCTCCTGTGGGGGACGTCAGGACGACGCTAGCCCCCAGTCCGGCCAACATTTTGGAGCCGTCGAAATGCATAGTCCAGTTTGAATATGTGCCGTACTCTTTAGGGAGCTCGGCCTTCGTCCATTCTGCGACGAAGTCGGCCAAAACTTGCGATTTTATAGCTCGCCGTGGCTTATAGGTTATATCAAACGGGAGAAGCTCGATGGCCCATTTTGCAATCTGGCCCGTTGCGTCGCGGTTGTTGATAATATCGTTGAGTGGCACTTCCGAGGCTACTGTTATGAAACACTCTTGAAAGTAGTGTCGTAGCTTCCGGGATGCCATGAATACCGCGTATGCAATCTTTTGATAATGCAGGTACCGTGATTTGCATGGAGTGAGGACAGTGGATACGTAGTAGACCGGCCTTTGAAGGGGGAATTTGTGTCCATCCGTTTCCCGCTCGACAACGAGTACTACACTGACAACTTGATGTGTTGCTGCAATGTACAATAACATTGGTTCGCCGGTGTTCGGCGCGGCCAAGACTGGGTTTGTTGCCAATATGGCTTTTATTTCCTCAAGTCCGGCCGTGGAAGCCTTTGTCCACTCGAAGTGTCCGGTGCGCCGAAGGAGGCGATAGAGGGGTAGTGCCTTTTCTCCCAAGCGAGAGATGAAGCAGCTTAAAGCCGCCACGCATCTGGTTAATTTTTGTATTTGTTTGAGGTCCTTTGGGATATCCAATTGTGACAAAGCTCGGATCTTGGCTGGATTTGCTTCAATTCCTCTACCGGATACAATGAAGCCCAAGAGCTTTCCGGCTGGAACGCTGAAGACGCATTTTTCTGGGTTGAGCTTGATGTCATATTGTCGGAGGTTATCGAATGTAAGCCTCAAGTCGTCTATTAGAGATTCGACATGTCTTGATTTGACGACCACATCATCCACATACGCCTCCACTGTTTTGCCGATCTGGTTTGCCAGACATGTCTGGATCATGCGCTGATATGTTGCGCCGGTGTTTTTCAGCCCGAAGGGCATTGTGTTGAAGCAGAATGGGCCGTATGGTGTGATGAATGCTGTTGCAGCTTGGTCTGATTCTGCCATTTTGATTTGATGGTATCCGGAGTATGCGTCGAGGAAGCACAATGAATCGTGCCCTGCGGTGGCATCGATAATTTGATCGATGCGGGGGAGGGGGAAGGGATCCTTTGGGCAAGCCTTGTTAAGGTCTTTGAAATCGACACACAGGCTCCAGGATTTGTCCTTCTTTGGTACCATCACCAGGTTTGCTAGCCAGTCCGGATGTTTTATGTCTCTAATGAATCCGGCCTCCAATCGCTTGGCTAGCTCCTCTCCCATAGCATGTCTCTTGGGTTCGGAGAAACGCCGAAGGGCTTGTTTGACAGGTTTGAATCCTTTTAGGATATTTAAGCTGTGTTCGGCCAGCCTGCGTGGGATCCCTGGCATGTCTGAAGGGTGCCAGGCGAAAATGTCCCAGTTCTCTCGTTGGAACTCTCGCAGTGCGGCGTCTACATGAGGGTTCAGTCGTGCCCCGATGGAAGCTGTTTTATTGGGGTCCGTTGGATGGACCTGGAATTTGACTATTTCGTCAGCTGGGTTGAAGGATGTGGATTTGGATCTCTTATCGAGTATCACATCATCCCTGTTAACCGTGGAGCGCAGCGCAGTCAGTTCCTCGGCCGCTAAGGCTTCGGATAGTGCCTCAAGGGCTAATGTGGCCGTCTTATTTTCGGCGTGGAGTGCTATGTCCGGATCACTAGCTAGAGTGATAATTCCATTTGGCCCGGGCATCTTAAGCTTCATGTACCCATAATGGGGTATTGCTTGGAAGATTGTGAATGCTTCCCGCCCTAGTAAAGCGTGATGTCCGCTCTGAAACGGGGCCACCTAAAACGTGACTTCTTCGGACCTATAATTATCCAGCGTGCCGAACACCACATCTACTGTGATTTTTCCTGTGTAGCGCGCTTCCCGACTGGGGATTATTCCTCTAAAGGTTGTGCTGCTTCGCTCGACGCAGTTCCAGTCTATTTCCATTTTTGAAGGGTTTCCTCATAAATGAGGTTCAATCCGCTGCCTCCATCCATGCGCACCTTGGTGAGGCGAAAGCCGTCCACTATGGGACTGAGGACCAATGCGGCTGGTGCTCGGGCTGTTCGGAATCTAGGTTCATCACTTGCGTTGAAGGTAATAGCAGTGTCGCTCCATGGATTTATTGTTGCAACTTGATAAACTTCGGCGAGGCTGTGGAGTGTTCTTTTTCGCATATTGTTTGATGCGAAAGTCTCGAAGATCGTGAGAACGATACTGGTGTTCTCGGGCTGGTTTTCTGCGGCCTCCAGATTTAAGAGATCCTCACCAATTTTGGCCACCTGCCGGAGTATCCAACATGCTCTAAGGCTGTGAGTTGGTGTGGCATCCTCTGTACTGTGAATTCTACAGGGTCTGTCAAGCCACCTTTCCAGTGCAGTTCCATGCCCTGTAGAGGGTTTTGGCTTTTTGGTGTTTATCCCGGGTGTCCTATGATGATGCACCCTCTTAGTTCGGACGGGATTACTATTCAAGGCCGGATTATCCCAAAATTTTATTTCGGTTTTCCAGGCGCTTTCCATCACACAGTATTTTTGTACTATGGACGCCAAGTCAGCGAAGCGTGTAATATCACGGCGACTTACGGCGTTAAGGATTCCCTCGTCCTTGCAATTACTACAGAAAATTGAGATTGCGTCTCCCTCGCGGCAATCCTTTATCCTATTCATAAGCAGGAGGAATCTGGCCCAGTAATGATGTACTGTTTCCTCGGGCCTCTGCCTAATTTGGGAGAGGTCGCTTATGTTCGGGTGGGCGGGTGTCGTTGAATCTGGAACCTCACCCAATCCAAGATTCGGAGGCCGAAGAGTTTCCGAACTCTGAAGTTTGGATTTTTGGATGTTGTCCAGTGAATCTGGCCCGTTGCCTGATCCTAAGCTCAGGTCTTGAGTTATATCTCCCCCTCCGCGGGTATCCGGCTTGGAGGGGTCGGGAATTCGGACGTAGCTGGTCCTTAAAATAGATGAAGGGTCGCCGCACAGCGTCTCTACCACGGCAACGTGGTGGGTGACTTGGGGAGAGTTAATTTCTCTTAGATCGGGTTTAAGCCCGACCTGGTCGTAATCCGTAGTGACCCCCAGGGCGGCGATGCAATCCAAGAGCTCGTTTACAGAAGAGAGCTCCATTGGATCTAGCTGCTCGATGAGCTCCGAGCTGACGTGTAGCTTGCTTTTGATGACCCGAGAGGTCACCGTCGGCGCGACAGCCGAACAGGCGGTCATGAGAAAACCACCTAGCCGGAGGGTTTGGCCGACAGCCAAGGCTCCCTTAGCAACGGCGCCGTCTTTAAAGACGGGAGGAGGCATCCTTCCTGATTGTGACGGCACAGAGGAACTCTCAATGAAAGCACCAATGTCGGTGTCAAAACAGGCGGATCTCGGGTAGGGGGTCCCAAACTGTGCGTCTAGGCCAGATGGTAACAGGAGGCAGGGAACACTTTGTTTTACCCAGGTTCGGGCCCTCTCGATGGAGGTAATACCCTACTCCTGCTTGATTAATATTGATGATATGGGTAGTACAAGAGTAGATCTACCACGAGATCAAGGAGGCTAAACCCTAGAAGCTAGCCTATGGTATGATTGTTGTATATGGAGTTGATTGCCTACGGACTACAACCCTCCGGTTTATATAGACACCGGATAGGGTTAGGGTTACACAGAGTCGGTTACAATAGTAGGAGATCTTGAATATCCGCATCGCCAAGCTTGCCTTCCACGCCAAGGAAAGTCCCATCCGGACACAGGACGAAGTCTTCAATCTTGTATCTTCACAGTCCAGTAGTCTGGCCGAAGGTATAGTCCGGCTACCCGAACACCCCCTAATCCAGGACTCCCTCAAAAGGCATTTCATTTCTTCACATGTAACTATAGTGATATTCTAGATCAAATGCATCGTCATAATAGTTGTGGAGAGAAAGTCATCCCTTTTTCTTCGCTTGTGTCCTTTGCTTATTGCGTCGTAACCATGGATAATCTTCATCGTTTAACAGGGTGCTTGGGTCAGTCTTGACTTTGAAGGGAGGAATTTCATGAAACTTTTCATAATCTTCAGACATGTCTATCTTGCCGTCCAATCGCATGATGTATGTTTTTCCTGAAAGAACTATGTGGCGCTTTGGCTCATCGTATGATGTATTCGCTTCCTTATCTTTTCTTTTTCTTGGTTTGGTAGACATGTCCTTCACATAGAAAACCTGCGCCACATCATTTGCTAGGACAAATGGTTCGTCCGTGTACCCAAGATTGTTCAGATCCACTATTGTCATTCTGTACTGTGGTTCTACCTGTACCCCGCCTCCTGACAGATTGACCCAATTGCACTGACAGATTGTTCAGATCCACTATTGTCATTCTGTATTGTGGTTCATCCGTAGTCAAGTTCCCATATGTCCACTATGTAACCATAGTATGCGTCCTTTCCCCTCTTGGTTGCTCCATCAAATTAGACACTGCTATTTTGGTTGGTGCTCTTTTGATCTTGGGCGATCGTGTAAAATGAATTCCCATTTATCTCGTACCCTTTGTAAGTCAATAAAGTTGAAGATGGTCCCTTGGCCAACGAGCACAACTCATCAGAAATAGTGTTGTCACCCCTGAGACATGTTTGCAACCAACCGCCGAAAGTCCTGATGTGTTCACATGTAATCCAGTCGTCACACTACTCTGGTTGTTTGGAGCACAGAATGTTCTTGTGTTCATCAAGACCAAGAATGCCCGTCCCTACATATTATTGAGTCCCCTCCTAGTGTGCCTTTTCCACTCAGTCTCCCCTCATACCGCGATTGAGGGAGACCAATCTTCTTAAGGTTAGGAATGAAGTCAACACAAAACCCAATGATATCCTCTGTTTGATGGCCCATGGAGATGCTTCCTTATGTCCTAGCTTGGTTACGGACATATTTCTTTAGGACTCCCATGATCCTCTCAAAGGGGAACATATCGTGTAGAAATACAGGGCCCAGAATGACAGTCTCGTTGACTAGATGAACTAGGACGCGCGTCATGATATTGAAGAAGGATGGTGGGAACACCAGCTCAAAACTAACAAGACATTGTGCCACATCACTCCTTAACATTGGTAGGATTTCTGGATCGATCACCTTCTAAGAGATTGCATTGAGTAATGCACATAGATTCACAATGGCTAATCGAACGTTTTGTGGTGGAAGCTCCCTCAATGCAACCAGAAGCAGTTGCGTCATAATCACGTGGCAGTCATGAGACTTTAGGTTCTGGAATTTTTTCTCTGACATATTTATTATTCCCTTTATATTCGACGAGAAGCCAGACGGGACCTTCATACTGAGGATGCATTCAAAGAAGATTTCCTTCTCTTCTTTGGAGGCATGCTGTCTTTTTCATGCACACATTGCTAGTCCTCCCGTGCCTCCGGTGTATCTTTTGTCTTCCCATACATGCCGAAGAAGCCTAGAAGGTTCACGCAAAGATTCTTCGTCACATGCATCACGTCGATTGAAGAGCGGACCTCTAGGTCTTTCTAGTAGGGTAGGTCCCAAAATAAAGATTTCTTCTTCCACATGGGTGCGTGTCTCTCAGCTTCATTCAAAACAGATAGTCTATGGGGACCCTTTCCAAATATTACTTGTAAATCATTGACCATTGCAAGTAGGTGATCACCGGTACGGATGGTGGGCTTCTTTCGGTGATCTGCCTCGCCTTTGAAATGCTTGCATTTCTTTAGACATTGATGGTTGGTCGGAAGAAATCGACGATGCCCCAGGTACACATTCTTCCTGCATTTGTCTAGGTATATAATTTCAGTGTCATCTAAACAGTGCGTGCATGCGTGGTACCCCTTGTTTGTCTGTCCTGAAAGGTTACTGAGAGCAGGCCAATCATTGATGGTTACAAATAGCAATGCATGTAGGTCAAATTCCTGCTTTTTGTGCTCATCCCACACATATACACCATTTCCATTCCACAGCTGTAAAAGTTCTTCAACTAATGGCCTTAGGTACACATCAATGTCATTGCCGGGTTGCTTAGGGCCTTGGATGAGAACTGGCATCATAATGAACTTCGGCTTCATGCACAACCAAGGAGGAAGGTTATAGATACATAGAGTCATAGGCCAGGTGCTGTGATTGCTACTCTGCTCCCCAAAAGGATTAATGCCATCCACGCTTAAACCAAACCATACGTTCCTTGCGTCACCTGCAAAGTCCTCCCAGTACTTTCTCTCAATTTTTCTCCACTGCGACCCGCCAGTGGGTGCTATCAACTTCCCATATTTCATATGGTCCTCTCTATGCCATCGCATCAACTTGGCATGCTCTTTGTTTCTGAAGAGACATTTCAACCGTGGTATTATAGGAGCATACCACATCACCTTGGCAGGAACCCTCTTCTTGGGGTGCTCGCAGTCAACATCACCAGGATCATCTCGTCTAATTGTATACCACAATGCACCGCATATGGGCATGCGTTCAAATCCTCATACGCAGTGCGGTAGAGGATGCAGTCATTAGGGGATGCATGTATCTTATGCACCTCCAATCCTAGAGGGCATACAACCCTCTTTGCTGCGTACGTACTGTCTGGCAATTCATTATCCTTGGGAAGCTTCTTCTTCAATATTTTCAGTAGCTTCTCAAATCCTTTGTCAGGTACACCATTCTCTGCCTTTCCGTTGCAGCAATTCCAGTGTGGTACCGAGCTTTGTGTTGCCATCTTCACATTTGGGGTACAACCATTTTTTGTGATCCTCTAACATGCGATCGAACTTCAGCTTCTCCTTTTCACTTTCGCACTGTCTCTTCGCATCAACATTGACCCGGCAAAAATCATCATCAGGCACATTGTCTGGTTCCTCTTGATGTTCAACTTCCCTCGTTGCAGCATCACCATATTCAGGGGCACATAGTTGTCATCATCCTGTTCTTCTTCACAGTCTTCCATCATAACCCCTCTTTCTCCGTGCTTGGTCCAAACATTATAGTGTGGCATGAAACCCTTATAACGCCGGTGGGTGTGAAGGGTTTTCCAGTTAGAGTAAGACCTCGTATTCCCACATATAGGTCATGGACAACACATAAAACCATTCTGCTTGTTTTCTTCAGCCACTGCGAGAAAATTATGCACACCCTCAATGTACTCGAAGGTGCGCCTGTTACCGTACATCCATTGCCGGTTCATCTGTGTGCATTATATATAATTAAGTGTGTCAAAAACCATTACAGAACATCATGAATAGATAACTGACCAAATTAATAGAAGTTCATCATCACATTAAAACCAAAGTACATACATAGTTCTCATTGAACAACATATAGCTCTCCAGAGCATCTAATTAAACCATACATTGAAACTATGTAAAAAAAATTCAATGCAAAAACAAATGCAATCACAATCGCAACTAAGGTAACAATTGATCCAACAAATAATGATACCAAGCCTCGGTATGAATGGCATATTTTCTAATCTTCAAGTGCATTGCATCCATCTTGATCTTTTGATCATCGACGACATCCGCAACATGCAACTCCAATATCATCTTCTCCTCAATTGTTTTCAATTTTTCCTTCAAGTAATTTTTTTATTCTTCAACTAAATTTAACCTCTCCACAATAGGGTCGGTTGGAATTTCCAATTCACATACCTCCTAGATAAAAAAATCTATGTCACGTTGGTCAGCATAATTGTCATAAATACTAAATGAACCAAATAGTTATAAAAGATAATATATACCACATCCGAATCATAGACAGGACGAGGGCCAACGGAGGCGGATACCAAAACCATCGCACTATATAATAACAAACAATAATAAAAGTAAGAAAATTACACAAGTATCTATCTAAATCATACAAGTGAGAACTTTTTTCTTTTAGAAAGAAGATAAGATCAAGAGGCTCACCACGGTGGTGCCGGCGACGAGATTGGCGCGGGCGATCGACGGTGGTGAGGACGGGGATTGGATAGGATGGACCGCCAAACCTAGACAAATCTTGAGGAAAATGGATCTCGGACAAGGAGCTTCGAGAGGAGAAAGCTTAAGTGTGGCTCAGGCATTTCATCGAACACCTCATGTGCATAGGAGGTGAGCTAGAGCACCACAAAGCTCTCCCACAGCCGGCCAAAAAAACAGAGCACTCCACTGCTCTGCTCGCGGGCGAGGGGGTATGTATAGGCACCTCATTTGTCCTGGTTCGTGGCTGGAACCGGGACTAAAGGACACCATTTGGTCCTCGTACCAGCCACGAACCGGGATCAATGGTTATGGGCCAGGAGTAGGCCCATTGGTCCCGGTTCATGCTTGGAACCGGGACCAAAGGGGCCAAATGAACCGGGACCAATGCACCACGAGGCCTAGTCGGGCCCCTGGCCTCACGAACTAGGACCTTGCCTGCACCAAAGCCCTATTTTCTACTAGTGACAGGCCAGTAGTATGTGAATGTCTTCAAGCCTAGCCATAGGAGCAATGGTTTCATCGAAGTGAATTCCTTCCACTTGTGTGTAACCTTGGGCAACGAGACGAGCCATGTTTCTGACAACTTGACCATGTTCATCCTGCTTGTTGCGATAGATCCATTTAGTGCCTATAATATTGTGCATGCGAGGATCAGGACGGTTGACTTGCTCCCAGACATTGTTCAGCTCAAATTGTTGAAGCTCTTCTTGCATGCCTTGAATCCATTCAGGTTCCATGAAGGCTTCATCAACTTTCCTGGGTTCAGATATCGAGAGAAATGCAAAGTGTCCACAAAAGTTTTCTAGCTATGTTCCTCTTGATCGAGTGAGAGGACCAGGTGCATTGATACTATCAAGAATCTTCTCAATATGAACTTCATTGGCAACCCGAGGATGAACAGGGCGAAGACTTTGCTCTTGCTGATTGCTATCATCTTCATCTTCAGCATTGTCTTCAGGCTCAACATTGTATTCACGTTGAGTATTGGCAGGGATGACAATTTCGTCTTCAATCTGTTCCTCATTGTGTATGATTTCTCCAGGGCCCATTAGCTTGATAGATTCACTAGGAGAAGCTTCATCTAGCACATTTGGCAGGTGCCCTCTTTGCGAGCTGTTAGTCTCATGTAGGATTGAAAGTATGTCTAGAGGGGGGGGGTGATTAAACTAATTGACCAAATAAAAATCTTGCCTTTTCCCAATTTTAAGTCTTGGCAGATTTTAGCAACTTAGCACTAGTCAAGTAAACAACCTACACATGCAAGTCTAAGAGTATAGCAATGAAATGTAAAACATTGCACATGAAGGTAAAAGGAGGAGTTTGGAGGGAGAAAACACAATGCAGACACGGAGATTTTTGGCATGGTTCTGATAGGTGGTGCTATCATACATCCACATTGATGGAGACTTCAACCCACGAAGGCTAACGGTTGCACGAGTCCACGGAGGGCTCCACCCACGAAGGGTCCACGAAGAAGCAACCTTCTCTATCCCACCATGGCCATCGCCCACGAAGGGCTTGCCTCACTAGGGTAGATCTTCATGAAGTAGGCGATCTCCTTGCCCATACAAAATTCTTGGTTCAACTCCACAATCTTGACGGAGGCTCCCAAGTGACACCTAACCAATCTAGGAGGCACCACTCTCCAAAAGGTAATAGACGGTGTGTTGATGATGAACTCCTTGCTCTTATGCTTCAAATGATAGTCTCCCCAACACTCAACTCTCTCTCACTGATTTGGATTTGGTGGAAAGATGATTTGAGTGGAAATCAACTTGGAGAAGGCTAGAGATCAAGATTCATATGGTTGGAATGGAATATCTTGACCTCAACACATGAGTAGGTGGTTCTCTCTCAGAAAATGTATGATGGAAGTGTAGGCATGCTCTGATGGCTCTCTCCATGAATGAAGAGTGGGTGGAGGGGTATATATAACCTCCACACAAAATCTAACCGTCACACACAAATCACCAAACTCGGTGGGACCAAATAATGAAACTCGACTGGACCGATTTAGTTCAAAATGTGAATGTTAGGATTTTCGGTGGGACCAACATGCCAACTTGGTGAGACCGATTTCATTAGGGTTAGGGCATAACGTAATCTCGGTGAGACCGATTACACAAACTCGGTGGGACCGATTTTGGTAATAAGCTAACCAGAGAGTTGGTCAGGCAAACTCGGTGGCACCGATTCGCTCTTCTCGGTGAGACCGAAACATTACGAAGGGCAAACAGAGAGTTTGCATTGCGAACTCGGTGGGACCGATTTCTCATTTCGGTTGGACCGAAATATTACGAACATAAACAGAGAGTTTGCAATCCCATCTCGGTGAGACCGAGATCCCTATCGCTGAGACCGAAAAGACTAGGGTTTTGTGGCAGTGGCTATGTCAATTGAACTCGGTGGTGCCAGATAGAAAGTTTCGGTGGGGCCAAGTTTGACTTTTGGTTTGGGACATATGTGGATATGAGAAAGTGGTTGAGGGTTTTGGAGCATATCACTATGCATTTTGAGCAAGTAACACATTAAGCAACACCTCATCCCCTTTTAATAGTATTGGCTTTTCATATGGACTCAATGTGATCTTGGATCACTAAAAGGTAAAATGTAGAGTCTTGAGCTTTAGATCTTGAGCCAATATTTTGTCCTTAGCTTTTTGAGGGGTTCGCATTTCTAATCCATGCCATGCCAATCATTGAGCTTTCCTGAAATATTCATCTTGAAATAGTATTAGCTCAATGAGCTATATGTTGTTAGGAATTACCAAAACCACCCAGGGATAGTTGCACTTTCATCTCATCGAACCGCACATCTATAGTTTCAACCACTTTATAGTGAAAAAGGTTGAAGACTCTGTAGGTGTGCCAATCCTTTACATAACCAAGAATAAAACATTCATGTGCTTTCGGTGCAAATTTGGAAGTGTGATGCGGATCTTTGATCCAGCGCCTAGCACCGAAGACTTTGTAATAGCTTACGTTTGGCTTCTTACTAGTGAGTAGCTCATAGGATGTCTTCTTGAAAAACTTGTGAAGTTAAACTATGTTGGTGATATGGCATGCAGTATCAATGGCTTCAGGCCAGAACATCCTTGGAGTCTTGTACTCATCAAGCATCGTACATGCCATCTCAATAAGGGTCCTGTTCTTCCGCTCCACGACAGTAGTCTGCTGAGGTGTGTATGGAGCAGAGAGCTCATGAGTGATGCCCATGCATTCTGTGCCATTGTCACTCCTGATGTGCTTGATCTTGATGCCATAGTTGGTCATGGTGCGATTGGCGAATCGTCTGACGACATCCTGCACTTCAATCTTATAGAGAATTATGTGCACCCAAGTGTATCTCGAATAATTATCAACAATAACGAAGCCATATAGATGTGAAGTGGCAGTAAGGGTAGAGTAGTGAGTAGGGCCAAGTAAGTCCATATGTAGCAGCTTGAAGGGACGTGAAGTCACCATGATTGTCTTCGAGGGATGCTTAGGTCTAGTCATCTTCTCGGCTTCACAAGCACCACATAGATGATCCTTCTTGAACTTGACGCCCTCGACACCAATGATATGCTTCTTCTTCACGAGAGTGTGCAAGTTCCTCATGCTCGTAGGCCCTAGCCTTTGATGCCAAAGCCAACACTCTGAAGCTTTAGCTATAAGACATATGACAAGTTGTGGCCCCGCGGAGAAATCTACCATATACTGATCACCTCTTCAATAACCTTCGAATACTAGAGATTTGTCAGTTTCCATAAGCATAAGGCAATGATATTTTCCAAATATCACAATCATATTTAGATCACAAAGCATTTATAATGACATTAAGTTGTATCCAAGGGATTCAACAAGCATCACTTTATCCATGTGTTGATCCTTTGAGATAGCAACTCTACCTAGGCCCAATGCCTTGCTTTTACCAGTGTTAGCAAATGTGATGTGGCTTTTAGTAGATGGACGTAGAGTTGAATCCATGAAAAGACTTCGATCACCAGTCATGTGGTTGGTGCATCCATTGTCCATTATCCACTTAGTAGCTTCCGGAGTCGTACCCTACAATGCAGTTAGCGGGATAGGCTTCACCAAGAGTATTGTGAAGCACAAACATTTGATGAACAAGCATACTATCAAAGTTAAGATTCTTGGATGGTAAGATAGGATGCTCATCAAGAAACCCAAGGACGAAATAAATGGTAAGATCATTTTGGCACTTTATCTTGCGTCCCACAAGATGTTTTACGTCTGCAACATTGACTTTACAAGCCAATGATTTCTGGTTGGAGACCTTTCCCTGCAAGAGAAGTTAAGTCTTCTTAACCACTCACATCTTAAGGGGTGGCTTAGAAGCAATGAGTCTAAGTGCGGCATTTGTGAACTTTGGCTTTGGAGCCCTAGCAAATAGTTCTGCAGTAGGTGAATAGTACTGAAATGAATATGTAGAAAAATTCTTTGATTTGTGAACATATCGGTTAGAAGAAACATGCTCATATTCCCGAGTCTGATGATAATTTCCCTGCAAAACATTGGTGTTAGGGTGACCTTGTGAGGTCCTCTGTCCGTATGAAGCCTTTGGGCCATATGAAGCCTTTGGTATGGGGTTTGTCTTCTTCCCTACTGGTGTCATGATGACATTCATAGGAAGCTTCTCAAGAAAACTTTGAGGTACCTAGATCTTCTTCACAGGTGGCCCATTCCTGGAGTTATTACCAGTAAACTTGGCAAACACTTCACCATTCTGATTCTTAAACAACTTATAATTGGAGTCAGATGACTCATCAATGATAATGGGGTTAGCACAAGTGAATCCAGATAAAGTAGATGGATCTACAAAAGGACCCTTTGCAGCAACCCATTTGGTTTTCGGGTACTTCTAAGGCTTCCAATAAGAGCCATCAGCATTCATTTTCCATTCGAAATCAACACCCTCTTTCCTAGCATTTCGGTTCAGAATTTCTTTCTTGAGGACATCACATAGTGTCTGATGCCCTTTGAGGCTTTTGTACATGCCTGTTTCAAGCAATGTCTTCATCCTGGCATTTCTCATCAGCAATGATAGTGGTATCCTTAGAAGAGGGGTTAGTTACCACATCAGCAGTTGAAGATATTGCAACATTAGAGGCAGTAGAACATTCAGCAATAGAGACAACATTGTCATGCTCAAGGCATTTTAAACATGGTGGCACAAAATCTTCCTGAGCAGAACTGATATGTTGAATGAGTAGTGAATCATTCTCTTTTTGAAGATCTTCATGAGACGCTCTTAGTTTCTCTAGATCTTGCTTCCTTTGAATATAATCATACGAAAGCTTCTGATGAGTGGTTGAGAGGGTTTCATGACGACTTTCAAGTTCTTCATACTTAACACGAAGATTTTTGATGTCTTCAATTAAGGACTGAGTTCAATTCATTTCCTCGTCCAACAGATCATCGGTTTTGTCTAGCAATTTTTGAATGTGTTCCATAGCAGTTTGTTGTTCAGTTGCAATTTTAGCAAGAGTCTTATAGATGGGTTTGGATTCACATTCAGAGTCATCTTCACTAGAGGTTTGAAAGTAAGCATCGCATGAGTTTACTTTGGCACCTCGTGCCATGAAGCAGTAGGCTGGAGTAGAGTCGTCCTCATCATCGACTTCAGCGTCGGCGGCGTGACCATTATCTTTAGTATTGAAGATGGACTTGGAAACGAGTGTTGAATCTAGAGTCAGGACTGCCACACCTGAATCAGACTCCTCAGATTCCACCTCCGCCTCCTCAAAAGCAGACTCCTCCTCTGAATCCATCTCCTTGCCAATGAATGCACGAGCCTTGCTGGATGAGCTCTTCTTGTATGATGAAGACTTTGGGGATTTCTTATTCTTCTTCTTCTTGTCAGAATCATATTCTTTGCTCTTCTTCTTTTTCTTGGTTTCCTTGTCCCATTGAGGACATTCAGATATGTAGTGACCTGGATTCTTGCATTTGTGGCATGTCCTCTTCTTGTAGTCACGAGCGGGAGCCTCATCATTCCTAGAGCTGGATCTTGAAGATTTGCCGAAGCTATTCTTCTTGGAGAACTTTTGGAACTTTTTCACAAGCATTGCTAGCTCTCTGCCACTTCAGGATCACAAGAACTGCAGTCATATTCTTCTTCAGATGAGGAAACAACTTTTTCCTTCAAAGCACGGGATTGTCCATAGTTGGGGTCATATATATCTCTCTTCTCAAACAGCTGGAACTCATGTGTGTTGAGCCTCTCAAGTATGTCAGACGGATCGAGATGTCTGAAGATAGGGCGTCCTTGGATCATCAGGGCCAAAGTGTCCAAAAAGTTGTCAAGTGGTCTTAGTAGCTTATTCACAATTTCATGCTTGGTGATCTCAGTTGCGCCAAGTGCACGAAGCTCATTTGTGATATCAGTGAGGCGGTCGAACGTGAACTAGACATTCTCATTGGCATTTCTCTTGAAGCAGTTAAAGAGATTGCGAAGTACATCAATCCTTGAGTCTCTCTGACTTGAGACGCCTTCGTTGAGCTTGGACAGCCAGTCCTAGACTAGCTTCGCCGTTTCATGCGCACTTACACGACCATACTGTCCTTTGGTCAAATGACCATAGACGATGTTCTTGGCGGTTGATGCCAGTTGCGTGAACCTCTTGACAATAGCAGCGGTGACACCTTTACCGAGTTTTGGAACGCCAGTCTTGACAACATACCAGAGGTCGATGTCAATGGCTTCAAGATGCATGCACATCTTGTTCTTCAAGTAGGGGTAATCTGTGCCATCGAAGATGGGGCACGCATCGGAGACCTTGATTATCCCTGCGGTCGACATAGCTAAAACTCCAAGTGGTTAAACCGAATCACATAGAACTAGGGAGCACCTTGCTCTGATACCAATTGAAAGTGCTAGTTATCGCCTAGTGGGGGTGAATAGGCGATTTTTACGAAAGTCTTTAAAACACAAGGCCTTTGAAGACAGACAATCAAATGGAACCTATATGATATGCAGCGGAAGACAAACTATTCTAGACAGACCATAGTCATGTAAGCATTGTAATGAAAGCACGAGGACTAATAGCAACTAGGTAGTACATATCGGAATGGAAGACAGTATGAAGCCAAACAGGTAATAGTCTTCGCATAGTGAAGTCAAACAGATCAGGCAAACAAGCAATGACTTTACGAAGACAAACTGGAATGTAAAGGAGGTGGGGATAGAACCAGTAGCTTGGTGATGACAAGGATTTGGAACACCAGTTCCAGTTGTTGTGAGAACTGTACGTCTAGTTAGGGAGGCTGAGATTGAACTCAGAAGAGCACATCTTCACCTTATTCCCCTTGAGCTAAGGACACCCAGTCCTTGCCCAATCACTCTGGTAAGTCTTCAAGGTAGAATTCCAAACCTTCATAGACTTTGTTCACCGGCGATCCACAATGACTCTTGGATCCTTAGAACGTGATGCCTGACCGACTCAAGGATACACAGTCATCAAGTCTAACAAGTCTTCAGGTCACATGGAAAGAAAGACTTCAGTGATGCCTAACACTCTTTGCCTCTGGGTGTTTTGGGATTTGTCCTCGCAAGGATCTCTCTCTCAAAGGCTTCAGAGGTGGGTTGCTCTCAAACGACAAAATTCGTGTACTAACTCTGAGCAGCCACCAATTTATTGTGTAGGGGTGGGCTATTTATAACCAGGAGGCAACCCGACATGATATTTCTGAAATGACCCTGGGTCACTAAGGACACGACACATGTCCAACGGTCGAATTTCAAACACACACGGCAACTTGGCTTGGCCTACAAGAAAAGCTGACTCATCCAACTCTGGATAAGATTTGCTCTCATTGTATTTGCTCGAAGACATAGGATTTTGGTTGAGCATCATGTCAATCTTCTGACTTTGTTCAGTTTGATCCCACTTAACAGTTCGGTGGTTCCTATGTCTTCATACTCCATAGTCTTCCAGTGAATGTCTTCACACGTCATTATCTTCAACGTGAATGTCTCCACGAACCACCATTGTCTTCAATGTCTTCATACATTTTTAGGGGTCATCTCTAGTAGGTAAACCGAGTCAATGAGGGACTACTACCTGTGTTATCCTGCAATTCTCACGAACACATTAGTCACTCAACCACGTTTGTCGTCAATACTCCAAAACCAACTAGGGGTGGCACTAGATGCACTTACAGCAACAAATCAATGGGTGCATGAGGTAGGAAACCGTACACAATCTCAATAGGGCACATCTTAGTAGTAGAATACAATGAACGATTATAAGCAAATTCAATATGAGGCAAGTATCATTCCCACATTTTAAGGTTATTCTTCAAAATATCCCTAAGCATAGTAGACAAAGTTCTATTTGCTACTTCAGTTTGTCCGTCAGTTTGGGGTGACATGTAGTACTAAAAAGCAATTTAGTACCAAAGTTAGCCCATAAATATCTCGAAAAGTGGCTATGACATTTAGTGTCACGATCTGAAACAATTGTACTTGGCACACCGTGCAAGCTAATTATTTTACAAAAGAACAAATCGACAACGTTAGTAGCATCCTCACTTCTATGACATGGTATAAAGTTTGCCATTTTCGAGAATCTATCCACGACAACAAATATGCTATCCCTCCCCTTCTCTGTTCGAGGTAAACCCAAAACAATGTCCATAGATATATCTTCCCATGGAACACTAGGTATAGGCAAAGACATATATAAACCATGAGGATTGAGTCGTGACTTATCTTTTTGACATGTAGTGCAGCGAGTAACAAAACACTCAACATCCCGTCTCATCTTTGGCCTAAAGAAATGTGTTGCAAGTACATCCTCCATATTCTTCATGCCAAAGTGTCGCATTAATCCCCCTCCATGCGCCTCCTGCAACAATAAAACACAAACAGAGCTAGCTGGAATGCACAACTTGTTAGCACGGAACACAAATCCATCATTAACAACGAACTTGTTCCACGTTCTTCCTTCTTTACAATTCTGCATTACTTCTTTAAAATCAACATCATGCACATATTGATCTTTGATGGTCTCCAAACCAAATATTTTGAAGTCAAGTCGTGAAAGCATAGTATAGCAAAGAGACAATGCATCAGCAATAACATTTTCTTTACCCTTCTTGTGTTTAATGACATAAGGGAAAGTGACAATGAATTCAACCCATTTAGCATGTCTACGATTCAGCTTAGCTTGACTTTTAATATGTTTCAAACATTCCTGATCAGAATGTATAACAAATTCTTTGGGCCATAAATAATATTTCCATGTTTCCAAAGTCTGAACAATAGCATATAATTCCTCATCATAAGTAGAATAATTCGGACGAGGACCACTTAATTTTTCAGAAAAGAATGCAACAAGTTTACCATCTTGTAATAACACACCTCCTAAACCAATTCCACTAGCATCACATTCAAGCTCAAAAGTCTTATTAAAATCAGTAAGTTGGAGTAATGGAGCATGTGTTAACTTATCTTTCAATGCCATGAAGGCTTCTTCCTGTGCCGTACCCCAAACAAAAGGCACATCCTTCTTTGTAAGCTCATTGAGAGGGGCAGCAATGGTGCTGAAATCTCTCACAAAACGCCTATAGAAACCATTGAGTCCAAGAAAATTCCTCACTTGTGTGATCGTTTTGGGCTGTGGCCAAACTCCCAATAGCTTCAATCTTGGCTTTATCAACTTCAATTCCCTGTGGAGTAACAATATAGCCAAGAAAAGACACTCGGATGGTGAAAAAGGTGGACTTCCCAAGGTTACCAATCAAAGGTGCATCACGTAGAGCAATCAAAACAACATGTAAATGATCCAAATGTTCCTCCAGAGATCTACTATAAATTAATATACCATCAAAGTACACTACCACAAATCGTCCAATGAAAGCACGAAAGACTTCATTCTTTAATCTCATGAAAGTGTTAGGTGCATTAGTTAACCCAAAAGGCATGACTAACCACTCATATAAGCCAAACTTAGTTTTAAATGTTGTTTTCCATTCATGTCCCAATTTCATACGAATTTGATGGTATCCACTACGCAAATCAACTTTGAAGAATATTGTAGATCCACATAACTCATCAAGCATATCATCTAGCCTAGGAATAGGATGAGGATAATGAATAGTAATATTATTAATGGATCTACAATCAACACACATATGCGATGTACCATCCTTTTTTGGCACTAGAATAATAGGAACAACACAAGGACTAAGGGATTCACATATATAACCTTTGTTGAGCAGCTCCTGTACTTGGCGCATAATCTCCTTGGTCTCCTGTGGATTGGTACGGTATGGCTGTCACACCCAAGATGTGATTCTATCTCAATCACGTGATGAACTCATGATTGGGGCACAATCGCATTTCAAGCGCATAGCAAGGTGAATATCATTACAACATACCATGTACTGAATAGATGAGGATACAAGATAATGGGTTACACTCGCCACATGCTACAAGATTAATACATCAATACATTAATACAACAATCATCATACAGAAGAGAAGGATCCGACTATGGATAAAATCAACCGAAAAAGAAGAACAACATCCACCCTGCTAATACCAGGTTCCCGACCCAAAACCTATCCCTTGATCGAATAAGAAGAAGCAGAAGAACTCCAAAATCAAGCACGCATCGCTCTCACGTCAAAGCATCACTTACCTGTACCTGCACCTGTTGTTGCAGTAATCTGTGAGCTAGGAGGACTAAGCAATCCCATTACCATGGGTATCAAGACTAGCAAAGCTTAATGGGTATGGAATGGATAAGTGTGAGGTAGCATCAAGCACTAAGCATTGTATGGTGGCTATCTTATGAGTACAAGAATAAGAAGAGAAACTACGCACAATGGACGCAAACAAGTAATGATCAAAAATGATCCTGAACTACTTACGGTTCAAACATAACCTCACCGTGTTCTCTTCCAGAACTTTCTCAAAAAGAGACAGTAACGGTTACACACGCGGTTGGTGTATTTTGTTTTAGATCTGGTGTCAAGTTCTCTACAACCAGATATTATAAATTTCAAATCTAGATCTGGCCCGAAATGGATTAGTGTGTGTAAGCAAAAATAAAAGGAAGCAGGGAAACGAAGATGGCAATGAACTTGGCGTCTCCGGCCATGGATCGTAGCGGGAACGGGGTCGTGGCGGCGCGGCGAAGGTCCGGGGGGAAGGAGGGGTTGGCGTCGGAGCTCCTACGCCGGAGGAGAGCTCCGTCTCACCTTGGCGATGGTGATCGGGAGCGAGGCAACATGGCACTTGGGTTTGGGTTGGTGCTCACATTAGGTCATTGGGCCAAAAGCGGAGAAGCAGTTGGGTCGAATCTGGCGAAGGGAGGGCACAGATGGGCCTCAACGCCCACATGGCCCATGCGTGGGACGACGGAGTCAACGGGCGTGGGCGAGCGGGACTTGGGGCTGTCGTCACTTACGGCATTTGGGCGCTGGCTCGCTACTCCACCAGCAGCGAGGCGAAGCGGGGGCGTAGCACGGCGGGACTACAGTGGCAGATGCGGTGGCTCTACGCAAGAAGGGGCGCGAGACTTGCTTGGTTGCTGCAGATGCAGATTTGGGCATCAGGAGCTCATCCTCCAGCGATGGTGGCGGCAGTTGATGCTCCTGTTTGAGGCAACAGAGAGACAGGGAGATATCAGCAGGGGAGAGACAGAGAATGATGAAAGAGAGAGGGAGAAGGATGGAGAAGGGAGAGAGCAGCGGAGACTTCGGCCAATGTGAGTGGGAGGCTTGGCACTACGTTTGTCCTGGGAATATGAGTGGTGCCGACGTTGGTGCTTCCGGCAACGTCAAATGGTGGGACGACCACTGGAGGCGGGGGCAAGGTCGAGGGGAACTTTTCCCAGCGGTGGGAGGCGGATCCAACGAGCCAAGGTCTTGGCGGCAGCAAACTTGCTGCGTCGGAGACGAGGGTAAGGCAGCAACCACCTTGGCTAGAACCTCCTGTAGGAGAACACGGGGAGGAGAACAGAGTTTTAGCACCATGGTCCACCCGAACCCATGCGGGTGCCATTCGATGTACTACTGCTATCCATATGGATTTGTGTCATGTTAGAATTTGAATTCTTGGTTTGCATACTAACCTCTCTACAATACCCTCCACAAGCCTTCTCATCATCAGCCCATTCCTAGGACTACACGGGCTCACATTTTGTTAATGAGATGATTTTGCACACTTTCCTAAGCAACTGTAGCACATGAGGTTAGCCCGAGGATTAAAATATCAAATCATGACGAGCAGAATGTAATGGTTGCATGTGATACTTTCAAGGCCTAAAAAATAAAAATAAAAAATAGAGCAATATGTTGCACAAAAAAGAAAAAATACAATCTACATATAGAAAAAAAAATTACGTTTCTCAAAAATAAAAATAAAAATACAATCTACTCCTCAATGAAGAAAAGATAATATGTTCCTTAAAAAGAAGAAAAAAGACAATCTGCATTTAATAAAAAAACAAAAAAAACTATGTTTCTCAAAAATAAAAATAAAAATAAAAGACAATCTACTCCTCAATGAAGAAAAGTTAATATGTTCCAAAAAAGAAAATAAAAAGACAATCTACTGCTAAAAAAGACTATGTTTCTCAAAATAGATATCTATACACACTGAAAATGACTACAAGTAGTAATATAATTCTTCTTCAATGCTTGCATGCACACATTCTAATCAACTCGTAAAATAAGTTGTCATTCCCGTAAAATAATTGTGTAGATGGAAACAAAAATATTGAAGTTTTTATCTAGCGAACAAGATTGAGTAGATCGATGCATACCTCTTATTTTATTCCTTACCTGCCTCAGCATGAAATAGGGTGATTACTAACAATAGGGCTGATAATTGCTGGTTGATGATCCCTGCCATATTTTAGGCGGCATGATTGGCACATATCTCAATAGAAGGTCACAAGGTAGAAGATCTTCCCCTGTGTCCGGATAGGACTCTCCTATGCGTGGGTGACAAGATTGGCGTCCGGATATGTAATTTCCTTCTTCTGCAAACCGACTCTATACAACCCTAGGCCTCTCCGGTGTGTATATAAACCGGAGGGTTTAGTCCGTAGAGGCTATCAGAATTCATATAGGCTAGATGTCTAGGGTTTAGCCATTACGATCTCGATGAAGATCGACTCTTGTAACCCCTATACTCGTCAAATACAATCAAGCATGACGTAGGGTTTTACCTCCATTAAGAGGGCCCGAACCTGGGTAAACATCGTGTTCCCTGTGTTCCTTGTTACCTTCGATCCTCAGATGCAGAGGTCGGGACCCCCTACCCGAGATCAGCCGGTTTTGACACCGACATTGGCGCTTTCATTGAGAGATCCACTATGTCATCGGTAGAAGGTTCGATGGCTGCTTCGATCATCAACAACGATGTTGTTTCCGGGGAAGCTTTTCTCCCAGTCAACTTTTTGTGTTTGGCGGATTCGCTTTGCGGGCCAACTCAATTGGTCACCTCGAACAAATTAAAAGCTATGCCCCCAGTCATCAGATCAAGTTCGAAAACCTGATTTACATCGCAAATATCTGAGGAGACTTGATCTTCGAAGGGTTCAAGAAGGAAACCCACCGGATCCATTATCAGGCACCGCTCAAAGACCAACTATCATCCCTACCCTGGCCTTAGATCCAGACACTGGTACGCATCAGTGCTATACAAACAGTTTTTAACCCCTTTCCACGATGGCATTTGGGACCATCGCCAAGTGAGTGTGTGCAATAGGGTGTCCTTCCCACACGACACAAAAACCGTCGAGGATATGGAGCAGTGATCCAGAGGCCTTCCAAAATGTAATCATGTGCGATGCAACACACAATAAATACTTTTGCACATGTGGTATCGGTGATTAAGCGTTTCTAATGATGCAGTGAAACCACACAGTCTGTCGTAATGAACCGTTGGGAAAATAGTATGTAAGGCACACAGGCCAACATATGAACTGTGTGCGATTTGTGCCCCATCGCACATGAGTTTTCTGCGTAACCCGTCTGCCAT
The DNA here is from genome assembly GCF_003073215.2 of Triticum urartu. NCBI lineage: Eukaryota > Viridiplantae > Streptophyta > Magnoliopsida > Poales > Poaceae > Triticum > Triticum urartu. Next base: position 225,470,124 of record NC_053027.1, on the reverse strand, counting down.
GCTAGACTCCATCGCACACATTTGCCAACAATTACCGTCTGCGATAATGTTCTATCACAAACGGTTCAGTAGCCCCTTCGCACACATACAAGTGCTGCAGACCATTTGTGATTAGTTGGGTATCACCGATGGTTACCGCAAGAGTGACGTGTGCTTTTCATTCGGGGTCCCACACATTTCCTGAAAAAATTAAGACTCGGATTATATTTTACATTGGGCACGGTTTATTCACAGTTCTCGTGTGCAATAACGCGATATCACAAACGGTTCCGGAGACCCTACACATACATAGCAGCGCAGCAAATCGTTTGCAATCTAGTGTGTATCACCGATGGTTGCGCTACGATTGATGTATGCTTTCCGATGTGGATCACACACACTCATTTAGTTGAACCGTGTGCGGAGCAATTGCCAGGTTAAAACAAAAATTTCCCATTTTTGAATCGGCATGCAAAAAGAAAATTTTCCACAATATTCAATTGTACAAATAAAAAAATCTAATATTTTGAATCGACATGCAAAAAGAAAATTCACCACAATATTCAATTGAAGAAATAAACAAAAATATCCCATTTTGAATTGGCACACAAAAAGCAAATTCGCCACAATATTCAATTGAACAAATAGTGTCCACACGAAGAACATTCATCAAATTTCGCAATAATTGCAATTGAACATATGGTAGCTAAATTCCAATGATTTGTCCACACATACATGCATTACATAATTAATCTTTGTGTATGAAATACGAAGACCTCATCAGATGGAAAACAATGGATCCATGCGTTATGTGTTTGGCGGCTAACTCTTCCTCAATGTTTCAGGAGAACGCATGCTAAAATTTTCATTATCACCTGTGGGATTGATGTAGTGATCCAGGAAGAAGTCGCTGATAAATCTCCAAACCATTCGCAATTCACTAGCCAGGAGCGGTTCAGGGGTCCTCGGTTTTAAGATGAGCTCCAGTATTTTTAAGATCAGAATGTGCCATATGAGTGTATTAGAAGATATTAATTAAGATAGACTTACTGGTACTAATTCGTGAGAATCGTCACATCTATCAGCAGATATGCAGATAGAGATCATGTGTCTGCAAACATAGTATCCACAAAGGTTGGTCCCTTCTTCTTGCTGAGGACACTGAAATTTTTTGTACGGAATTAGTCATGTATTTGTCCTGTTAGGAACAACCTAACCGGTGTTAGATGTATTTTTTTTTCTTTGGACAAAATAGAAAGAGGTTTATTTAGAAGCTTGAATATTTGACTAGCGTAAGGAAAGGTATTTGCAGACTGTTGGGGTGACACTCCGAAAATAACGGATTTTGGTGTGTTACTAGAGAAACGATCTCGTGCTGCAGAGGTAGTTCCCTCTTGAACAGGTTCCCTGGTTTAGTTTTCCACAATGCGGGCACACTGCAAATGATGATGAATTTTGACAACATCAATTGTTGAACCATATATGAATGCAAATTAATTTCAACATCATAGAATTCAATACCTATCCATGAATTGCTGAAGATGCATTAGATCCTCAGCGTTTGTTGACTCTCTGAGAGAATCGATGTAGTAAACCGTGTTCTTGTTTGGAACAATGAATACCAATATCCAATGATCGCTACATATTAAGAAAGCCATGAACTTATTAATTATGTCAAAATCTGAAAGACAATCAGTGTGTGCGTGGTTGTTTACTTGACTTCCGTTCATGATATGGCCAGAGAAATGATTCTGCATGGGACTTGTTTTCAAAGAGATGGACGGCCGTGTTAACGGCCCAGTCCCGTAGGTCCTTACCACGTGTTGTTGTGCCATTTGCTAATTCAGGATCTATGAAATATACACCCTCCCTTTTTCTTCTCTGCGCGTTCAATCCCCTGAGAGGAATAAAATGCAGTTAGCTCTTTATCATTTACAGCCTTGTATGGAGAAGTTGATCAGAGTTTGTTAAGTACTTACAAAATCAGGCATCTAACAAGAGTGGCATCTAGCACGTTGAAGTTGAAGAAGAGATGTAAGTCCTCGAAACTCACATTGATGGAACAAACATCGTGTCGGAAATGATCTCTATTGTAGTGGACTAGAAAAGCATGATGACCTGCTGACATTTGATCCATGCAATATTCATGTAAATCGGGGCAACTGGAGCTGCACTCATCAAAGTATTCGCCAGCAAGAAATGGCTGGCCATGGATGTAATTGCGTGCTTCAAGTACATCTGCTTTACTTTTAGCAAGCAACAAACGTACTTCTTCATCATCCATGGCGCCAGAAATAATATTACTCCCTGATTCGAACAAGCTGGTGTTAATTTGGTTCTGGGCGATGAGTGCTTTAAGTAAGAGGCAATCGTTCCCTTTCCCCTTCACTCTCCCGCTGTGCTTCCTCGTGGTCATGGGTGTAGCCTTTTTGGCCACTTCCTTCTTGGTACTTGAAGAATTTCTGGAAGAATGTCAGGTTGCGTGCAAGGTAGACTACCGAGCAGACGGTGAAGCTTGGACGGAGTTCTTAGAAGACGGTTTATCTATGTCGGACCGCTGAGTTGGCGATCCTGCTGTGACGGACTGCTGGGCTGTAGGAGCAGAGGCATCGGACTGCTAGGCTGTAGGAGCAGAGGCATCAGACTACTGACCATGCGTTGTAGCTATGTTGGGTTTCTGCGCAGGTGGTGCCAACTTGTTGGTGTGCTAAGGAGGTCGTGCTAATGCGTTGGTTTGCTGAGCAGGAAGTGCTGACGCATTGGTATGCTGATCACGTGACTGTGGACCGACGGACTGATGAACAGTCGGTTCTGGACCTACAGACTGCTTAACAGGTGGTTCCGAAGCATCAGACTGCTTAGCAGTCTATTCCACCAGGTTGGTCGGCTGAGCATGTGCTGTAGCTGGGTCTCCCTCCGCTGCTTCAGTGGACGGAATCTGAACCAGTGGTGCTTCTTCAGCAGTTGTAGGCCTTGCCACTGGCTACTTTGGGGCGAAGGATGACATCGCCTGTACACCACAAAGTCGGGCCGGCTGATCACAGGTTGACGCAACAACCCGTGAGAGCTACTGTGGCAAGGAGAGCGTCACCGGTTGAGGGACGATAGTGGTTGCTCTTGGCGAGGCTTCAGGGATCTCATCTATGAACTCTATTTCCTTTTTTGGCCACTGGATGTGATGTAATAGTGTTGCTCCAAAGGTCCTTTGCTCATCGAAGTCTCCTAGGACATTATTCAGGGAAAATTCATTGAATCCAGGCTTTACTTCAGTCACGTAGCACGTCACACAGCCCGGCTTCAATGGCACATTGTCCAAGAAGAGGCCATCTTCCAAAAGGGTGGGCAAACCCAGGCTGTTGCACATTTCAATGTACCTTCATAATGTGTAAGCACGCCCTTCAGTCTGTCTTTCATTCCAGATATATCAGATATAGCATCATCACGAGCAGCTGCAGTCTCAGTGTCGCTGGGGTCAACTGATGCACAGCTACTCTTGTGTAGTATTGTCGCACAATAAGCAGCATCCTACATGCCCACCTCCCCTCCCATCTGTTGGCTATCTATCAGTGTTAGAGTCTTATGCATCATCATTGACTCCTCAACATCCTTTCGAACAGCTGGATAAATCTCCTTCCTCAACCTCTCATATAATGCATCCTGCGTCATTTCACTCCTCGCTTTTTCATGCTGAGCCTCTCTTCTTTGCTGAGTGTGAAAGCCCTCTTATGCGGGACATTAACAACTATACCCCTTTGTTGGGTTCTATAGTAGGGTGCGTCGAGTGCAAATTTAAATTTCCTACACGCAGAACAACCAAGAACATGCTATGGGAGATGGATCATGGATCGTTACCACTAGACGCGCAATGTCGTGCAGCGGAAGAAGAGTTGGGGCAGTGCGTCCGCGTGTATCGTCTCCTCCTCGTCCGATCTCCCTCGAACAGCCGGTCATCGGTTCCCATGTATAGGTTTGCCCGAGCAGCGCAAGTGCACCGCCTCTAACGGTATCTGCCCATGCAGGAGGAACGTCGTGCGGCGGACTACTAGGTCTGATCACACAATTAGCGGCGAGTGGAGGTGTCTATTTGCAACACATGCAAACCCTAGTGACCGCGTCGAAGCGATCAACCGCATGAGTGTGCCGCACTCCACTTTATACAGGCGTCCGTCTCGGGCTCAACACTTGGGCCTCGCACGGACCCTAAAGCCCACAAGTCTACTCGGCCACAATCCGAATACAGCTCGGATCACATCCGACCAGTGTTCCCGGATCTGACCTCGTAGGTTCCATCCCTTAAGCGCGTGACCCCTTAGGTTCAAGCCGGCTTGGTTGCAGTTCGGATCACTCCGAACTGCACGGTTGGTAGCGGCCCCTAGCAAGGCATGCCGAATCACCAAGCAGACTATGAAGCTGGTTAAGAGGACCTGTACATCATACTTCCATTCCTTTCGCCACACGATATACGTTGTCGGGCTCAAGGCGAGTCTATCATCCTTGTGCTAGCCCGACCTCTTTCTCGTTCCAGTGATGCCGACCACAAACCAGATTATCTCATAATCCTTGTCGCATGGCCATGCTTATCCTGGTCGGATCACACAAGGGCCCCAGAGTATATCTCTCCTAATCGGAGGGGCAAATCCCATCTTGCTCGACCATGTCTCGCAGCATGGGTCTGGACAAGCCCGAAACCTACCTTTGTAACTACCTAGTCACGGAGTAGCGTTTGGTTGGCCCAAAGCAAGTCTGTCACCATCCCGAGTACATGCGCCAGCTCAGGTCTTAGGACATAGAATGTATGTTGTACTAGAGACTCATAGATGACATATCGCTGCATCTCAAAGTTGGGTCTGTCCGACTCAGACCTTATCTCAACTCGGATCCGACTACGTCGAATCCGACGAGATCCTTCCGAGTCCATATTATTCGGTTAGCATCCAATTATCCATGGCTAGTGAGACCAAGACATCGACCGTGTCATATGCTAGTCTAGTCAACTGTGCATCCACACAGCCCTTTCAACTAGGGACCTTTTAGGACGTTCATCATACAATGCATAGTCCTACAAACAAGTCACGTACTTGTTGATACACATCACTGATAATGTCCAAGGACTATCTTTATTCATAAACACATAGGAAATATCATCATACATGATTGCCTCTAGGGCATATCTTCAACACCCTTGCACGGCTAGGGGGCTCTTTTGTTTCCAGAGCAATGGACAGAATGTCACATGGCCCTGAGTTCCTTTAGAACCTTCCAGGGATCTTGCAAGCCTCTAACATCACTTCATACAGTTTTGTGTCACGTGCGTTTTCAATGTAGTAAGTTCCGTCATCACGCCTATTTGCACGTGCCCGCAAGTAGTCTCTGGCGCATTCGCCCCTGATTTCATTGAAGGCCAGATTCCCACCCGCTACTACTGCTTCTTTGTCCTCCTGTTCCCATGTCAGTTTCATGTTGTAGTATCCTGCCACACCCATACGGTGGGGGTGTATGTTCTTCTTCTGAAGTTTTGATTGCTTGAAACTCTTCTCAGCAAACTCTTTAGTTGCCCTGACCCTTTTGAATTCTGCCCAGTCTGCCATGGTAATTTGGAGGTATGCGGGGATTGGGTCCTTGCCTTCACTCAAGTACTTCTTGTACAGCACGTGCGTCCAGTTTCTCCAAGCATCCCTAGCCTTCTTCAGTGCAGCGTGTTCCACCTACATTCTCCACTGCTCTGGAACGTTCAAGTGATCCATGATCTCCCCGACTATCCTTCGCCGTGTTTATGTGTCAGCCTTCCGAAACCCCGGTAGATTAATGTTGAGCCTTGCTCTACCAACAAATCCACACACACTCCTGAACCTCATGTGTGCTTTATATGGTTTAGTTGGAGCCCAAGACTTTAGATCAATCTCGGTTACTTCATAGACACCTTTAGGCTCGTGTGTGGGCTACCTTGGAGAGTTCCTCCATGTCCTGACCAGAAGGGTAATTGCTGCAGCTCTATCCCATTCAAGACTACTTGAACCCTCACAATTTGCTGAAGACCTAGGTTTTTCCGAATCAGATGAAGATACATGGCCTGAATGAGTGTTTTTGCTGCTACTCGGCATCTAGAAGAACACATGCGAAACTCGGGAAAGGAGGATAAGCATAAAACTAACAACTTGGCAGCAAGCTTTTCTGAACATGCCATGCAATAATTTAGAAAATGTACAACTAATTTGTTAAGTTTTTGTGACTCGGGCGCCCGCGATTTATAAATAGGCAGTAACTTATTGGAACAAATACATCCTATATGTAGTAAGGAAGGTAGATAATGAACATATATACGCTCTCCATTATTTTATAGCCAATTTGGGAACATACGGAACGAAATTTGAAGAGGGATTGCAAGGAAATATGCCTCACTGCGATGGAGAGCAGTAACTAACAGGCTTCTTAATGCAAACCCGACCGGACCAAAAGAGAGGCGAGGGTTACTGCATCGATATGCTCGAGGCTGGCTGGCGAGCAAACGAAGACGGCGAGGTGCGGGCTGCCGCATGTTGGGAACGGCAATGGAGGTAGGCTTGATGCCGAAGAGCGGGCATACGACCGGGGTGAACACGGCGGCGCCGGAGAGGGTTCTGCTGTGGATCTGGGGGAGGGGGGAGCTGGGAAAGGAGATTGGTTGGACTAGTTGAGTGAAATGCGGGCGGACGGTGGGGGTGTTGGCGGCCTAGGTGAAAAGGGTGAAAAATATCCCCGGTCATCGCGCGCGCTGAAAGGCCTATGCAAACGGTTGCCTCTAAGCGCTCATGTGCACAAACAGAATAATTTCGTTTGAAATGAAGACGTACTAATTTTGAAATGAAGACGTGAGTTCATCATTTCCCCTCTAAAATTTTCCCGCGTAAACCAATCACAATTTTACCACGGGTTTGATTTGTTGGCGCATTTCAGGTCTTGTGTGCTATATGTAAGACATTTTTGGCATTTATCATGCATGTTGGCTTTTAAATCAATTGCTAGCCGGACTGCATTTCCTGTCGAAAGGGATGAGGATTGTCGTTCGATCTGGGAGCATCCAACGGTGCAGATGTACGATCCATGGGGTTTGGGTTCTGGCCAAACAGAACACACGGCTCAAAACGCGCACGTAGCAAAGGGGGCATCGACCACGGTTTGGTAGGCACACAGCTTCTATGTGTGAACCGTGTGCTATTTGAAAACATTTATTTTGGGAGGGGCTATTTGAAAACATTTACATGTGCTATCGAAAGGGATGAGAATCGCCGTTCGATCAAGGAGAATCCAACGGTGCAGACGTACGATCCGTGGGGTTTGGGTTCTGGCCAATCAGAGCGCACGACACAGATCGCGCGCGTGGCAGAGGGGGGGGGGGTGCACCGGCCACGGTTTAGTGGACACACGGCTTTCGTGAGCGAACCGTGTGCTCTTTGAAAACATTTACATTACCTAACATCATATTTTTGTTCGAATGAAAACATGAGTTTCGTTTCGCCTCCAATTTTTTTCCATGGTAAGAAATCCGAGTATAGTGGAGAGTGTCATATACTAGTATCTTGAATATATAGTATATATGATACTAGTGTATGATACTACCTTTAATTAATTATAGCGCATAGCATAATACATATATATAGAGAGAGTATAGTATCATATATAGATCATATTTATTGCCATGCATGACACAAATTAGCATCGCATTTAACATGATACGGTATCTACCTATATGTTACTCTAACCCTATTTATATATATTTAATTCTTTGCCACATCAGCATACTTGCGCTACTTCCGGGTGCAGGACATGCATCGTCGGCTATGATACCACCACTATGGCCAGCCTTATATAGTGGGGAGTATCATATACTATATATATAGTATCATGCATATGATACTACGTACGTACCTTCATAGTGCATATATATAGTATCATAGTGTAGTATATATATATATATATATATATATATCATAGATGACCGTATTTATGGCCATGCATGACACAAAGTAGTATAGCATTTGTTATATATATATGTTATGGTATCTATGTTACGGTCGTAGTATGGGAGTATCAAGCGGTATGATGCATGCCAACTAGACTTTTTGGATGATGTGGCACACAGTTAAATGAGGAAAGAGAGGGTGTGGTATCATATCATGATACTGTATCATATTAAATGTTGTACTACTTTGTGTCATGCATGGCAATTAATAAGGCAACCTAAGATACTAACTTATGATACTATGTGCGCGCATTACAAAGGTATTGCCGATCATATACTAGTATCATACATATATATACTCCCTTCTTTCCAGTTTATAGACTTATCTCAAAAAATTCCATTTTATAAGGCTCAATTTGATTGTTCCCCATCACATGTTCAGATTCCAAGGTGCATTAAATCATTGCATGCATGCAAGTATTTATTAAGAGAAAGTTGACCAATGCATGTACTTTATGCATGCATGTATTACAATTAATACATTGGAAAACATAATTTTTTAAGGAAAACAAAAGCATTAATTGGGTGTTTTTGCAAACTACAAAAAGTATTCCACCACTCACCATCCACCTGTGTTGGTGAGATTTTTGAATTGAGCCCTATAAAGCTGGCCATAGTGGGAGTAACATAACCGGTAACATGCACTTGGGACTAGCAAACATGCTTATGTGGCACATAATTAAAGAAGAGAGGGAGGGTTAGAGTAACATAGGTAGATACCGTATCATGTTAAATGCTATGCTACTTTGTCTCATGCATGGCAATAAATATGATCATCTATGATACTACTTAATGATACTATGCACCATGGAGGTAGTATCATGCATACACTAGTATCATATACATGATACTCCCCACTATGAGTAGCCTATGCTTGGTTGTAATGGGGAGTACCATATACTAGTTTCATACATATGATATATACTAGTGTATGATACTACTTCCATAATGCATAGTATCATAATTAGTATCTTAGGTTGCCTTATTAATTGTCATGCATCACACAAAGTAGTACAACATTTAATATGACAGGGTATCATGATATGATACCACATCCTCTCTTTCCTCATTTAATTGTGTGCCACAGTATCCAGAACCTCTATAGCGGGCATGTACAATAATAAGTTTTAAATAAGTACTAGTTTATCAATAGTTGGTCCAACTTACATCCTCACAAAGTGTATTGGGTCTCGTGTTGCAGCTGGCTCTACTAACCAAGAGACCGCTTCTCTTCTCTCTCCTCTTCTCTTTCCTCCAACTAAAGCACATATATATTATTCTATTCCTTATAGCCTGCTTAGGCTACCCACAGTGGGAGTAACATATATAGGTAGTAACATTACACGTATCTAGATAAAATAGATGATGTGGCAAGCAATAAATGAAGAAAGAGAGGAAAGTGGTAACATAGCTAGTTACTAGTAGTATGAGTAACATCACACGTCTCAAGGCAAGATGAGTCTATAGCCTAATAAATGAAGTGTTGCGTGTTACTACACATATGTTACTCCCCACTATAGAGGTAGTAACATAGACTAGTAACATTCTATGTTACTACCCATTGTGGCTAGTCTTATGTCACTCTATTGTACTTGCTCTAATGCATAGTATCATAGAGTAGCTAGTATCATATGTAGTACTTCATTTATATTGTCATGCATGACACATAGTAGCATAGCATTTATTATAATACGGTTTCATGATATGATACTTAACCCTGTCTTTCTTCATTTACTTAATACTATGACAACACATTAAAATTGCCTAGTTGACATGCATGATACTAGCTATGATACCCCCTTACTATCAGCATAGCAAAGAAGGTGTACATATCATTTGTGCGTCGCTTTGTGGGTTTTGATCCGTTTGTTCGAGAAGCGGGGAGAAGTTTCAAACATTCTGGCCGCGAGGTGCGGCCACTAGCATAGGCCTAGTTGGTATTTTAATTATAGGAAATTCAGATGGAGTTCGGACATAATCAAAATCGATGTGCGTGCTCTCACGACCCCGTGGAAAATATTGGTAAAGTTTGGCACAAGTTTTGATGACCGCTCCTTCCAAACCGGAGCATCTCACATGAAGGATCATGGTTTTCCAAAAGGAGACGTGTCAATTCAAACTCCTGCGGCCGGTAACTTCATCGTTTTCCCTGATAAAAATTTCCATGGTACGCAATCTCCATTATACCACGGGTTTGATTTTCTGGCGCATTTCCGGTATCGTTAGCTATATTTAAGACATTTTTTGAGATTACCGTGCATTTTGTGCATAAAATAAAATTACAATCGGAACTACATGTGCTGTCGAAAGGGATGAGGATCGTCATTCGATCTGGGAGCATCCAACGGTGCAGACGTACGATCCGTGGGGTTTGGGTTCTGGCCAATCAGAAACCATGACTCAGATCGTGGGCGGGGTGGTGGGGTTTGGTCGGCACATGGCTTTCATCGACGAACCGTGTGCTATTCGCAAACCAGATTGCATATTTTTGTTCACACATACTGTAGTGAGATCAATTGAGTGTGCTACCTGTATGATATAATAATAATAATAACAAAAAACAGTTCATATTCATTGCCTGAGCTAACAGCATATCAAGGTCATCATATTAACGGTTTTGACATCAACAGAAAACCGGGCATAACTCACAAATTCAGTACACACGATAGTTCTAAATTGAATGAATTAAGTTGTAGGGTAGGCATAAAGACTAGTCTTATGGCTTAATTCCCATGTACATGGGGGAACTGGGATCATTAAGTTAACCCCGAATGAACTTGGGGTTTTTGATGATTTTACGCCGCTCTGTTACACAGGTGCATGATACCTTGGCTGGAAACTCATCATATTCATCGTACTCGTCCTCATCGGCAACATCATCGACACGCAGTACCCTTATCTTCCCATGCATCACTAAATGGCAATTCTTATGCAAGGGGCCTTCCACAAAGAAAATCTGGGTAGCATCGCTGGCAAGAATGAATGGGTCCGCGTGACATGCCATCGTTGTCCTGTTAACACAGGTCTTCATGTACTCATCAATCCTTAACTAACCAAGAGGGTTCCATGTGAACCTGAGTAATGCCACCTTAACTTTCACATAGTCAAGATCCCAAATCTCTTTGATGGTTCCGTAGTATACCTATCAGCTTCATTTACAGTCATGCACTCTATTCAAACAGAGCTGTTTTGATACGAGGTCTTCTGATCACGTTCCTCAGTGTAGAACGTGTATCCATTTATGTCATATGCTTGGTACGTCAACATCATAGGTGATGGCTTTTGTGCCAACCACGTAGCAATGTCATCGATGGATCCTTGTGCCATACGATTCTTCAGCCATTCGGTGTAGTTCTTAGTGTGCTCCTTCATATCCACATATGATGAAGGCACCATTGGTAAGAAGCTTTGGCGTATCTCCGCCAAGTGTTCTTCGGCATAAGCGATGAGAACTGGGCTGTTAAGCAGTACCATCAAATGGGCTTTCGCTGCCAATTCTCTAGGTGCAGCAATTTGCATGCCAGCAAGGGCCGGCGTACCTTTCAGCCTTCCCTCGTGGCGAGAGAGGGACAAACCTATCGGTCTTTGTTTCATGTATTCGGTGCAAAACTAAACCACCTCCTCTGTGGTATAACCTTGTAGGATGCTTGCCTCTGGATGGTTTCGGTTCCGACAAAAGCGCTTCAGTATTCCCATGAACCGCTCGAAGGGATACATGTTGCGAAGAAACACAGGACCACAATACTTTATCTCGTAGACAAGGTGCACAGTAATATGGACCATGACATCAAAGAATGACGATGGGAAAAACATCTCTAGGTTGGAAAATATTCTTGTAATATCATCTTGCATATGATCCAGCACTTTAGGATTTACAACTTTTTGCCATAGTTGGTGGAAGAAATCACAGAGGTCAATGAGTGTGTTTCTTATATCTTTGTCCATCAGATTCCTGATGGCCACTGGGAGGATTTGTGTCGACATTATGTGGCAATCATGTGACTTCATGTGTCCCAACTTCATTTTACCTAAGCTCACATCCACGAGACTTCTGATGTTTGCGCGGTAGGAAGAGGGTGTCTTAACTGACAATAAATAGGTGAAGAACTGTGTTGCTTCTTTTGTACTGAAATTGTAACTCTGGCGAGCTTTGATGAATTTGTCATCATCTTCTGCTTCACTCTTGCATTTTGATTGATCATCAAGCATATCGAGCCGCGAACCGTCACCATCCTTTCTTTTACCTTTAATCTTGAGCAGCGTACCAAGGATGCTTTCACATACATTCTTCTCTACGTGCATGACATCGATGCAGTGACATACACGTAGAATCTCCCGGTAAGGTAATTTCCAGAACACTGATTTCTTCTTAAACACTTGATCCTTGGGTGTTTGTTTCACCGTTAAAGGGTGGTTCTTGCCAAGCACAACATTAATTTTTTTAGCCATGTTGTGGACCACCTTCCGTCATAGGGTCTTGGGCTCGCACCTACCTCTGCTGTACCATCAAATTCAGCTTTCATCTTTCGATGTGGGTGATTTTTCCGTAAGAACCTACGATGATGCAAATACACTATTTTGCGCGAGTTGGGAAGTCTTCTGCTAGCTGTCCTATCCATGCATGTGACACACCGTACATCTCCCTTTGTTTTCTGCCCCGATGTGTTGCCTAATGCTGGCATATCTTGAATGGTGTGCACCAGCATCGCATGTAGATCGAAAATCTCCTTTCTGTAAGCATCATAACATTTTACAGCAGGCGCATCTATCCACACTGTCAGCGGTTCTTCTACCAGTAGTTGAAAGTAAATGTCGATGTCATTTCTAGGTTGCTTCAGGCCTTGGATAATCATTGACATCATAATGTATTTTTTCTTCATACACAACCAAGGATCTAGGTTATATATGCACAGAAGCACTGGCCACGTGCTGTGATTGGTGCTCATATCGCCAAAAGGAATCATCCCGTCAGTACACTCCCCGAGCCTTATACTTCTAGGATCCTTGGCAAAATTTTCAAACTTTTTGTCGATTAATTCCCACTGAGCCCCATCTTTTGGGTTCCTCATAAACCTATCCACAATTCGCTCATCATGATGCCACCACAACCTCTTTGCCTCTCTAGGGTTTGAAAATAAACACCTCAACCTTGGAATTAAAGGCAATTACCAAACAACCTTGAATGGGATTCCTGTCTTGATCTCGTCATCCAATTTGTACTTGTCCTTTGCTCTCCTGCGTGTGTATCGTGCATGCTTGCATGTGGGACATGCACGCAAATCTTTGTACTCACCACGGTACAATATACAATCATTCACACAAGTGTGTATCTTATGTACTTCAAGTTCCAATGGGCAAACAATTTTCTTCGCTTCATTCGTGCTTCTGGGGAGCACATTATCTTCCAGAAGAATTTCTTTGAAAAAACCTAACATCTCTGTGAAGCCCTTGTTTGATAGACCATTTGCTGCTTTAAATCAGAGAAGGGACAGGTTGGCACTCAACCTGGAATATTTCTTTTTGCAACCTGGATACAATTCTTTCTTGGAGTCTGCATCAATGGTTGGCAGATCCTTGTACCCAATCATATCCTTTTTTGGGCCCTCGAAATCTACAGTCATGGCAGCAAACTCTGGCATATCAAGATCGTCGTCATCTGCGTCGACGTCTTGGTTTTACAGTGGGCGTTTCGGGCTTCCGGTGTTCCATTGGTAGCTTGACGCCTCTACCCCGATGTTAGATTCAACATCCATGTGACACTGATCGGGGTTTGGCATCTCGATGCCCTGGGTTTCTTCATCCATGACCTCCTCTTCACCATGTCTGTTCCAACGTGTATATCCATCCATGAATCCCCTAGAGACTAAGTGCATTTGGACATTTGCAACTTCATGTGACTCTGTATTGGCACAATCAGTACATGGAGACAGGATGTCATCTGCATCACCAATTCACCTCTTTGTACTTTCAGCCAAATTCATGAACTCTGTCACAGCACTGGTAAAATCTGTGGTTTTCCAATTCTTCATCCATCGAGATCTTTCCATCTATAGCACACAAATGGTAATTAAAACAAAACAACAACATTAATACACAGATTAACTACTGCCCAAAGATGCGTGCATAAATCAGAAGGTTTTATTTTAATAATACCTGAGGGCGCTCCATGTTGTTATTAAGACATGCAATGACAAAAATTAATGTCCGATCAATTTACACGCAGAGTACTAGTACAACACTACACTTAGGAATTGAATACCTTAATTAAGCCACTCACGAAAAGAATACCTTAATTAATTAGATGCACGGCGACCTGCCCCCAGCAGACAGACAAGCGCGAAGCTTATGGTGGTTGCCGCCTGAAGTTTGACCTCCACTATCCCGCCATCGACCGCGATGGATGTGCTCGAATCACACCACCGCCGACCTCGATGGTTGAGCTCCTCCTATCTCCCGAAGCAGACCGAGGATTGACCTCCTATGATGCCACCACCGCCCACCGACCGAGGATTGACCTCTTCTCTAGTAGCCGCTGCCTAGGCCGCGGCCGCCATCTCTATATGCAGCGCAGCTGTTTTTTTTTACGGATATCCGCAGTGCGGCTATTTATACGGTATCTCACCGTAACTCAATTATATAGACAGGGTAGTACATCACCTACGGTTATGTAACGGCAACCGTGTCTAACCTATGTTGTCTTCGCACATGGTTTGGTGTGGAAATCGTGTGTGATGTTGTAATACCTAACACAAATGACATGTATAAACAGTGTGTCGTATACAACATATAGTGCCATAAGTAGTTCCCGACCATTAGCTTATCTCCACACTTTCCCCATTTCCCCCAAATCCCTACATAGCCTCCAAATTCCCTCGCGTGGTGCTGACATTGGGGGAATGCTGACGAGTGGTGCTCATGGTTACGGTGCGGCTACTCCTGCTTGTATCGCCGCCATGACGACGATCGCCACCGAGCACTTGCCTAAGGTCATCAGAAGGGATGTGTACTACAAATCCGAATCGTCCTGTTAGGTTCCAATCTATTTCTATCTTTTTTAGCATGTCCAAAGTATAGCTCTTTGCCGAATCCGTCCTGAATAACCCCCTTGGAAAGCGATCTGCCGCCGGATTCAGAGCTTGACTCTAGACTCCTGCAACACGAGTATGACTC
This sequence comes from Triticum urartu, assembly GCF_003073215.2. Taxonomy (NCBI): domain Eukaryota; kingdom Viridiplantae; phylum Streptophyta; class Magnoliopsida; order Poales; family Poaceae; genus Triticum; species Triticum urartu. The sequence goes on along the minus strand of NC_053027.1, from coordinate 225,454,976 downwards.
TGAGTTTTGCGCCACCGAGAAGTACCAAAAGTTGAGTTGTGTGCACGGGCACACTCCCGCTCGACGTGTATGCACGGAGGGATTCAACATTTGCAGGCGGTTTCTCAGTTGCCCCTTAGAGGTTAGTGCTAATTAAGTTCATCATTTTACTTCAGTTAATGCCACCACTCATCCAGAATACTATTTAACATTGGCTGGGATATGAGGCTTGTGTCTTTGTTAACTGGCTGGATGAAGAATGGCATGGCATGGCTCGGAGTGTTATCACCAAGCTCGCAGAAGATAACGTAAAGCTGAAGATGAAACTGGTTGATCTTGAATGTACAATCAGTATGATGAAGCAAGAAAGAATCAATCACAGGCAACATATGAAAGCAAGAGACACGAAGGAACTAGCATGTGTAGTTGTGGTTGTTGCATTAGCAATGTTCTATGCACTGTTTGCAATGATCATTAGGGGTTTTGTTTGATAGTATTGCTAAAGCACATCTAGATGTGCTCTAAGTAATGCACATCTAGGTCCTATGGCATTGATGTTACACGAAGATTCATGTAGATATTTTTCTTTGTATTTTTTCTTTTCCTTTCTAGTTTCATTATTACTGGCTTTATCAATAAGAAGTGCTCAATATATTGCTTGCCAACTGTCCTACTCCGTTGGTACCGGTACCAGTGCATAATCCCAAAACGTGTTCCTTGTTTTTTTCCTGAAAAAGGAAACCAGCAAAAGAGCCAATAGGAGTCCTGCGCAACCCAGTCATTAATTGGCAGTTCCTCTTCTCTACATACCCCGCTTAAGTGTCCACCATCTTCATCGTCCCCGGCAAGCCGCACTACACACTGGCACACAGTCTACAGCCATGTCGAGCGACAACGAGGACGACAGTTCGGCCAGCAGTCTAGCGCCGATGATAGGTCAACATCGGAATCACCCCGCTCGTCTTCCATGAGTCTGACGTCGAGCCCAGACCTTGATTATATCCAGTTCATGGAAGGGACGCCGCCTCCAGAGTCGTCAGACGACAACCAGATGGACGAGGAACGTCGGAGGACGAAGAAGAGGATGACGATGATGAGGAGAAGGAATGGTTGAACGAGGAGGAGGACGACAACGACAGCAACGACGATGACGACAGCAGCAGCGGTGAAATGTCAACGGTCAGCGGCAAGAAGCGTCCTCACCAAGACAATGTCACGGGGCCATCCAACAACAACAACAAGAAGAGGACTAAATTAAGCAGACTATATATATATATAGGGCCGCGCTATTCGTCACCTTGGGTGAGGAATAGTTATTCTTCACCCCCCTTTATTTTACCATCAATGCATCGTAATTTTACGTTCCGTAAGTTTTGTCTTATTTCCGACGCAAAAAGGGACCGTAAGAAAATATATAATCGCCGTAAAAAATATTTTATGTTATGTAAAATTACAAACGTAAAAACATAGTCTAAAATACACATAAACTGCAAATTTTCTTGTCTTATGACCTATATTTTTATTTTCTTATATCTAATTTTACGTAGTGAATCAATAGGAATGTAACTATTTGAATTCGAAACATAATTTAATTATGAAATGATCGTAAGATTACTTTGGGTGAAGAATAACTTATTCTGCACCCTGGGTGATGAATAGTAACACTATATATTAATATATATCTGTTTGTCCTGTCAATCTCATCGCAGACGGTTAGTAATATGTATTTGACAGAGATCTTCTACATTATTGCCAACAGGTTGGTTTGTTGAACTATGTGCCCTGACGTGCACACAATTCACAAAAAAGACCGTATGGGTTGTCTATAATGATCGCACACAATTCTGATTACCGACCTGTTTTCCGGGTATCGCACACATCTTGTTATGCCAAATCATTTGTGTTGACCTCAATCATCGCAAATGGTTCATCGGAGTGAACTGTATGCCGTATATCGCACACACCTTGATCTGGCTGCCCGTTTCTGTTGTTCTATCTCATCGCAAACAGTTCGTACAGATCAACTGTATGCCCCTCATCGCACACGCAACTAAAATCTGAACCATGTTTGATGTTTCATTCATCGCCAACGTTTTGCATCTTTTTTGATGTTTTCTACATCACCGTTTGCGATTAATGCATCGCACATAGTTTCGTCAAAGGGTCTCTGATCGTAGTGTCACATTAGCAGCATCCTGCAGTAGTGAGAGTAGACCACCTCATCCGAAGATGGGAGTTTTGAACCCACCGGACTCTCGCCTACTACAGAGCTCTCTGCCGGAGACCCAGAGGCGACTGTGTTTTCAGCAAACCTGGAATCAAACAGGACTCCCCCTATCATCGGAGAGCCATATTCACCTCTCAACGCCAACTCGAAACTCCCGAGGTCTGTGTCCAGTGAGCACGGCCAGGTAGAGTCTACCAGGCCTCCGCGGGCCCCCAGTTCCCCGTCCGACCTTCGCTCCTAAACGAGGCCTGGACTTAATGCGATCTCTCACCATTATAGAGGTATCACCTCCGAACCACGCCCAGCCCGGACTAGGGGCTAAGAGAGGGGAATTTTACATCCCACCCACCACCCACTTAATAGCCATTGTCTAAGACTTGACTGACATGCTAGATTACGCCTCCGAAGACATTGACGGTATGGACGACAATGTCGGAGACGAACTAGGCCAGAATCTGCCCATCACCGGGCGTTGGATGGCCACCTCCACATATGATGTGTATATGGTAGATACACCTAAAAAGGACGATGACGACGGCAGGCAGAACCCGATTGAGGACAATCTTGTTGAGGCACCAACGAAACATCAACGTCAGCATCGCCACTCAAAATCGCGTCACGAAAACCAAAGTAATACCAGCACCGAAGATAACAACAATCCGGATGATGCCAAAGATCCCAAAGACCCCGCCGAGCCTGCATCCGAGCAGGATGAATGGGAGGAGGGACAAGTCAACCCCGACGAGCCTGTCGGGAGTGAGCATTCGGAGGATAGTAACTATCTACCGGTCTTCAGGAATGAGGATGTCAGCCTCAGCAATGAAGACTTCATCATGGCAGAGGAACCCCTCGAGCAAGAACGCTTTAACTGACAGCTAATTGCAGCTGCGAGGAGCCTAAAAAAGAAACAGCAACAGCTTCAAGCCGAATAGGATACGCTCAACGACAAGTGGACCCAGGTCCTAGCTGCCGAGGAATACGGCCTCGAGCACCCAACAAAGAGTTATCCGAAGTGTCGGCTACTGCCACAATTCGATGACGACGCCGTTGAGCCTGTACCATCAAGATATAATCACACTGACGAACCAAACCGACCACCACGTGGACGAGACAAAGCAGCTGCTTATGACGAACACCAGCCCGCGCCACCTCACCATCGAGGCAAAGACGTAGTGGCTCCAGGCTACACCTACGACCTACGTCAGGACCTGGACAATAGAGCCGGTCAGACTAGATCAGTCTATGGATCAAGGCGGCGTGCTCCAACACGAGATGATGACCATCAAGCTTGGCGCGATAAGCGTGTCCTGAACACCTTCAGAGCTCGCCTAGCAATTCGGCCCCATCCCAGTCCTAGTCAAGCGACAAAATCTGTGCCGCGTGTACATAATTACGCACTGAAAATACCATGGACATAGGCGGGGGCACGATCAGGGCACGCCCCGCAATGCGGCTTAACCGCCCTAGGGGTGTATATCTTTATCATTTATTTTCTCTTTCAGGACCTAACTCTCGGGAAGCCCTTTCCGGCAGCATGACTGCCGGACACATTACAGGAAGGAACAACCAAGGCGACAAGAAGTCGGGATGTACACAGGAACCCCCAGGTGGTCTCTAATAATAATACCCGCTTTCTACTATCCATACGCAGCTTGCCCTTGGATAGGACATTTCTAATAGTCCTACTTTCTGCTTATTGCACTACATGTACTAGTACGCTTCGATGTATTATTTAAATAACAATGCATAGCATTAGTCTCTTATTGCATTATTCATTCTTTTTTCCCTTATGTCCATTTACGTCAATCCGAACCCGTAAATTCGGGTATGGTCAGTACGCCAGGGGCTTTCGTTTACCCCACAATACGGCGCGAGAAGTCCGAACACTTTCGACAGTGCGACACCCCGAACTTATAGCATTATATGCATCAGCTCCGAAGCATGTCTTGGGTTAATAGTTGGGTTTTCCCGGCTCCCATGCTTTGGTACCTTATGTTCCGCTATATCAGCTAAGGTAGCGGTGGGAGAACTACTGCGATTGTGTCTCGGTTCTTCCGGACGAGCACCTCAGTAGAGAAAGCCGAAAACTGACTGTCATGATAAGGCGAGAGACTGGTTGCTGTTCGAGAGGTCTCAAGTCCCTAAAGACTTTTTCCGCTTCGGGCGAGGAGTCGGCCTTGTTCAGCTTAGGCGTGTCTAGCACCCCAAATTCGGCCTTCCGAATACCAGGGGCTTTGCCAAAATTTAAAATAGTAGACTTCTATGGCTAAGTGAGAGAGATAAAGCAATTATAGTCTGATTGCCTGGTTCGTTGCGCTGAACACCTCCCTTGAAGGACCCAAAATTTGGGTAAAGAGTGCTCAGGTTTATCCCAAACACCCCAGTACTAGTTACATGGGGGCAGAAGCCGATGACTGGCCAACTCTCAGATTTTATAAACGGCCGCACAGAAGGTAATATTTTAAATTAAAAAAGCGTCTCATGGCGCAAATGAACCCGTTTCATATTACAGGATCACATAAGCATGTTCGTTCAAAAATTACACCCTTGGCACACTCATCCGCCACAAGGCAGGAACCCTTCAGGACACTCTCATAGTACATCTCGGGGCAGCGATGCTCCTTGCCCTCCGGCGGCCCCTCCTTCACCAGCTTCACGGCGTCCAGCTTCGCCCAGTACACCTTCGCCCGGGCAAAAGCCCTGCGCGCACCCTCGATGCAGACGGACCGCTTTATAACTTCAAGTCGTGGGAAGGCATCCACCAGCCACCTCACCAGACCGAAGTAGCTGCCGGGCAAAGGCTCGCCATGCCACATCCGGACTATAAGGCCCCTCATGGCTTGTTCGGCCGCCTTGTGAAGCTCGACCAACTGCTTCAGCTGGTCGCTCAAGGGCACGGGGTGTTCGGTCCTAGTATACTGAGACCAGAACAACTTCTCCGTCGAGCTCCTGGAGAGCTCGACCAACTGCGGGGAAGATCTGCAAACGCTCCTGGAGAGCTCCGAACTCGGGTAAGAAAAAGGAATGTTTCCTTCACGTGCTTGCTTTGCATAATGAATGCCTTACCCGTTGCTATCTTCTTCACCGCATCAATCTCCTGGAGGTCCTTGTGGGCTTCGGCCTCGGTGCTCCGGACGCTTTCAAGCACCTACGCGAGCTCGGACTCTCGCGTCTTTGAGTCAAGCTCCAAGGACTCGTGCTTTTTGACGAAAGCCTCGAGCTCTTGCTGCACCTCGCCTACTCAGGCTTCTTGTTTCTCCTGTTCAATGCGCTCCTTGGCCGCGTTGTCTTCGTCCTCGGACAGCACCTTCCTCAGGGTTGCCACTTCGGTCGTGGCCCCTGGCAAATCCATGATGATCCTATTACTTTACATCCGAACTTCTTTTTCAATATATAGACAAGGGTATTGCTTACCTTTGCTCTCCTCGAGCTGCCTCTTGGTAAGGCCGAGCTCATCCTCGGACCGCTCCAGGTCCTGCTTCAGCGTAGAGACCTCCGCAATACGTGCAGTAGCGGCCAGCAGTGAAGCCTGCACATACACATAGATATTTTTCTGATTAGACTCCTGCGTTATCATTTGATCTCTATCCGGCCTTTCTTTCCGAACGCCGAACAGAGCATCAGGGGCTAGTATCCATGCGGGCATATTTTCCTATATCTTCATTGCTTACCTCAAAGCCTGTTAGGAGGCTGGCGCAAGCTTCGGTCAGTCCGTTCTTGGCAGACTGAACTTTCTCGATAACAACACTCATGATAGTGCGGTGCTCTTCGTCGATGGAAGCGTCGCGAAGCGCTTACAGCAAGTTGTCCGGTGCCTCTGGATAGACAGAGGACACCGGCACGGGCGGCTTGCCCGCCTTAACAGGGGGGGTCGCCCGCTAGAGGTTAGAGCCACCGAAGATTCTGGTGCAGTGTTCGGCTGGGGGCCGAACCTGGAGCCCATGGGAGTCCGGCTCCCTTTGCGCCCAAGGTCCGGAAGGTCGCCTCGAGGCGCCCCCAGGACTGCCTCCCCTTGGCCCAGTGCCTGTTGAGACAACACCTCAATGTTGTCCGCAGGGCAAGGGGTGGAGGCGTTCGGAAGAAAACCGCTGTTCATATCCAACGAGTCCAACGAACCGCTCGACGAAGTTGCGTCGAGATGAGCTCGGGACAGGCTGCATAATCATGTTCGGCATGAGAAGAAGTAGTGCAGTACAACATACCATGAATTACTATGGTATCCGGATACTTAAGACTTTGCCAGGGGCTTGACCCTGGGTAGCCACTCATCGCCGCTGTAGATGGACATCGTGGAGAGTCCGGATGGAGGGTCCTTCCCTTCTTGGACCCTTCGGCCTCCCCAGTAGGGTCGGCCTTTCTTTTCCTGTCCCCCCGGCTGGGGGGGAGAAATTTCCTCTTCCTCCTCCTCGTCTTCATGGGAGGAGTGCGCATCGGAGTCATCGAATGATGAGTCTAATACAACCTTGCACCGGAGACCCTTTCGGGTCCCCATGGCCTTCTTCTTGGTCTTCTTCACCGACACCTCGTAAGGTGCCAGAGTCAGCATCTCCTTTAGGAGAGTGCCTACAGGATCTTCGAGCAGGGGGGCTGGGCAATCAAACTACTCCGTTGTCTTTATCCAGTCCGGTTAATGGCATAGAAGCTTAGATCCTGCATATGACTAAACCGGGGCAAATAAATACCCTGAGAGATATAAAAACTTACCAGATTGGCGCGGCGCTTTGCGCTGAGTCCGCGGTCCTCGATGAGGTAAGGAGGAATCTCAGCGCCCTTGAACAGCACCCTCCAGATGTCCTCGTGCGTCGTGTCATAGAGCTCTTGCAGCGTCTGGTGCTTGGCCGAGTCGAACTCCCACAAATCGAATGCCCGTCGTTGACACGGGAGGATCCGGCGGAAGAGCATGACCTAGACCACGTTGACGAGCTTGATTTTCTTGCTCGTCATGTTCCTGATGCAGGTATGGAGTCCGTTCAACTCTACCGAAGAACCCTAGGACAGGCCCTTGTCTTTCCAGGAGGTGAGCCGCGTGGGTACTTCGGATGGAAATTTGGGGGCCGCCACCCAGTTGGAGTCGCGTGGCTCGGTGATGTAGAACCACCCCGATTGCCACCCCTTTATGGTATCCACATAGGTGCCCTCGAGCTAGGTGACGTTAGGCATCTTGCCCACCATGGCACCTCCGTACTCTGCTTGTTGGCAGCCCACCACCTTCGGTTTAACATTGATGGTTTTCAGCCATTGACCGAAGTGGGGTCTGATGCGGAGGAAGGCCTCGCACACGACGATAAAATGCCGAGATGTTGAGGATGAAATTGGGGGCCAGATCATGAAAATCCATCCCGTAGTAGAACATGAGCCCGCGGACAAATGGGTGGTGGGGAATTCCCTGTCCGTGAACAAAATGGGTAAGAAAAACTACCTTCTCATGGGGTTCTTGTGTTGGGATGATCTGCCCCGCATCTGGCAGCCGGTGCGCGATATCCGCAGCCAGATATCCGGCTTCTCGTAACTTTTTGATGTTATCCTCCGTGATGGAGGAGACCATCCACCTGCCTCCTGCTCCGGACATGCTTGGAGTGGTTTGAGAAGAAGAACGCGAGCTTGGGCGCTAGAGCTCGAGTGTGCGGAAATGGGTAAGCAAGGAGGAAGAAGGCGTGGGTGAAAAGAGTAAATCATTGTCCTTTTATAAGGGCGGAAGAGGCGATGTGTCTCCCCACTTGCCTGGTAAAACCACTTATTCCCCAGGCGCCGTAATTGATGGCGCGGTTGGGTTACCCCCGTCCGTATTATGAGAATCCCGTAATAAGGGGGACACAATCTCTGCTTTGACAAGACGTGTCGAGAAAACCGCCCCATGTTATGAGCGGTGCTGGTTGAGAAAAACAGTTCGAATAATGACCGAGCCATGACATAACGTCGTGCTATCAGAACATGTCAACAGATTAGATTTGTGAAAATATTATTCTTTCTGTGGTAGTATGTGGAACTTGTTTTGCAGAGCCGGACACTATTCTGGTGTTCAAAATCTTCTATGGAGTATTCGGAGGAGGAACCCGCCTTGCAATGCTGAAGACAATACTGCGCGCCGGACTCATCGTCATTGAAGCTTGGTTCAGGGGCTACTGAGGGAGTCCTGGATTAGGGGGTCTCCGGACTATATCCTTTGGCCGGACTATTGGACTCTGAAGGTACAAGATTGAAGACTTCGTCCCGTGTCCGGATAGGACTCTCCTTGGCATGGAAGGCAAGCTAGGCAATACGGATATGAAGATCTCCTCCCTTGTAACCGACTCTGTGTAACCCTAGCCCCCTCCAGTGTCTATATAAACCAGAGGGTTTAGTCCGTAGGACAATAGACAATCATACCATAGGCTAGCTTCTAGGGTTTAGCCTCTACGATCTCGTGGTAGATCAACTCTTGTAATACTCATATCATCAAGAACAATCAAGCAGGACGTAGGGTATTACCTCCTTCAAGAGGACCCAAACCTGGGTAAACATCGTGTCCCCTGCCTCCTATTATCATCCGCCTTAGATGCACAGTTCGGGACCCCCTACCCGAGATCCGCCAATTTTGACACCGACAGTAACCCCACTCGGGCTGAAAACAGAACACTAGTTTTACCAATGACCATCAAGCTTGGCGCGATAAGCGTAACCCCACTCGTTTGTCATCCAAACTCCGCCGCGATGTTGCCCGATACAGAGGCGTCGCACACCCCTTATGCTTTACCAATGTGGTAATGTAGCACTAGTTTCCAGAAGGATTTAATCCCGTAAACATTGAAGCATATGATGGAACGACAGATCCCGCGGTATGGATTGAAGATTTTCTTCTCCATATTCACATGGCTCGTGGCGATGATCTCCATGCCATTAAATACCCCCCCTCAAGTTAAAGGGACCAGCATGCCACTGGCTAAACAGCCTCCCAGAGAACTCTATTGGCAGCTGGGAAGATTTGGAGGATGCATTTCGAGACAACTTCCAAGGTACTTATGTCCGGCCACCGGGCGCCGATGGCCTTAGTCACATTGTCCAGCAACCCGGAGAGTCAGCCCGCAAACTGTGGACTCGGTTCTTAATTAAAAAGAACCAAATCGTCGACTGCCCGGACGCTGAAGCCCTAGCGGCCTTTAAACATAGCATCCGGGACGAATGGTTGCCCGACACCTCGGCCAAGAAAAGGCGAAGTCTATGGCATCTCTTACCACACTCATGATCTGCTTCTGCGCGGGAAAAGACGGCTGGTTGGCTCATAGAAGCAACAGTACCAGCGACCCCGGCACCTCCGAAGCGAGGGACAACAACGAATAGCCACAACATAACAAACACAAGCGTCGGAACAACAATGAAGAAAACGAAGATACGGCGGTCAACGCCGGATTCAGCGACCCTAAACCCGGTCAGCGGAAGAAGCCATTCAAAGGCAACAGGGACGGCCCATCCAATTTGGAAAAAATAATCGACAAGCCTTGCCAGATTCATGCCCCCCCCGACAAGCCTGCAAATCATTCCAACAGAAACTGTTGGGTCTTCAAATAGGCCGGTAAATTAAATACCAAACATAAGGGGAAAGGGCCGCCAAGCGAGGACGATGAATGAGCCCCGCCCATCGAGCACAGGGGGGCAGAAGAAATTTCCCCCTGAGGTAAAAACAATGAATATGATATACGTCACTCATATCCCCAAGAGGGAGTGCAAGCGCGCATTAAAGGATGTCTACGCCGTAGAGCCAGTCGCCCCAAAATTCAACCATTGGTCGGCTTGTCTGACCACCTTTGATCGTAGGGACCACCCGACCAGTATCCATCATGGCGATGATTCCATCTCACTCGAGTCCTTATGGACGACGGCAGCAGTATTAACTTGATTTATCAAGACACTGTTCGTAAAATGGGTATTGACCCGTCCAGAATCAAGCCTAGTAACACCATGTTTAAAGGGGTGATACCCGGCGTAGAGGCCCACTGCACAGGTTCATTAACATTGGAAGTAGTCCTCGGTTCACCAGATAACTTCCGAAGCAAAGACTTGATCTTCGATGTTGTCCCCTTTCGTACTAGTTATCACGCACTGCTCACACATACCGCCTTCGCCTGCTTCAATGCAGTCCCGCACTATGCTTACTTAAAGCTCAAAACGCTCGGACCGCGTGGCGTCATCGCAGTCAATGGAAACATGGAGTGCTCCCTCTGTACTGAGGAGCATACCACGGGCCTGATACGTCTCCAACGTATTTATAATTTATGAAGTATTCATGCCGTTATATTATCATTCTTGGATGTTTCACAATCATTTTATAGCAACTTTATATCATTTTTTGGGACTAACCTATTGACCCAGTGCACAGTGCCAGCTACTGTTTTTTGCTTGTTTTTTACATGGCAGGAAATCAATATCAAACGGAGTCCAAACACCACGAAACTATTTGCAGAATTTTTATGGACCAGAACACCCAGGATGGGCCAGAGCAGCACCTGGGGGTGCCCCGAGGGGGGCACAACCCACCAGGGTGCGCCTAGGGGCCTAGGCGCACCCAGGTGGGTTGTTCCCACCTCGGTGGCCTCCCACACTCCCTCTTTACCCTATAAATTCAAAAGTATTCCAAAAACCTTCGGGGTTAATCTAGATCAGAAGTTCCACTGCCACAAGGCTCTATAGCTATCGAAAACTAATGTAGACCCTTTCCAGCACCCTCCCAGAGGGGGGAATCCTCTCCGGTGGCCATCTTCATCATCCCGGCGGCCACCACGATAAGGAGGGAGTAGTCGAGCCTCGGGGCTAAGGGTTTGTACCAGTAGATATATGTTTAATCTATCTCTCTCTCGTGTTCTTGAGATGTCGCGATGTTGATGTATCGCGGGCTTTGTTAATATAGTCGGACCATATGGTGTTTTCCCCTCTCTATCTTGTTGTGATGAATTGAGTTTCCCTTTAAGATTTCGTTGTTCTCATATTGAATACTTTTATGGATTGGAGAACACTTGATATCTGTCTTGCAATTGAATACTCGTGGTGACAACGGGGTATCGTATTGATTCACTTGATATACGTTTTGGCACTCAACTCGCGGATTCCTGAGGTGACATTGGGGTAATCTATGCATAGGGGTTGATGCACGTTCTTGTCTTTGTTTCTCCGATAGAAATCTTGGGGAACTCTTTGAAGTTCTTTCTGTTGGATTGAATATTATGAATCTGAAATTGCTTTGGTATTATTTTAATACGAACTCTTGGTTAGATCGATCGGAAATAATAGCTTCGTGTTATTTTAGTACGAACTCAGGATTGATTGATCGGAAAGAATAGCTTTGAGGTGGTTTCGTATCCTACAAACAATTCCGTCTTTTGTTCTCCGCTAGATCGGAACTTTGGAGTGATTCTTCCTTGCATGTTCAGGGACGGTTATATGATCCAATTATATTAGCATTGTTGAGATATTGCACTAGCGAAATTACGGACCCTAGGCCTCATTTTCAAGCATTGCAATACCGTTTTTGTGCCCATTTACTATATGCTACCTTGCTATTTTTATTTATTCATATTATAAAAATATATTTCTACCATCCATATTACACTTTTATCACCATCTCTTCGCCAAACTAGTGCACCTATACAATTTTCCATTGTAGTGGGTGTGTTGGGGACACAAGAGATTTCATGTATTTGGTTGTAGGGTCATTTGAGGGAGACCATCTTCATACTACACCTCTCACGGATTGATAAACCTTAGGTCACCCACCTAAGGGAAAATTTCTACTGTCCTACAAAACTCTACGCTTGGAGGCCCAACACGTGTCTACAAGAATAAAGTTGCACAGTAGACATCAGGCCCTTGCAGCCGAGGTACAGAGCGGCCTCATCAAGCCGAACACTTCATCGGCCATCAAGCCCTCAGACACTGTTAAACGAATCTGGCCTACTCTACAGAATGTCAGCTCAGTGGATCCAGAGCTAGACTAGCATTCCGGCCACTATCGATCGCCTCATCTAACCGCGACATATGTACCGTGTTTGCATAACTACACACTTAAAATACCTTGGGCAACGACGGAGGCATACTGCGGACAAGGTCTATAGTGCGGCTCGACCCTATTTGGACCTCAACCTTTTTTCCTTCCTGTTTTTCCTTATATTACAGGTTCATTAAAACCTAATCACCTTATGGTCGTACGAGGGCTCTTTCGTCATGCCCCTTTTATATAAAAGATCATCGGTTTTCTCCTCTCAAAGGATCTTACACCAAGGTGATAGCGGCGCAGACGTAGGGCAGGGTGTCAATGGGATCTTCAAGAATACATGTTCCTTGCTTAGGCCTTGTATACAGCTTCCCCTTGTTTACTAAGACTCGGCATGTAAAATAGCCTGGATGATTACGACATTATCCATAATAACACGTTTTGACGTATCAAACAGATTATAATGGAAACAGTTTTTTCTGCCAATCCCTGTTCGGTGTTGGTTTACTTCAGAATCCGTATCTCCTCTTTGCTTGAGATTGCCATATATAATTTGGTACAGCTTAAACGCCGGGGGCTCCATTCAGGCCACGTATACTTTCAAAAGTCTGAACACTCCTAGAGTATACTTCGGTGTCCCGAATATTGCATTATATGCATCAGCTCCGAATCACGTCTTTGGTCACTAGTTCGGTTGCTCGGCTCCTGTGATTACCACCTTATGTTCCTCTTGTTCGGCTAAGGTAGTAACGGGATAACTATTGTGATTGTGTTTCTGGTTCGTCCGGTCAAACAGCTCAGTAGAGAAAGTCGAAAACTGACTGTCATGATATGGCGAGAGCTGGTCGATGATCCAGCGACTTGCTACAAATCTTTTGTGATTTATTCCGTATCATACGAAGGACTGGCCTTTTCCAAGTCATGCGATAAAGTCATCCTAGTTCGGAGGGCCACATATGCACCTGGGGCTAGTCTTTTGCCCCATCGTAAAACTCCTATGGCTAAGTGAAAGTAATAAATCCACATAGTCTGATTGCCTAGTTTAATGCGCGGACACCTCCTTACGGACCAAGACATTGTGTCAAGAGTGATCGCGTGCTATACCGATCACCCCCGTTGCATCTACGTGGGGGCTGAAGCCGACGAATGACAAACTTTCAGAGTTGAGACGGCCGCATAGGAGGAAAATAACTTTAGACAAAAGCATAAATATATTTACAGGCCTTGGTTCATAAAGCAAAGTATTGATAAACATAGTACATTCACTCGAACATGATATCCTTTGAGCATTGGCCCTCTGAGGGAGTCCTGGATTAGGGGGTGTCCGGATAGCCAGACTATACCTTCGGCCGGACTCCTGGACTATGAAGATACAAGATTGAAGACTTCGTCCCGTGTCCGGAAGGGACTTTCCTTGGCGTGGAAGGCAAGCTTGGCGATACGGATATGTAGATCTCCTACCATTGTAACCGACTCTGTGTAATCCTAGCCCTCTCCGGTGTCTATAAACTAGAGGGTTTTAGTCCGTAGGGCGAACAACAATCATACCATAGACTAGCTTCTAGGGTTTAGCCTCTCTGATCTCGTGGTAGATCTACTCTTGTACTACCCATATCATCAATATTAATCAAGCAGGACGTAGGGTTTTACCTCCATCAGGAGGGCCCGAACCTGGGTAAAACATTGTGTCCCCTGCCTCCTGTTACCATCCTCCTAGACGCACAGTTCGGGACCCCCTACCCGAGATCATCCGGTTTTGACACCGACATTGGTGCTTTCATTGAGAGTTCCTCTGTGTCGTCACTTTTAGGCCCGATGGCTCCTCCGATCATCAACGACGATGCGATCCAGGGTGAGACTTTTCTCCCCAGACAGATCTTCGTATTTGGCGGCTTTGCACTGCGGGCCAATTCGCTTGGCCATCTGGAGCAGATTCAAAGCTACGCCCCTGGCCATCAGGTCAGATTTGGAAGTTTAAACTACACAATGGACGACCGCGGAGACTTGATCTTCGACGGATCTGAGCTGCAGCCGAGCACGCGCACTGTCTCGGTGGGCATGATCTAGCTCTGCCGCCGAACAGTGCCCGGGAGGCCGCACCTGTGTCCGCTCCGACCCTTGGCTCGGAGCCGACCGCACCAATCGAGGATGGGTGGTTGGACACCGCCTCGGGGGCTGCAATCTCTACGGCGATCGAGCCGAACACCAGCCCTATTCTCTGTGAAGCCTGTGACTCCAAGGAGCCGGACTCCTCTCCAGACTCCGAGCCCTCCGCGCCCCTACCGATCGAACCCGATTGGGCGCCGATCATGGAGTTCACCACCGCGGACATCTTTCAGCACTCACCCTTCTGCGATATTCTGAATTCACTAAAGTCTCTCTCTTTATTAGGAGAGCCCTGGCCGGACTATGGTCAGCAAGGTTGGGATGTGGACGACGAAGAAATTCGATGCCCACCCACCACCCACTTCGTAGCCACTGTCGATAATTTAAACGACGTGCTCGACTTCGACTCCGAAGACATCGATGGTATGGACGACGATGTAGGAGATGAACATGAACCAACGCCTATAAGGCACCGGACAGCCACCTCATCTCATGATGTATACATGGTGGACACACCCAAAGGAAGCGACGACGATGAACACAGGGATGCAACGAGGGATCATTCACTCGAAAAGCAATCAAAGCAGCGACGTAAGCGCCGCTCCAAGCCCCGCCTCGACAGAGACAACAGCCATATAGACCCAGCCATAGAGCAGGACGAGCCGGCGGACGACGAACATGCCTTCGAGCAACCGTCCAAACAGGGCAACCTGGATAAACAAACCGAACACCCCTTCGCCGGCGAAAACAACAGTCCGGACGACCTTACGCCAGATAGGCTCATAGAGCAGAAGAACCTCCACGAAAGGCTCATCGCCACTGCGCGTAGCCTGAAAAAGCAGAAGCAGAAGCTCAAAACTACGGAAGATGCACTCAGAATCAGATGGAGCAAAGTACGCAACACCGCAGACAAATATGGCGGCAGTCGCCGCACAAAAAGCTATCCAAAGCGAAAGGTACTACCTGAATTTGACGAGGAGGCCTTAGAGCCCCCGCAGTTAAAAAATAGGAAAGCCACCCAGTCGGATAGACGACCGCATGGCCAGCATGGAGCGGCAAGTGGCGCCACACACAAGCCGGCACGCGATCCACCAAAGGATCCGCATCAAAAAGATGGCCCAGCCAGATCTATCTACGGGCCAAGAAAGGAAGCTCTAGTAAGCAATGCAACACAACAAATATCCGAACATCATGGCACACCCAAATACAGGGGTGCCGCACACCCCCTATGTTTCACCGATGAGCTACTGGACCATGAATTTCCAGCGGGATTCAAGCCCATAAACATAGATGTGTACGACGGAACAACAGACCCTGGGGTCTGGATCGAGGATTATATCCTCCACATACACATGGCCAGAGGAGATGACCTCCACGCCATAAAATACTTACCCCTCAAGCTTAAAGGGCCAGCCCGGCATTGGCTCAAAAGCCTTCCCGAAAACACCATTGGAAGTTGGGAAGAGATTGAGGATGCTTTCCGGGCAAATTTTCAAGGGACTTATGTCTGCCCTCCGGATGCAGACGATCTCAGTCACATAACTCAATAGCCCGGAGAGTCAGCCGGGAAATTCTGGAACAAATTTCTTACTAAAAAGAATCAGATAGTCGACTGTCCGGACGCCGAAGCCCTAGCAGCTTTTAAGCACAACGTTCGAGATGAATGGCTCACCAGACACCTCGGCCAAGAAAATCCAAGAACAATGGCCACATTAACAAGCCTCATGACCCGCTTTTGCGCAGGAGAGGATAGCTGGTTGGCAAGATGTAGCACCAGCGACCCAAGTATATCCGAAGTTAGGGATGGAAACGAAAAACCCCGACGCAGCAAGGACCAGCGCCGGAATAAGGGAAACAGCCCAAAGAGCACGGCGGTCAACGCCGGATTCAAAAGCTCGCGGCAGAATGAGAGAAAGTCGCCCCTCAAGTATAACAGGGACGAGCTATCCAACTTAAACAAAATCTTGGACAAGATATGTCAAATACACAGTACTCCCGGGAAGCCTGCAAACCATACCCATAGAGATTGTTGGGTTTTCAAGCAATCCGGCAAACTCAATGTTGAACACAAGGGGCTCGACACACCAAGTGAGGACGATGACGAACCCCACAAGCAGAGCACCAGGAAACAAAAGGATTTCCCACAAGAAGTCAAAACAGTAAACTCACTTCACGTGATGAACAGAATGGCGCCAACAGAGATACGCGCCATACGGCCTATCCCAAAGGAGTCTCGCCAATGGTTGTTAAAATCGATCACCTTCGACCATCAGGATTACTCTAGAAGTATCCGGAACGCAGGCTGGACTGCCTTGGTATTAGATCCAATAAGCGGTGGACTCCACTTTACAAATGTCCTGATGAACGGCGGCAGTGGTCTAAACCTGTTATACCAGGACACAATCCGCAACATGGGGATAGACCCAACAAAAATTCGCCATAGCAAAACCTCCTTTCAAGGGGTAACGCCAGGCCCGGATGCCCGTTGCATGGGTTCTCTCCGGCTAGAAGTTATGTTCGGCTCCCCCGATAACTTCCGTCGCGAACAGCTAACCTTCCACATCGCCCCATTCTCAAGTAGCTATCAAGCACCGCTGGGACGCGAAGCTTTTGCCCGCTTTAACGCAATACCGCATTATGCATCTCTTACGCTTAAGATGCCCGGTCCACGAGGCATCATCTCATTAAAGGAAAAACATTGAGTGTTCCTCCCACGCGGAAGACAGTGCGGCTGCCTTGACAGCCCCACAATAAAGCGGCTTCACCAGCCAAAGCACCTAAACAGGTCATCAAGACCACGGACATGGCTAGACGAGTCCGGCATAAACATACAATTGATAAAGGCTTAATAGCCGTATACCCATGTACTAGGGGCTCCATGCATATAAAACAAGAGACAATAAAGCTCAATTTTACCCATTTCGATTTATACTTTGTTTATTTAGTATAACTCATGTTCAGCACGATCTTTCTTCAACTAAGTTCCTCTCTTTTACAGATGAACACCGTGCTACGCCCGCCCAGGATACGACACAACGGAGACACAGGCACAAACGTGTAGCAGGGACCCGTTCCAAGGATTCATTTCAGATTAAGACCCTGCGTAAACATTTTTTACTGTCTCTTGTTGATACACATCCCCTGGTTTCTTGGAATAACCAAGGAGGAGGCTGGCGTTTTGGCATGTGGCCACGTCAGAGTTTTGCGCGTACCTGGACACTAGGGGCTTATTACTAAGGGCGTTATCTCGCCCGCCTTCATAAAGACCGAATACCTTAGGGAGTGTTCGGTGTCGCGAGTTTGGCCTTATATGCATCAGCTCCGAATCATGTCTTTGGTCAAATGTTGGGTTTGCCTGGCTCCTGTGTTTTGCTACCTTATGTTCCGCTCTATCGGCTAAGGCGGCACCAGGAGAACTACTGCGATTGTGCCCCGGTTCGGCCAGGCGAGCACCTCAGTAGAGAAAGCCGAAAACTGACTGTCATGATATAGCGTGAGACTGGTCAACCACTCGATGACTTACCGGAATCTTTAGGATTCCTCCGCATTAACGAAGGGCCGCTTCCCGGCCAGGCACATACGCGCTCCGAGTTCGGGCGAGTGCAGGCGCTACCAGGGGCTATATAAGTAGCCTCACTGTCAAACTCCTATGGCTAAGTGAAAGTGATAAAGCATCATAGTCTGATTGCCTAGTTCGCTGTGCTATCACCTCCTTTGTAGGACCAAGACGTTGGATCAAGTGTGAAAATGCGCCTTCTGCGAACACCCCCGCATTATGTGCGTGGGGGCTGAAGCTGACGACTGCCATCTTTCAGATTATATATACATATATGTTAAACAGCCGCACAGGAGGTATTATAATACTTGAAGGCACAAGTATAAAAAGCTTCCACAATTTTGTTTCACAATAATATATGCTATTCGAATATAGTATCCTTCGAGCACTGCATCTCTATTAAATGAGCGCCTTGTAGAACTTCCTGAAAATAGTGCTCGGCAGGTACTCGGCTTCCATCCGAGTCTGGGGATGCAATAGCGGTGCCCTCCATTTCGGCCCAGTATGTCTTGACACGGGCAAGAGCCATCCGCGCACCCTCTATGCACGCTGACCTCTTCATCGCATTGATATGCAGCGCCGCACCAAGGAACTACTGCACCAAGTTGAAATAACTTATTTTCGGCTCTGGCCTCTCTGGCCACAGATGACTCATGACATACTTCATGGCGAGTCCGGACAACCTATTTAGCTCGGCCCATTCGGCCAAACGGTCGGCTAATGACAGTGGACGCTCCGGATTGTGGAACTGCGATCAAAAGAGCTTTTCCACTTCGCGATCTTCTTGATCTCGGAAGTGTTCGGCCGCATCTGCGGCACTCGCTGCCAAATCAAGATAGGTGTCCGCCGTACTCCACATCCGGTCTAACGGAGCATGTTTAGGATCACAGAACTTCCTCCGTAGCATAAAGGGCTTTCCAGCCGCGAAATCTCCGGCCTGACGCAGCTCCTCCTTCATAGCTCTCATCGCAGAGCGAGCATCCTTGGCATCGGCAACGGCCTTCTCCAGGTCCGTCTGTTCCACCTGATCTTCTTTTTCAAGAAGCTTGCAACGGTCAGCATCGCTCTTTAGCTTCACAGCCATCTCGGCCATTTCCTTCTTGCTTCGGCAGTGAGCAGCCTGTTCGGCTTTCAGCTCTTCAATTGCCTTTTCGGCAGCCGCATCACTTTTCCTGGCTTGCTCCTTGGCTCGGGAAAGTTCCGCCCAAAGATTCTCCATGGCAGCAGCACCATCTGCATCAGGCGCACACATTGTAAGATACTGGCATAAAGATCCTCTTACCAGGTGTCGCCGGAGTAATTACATACCTTGTGCCTCGTCAAGCCGCTTGTTGACAAGCGCGATGTCGGCATCTGCCACATCAAGTTGCCGCTTTAGCTCGGCAAATTCATCAGTCCGGCTGGCCACCCGACACTTCGCCACCTACGTATGAAGGCGGCATATTAGACCTGGGATTATGATCCTCTGCGCGCCGTCACTTTTGACAACGCACAGAGTCTCAGGGGCTACTATCAACACAGGGCGCATCTTATTTATGTGCAACTGTCCAAAAAGGGTACATTATTTTGCGTACCTCAAAACCTGTCAGTAAACTCCTGACGGCCTCGTGCAATCCTCTCTCCGCGGATGAAATCCTCTCAATCACCATACCCATCAATGCACGGTGCTCCTCAAAGATAGATGCTCGCCCTAGCAGATCTTCAGCTCCTCCGACCGCGCACCAGACGGTGCCGGACTCGTCTGATGGCCCTTTTTGAAGGCCGGACGCGGAGGGCTTTGGGGGGCCATATGACTACCTTCCGACCCTGCCGGATTCGGAGAAACCCTCCGCGACGATACCTCAGGGTCGCCCGCCTCACAAGGCGGAACGGCAGGGGGAGGCGTTCCGCTCTCCATCATCTCCGTAAGAAAATCCCCCGAAGACAAGCTCTGCTGAGAAGGGCTAAGGTCCGAGCTACAAGGTAAATTTTTGATTACTCTTCTCAGATATAACGCAAGGATTTCTCTCGTTTATTAAAGAGAAAAACTCCTCTCTACTTACGGCTCGGTGGAGGGCTGATCCCCTTGAGGGCATAATTCGGCCAAAGTATCCCCCGGCGTAGGACCCTATGACGAAGATTTCTTCCCCCGCTTTGAGGCCATGGTCTCCGGGTCGTCAGAGGCGGTCCTCTTCTTCCCCCGAGGAGAGGAATTTTCGATTCCTCCCTTCCGTACAACCTTCTCCGAGGAGGCTGTAGCTTCCTTGCCCCCTCCCTCGCTTTCCTTCGAAGGCACAACCTCCAACATCCTGACTAGCACGGGATCCGGCATGGTCTCGGGGAGGGGGGCCGGACACATGATTAGCTTTGCTTTCGCTATCCACTCCTGTTTAAAGGACAGCTCTTTTAGGGGCAATTTTATGATAAATATACGGATAGCGAGTCCGGGCACAAGGCTACTTACTTGAGTATCCGGGCGATTGCAGCTCAGGCCTGCGTCCTCGGTCAAGTCCGGACACATTGCTTGTGATCCGAAGAACAATTTGTACATATCCACGGGCGTTGCGCCCATGAAATGCTGGAGAGCTCGTGGTCCCTCCGGATTGAACTCCCACATGCGAAGGGGGCGATGTTTGTCGGGCAAGGCTCGGCGGATCAACATGACCTGCGTCACCACGACCAGGCTAATGTCTCTTTCTAAGAGATCTCGAATGCGGCCCTGCAACAAGGGCACGTCCTTGGATGGCCCCCAGTCCAGTCCTTTATTGACCCATGACACTAGTTGTGGTGGGGAACCCGAGCGAAAGGCAGGTGGCGCCACCCACTTGGTGCCCCTGGGAACGGTGATGTAAAACCACTCTCGTTGCCATAAGCTGGACTCCTCTTGAAAAGAGCCCTCGGGCCATGGAGCACCAGCATTCTTGCTTATAAAAGCACCTCTGCACTCCGCGTGCCATCCCTCGATCATCTTCGGATCTACTTTGAAGGTCTTGAGCCATAGTCCGAAGTGAGGAGTAATACGGAGGAAGGCTTCACACACGACGATGAATGAGGAAATATGGAGGATGGACTCCGGAGCTAAGTCGTGAAATTCCAGCCCATAATAAAACATGAGCCCCCTCACAAAGGGATCCGTCGGGAACCATAGCCCCCGAAGGAAGTGAGACATGAACACCACACTCTGACCAGGCTTGGGAGTGGGAATGACCTGCCCTTGAGCAGGCAGCCTATGCCAGATTTCTCTGGTCAAGAACCTGGCCTCTCTCAACTTCAGCACGTCCTCCTCCGTGACAGAGGAGGGCATCCATCGGCCTCGAACGTCGGAACCGGACATTGTCGAAGGTCCGGAGCGCCTGAAATCTGGAGCCTTGGGTGTTGGAACTAAGGCCTTGGTCTCTATATAAGAGGTTGAATACCAAGGGCCCTCCCCGTGACCGTTTGGGACTCACCTTTGATCAAGAAAACATACCAACAGGTATGGTTGGGTTACCCACGCTCGTCTTGATGAGAATCCCGGAATAAGGGGACATGATCTCTGCTTTGACAAGACGTGCCAAGGAAAATGCCTCGCTAAACGTGTTGAGGTGGGACAGTAAAACAATTCGAATAAAGACTTGGTCGTGGTGTGATGTCACGCTACGGAATACGTCAGCAGATTAGATTTGTGTAAATATTATTCTCTCTATGGCAATATGTGGAAACTTATTTTGCAGAGCCGGACACTACCTTTGTGTTCAAAATCTTCTATGAAGTACTTGGAGGAGGAACCCGCCTTGCAATGCCGAAGACAATCTGCGCGCCGGACTCGTCGTCATTGAAGCCTGGTTCAAGGGCTACTAAGGGAGTACTGGATTAGGGGGTGTCCGGATAGCCGGACTATACCTTCGGCCGGACTCCTGGACTATGAAGATACAAGATTGAAGACTTCGTCTCGTGTATGGAAGGGACTTTCCTTGGTGTGGAAGGAAAGCTTGGCAATACGGATATGTAGATCTCCTACCATTGTAACCGACTCTGTGTAACCCTAGCCCTCTCCGGTGTCTATATAAACCGGAGGGTTTTAGTCCGTAGGGCGAACAACAATCATACCATAGGCTAGCTTCTAGGGTTTAGCCTCTCTGATCTCGCGGTAGATCTACTCTTGTACTACCCATATCATCAATATTAATTAAGCAGGACGTAGGGTTTTACCTCCATCAAGAGGGCCCGAACCTGGGTAAAACATTGTGTCCCCTGCCTCCTGTTACCATCCGCCTAGACGCAAAGTTCGGGACCCCCTACCCGAGATCCGCCGGTTTTGACGCCGACAGCCACGCTCTGGCAGAGCCCTCCAACATCAAAGGAAGGTGCTTCATGGCCACTTCATCGTTTTGCCTCCTCCTTGGCTTGGGCAAGGGCGCTCTTGAGGGTCTCAACCTCGGCCGCGCTACCTGCACCCATAATCACAACACTACATGAGTTATACTCTGAATTTGCATATTACCTCAGATATATGATTAAACTCTTTTGAAAGTACACGCGTACCTTGCACCTCATTGAACCGCTTGTTAATGCGGTCGATCTCATCATTGGCCAGCTTCAGCTTCCGATTGAGTTCGGAAACTTCAGCGGCCTGGGCTGTTGCCGCCAACAGGGAAGCCTGTTGAAAAAAAAGTATGTCACCTTCTCCGAATTCAATGAGATCCTCTGTTCGGCTTTTTTCAAAAATCGGACAGAGTATCAGGGGCTACTATCTATATACAGGTATATTTCCTTCATATGAAAAGCATCTAGAGCATTACGTCGCATAGCAGGCTAGTAAAGGCTTCGTTCGGCCCCTCTTAGCGGACTGAACCTTCTCAACGACCACACCCATTAGGGTGCGGTGCTCCTCCACGATGGAAGCACGTCGTAGTGCTTCCATCAGAGCATTCTGCGCCTCCGGATTAGTGGAGGTCGCCATCGGAGCTGATCCTCCTCCCTCCTTCAAAGGGGGTTGCTCACCAGATTCCGGAACCGTATGGGTCTCCAGAATGGTGTCCGGCTGGGGCCCGGACTAGTGAGGGACCCCGCCGTCGGTCGCCATGGGGATCGCACCCCCATGTCTTCGGCAGCCGAGGTATTACGGGCGCCGTTTGGGCCGCCTTGCTCACTCCTCCACGGCCTAGAGAGGTCTTCGAGACAACACCTTGGTGTCATCCGCGGCGGTGGGCGGAGAGGCTCGCGGAGGCGTCTCGCTCTCTGCCATCTCTGGCGGCACGGAGCTCCCCTCAGATAGTGAAGGGTTGGGGAGGTCGGGAGCAGGGCTGAAATACACACAATATAATATGTTATATTAAAAGCATAGAGGACCGAATACTTGTCAAGAAGCCTTTGGTTCTTACAATTCGGCCAGGGGCTTCGCCCTGGGAAGCCTCTTGGTGATGGGTTTGACCTCTTAATCCGAACCATCCGAGAGGGTCACCTTCCTCCTCTTGGATGCCCCTCCTCCGGGTCTAAGGAGGCTGCCCTCTTTTTCTTCCTCCCCTTGAGAGGGGAGTCAATTTCCACCTCCTCTTCCTTTTCGTCTTCATCTTCCTCGTGCGGGAGAGGATTTCCGTTTCTCCGGACACTGCGTCCGAAGTACTGTTATGGCGGGGGCCGCCCTTGGCCTCCTTGCCCTTATTCTTGGCCTTCTTCTCTGGTGCCTGATAGGGCACCGGGACAAGCATCTTTGTTAGCTGTGGAGTGGCCGAATCTTCAGGCAGTGGAGCCGGACACTTGATCCGCTCCAACTTCGCTATCCAGCCTTGAGCAAGGGATGGAAAACTCGTTACCCAATAACTTATGGACTGAATGTATGCTCGGGAATAACGCACTTACCCGTGTGGCCGAATTCTCACTGTCGAGGCCGATGTATTCGGTCGTCTGCGGCCACGCTTTTTGGGGCCTGAAGAGCAGCTTCCAGATATCTTCGTGCATTGTGCCGAAGAAGCCCTTTAGGGTCCGTGGATCTTCTGGATTGAACTCCCACATGTGGGACGGCTGGAGATGGCAGGGGAGGATCCTGCGGAAGAGCATCACCTGAATCACGCTTGCCAGGCTGGTGTTCTTGCTTATCATGTGTGTGATGCGCTTTTGCAGCATCAACGCTTCCTCTAGGGATCTCCAATCAAGACCTTTGTTGGTCCACGACTTGAGCCGCATAGGGGGTCCAGATTGGAACTCATGAGTGGCCACCCACCTGGCGCCGCGGGGTTCGGTGATGTAGAACCACTCCTGTTGCCAGACCCTGACGGTCTGCACAAAGGCCCCTTTAGGCCAAGTGGTGTTGGGGAGCTTTCTCACCATGGCGCCTCCGCAGCCCGCATGCTGCCCGTCGACCACCTTCGGCTTCACATTGAAGACCTTGAGCCATCAGCCGGAGTGTGGGGGATGCGGAGTAGTGATAAACGTCGAGATGTGCAGGAAAGAGTTTGGGGCTAGATCATGGAAATCTAGCCCATAGTAGAACATGACGCCGCGAACAAAGGGGTGGAGGGGAAACCCTAGCCCGCGAAGGAAATGAGGGATGAACACCACCCTTTCGCTGGGGTCCGGGGTGGGGATAACTTGCTTCTTGGCAGGGAGCCTGTGCGCGATGTCCGCACACAGATACGCCGCCTCCCAGAGCTCCTTGACATCCTTCTCCGTGACGGAGGAGGCCTCCCACTTGCCCTTAGAGCCAGATCCGGACATGGCTGGAGAGGTTGGCGGTGGTGGGAAAGATTGAAGTTTGGGCGCTGGAGCTCGAAGATGGGAAGGCAGGAGAAGGAAGAATGCGTGGGAAGAAAGAGGAATCTTTATCCTCTTATATAGGCAGTGAATATCAAACGCCCCCCGTCAAGCCTTAAAACTCGCCTATTCCCAAGGGGTTGTGCGAATGACACGGTTAGATTACCCAAACCGTATTGATGAGGATCCCGCAATAAGTGGACATGATCTCTGTTTTGACAAGACATGTCAATAGAGGCTATGCCTCGAAACATGAAGCGGGAGGCGAAAAATGGTTCAAAATGCTAAACATGCCAGATGTGGCGTTTCACCGGAAAGTTGTCAGTTGACAGGCATTATTTTGGTTAAATTTTTTCCTTCATGGTTGAGGTTGTGATTATCATGCAGAGCCGAATACAACTCTTTCATTCAGAAGATTGCTTTGAAGTATTTGGGAGGAACCCGCCTTGCAATGCAGAAGACAATCTGTGTGCCGGACATATCGTCATTGTAGACTGGTTCAGGGGCTACTGAGGGAGTCCTGGAAAAGGGGGTCCTCGGGTGTCCAGGCTATGTGATATGGGTCGGACTAATGGGCCGTGAAGATACAAGGTAGAAGACCTTCCCCCGTGTCCAGATAGGACTCTCCTATGCGTGGGTGACAAGATTGGCGTCCAGATATGTAATTTCCTTCTTCTGCAAACCGACTTTGTACAACCCTAGGACTCTCTGATGTGTATATAAACCGGAGGATTTAGTCCGTAGAGGCTATCAGAATTCATATAGGCTGGACATCTAGGGTTTAACCATTACGATCTCGAGGTAGATCGACTCTTGTAACCCCTATACTCATCAAATACAATCAAGCAGGATGTAGGGTTTTACATCCATTAAGAGTGCCTGAACCTGGGTAAACATCGTGTTCCCCGTGTCCCTTGTTACCTTCGATCCTCAGACACACAATTCGGGACCCCCTACCCAAGATCGGCCGGTTTTGACACTGACACATGGTGCCGTACAACATTTTCGACACGGGGAGAGACAAACTCGGGTGAGTGAGAGAGAGAGGAACCAGGGAAAGCAGACGAAGGAGAGGCAGGGTGCACGGACGTCCTGGTCTTGATCGCTGGTGGCTTGCCAGAGATGCACCGGTGGCGTGGGTTTAAGGCCGACGGGTTCGAGGCAGAGGAAGGTCAAGCGTGGAACAGCTCGGGAGAAGGAGGCGCAAGGGCAGGGGGGTCCTTGGCACGGACACTGGTTGGACTTGGAATGGATCGAAGAGGGGTGTGGTGATTGGTGGGTTTGGATCGGGAGGGATCCCGAGGTGGGAGACGACAAGGTGGAGTGTGGCGGCGGCGGAGGGATGGGACAAGGTCCCTAGGTTGTAGGGTTGGTCTAGTTTATATAGAAAGTGGGATAGGTTTGGGGGGTATTTGGTCCCCTAGATCATAATCAGGCGGTCGAGAATAAATAGGCTACGGAAGTCCAAATAAGAAACCAAAGACATTTTAGGGATGTTTGGGGATGATCCGGAACCATCGGTAAGGACAGCCCGGTTCGGTTTCAGGGAAGTTTCGGACACGCGGGCGAGGGGGATGTGCAGTATGCAAAGAGACTCTGGCTTAGGCAAGAGATAAAACGTAGATCCAGGTCGAAGGGGTCTAAGAAAGGCCAAAAGAGACAAACGAGAAGTGGCACTACGAATGGATGCAAGTTTTATGAAAACATGACGGCAATAGAGTGCCGATGCAATGCAAATGATGCGATGATGAATGCAGCAAATAAATATAACAAACGACAACAACAAAATAACTAGAAGGCATTTGTAGTGTCGTTCTTGATCTGTTACAATGGCACACGATTGGGCAGTGATGCACCGGGAATTAAGTCAATCTGATGCTCAATCCCTTGAATAGGTGGTCATCCCAGTGACACATCTTGTGGAAAGACGCCAGCAAACTCCTGCAAAATGTTAATTACAGTAGGAGGCAAAGAGGAAGGCATGTCCTCGAATGAAAAATAATGCCTTTTGCACACAAATGCATAGCAAATAGATTTGCTAAATCTAGATCATCAATATCATATTTGGTGGAAAGTAAACATCCGCTTTTCAATTTAATTTCAAATGCAACATGAGATCATGGTTTGTTATTAGGTTTCATTTGTTGCTCAAATTCTTTTGACACAATCTGATTTTCACTCTTGTTTTGTTCCTATTTTCCTTTACTAGCTCTAGCAATATCATCTTTCAAAATGTGTTGAGGAGACATAGGAAGCAAAGTAATATGTTTATCCTTAAGAACAAGAGTATACTGATTGTTTCTACCTTGGTGTACAATTTTTTTATCAAATTCAAATGGCCTACCAAGTAATCTGGAGCATGCTTGCATGGGTACCACATCACAATCAACATAATCAACATATGTTGCGATACTAAAATGCACACGAACAATACGTCTTACCTTAACCTTGCTGCTGCTGTTGAACCATTGTATGTAGTTAGGATGAGGATGTGGTCTCGTAGTGAGAGACAGCTTCTCCACCATCTCCATGCTAGCCAAGTTTTTGCAACTACCTCTATCAATGATTACACGGATAGAACATTCCTCCACAACTCCCTTTGTATGGAACAAATTGTGCCTCCGATTTTTCTCAACTTGTGTTACCTGCACACAAAAAACATGTTGAGCAACTAAACTTTCATACCTGTCAGCGTCTTTAGCGGCCATGTATTGTGTCTCTTGTTGAGAATCATCTCCACCCTGCTTTTCACTAGCAATAAGAGCCAAGTCACCTCATCATAGTAAGTAGCAGATTCATACCCACCATCCTCAGTAACAATCATCACATGCGGAGATGGAGATTTTCTCTGATAGTGACCTCCACCCTTCCAACAACGACATATAACTTCATGCGTTTGCCCCGTTGATGCCATGGATAAAGAAGAGATCTGTGCGGGAACAGAAGGTGTACTCTTGGCGGATGGTGGTGGTGGTGTCTGTTTTCTTGTATCTCGGTTGGAGTTGGCAGATGAAGTAGGCAATGTTGCAGCGGGACGTGTGGAAGTAGAAGATGCATGTGGCGTCCATGATGAAGATCGTCCTGTAGAAAAATTAGTTTACGCCAATGCCTGTCGATCCTGCACTTCACGTTCAACTTTGAACGCAAGATGGAATAAACGAGTGATATTATTATACTCCTTATAATCTAAAATGGTCGGAATCTCTCTATTTAATCCACCCATAAAACATGCAAGCATAGCTTCATTATCCTCAAAAATACCACATCTAATCATGCCAGTTTGCAATTCATGATAATATTCCTCTATATAATTTTTTCCTTGTCTTAAACTTTGTAATTTTTGGAGTAATTCACATTGATAATATGGTGGAGCCCAACGAGTACGCATGGCAATTTTTAAAGCAGCCCGAGTAGTAGGGATATTACCATGATATAATCTACAATGTTTAGACAACCAAACACATGCAAAACTAGTGAATGCACAAACAACAGTACCAACACGTCTATCCTCAGGATATTGTAAGCATGTAAAACATTGTTTAGTTTCCAACTCCCAAGTAAGATAGACATCAGGAATGTATCTATGATCAAATGGCAAAATATTCAACTTTAGTTTAGGGATGTGGTCATGATCTCGTACCTGAGGTGGTGGTGCAGCCCTACCATTGCGATTATTTGCATGCGGATGACCTGGTGGTGGTGCTAGTGGTCGTTGAGTAGTTCATTAAACTTGTTATCAAGCTTTGTTTTGAACGTCTTCTCTGTGCCATCTATCTTCTCCATGGCCTCTTCAAAACTGGTTAGCACATGTTGCACCTGTCCACTCATCAGTTGCTGAAATTTATCATGTTGTTGCTTTTTTCATGTTCTCCCAGTTAGTCTCGTCGGCTTATGATCATGTCATGGTTAGCTACAATAGAAACACACAAGAATATGTCCTTGTTGTTGTTGTTGTTGTTTTTGTTGAGCAGTTCATTAAACTTGTTATCAAGCTTTGTTTTGAACGTCTTCTCTATGCCATCTATCTTCTCCATGGCCTCTTCAAAACTGGTTAGCACATGTTACACCTGTCCACTCATCAGTTGCTGAAATTTATCATGTAGTTGCTTTTTCATGTTCTCCCAGTTAGTCTCGTCGGCTTGTGATCATGCCATGGTTAGCTACAATATAAACACACAAGAATATGTCCTACGGACTACTAAGACGAAGTGGAGTTTTGGAATGTCACAAATCCGTCAAGCAAATCACAAATTATTTCCCGTTCTTACCAAGCAGCAGGTGGTGATCGGCACCCTTGTAGTCAAAACTCCTCAAAGCTTGGGTAGAGCGATTGTTAGGCACAATGTAGATGATATGTGTGGTTGGGAAGGCTTAATATATGGTAACAAAAGGGTAGCAATAATCAAGTCATAGATGCAAAGTTGAGTAAACACTCAACGTTGGTACTGTGTTGGTCCTAGGCTAGACCGTGCTAGAGACGCGAGCCTAGAACACTAAAAAATCAGGACGCTGCACGTAAACTAGGGAGTAGCACACTTTGAATCTCTTTTTTCTCCTTTTTCTACTTTTTCTCTCCTTTTTTCTCCGCAATAATTGTTTTCCGAAAAAGTAT
The DNA here is from genome assembly GCF_003073215.2 of Triticum urartu. Lineage (NCBI taxonomy): Eukaryota > Viridiplantae > Streptophyta > Magnoliopsida > Poales > Poaceae > Triticum > Triticum urartu. Next base: position 225,425,824 of record NC_053027.1, on the reverse strand, counting down.
ACAAATGGTCTTAAAACCGCTTAGCCAGAATTTTCCAAACTTTGTTTTTGTTTTGAGTTTGGAACCATTTTTCTTCTACGGGTGGCACGGAAGTTGGGGAGTACGTCCAATGTGGCCACGACACGGAGTATGGCATGATATGGAAATAGAAAACAAAGAAATAAATACTGGATCGGACTAGGACTCGTGGTGGAGATGAATCTGGTGGAACTAGGGCTGGTGGCAGATATATGTAGGGGCTGTGAAACACAGACTAGTAGCGAATCTGATGGACGTGGACTCGGATTGGCGTGATGGTGGTGAATATGTGCTGGAGTATATGGACTAGGATTGGTGCGGGGATGTGGTGGCAGTATATGGCAACAGCAATGAAGATGTTGTGGTGGTGGCGTGACAAATTATGAACAAAACTCGAAACTCTAAAGGACTATACGCTAAGACTAGAAACATGACACAATGATACAACCGCAAACTCAAAAAACAAAAGAATGAAGACATTATGCAAAAGGCTCAGATTGGTTTGGATATGATGTACTAACCCAATTTTTTTGGTTTTTTAGTGGACTATTGGTATGATCTAAACTATAAAAACTGGTAAAATCTCACCGAGCAACGTGGAAATCTGATACCACTCGATCAAGGCGAAGGTGTCTCGTCTTTCGATGATATGGTAACTATCATTTTGGAGCAACACTGGTACATCGAGCTGCTATACAAACGGTTTTTAACCCCTTTCCACAACGACATTTTAAACCGTCACCTAGTGAGTGTGGTCGATAGGGGGGATCCTTCCCACACGACCCAAAAACCGTTGGGGATAGGTAGTAGGAATGCATACGTTGTGCATAACTAAGCATATGCGATGCGAGCATCTGTCCCAACGCGATTCTTCACATAGTTGTTTGTGATATATTGAATATCCCAAATGCTCCATCTTTGCTACTCGTGTGTGTTGGCATTATCATTGCACACTATTATGTGGTGCAACATTTATGATGCGCACTCCATCACAAACAGTTCATGATTGACAAGCGTGTGTGATCAGGAGACTATCACGCACATTCACTTCTCCCGAACCGTATGCGATCTGTAATTAAGAAGATTACCTAATCATCGTACGAGTGTCGGATAGGATTACGAACCATCGAACCGTCGTACCAGTGTCGTACAAGATAACTATTACACACGCTATTATGTGGTGCAACGTTTACGATGCTTACAGCATCCGAAATAGTTCATGATTGTAAACTATGTACGATAAGGTGAGTATCCCAAACATTTAGTTTGCTTGCACCATTTATAATATTGTCTGACATCACACATGCTTCACAAACGACAACTGTTTGCATGGTCACACATTTTTCCTCTCTACAAACTGTGTTAGAAGTACATATATATCACACGCATTTGTGCTTTACATATCGTGTGCGCCGTAACGACCTGCAGAGCATATTTCAACCGTACTTAAATCACTGCTATTTAAAATTCTACCGAATATGAATTTGAAACTTGGCGATAACTTCATTCATATCCATCAAGTTAAACTAACAATGCATTATTCAATTCACAGATACACATGTTCAAGAATTACATAAGCACCAAATAAGGAATGATGAACTAGGGTTCTATAGTTGTACTATTAAACACGGTAAAAAAACATGCCAAAGACATTCTGGTTGTTGAGCAAGGTGAAGTGGAATGCCCGTATTTTTCTCTCCTCCATGCAGAAGGCACACACGACTTAGTCCAACCCCTTGTGATGGCCAACCACCCATCCTTCACAGTCTTCATGACTCATGAGGGCATGTAGATAGTCATTGTATTACGGTAGAAATACTTTAACCTTTGCGTGCCTGATACGTCTCCAATGTATCTATAATTTTTTATTGTTCCATACTGTTATATTATCATTCTTGGATGTTTTACTATCATTTTATAGTCATTTTATATCATTTTTTGTACTAACCTATTGACATAGTGCCCTGTGCCAGTTGTTCTTTTCTGCATGCTTTTTACATCGCAGGAAATCAATACCAAACAGAGTCCAAATGCAGCGAAACTTTTTGTGGATTTTTTTGGACCAGAAGACATCCAGTGGGCCAAAGAAGTACCAAAGTGGGAGACCGAGGTTTGCACAAGACACCAGGGCACGCCTAGAGGCCCAGGTGCGCCCTGGTGGGTTGTGCCCACCTCGGTGGCCTCTGGCACCGCCTCTTTGCTCTATAACTACCCCAATATTCCAGAAACCCTAGGGGAGTCGACGAAAATCAATTCCAGCCGCCACAAGTTCCAGAAACACCAGATCCAATCTAGACACCATCATAGAGGGGTTCATCATATCCATTGGTGCCTCTCCGATGATGCGTGAGTAGTATTTTGTAGAACTTTGGGTCCGTAGTTAGTAGCTAGATGGCTTCCTATCTCTTGTTTTATTCTCAATACAATGGTCTCTCGGAGATCCATATGATGTAATTCTTTTTGCGGTGTGTTTGTCGGGATCCGATGAACTTTGAGTTTATGATCAGATCTATGTTTTTATCCATGAAAGTTATTTGAGTCTTTTGATCTCTTATATGCATGATTGCTATAGCCTCGTATTTCTTCTCTGATATTTGGGTTTTGTTTAGCCAACTTGATCTATTTATCTTGCAATGGGAAGAGGTGCTTTGTGATGGGTTCGGTCTTACGGTGCTTGATCCCAGTGACAAAAGGGGAACCGACACGTATGAATCATTGCTATTAAGGTGTAACACCCTTATGTATCTTACCCAATTTGTACTCCAACTCTTTCCGTTTCCGGTGTTAAGTTATTTTATTTTCTCGGGTTCGGGTTTTTCTCTCCGTGTGTTGTTTTCATTGTCATGCATCTCATATCATGTCATCATGTGCATTGCATTTGCATACATGTACATCTCATGCATTCGAGCATTTTCCCCGTTGTCCATTTTGCATTCCGGCGCTTCGTTCTCCTCCGGTGGTCTTTTCTACCTTTCTTTCGTGTGTGGGGATTAAACAATTCCGGATTGGACCGATACTTGCCAAGCGGCCTTGGTTTACTACCGGTAGACCGCCTGTCAAGTTTTGTACCATTTGGACTTCGTTTGATGCTCCAACGGTTAACCGAGGGACTGAAAAGGCCTCGTGTGTGTTGCAGCCCAACACCCCTCCACTTTGGCCCTAAACCCACCAAAACCCTCTCCATCATCTAAAGCGTTCGATCATGATCGCGTGGCCGAAAACCGCACCTCATTTGGACTCTCTTAGCTCCCCCTATGCCTATATAAAGACCCCCTCCTCCAAACTCACGGATCCCCTCTCCTAAACCCTAAAAAATTGCCCCGCCGCCACCGGACACGTCCGCCCCGCCACCGGATGAATCCCGCCGCCGCCTCCGGCCAATCAGCGGGCGCCAAGTGGCCCGCTCCCACTTCCCCGCCGCCGGCCCGGGAGGCCCAAACCGGGCCCCCGAGGCCCAACCGCCGCGCGCCACCGGGGCGCCTCCCCGCGCCCTTCTTTCCCGAGCGGCCGCCGCCTCCATCGCCGTCTCCGACGACACGGCCTCCGTGGGCCGCCGCACACCGCCGCCCGTCCCGTCCTCCGCGGCCATCGCCGCCTCGCCGCCGCGGGTCTCGGCGACCGCGCCGCCCCGGCGAGCTCCACCACCGGATCCGGCCCTTCCTTCCTCAACTCCGACCTCCGGCGAGCATCATCTCCGGCGGTGAACAGTAACTCTAGCGGGCTGCTTCGAAATCCGTGCCAGATCCAGATCTGGGAATTGGGACGGTTGACTTTTTGCCCGAAACCCTAGTTCATGTGCTCCTGTTCATCATGCTATATCTCCGCATCTGTAGCTCCGTTTTTGGCATATAGCATATCAAAATGTTCGTCTCAGAGAGTACATCATTTCATTACATTGCATCATTTTCATTTGAGTTCATCTTGATGCCCGAAATGCTGTTAGAAGAGTGCTACTTGAGATAATTGTCATATCTGCTACTCCATTTAGATATTTGTCATTTTTGCCATGCTTGTTTGAACCTGTTAATGGATGCTTTGGCCGTAGCTCAGTGCTAGACTTTTGTTAAGCATCATGAATGCATCCCTGCCATGTATTTTGTTGTCATGGTTGAGTGTTGTAGCATGTTCATCTCGTTGCATTTAGATGGCTACTTGCTGTAAATCGCAGACCGGCGTCATATTTGAATCACTTGCCATTTCCAAACCGTAACTCTGATTCCGGCGTTCTTTATATCGTTTTCAAGAGATTTCATCTCATCTTTCCAGTGGCACACTTGGTTTGCCAAGTTGAGGCCAGGTTCTTGCATCCCTTGTCAAATCTTGCATATGCATCCCGCATAGCATACCATCTTTGCATCATATTGTTGATCCTTGCACGTGGTTGATTGTGCTCCGTTTGCTTGTTTGTCTTGTTTGGGTAGATCCGGGAGACGAGTTCGCTAACGAGGAGCCCGTTGAGTTTGCTTTCGAGGATCCAGTCAACTCTGACAACTTTGCAGGCAAGATGATCATACCCTCGAAATCACTACTATCTTTGCTTTGCTAGATGCTCGTTCTTTTGCTATGCCAATGCTACGATGCCTACCACTTGCTTGCAAGCCTCCCAAATTGCCATGTCAAACCTCTAACCCACCATGTCCTAGCAAACCGTTGATTGGCTATGTTACCGCTTTGCTCAGCCCCTCTTATAGCGTTGCTAGTTGCAGGTGAAGATTGGAGACCGTTCCTTGTTGGAACATTTATTTACTTGTTGGGATATCATTATATTATCTTGTTATCTTAATGCATCTATATACTTGGTAAAGGGTGGAAGGCTCAGCCTCTCGCCTAGTGTTTTGTTCCACTCTTGCCGCCCTAGTTTCCGTTATATCGGTGTTATGTTCCCGGATTTTGCGTTCCTTACGCGGTTGGGTTATAATGGGAACCCCTTGATAGTTTGCCTTGATTAAAGCTTTTCCAGCAATGCCCAACCTTGGTTTTACCATTTGCCACCTAGCCTCTTTTTCCCTTGGGTTTCCGGAGCCCGAGGGTCATCTTATTTTAGCCCCCCCGGGCCAGTGCTCCTCTGAGTGTTGGTCCAACCGAGCGATGTCCGGGGCTACCAGGGGCAACTCTGGTCTAGCCTACCCGACGTTTGGCTCATCTGAGTGTGCCCTGAGAACGAGATATGTGCAGCTCCTATCGGGATTTGTCGGCACATTCGGGCGGTGTTGCTGGTTTTGTTTTAACCTGTCGAAGTGTCCTGAAGAACCGAGATACCGAGTCTGATCGGAACGTCTCGGGAGGAGGTCTATTCTTTCGTTGACCATGAGAGCTTGTCATGGGCTAAGTTGGGACTCCCCTGCAGGGATTTGAACTTTAGAAAGCCGTGCCCGCGGTTATGGGCAGATGGGAATTTGTTAATGTCCGGTTGTAGATAACTTGAACCTTAACTTAATTAAAATGAATCAACAGTGTGTGTTACCGTGACGGCCTTTTCTCGGCGGAGTCCGGGAAGTGGACACGGTGTTGGAGTAATGTATGCGCAGGTTGTCCTCTAGTTTCTCGCTCGTGCTTTGCCTTCTCTTCCCGCTCTCTTTTGCGATCAGGATAGCCACCATATATGCTTGTCGCTTGCTGCAGCTCCACCTATATTTTTACCTTGCCTTACCTATAAGCTTAAATAGTCTTGATCGCGAGGGTGCGAGATTGCTGAGTCCCTGTGGCTCACAGATTACTATTACACCAGATGCAGGGCCTGATGATTCTGCTCCAGGTGACGCACTCGAGCTCAAGTGGGAGTTCGACGAGGACTCTCAACGATACTATGTTTCCTTTCTTGATGATCAGTAGTGGTGCCCAGTTGGGGGTGATCGGGACCGTGTCGCATGTTGGGTTATCTTTTATTTTGGCGCCGTAGTCGGGCCATGAGTGTTTGAATGATGTGATGTTATCTATGTACTTGATTGACGTGGCGAGTGTAAGCCAACTATGTTATCTCCCCTTTTATGATCTATATTACATGGGATGTTGTGAAGATTGCCTAACTTGCGACATATGCCTTCAATGCGATTATGCCTCTAAGTCGTGCCTCGACACGTGGGAGATATAGTCGCATCGAGGGTGTTACATAAGGATAACAAGATGGGGTCTATTTCTACATAAATAGATCTTGTCTACATCATGTCATCGTTCTTATTGCATTACTCCGTTTCTGTATGAACTTATTACACTAGATGCATGCTGGATAGCGGTCGATGTGTGGAGTAATAGTAGTAGATGCAGGAAGAAGTCGGTGTACTAATCTTGGACGTGATGCCTATATAATGATCATTTCCTGGATATCATCATGATTATTTGAAGTTCTATCAATTGCCCAACAGTAATTCGTTTACCCACCGTTTTCTATTTTTCTCGAGAGAAGCCACTAGTGCATTCATCTACATTCATCTACCATTGTTATTTTAAGTTCTACTAACCCTTTTATCAGCTTCATCTATAGTCATGCATTCTATTCGAACAGAGCTTTTCTGACATGAGGTCTTCTCATCATGTTCCTCAGTGTAGAACGTGTACCATTTATGTCATATGCTTGGTACGTCAACACCGTAGGTGATGGCTTTTGTGCGAACCACGTAGCAATGTCATCGATGGATCCTTGTGCCAAACGATTCTTCAGCCATTCGGTGTCATTCTTAGTGTGCTCCTTCATCTCCACATCTGATGAAGGCACCATTGGTAAGAAGCTTTGGCGTATCTCCACCAAGTGTTCTTCGGCATAAGCGCTAAGAACTAAGTTGTTAAGTAGTACCGTCAAGTGGGCTTTCTTCGCCAATTCTCCGGGTGCAGCCATTTGCATGCCAGTAAGGACTGGCTTACCTTTTAGCCTTCCCTCGTGGCCAGAGAGGGGCAAACCTATAGGTCTTTGTTTCATGTATTCGGTGCAAAACTCAACCACCTCCTCCGCGGTATAACCTTGTAGGATGCTTGCCTCTGGATGGTTTCGGTTTCGACAAAAGTGCTTCAGTATTCCCATGAACCGCTCGAAGGGATACATGTTGCGAAGAAACACAGCACCACAATACTTTATCTCATCGACAAGGTGAATAGTGAGATGGACCATGACATCAAAGAATGACGATGGAAAAAACATCACTAGGTTGGAAAATATTCTTACAATATCATCTTGCATATGATCCAACTCTTCAGGATCTACAACTCTCTGCCATAGTTGGTTGAAGAAATCATAGAGCTTAATGAGTGTGTTTCTTAAATCTTTGTCCATCAGATTCCTGATGTCCATCGGGAGCATTTTTGTCAACATTACATGGTAATCATGTGACTTCATGTGTCCCAACTTCATTTTACCTGAGCTCACATCCAGGAGACTTCTGATGTTTGCGCAGTAGGAAGAGGGTCTCTTAACTGAGAACAAATAGGTGAAGAACTGTGTTGCCTCTTTTGAACTGAAATTGTAACTCTGGCAAGCTTTGATGAATTTGTCATCATCTTCTACTTCACTCTTGCGTTTTGATTGATCAGCAAGCATATCGAGACGCGAACCGTCACCATCCTTTATTTTACCTTTAATCTTGAGCAGAGTACCAAGGATGCTTGCACATACGTTCTTCTCTACATGCATGACATTGATGCAGTGATGTACACGTAGAATCTCCCAATAAGGTAATTTCTAGAACACCGATTTCTTCTTAAACACTTGACCCTTGGGTGTTTGTTTCACCATAAAAGCGTGCTCCTTGCCAAGCACAACATTAATTTGTTTACCCATGTTGTGGACCACCTCCCCATCATAGGGTCTTGGGCCCACAGCTACCTCTGCCATACCATCAAATTCAGCTTTCATCTTTCGGTATGGGTGATTTTTTCATAAGAACCTACGATGATGGAAATACACAGTTGTGCGCGAGTTGGGAAGAAATATGCTAGGTGTCCTATCCATGCATGTGAAACACCCTACATCTCCCTTTGTTTTCTGCCCCGATGTGTTGCCTAATGCCAGCATACCGTGAATGGTGTGCACCAGCATCGCATGTAGATCGAAAATCTCCTTTCTGTAAGCATCATGACATTTTACAGTAGGCGCATCTATCCACGCTGTCAGCAGTTCTTCTACCAGTAGCTGAAAGTAAATGTCGATTTCATTTCCAGGTTGCTTCGGGCCGTCGATAATCATTGACATCATAATGTATTTTTTGTTCATACACAACGAAGGAACTAGGTTATATATGCACAGACGCACTGGCCATGTGCTGTGATTGGTGCTCATATCGCCAAAAGGATTCATCCCGTTAGTACACTCCCCAAGCCTTATACTTCTAGGATCCTTGGCAAAGTCTTGAAACTTGTTGTCTATTAATTCCCACTAAGCCCCATATTTCGGGTGCCTCATATACTTATCCACAATTCGCTCATCATGATGCCACCGCAACCTCTTCGCCTCTTTAGGGTTTGCAAACAAATGCCTCAACCATGGAATTAAAGGCAAGTACCAAACAACCTTGAACCGGATTCCTGTCTTGATCTCATTATCCAATTTGTACTTATCATTTGCTCTCCTACGCTTGTATCGTGCATGCTTGCATGTGGGACATGCACGCAAATCTTTGTACTCACCACGGTACAATATACAATCATGCACACAAGCGTGTATCTTCTATACTTCAAGTTCCAATGGGCAAACAATTTTATTCGCTTCATTCATGCTTTTGGGAAGCACATTATCTTCTGGAAGAATTTCTTTGAAAAGACCTAACATCTCTGTGAAGCCCTTGTTTGATAGACCATTTGCTGCTTTAAATCTGAGAAGCGCCAGGGTGGCACTCAACTTGGAATATTTCTTTCTGCAACCTGGATACAATTCTTTCGTGGAGTCTGCATCAATGGTTGGCAGATCCTTGTACCCAATCATATCCTTTTTTGGGCCCTCGAAATTTGCAATCATAGCAGCAAAATCTGGCATATCAAGATCGCCGTTGTCTTGGTTTTCCAGCGGGCGTTTCGGCTTTCCGGTTTTCCATTGGTAGCTTGACGCGTCTGCCCCGATGTTAGGTTCAACATCCATGTGACACTGATCGGGGTTTGCAATCTCATAGCCCTGGGTATCTTCATCCATGACCACCTCTTCATCGTGTCTGGTCCAACGTGTATATCCATCCATGAATCCCCTAGAAACTAAGTGCCACTGGACATCTGCAACTTCATGTGACTCTGTATTGGCACAGTCAGTACATGTACACAGGATGTAATCTGCATCACCAATTCTCTTCTTTGTACTTTCAGCCAAATTCAGGAACTCTGTCATGCCACTGATAAAATCTGTGGTTTTCCAATTCTTCAACCATCGAGATAGCTCCATCTGCCCCACACGAATGGTAATTAAAAACAAAACAACAACATTAATACACGGATTAACTGCTACCCAAAGATCCGTGCATAAATCACAAGGTTTTATTTTCATAATTACTGAGGCCGCTTCATATTGTTATCCACATGTGCAATGACAAAAATTAATGGCCAGTCAATTTACGCGCAGAATACTAGTACAACACTACCCTTAGGAATTGAATACCTTAATTAAGCAACTCAAGAAAAGAATACCTTAATTAATTAGCCGTGCGACGACCTCCACCCAGCAGACAGAGAAGCGTGATGTGGTGACACGGCAAGACAGCAGGGTCGAGGAGCAAAGCTTAGTGTGGCTGCCGCCTGATGTTCGACCTCCACTATCCTGCCATCGATAGCAATGGATGTGCTCGAATCACGTCATCGCCGACTGAGGGAGTCCTGGACTAAGGGGTCCTCGGGCATCCGTCCTGTTAGCCACGGGCCGGACTGATGGGCTATGAAGCTACAAAGACCAAAGACTTCACCCGTGTCCGGATGGGACTCTCCTTGGCATGGAAGGCAAGCTTGGCGACCGGATATGTAGATACCCTTCTTTGTAACCGACATTGTGTAACCCTAGATCCTTTCGGTGTCTATATAAACAGGAGAACTTAGTTCGGATAGAGGAGATTCATTATCATAGCCATACAAGCTAGACCTCTAGGGTTTAGCCATTATGATCTCGAGGTAGATCAACTCTTGTAATACTCATATTCATCAATATCAATCAAGCAGGACGTAGGGTATTACCTCCATAGAGAGCGCCCGAACCTGGGTAAACATCGTGTCCCCTGTCTCCTGTTACCATCGACCTTAGACGCACAGTTCGGGACCCCCTACCCGAGAACCGCCGGTTTTGACACCGACATTGGTGCTTTCGTTGAGAGTTCCATTGTGTTGTCGCGAAAAGGTTTGATGGCCCCTTCAATCGTCAATAATGACGTTGTTCAAGGAGAAACTTTACTCCTCAGACAAATCTTTGTGTTCGGCGCCTTCACATTGCGGGCCAATTCGCTTGGCCATCTGGAGTAGATCAAAAGCTACGCCCCTGGCCATCAAGTCAGATTTGGGAGCTTTAACTACGTTGCGGACATCAGTGGAGACTTGATATTCACCGGATTCGAGACCGCGCCTACCACCCCAGGTCACCTTGATGATCATGACCTAAATCTGTCATCAGACCACATCTAGGAGATCGCTCCTATAGTTGCTCTGTCCTGAGAGCCGGAGCAGACTGCACCATCTGAGGACGGGAGGATCAACCCCACCACGGAGGCCACAGATTCCATGGCATTGGAACCGCACATAGACTGAACCTCTCATGATGTCTTTGTCACCGGAACTCCAGACTCATCTCCGGCCATAAGTTCTGTACCACGTGAGCCCGCGGACACCAAACTTGATTGTTTATCGATCTTCAAGTTCAGCGCCGCAGACATCTTCCAGCACTCGCCTTTAGGCGATGTGCTAAACTCGTTAAAGAACCTGTCCTTGGCAGAGGACTCACAGCCGAACTATATCCGGTTCTAACTAGGGGCTGATGGTGGAGAATTTTGCTTCCCACCTGCCACCCACTTCATCGCCACAGTCGAAGATTTGACCGACACACTTGATTACAACTCCAAGGACAACGACGATATGGATGACGATGCCGGAGAAGAAGAGGCCCAAAACCCGCGGTTCACTGAACGCTGGACGGCCACTTCCTCGTACGATGTATACATGGTGGATGCACCAAAGGAGAACAGCGGCGATGACAAGGAAGATCCAACCGAGGATAAGCCATCCGAAATACAATCCAAGCATCGGCGTCAGCGGCGCCGCTCTAAGTCACGACGCATTAAAGACAGAAACACCGGCATAGGAGAAGATAATACTCCAGAAGATGTCGAAGACGATGAAGACCCCGTTGATACAGCTAATGAACAAGATGAACGGGAAGATGGGCAGGTTAGCCCTGGTAAATAGGCCACGCACGAAAATTCGGAGGACGACAATTACCTTCCGCTCTCTAAAGATGAGGTGAGCCTCGGCACCGAGGATTTCATCGTGCCTGAGGAACCTCTTGAGCAGGAGCGCTTCAAGCGCCAACTAATAGCCACTGCAAGGAGCTTGAAAAGAAGCAGCAGCAGCTTCAAGCTGACCAAGATCTGCTCAATGATAGATGGACCGAAGTCCTAGCCGCCGAAGAATACAGCCTTAGTGGCCCATCCACAAGCTACCCGAAGCGTAGATTGCTACCCCAGGGCGACGACAAGGCGCTCAAGCCTGTGCCATCATTGCACAAGGTGGCAGGTCGACCACAACTTGGTCCGGGCAAAGCGACAATTCAAGCCGAACACCAGACCACCCCACCTCGCCATAAAGGCAAGAACAAAACAGCTCAGGGTTGTGCATACGACCTTCAACAGGACTTCGGTAGTAGAGCCAGACACTCAAGAATGATCTACGGATCATGAGGACATACCTCGACACGCGACGACAGCCACCTATTCAGACGTGACAAACCTAGCCACGCCTGGGCCGGAAACCGCAAATGGACTCCATCGGAGGTACGTCGCAGTGTGGCCCAACATGGAGGCACCGCACACCCTCTTTGCTTCACAAACGAAGTAATGGAGCATGAATTCCCAGACGGGTTCAAACCTACAAATATCGAATCATAAGATGGAACAACGGATCCCACGGTATGGATCAAGGACTTCCTCCTCCATATCCACATGGCCCGCGCAGACGACCTTCATGCCATCAAATACCTACCACTAAAACTCAAAGGACCAGCTCGGTACTGGTTAAACAGTCTGCCGGAAAATTCTATTGGCAGCTGGGAAGATTTGGGGGACGCCTTTCGTGACAACTTCCAAGGAACATATGTCTGGCCACTAGACGCCGATGACTTAAGTCACATTGTCCAGCAGCCCGGAGAGTCAGACGGGAAGCTCTGGACTAGGATCTTAGTTAAAAAGAACCAAATCATTGACTGCCCGGACACGGAAGCCCTTGCGGCCTTCTAAAACGGCGTCCGGGATGAATGGCTTGGACGCCACCTTGGTCAAGAAGGACCTAGATCCATGATAGCCCTTACCGCTCTAATGACCCGCTTTTGCACGGGAGAAGACAGCTGGCTCGCTCGCAGAAGCAATAGCGCCAGCGACTCGGGCACTTTCGAAATCTGAAATGGCAATGGCAAGCCACGACGAAGCAAACACAACAGTCGCAATAATAATGAAAGATCACACAACACAGCGGTCAACGCCGGATTCAGCAATGCCAAGCCCGGTCAACGGAAAAAGGCATTCAAGGCGAACAGAGACGGACCATCCAACCTAGATAGGATACTAGACCGACCCTGCCAGATTCACGGCCACCCCAATAAACTAGCTAATCATACCAACAGAAGTTGTTGGGTCCTCAAGCAGGTCAGCAAGCTCAACGCCGAACACAAGGGAAGGGGGCCGCCAGGAAATAGGGATGACAGAGTGGTTCACCAGCCAAAGGCCGGGGGTCAGAAGCAATTTCCCGCTGAAGATCGACCAAATCCGGAGCAGAAATAGTAGTTCGGCTTCCGTTCCCCGTCTCATATACCCGTTAAAACTATACCGCACACACATAACTACGCACTTAAGATACCATGGGCATTGGCGGAAGCATAATACGGAAAAGTCTGCAAGAACTCCGGTAACATTTTTATCTACTTTCCTTTTTTGTTCTTCATTATCTCTTAAAACAGGTGGCGCAAAGGGAAACATCTAAGACCGACTCCATCGGAGTTCGGATCCGTACACTCACCTACGGGGCTACTTCCTTCAAGGATCCCCCTCGCTGAGGATAGGCGGCGCAGACGTGCGACAGAGGTCCAAAATTACTTTTTGTAGACCGCACTATTTTTCGAGCCCGTAACATGCCTTTTTCCTCTACCTTTGACCCAGGGCATGTCAAATAGCTGGGGTCATGGCCTTTATATATATCAAGTAATCTTTGGCATATCGCTTAGGTCCCAGTTCACATTACCCGAATTAATCATCCGCGTCTTTCCGCAAATGAATACGCCCACTATGGTTGTTTCACATATATACCCCGGGCTTAACTTGCCAGGGGCTTGGTACGGGAACAAATGAGTTGCCAACAAAGTCCGAACAGCTTTTACAGCGTACTTTGGCGTTGCGAGTTTGGCCTTATATGTGTCAGCTCCGAATCATGTCTTGGGTCAATAGTTGGGTTGCCCGGCTCCCGTGCTTACTATCCTACGTTCCGCTCTATTGGCTAGGGTAGTAAAGGGAGAACTACTGCGATTGTACTTTCGGTTCACCTGGCTCAGCACCTCAGTAGAGAAAGACGATTGTGCCGGTCAACCACTCTATGACTTATCGGAATCTCTAGCGATTCCTCCATGTCACACGAAGGACCTCTTTCCGGTTAAATATGTAAACACATCGTATGAATAAGTCGCATACATACCAGGGGCTATGTCGTAGACCCACCATAAAACTCCTATGGCTAAGTGAAAGTGTTAACACCCTATAGTTTGGTTGTCTGGTTCGCCGCTTTGACACCTCCTTCATGGACCAAGACGTTGGGTCAAGAGTGATGAAATGCTTTTCCGAACACCCCCGTACTTCCTACGAGGGGGCTGAAGCCGATGACTGGAAAAATTTCAGATTATGTTAAAATGGCCGCACAGGAGGAACACAAACTTTTGAGCAACATAAAAATAGATTAACTATAAAATTGTCTCGTACAATTCTCATACACCTCACTCAAAAATTATATCTTTCGAGCATTGACCCTCTATCAAGCGGGCGGCCACTAGGATGTCTTCAAAATAATGCTCCGGTTCGTGGCGGTCCTTGCCCTTGGGTGAACTCTTCACCGCAACATCAGTGGCCTTCATCTTCCCCCAGAATGTCTTCACTCGGGCAAAGGCCATCTGTGCACCCTCGATGCACACCAATCGCTTCACAGCATCGATACATGGCACCCCGTCAAAAAGCCGTTGTACCAAGCCGAAGTAATTATTCGGAACAGGCTTAGTTGGCCATAACCGGATTATGACGTTATTCATGGCAGCACCAGATATCCTTTGAAGCTCGGCCCACTGGGACATCTGCTCATTCAGCAACAGGGGGCACTTCGACGCGCCGAATTGTGACCAGAAAAGCTTCTCCATTGCATACCCCTCTCGCGCCTGGTAAAACTGCGCCGCATCGGAAGAACTCTTCGGCAAGTCTAAAAACTCATCCGGAGAACTCCACAATTGGTTAAGCTGAGCATAGTTCAGATCACTGAACTTAGTCTGTAGCAAAAAGGGATTACCAGTAGCAATCTCCCCAGCTTGCCGGATCTCCTCACGGGCTGCTCTGGATTCAGACCGAGCTTCTCTCGCCTCTCGTAAGGCCTTGTCAAGTTCAGCCGTTTTGGCTTCATTCTCCTTCTCAAGGAGTTCACAGCGTCTAGCAGCATTTTTTAGTTCGAACGCCATCGTGGATATATTCTCCTCGTCTTGACGCCGAGCAGCTCGTTCGGCTTTTAACTCAGCTGACGCCTTTTCGGCAGCCGCATTACTACATCGGGCTTGCTCCTTGGCCCGGGCCAGCTCCGCCCGAAGAATTTCAACGGCTGCAGCACCATCTGCAGCCATGCATATTACAGTATATAACTTTCAGTATCATGCTTATATCACAACAATGTATGTGAAGGGACTACCCCGAATACATACCTTGTGATTCGTCAAGACGCATATTGATTAACGCAATGTCATCCCCGGCCACATCAAGCTTCCGTTGCAGCTCGGCAATATCCGTAGTTTGGGAAGTAGCTAGGGGGGAAGCAGCTTGTGTTCAAATTAATCAGATTAGTCCTTGAATATTTCTTCTTGATCCTCCGTTCGCCTCCCATGGGAAGCCAACATACCTTGTGATTCGTCAAGACGCATATTGATTAACGCAATGTCATCCCCGGCCACATCAAGCTTCCGTTGCAGCTCGGCAATATCCGTAGTCTGGGAAGTAGCTAGGGGGGAGGCAGCTTGTGTTCAAATTAATCAGATTAGTCCTTGAATATTTCTTCTTGATCCTCCGTTCGCCTCCCATGGGAAGCCAACCCGAGTCTCAGGGCTACTATCTATACACAGGTGTATTTTGCGAATAAAACACAATTGCACATATTACAATACAAACCTCGAAGCCTCTTAGTAGGCTCGCAAAGGCCTCATCCAATCCGCTCTTTGCGGACAGGACCTTTTCAACCACCGTGCCTATCAAGGTATGATGTTCCTCTGAGACGGACGCCTGCCGCAGCATGTTCGTCAAGATATCTAGCGCCTCTGGGTCTCCGGAGGCTGCCGTAGGAGTACGACCACCCTTTGAAGGGATCCATTCATTCGTATCCGGCTGTATACCGGATTGTTCAGGGCCCTCATTGTTGTTCCCGGACCCTGAGCCACTGAAGTATCACCTTCGGGTAATGTCTTCATCATCCCTTTCACCACTTGTTGGTCAGGGGAGACCCTCCGCGATGACACCTCGAAGTCATCCGCCCTATTGGATGGAGAGGCCGGTGGGGGCGTCTCACTTTGCATCATCTCTGGGAGAAGGTCCCCCGAGGAAGAGGATTGTTGAGGAAGACTGCGTGCTAAGCTGCAAAAAATATATATCCCAGGCATTATAAGAAAAGAACGGGACATGTTTAAAACATCCTTGTTCACTTATGATTTGGCCTGAGGCTTCTCCTCGTCATGAGACTGCGCTTCGACGTCCTCCGAGCCCGAGTCACCCACCTGAGGCATCTTGCCTTGCTTAGGAGCCTGCTTCTTCCAATCTTCGTAGGCGGCCCTTTTCTTCCTAGGAGGGAAGGAGACAGTGGCCCCCCTTCACTTTTGTCTTCGGATGAGGGGATTTTGATTCCTCCGGACACAAAGTCTGATGTACCCTTGGAATAGGGGCCATCTTTGGTCCTCTCACTCTCCGCCTCGCCCTCCTTCACAAGCATACGGTATGGTGCCGGGGCCAACATCCTTGTTAGAACAGGATTCACTGGATCCTCGGGCAGAGGGGCCAAACACATAATTAGTTCCGCCTTCTTTATCCAGCCTTGGAAGAAGATAGTTTTCTCAATACCATATTACTGTATGCATAATTACAAAGTGTTTGGGAGCCAAGTGCTTACAGGGGTATCTGGACGGTTGCAGTTAAGGCCAGCATCCTCGATAGTGTCCAGCCAATGTTTTCGCTTGCCGAAAAATAACTTCCACATCCCTTCATGTGTGGTACCGAAGAAGTGTTGGAGGGTTCGTGGTCCTTCTGGATTAAACTCCCACATGCGGCGAGACCTACGCTGCCATGGCAGGATTTGGTGAACTAACATCATTTGGATCACGTTGACAAGATCGATGTCTCTCTCGAGGAGGGTTCGGATGCGGCTCTATAAAGTCTACACTTCATCAACTAATCCCCAGTCCAGCCCCTTGTTGACCCATGATGCAAGCTGTAACGATGGGCTAGGACGGAATGTGGGTGCAACTACCCACTTGGTGTTGCGGGGCTCCGTAACATAAAACCACTCCCGCTGCCAGTGATTGGAAGTTTCAGTAAAAGAACCTTTTGTCCAAGGAGTGCTGGTTAGTTGGCTAATCATAGCACAGCCGCACTCCACCTGTTCCCCGTCGACTACCTTCGGCTTCACACTGAAGGTCTTGAGCCACAAGCCGAAGTGTGGGGGTATTCGGAGGAAGGCCTCGCATGTAATGATAAACGCCGAGACATGGAGGATAGAGTCCGAGGCTAGGTCATGAAAATCTAGTCTGTAATAAAACATTAGCCCCCGGACAAAGGGGTGAAGAGAGAACCCTAGCCCCTGGAGGAAGTGGGAGATGAATATGACCCTCTCGCCAGATCTAGGGGTTAGAATAACCTGTCCTTGAGAAGGAAGCCTATGGTGGACCTCTGCGGTAAAATATCTGGCTGCCTGAAGCTTTGCGATATCCTCCTCTGTAACGGAGGAAGCCACCCAGCGGCCTTGAGAGCTGGGTCCGGACATGATGGGGAGGCTTGAAACAATGAAGTCGAACCTTGGGTGCTAGAGCTCGAGGTTGGGAAGGCTGAGGAGAGGTTTGGCATAAAAGGACAACCCTTGGTTCCTTTGTAAAGGCCGCGGGTATTGAACGCCTCCTCCTAAGCCTAAGAACCTGCCTATTCCTAAGGAATCTTTCCCGCAGGACGGTTGGGTTACCCACGCTCGTATTGATGAAAATCCCGCAATTAGGGGACACGATCTCTGCTTCGACAAGATGTGTCAATGAAAACCATGCCCCGAAACATGGAATGGCTGGATGGGAAACGGTTCAAAATAATGACCGAGAAGCATGACGTCACATTACTAAAGTTGTCAGCAGATTGGATTCGTGGAATACTATACTCTCTACGGCTGTGTGTTGCAGATCCGGATACGTTTATTTCATCCGAAGACTGTTTTGGAGTTCGGAAGGAGGAACCTGCCTTGCAATGCCGAAGACAGATCTATGCGCCGGATACTTGGTCATTCAAGCCAGGTTCAGGGGCTACTGAGGGAGTCCTGGACTGAGGGGTCCTCGGGTGTCCGGCCTATTAGCCATGGGCCGGACTGATGGGCTATGAAGATACGAAGACCGAAGACTGCACCTGTGTTCGGATGGGACTCTCCTTGGCGTGGAAGGTAAGCTTGGCCACCGGATATGTAGATTCCCTTCTTTGTAACCGACCTTGTGTAACCCTAGATCCTTCCGGTGTCTATATAAACCAGAGGAGTTAGTTCGGATAGAGGAGATTCGTTATCATAGCCATACAAGCTAGACCTCTAGGGTTTAGCCATTACGATCTCAAGGTAGATCAACTCTTGTAATACTCATATTCATCAATATCAATCAAGCAGGACGTAGGGTATTACCTCCATAGAGAGGACCCAAACCTGGGTAAACATCGTGTACCTTGTCTCCTGTTACCATCGACCTTAGATGCATAGTTCGGGACCCCCTACCTGAGATCTGCCGGTTTTGACACCGATGTGGACCTCGATGGTTGAGCTCCTCCTATCTCCCGCCGTAGACCGAGGATTGACCTCCTATGACGCCACCACCACCCACCGACCGAGGATTGACCTCTTCTTTGGTAGCTGCTGCCTAGGCTGCCGCCACCATCTCTATGTGCAAAGCGACTGTTTTTTTATGGATATCCGCAAAGCGGTTGTTTACACGGTATCACTGTAACTCAATTATATGGACAGGGTAGTACATCACATACGGTTATGTAATGGAAACTGTGTCTAACCTATGTTCTCTTCTCACACGGTTTGGTGCGGAAATCGTGTGTGACGTTGTAATACCTAACAGAAACGACATGTATAAACAGTGTGCCGCATACAATATATAGTGCCATAAGTAGTTCCCGACCGTTAGCTTATCCCCACAGTTTCCCCATTTCCCCCAAATCCCTACAAAGCCTCCAAATTCCCTTGCATGACACTGACATTGGGGGGTTTCAGTGCAGCTGCTCCTGCTCGTATAGCAACCACGACGGTGATTGCCGCCGAGCACTTGCCTAAGGTCATCAGAAGGCAGGTGTACTACGGATCTGAATCGTCCTGTCACGTTCCAATCTATCCCGATCTTTTTGAGCATGTCAAATGTATAGCTCCTTGATGAATCCATCCTGAATGACCCCCCCAGGAAAGCAATCTACCGCCGGAACCGGAGCATGACTCCAGACTCCTGCAACACGAATTCGACTCCGAGTTTTGCGCCACCGACAAGTACCAAAAGTTGAGTTGTGTGCACGGGCACACTCCCGCTCGACGTGTATGCACGGGGATTTGACATTGGCAGGCAGTTTATCAGTTGCCCCTTAGAGGTTAGTGCTAACTTAATCATTTTACTTTCGTTAATGCCACCACTCATCCTGAATACTATTTAACATTGGCAAGGATATGAGTCTTGTGCCTTTGTTAACTGGCTGGATGAATAATGGCAGGGCAGGACTCGGAGTGTTATCACCAAGCTCACAGATGATAATGTAAAGCTGAAGAAGAAACTGGCTGATCTGGAATGTACAATTAGTACGATGAAGCAAGAAAGAATCAATCATAGGCAACAGATGATAGCAAGAGACAAGAAGGAACTAACATGTGTAGTTGTAGTTGTCACATTAGCCATGTTCTATGCGCTATTTGCAATGATGATTAGGGGTTTTCTTTGACAGTATTGCTAAATCACATCTATATGTGCTCTAAGTAATGCACATCTCAGTCCTATGCCATTGATGTTACGCGAAGATTCGTGCAGATATTTTCCTTTGTCTTTTTTTCTTTTCCTTTGTAGTCTAATTATTACTGGCTTTATGAATAAGAAGAGCTCAATGTTTTGCTTCCCAACTGTCCTACTCCATTCGTACCAGTACCGGTGCATAATCCCAAAACTCATTCCTTCTTTTTGTCCTGAAAAAATAAACCAGCCAATAGGAGTCCTACGCAACCCTGGGAATTTGGAGCGACTGGGTACAAATAATTGCGGTTGATTATATCAACGGTTAGATAATACGTCAAGCCCCGCCTCAATTAGCGTTTCCTCTTGTCTGCATACCCCACTTAAGTGTCCACCATCTTCATCGTCCCCGGTAGGCCGCGCTACACGCTGGCACACACTCTGCAGCCATGTCGAGCGACAGCGAGGACGACAGTTCGGCCAGCAATCTGGCGCTCGGTGATAGGTCAACATCAGAATCGTCCCGCTCGTCTTCCATGAGTCCGGGATCCAGCCCAGACCTTGATTATATCCGGATCATGGAAAGCACGCCGCCTCCGGAGTCATCACATGACAACCAGACGGACGAGGAGTCGTCGGAGTACAGAGAAGAGGACGATGATGCGATGAGGAGGAATAGTCGAACAAGGAGGAGGATGACGACGACAGCAAAGAAGATGATGACGGAAGCGGCGATGAAAAGCCAACCGTCAGCGGAAAGAAGTGTCCTCGCCAAGACGATGTTACGGGGCCATCCAACAACAACAACAACAACAACAACAATAACAACAACAACAAGGACTAATTAAGAAGAATGTACATGTCTCTGTTTCCGTTCGCTCATATTAATTTGTTATCTTTGTTTATCCTATGAATCTCATCGCAACCGGTTGGTAATACGTATTCGACAGAGATATTCTACGTTATCACCCACAGGTTGGTTTATTGAACTGTGTGCCCTGACGAGCACACAATTCACAAAAAAGACTGTATGGGCTGTCTATAATGATCGCACATAATTCTGATTACCGACTTGTTTGCCGTGTATCACACACATCTTGTTACGCCAAATCGTTTGTGTTCACCTTGATCATCGCAAATAGTTCATCGAGTGAACTTTATGCCGTATATCACACACACATTGATATGGCTACCCATTTCTGTTCTTCTGTCTAATCGCAAATAGTTCGTATGGATCAATCGTATGCCCAGCATCGCACACACAACTAAAATCTGAACCGTGTTTGATGTGCCTGCCATCGCAAACGTTTTGCACCTTTTTGATAGTTATTTTATACCACCATTTGCGATTATTGCATCGCACATAGTTTCATCGAAGGGTCTCTGATCGTAGTGTCGCGTTAGCAGCATCCTATAGTAGTGGGCCTACGATTTCATATTTAGCCATTCAGTACAATGCATCTTGCTATGTAGCCTCAGATACGTTAGATATGGCCCTAGTTAACCTACCGATAAATGGGTTATAGATATATTAAGTGAAATGTCTGAGTCAATGATTAATCCCTTATCAGACCCCAGCCTATATGGTACCAGCTACTGATATCCTGAACAGTGAGTATATATAAGCCATGGGATGAAACTAACCATGATGGTAAACACATATGTTCTCAATATTGTCCTGTGTAAGTACATCTAAAGGCATGTTAAGCACAACAGGATAAACATCAACCAAATATATCCATGATAAAGAACATAATCTCCAAATGATAGCTTCATGGCAATGGTTTAAGCAAGCTAGTTAATAAAAGCAAGAAGTGGAAAGGTGTGTTATATTAATTGCAACAGGCCTAATATTTAAAAACAAGCAAACATAGTCATTCAAACTTGTATTGTGCAGGTCTAAGTACACTAGCTATTGTTAAATCAGTTGGAAAGGCGTGTTAAATACCCCCTCCAGTCCTTTTTACTCTCCATATAAGAATTTTTTGAAGTCATACTTGATAAAGATTGACCATATTTATATGAAAAAAATATCAACATCTACCATGCTAAAGTTATACAATATGAAAATTTAAGTCATGACACATCTACTGATATTGATTTCACATTGTGAATGTTGGTATTTTTTTCTATAAAGTTGGCCAAATTTATGAGCCTTGACTTTAGACAAATCTTATATGCAAACTAAAAAGGACCGGAGGGAGTACAACATGCTTAACAACAACCAAAAATCATTAAATTGAACTGCACAGTTCATACTAGCACATATAGAACATCACATTGTGAATAACTGAAATAAACAAGACATACTAAGAACAACCAAAGATGGCAATTGAAACTGGACATGTGCTAACTACAAACAACCGAACAACCAAAAAATGTAGAAATAAACAAGGTGTAATGCAAACGACCAAATATAGCAATAAATATTGGACAGGTTCTCACTACAAAGGGGGTTTGAGAAAACAAATCATGGGACTCCCTCGGTGAAGAGGCATGGCAAAACAAATCATGGGTTTCCTCACTTGTCACAAATTGGCTCCTCCTCCACTACAAAAAAAATACACTTCCGTGATGATACGTGTTTGTCACAGTAGGTCACGTTTTTTGTCAGAATCAAGATAGTCATACCTGTGCTGTCGTAGAAGTGTTCCATGACATTACCAAAATTATCATCACAGAAGTGTCCACTTCCATGACGATAAATCGCGCGTCACATAAGTGGTTTCGTCAAGGGTGACTGACACGTGGCATCCACCGTAACGGAACGCCGTTAAGCTATCGGGTTGGGTTTTGGATCCGATAACCCGTTAACAGCCCCGACCAATGCGAAATTTCCACGTGTAAAATTCTTATTGGCTGGACGAAACACGTGTCAGCTCGTTAGTGGGTCAGATAGGCGCCTATGATATGACGACACGTGCCACGGCCCATAACTGGCCCATTTAGCTTACAAAGCCGGCCCGTTTGACTGGTCAAAACTTAACGGTCTGGCCCATGAAAAGCCTATTAACGGTCTCTTCGCAAATAGCCCATTTTACGGCCCGTTAACTCACGTCCCGTTAGGCCCTAAAGGAAATTGGCCCAACAACGTCATGTGGGCCATCGAATATAACACCATCCCATTTCACTTTCGGCCCATGTATGGCCCACGTCGTCTTTCGGCCCATATGAGGCCTTCGTATCTTTCGGCCCTTTACAGGCCCACAGTGACTCTAGCCCATGATGAACAGTAATTTTGTTTATACCCGTTAACGGCCCGTGATTTACATGGGCCATTTCCACCCCGTGTTAGCTATCGGCCTATTGACGGCCCATACGTTCTTGGGCTCCTTTTCGGCCCTCAATTACTTCCGGCCCGTTACTGGCATGTTCCCCTAATGGGCCAAATTCGGCCCATGGCAAGAGTCGGCCCGTTACTGGCATGTTCCCCTAATGGGCCAAATTCGGCCCATGGCAAGAGTCGGCCCGTTACTGGCCTGTTACCCTAATGGGCCAAATTCGGCCCATGGCAAGAGTCGGCCCGTTTCTGGCCTGTTAACCCGTTGCGCCGTTTCCAGCCCGTCCTATATTCTGGCCCATTAACGATCTGTTATGCCTATGACAGAATTAAGCCTTTACTGTCCTATGGCCTGTTAACGGCCTGTTACCATGCTGGGCCGATACCAATTACGCCCGATTACAGCCCATGTAGACCCATTTATCCGACGGCCCGAGGCCCACCGATTACAGGCCCATTTATCAATGGCCCGTAGGAGACCCACGGATCCTACGGCCCGTATATGGCCCATGGTAGTCGCGGCCACTATCAAACCAGGGAAAAAGAGGACTAGGAAATAAATAAGGCCGAAACTAACGCTAGGCTATTAAGGCGATTGCACAGATTACATCCACTCGGCATCAAAGATCGCCACCAGTGCAAATATAGGGAACAGCCTACACTATACAAAAATGGCTTGTTGTTTTCTTCAGCCGGTGGCTGCACATTAAGAATAAATTTTGTATTGCACCAAAACAAATTACAACTATATAACAAAAGGAAGGTTGGCATAAAACTTAATAGTCTAGTAGATAAATGCACCACCAGAAGTTCAGAAGCTCAGTTCATTTGACCTCACTGTTACGTTTTCATGATGTATTATCCCACGGAGCACCATAACCCTCTCCTTCATTTCCCCTAGGCTCCTGAACAACATAGCAAATGTCTGATAGTCTGGTTTCAAAACCATGCATATCTTGATGACATTGAGCAATGTTTCTCCTTGTTTCACAAAGGGTCTTTGTTAGGGAATGGACTTGTGTCTGGAGCGCGGATACAACATTGCTTTGAGCTTGCATATCTTGATCATGAGGCACTTTGGACGATATTGCCTTAACAACCAACCCAGTATTACGCAGGAATGTGCTTTTGGCACTGTTAGTGGACAGGTACTGACCCACTATAGCAAGAGCTGACATTGCGGTTATAGTTGCCTTGCCACCTTCAGAAGGTGGCAGTTCCACCATTTTTTCCATAGCTCGCTGAAAAGTTGAGGTTTTACATTAGTAGTACCAGAACAGAAGATATTAAGGAGGCAGCAAAACCAAACAAAATAGCTTTGGTCTATATACAGAACTTATTCTGGTGAACCCATGTAAAATATTAGCTGTATTTTATTTCAAAGTACATAATAAAACAAGGTTCCAAACATATGACCATGTACCATCGCTAATGTATTGTCTATTTCTTCACATTGTATTGAGGGCTAAGGATAAAGAGACGAAGTTTATAATACGGTAAGCATAGTATGACATCATTCATATCACAAAACAACTGAGAACAGACAAACAAGCAATTGTAACGTTGTGTGGGCAAGTCCAGCACAGAACTAGATTGCGGGTCAAGATCAAAGGAACATCACTCCTCTCTTTTAAACCTTGTAAGGTGCAATGATACGCTAAGACAATTGTGTATAAAATTGAAAAGAGTAATAGACATTGGCTGCAAACCATGCAGTTCAAGGCACAAGTCAGAGTAAGTAGTAGTTAAAAGGCATGAGGATTAAGGACTTACAACAGTGTCTTTGACTGGTGTAGTCATGCCCTTCTTCTTGCTGGTGTGACAATCCTTGAAGATTTCCACAGCATTTGGTTCAGGTACTTTTTGGTCCTTGCGGGCTTTCCTCTGCATTTCGAACAAGTCAATATAGATCTGATAATATGCTACAGTGAAAAGAGTGAAACAACAGCTAATTACAAGAGCCTCGCAGTGTGCAATATAGCTACGAGATCCTGTCGTAATTTCACTTTCGTACGGTTGGCCTTGTTCTTTGAACAGTTCACCTACAAGAAGATAGATTTGTGTGGCACATGCGTAAATAGGACTTCAACATGTGATCTGATCACATATATATAATGTACCTGATACTTTTGATCAGACCCGTGTTTAACAAGGCCCCTCCAGTCTTTATTAATATATTTTCCACTGGAGATGTTTGGGAAAGTTCACTATTAGCCTTGCCTTCAAAGTGAGTTTTCCTCAAGTTATACCGATACTGTCGCAGAGCAGACTTGAAAACATGGGTGCAAGCTTGTCTGGGTGCATCATCTTGGCTATCCAACTTGAACCTCATCTGTTGAAAATTATGGGAGTCTCATTATCAACAACCTAGAAAGTATGGGACAGAGCAAGACGATATTACTAGTTTCCATTCATAACCATACTTACAGATAAATGGTCGAGGAAGGTGTTGAACTGGGTTTCGTCTTTGTCATTGCTGTACTGAATCCATGTTGGGAGGATACGTACATGACACCTAACAGCAACCGCTGCCTCTGATACTAACTTGGCTGACTCTGTAGCATCACGTGGCCTTTTTAAACCTGCCTCAAAACGGATCTCCATTCTTCCTCCTCTAGATTTAGTTAACCTATCGAGCATTATCCCTGATGTTTGTTTCCTCTTGCGCCTAGGTGCTAGTCCAACAATGAACATAGGAAGTGTTAGTGTACATCAAATTGTGAGACTACATATAACGAAGCATGCAACCGTAACTTGACTCCAGCAACTACCTTCTTGCTGTTGAAGCTCACAAGGTACATCTGATATTGCCAACTCATCTTGTGTCAAGAGTGCTTGAGAAGTAGTGTCATGTGGCAAGGGAGCTTGGGAACGTGCTGCTAGCTCAGTTGACACACGAGTAAGTCGTGCAGCTGGTAGTACTGTGGTAGGTGTTGCGAGAACTAGGGTTGTCTCTGCTTGTTTGGTGGCAACTATTTGTTTCTGTTTGGCTTTTTTGCAACTCGTGTAGCATGGGATGCCGTGTTTGTAGAATTTTCCGCTGGACTTTGACCTTCTATTGCACCATCAGTACCAGCAGAATCTGCAGGATTCATCCGCTTCTCATTCCCTGCCATTCTGTGTTTCTTCCTCTTTCTCCGTGCCATGTTAAGTCAAGACGACAAGAAAAACGAATTACAGTTTAGTTCTTCAAAACAAATTGATGCGTGATGCAGACAAACTGAACTTTGATGTTAGACAACCACATGATAGGAGGATGTAATATGTATGAAAAACAGGACGGAAGAGATAGCCAGAACTATGATGTGTAAACTAAGAAGAAGACATTTCACCAAATTAGAAGCAATGCAATGGAAGGTAGACACCATATGAAAGATGCTACAAATATTGCTCTTCCAAGTTAACAGTGTCTCATCATAAATGGCGTTTAAACAAATGTGAAGCAGTACAAGAAATAAATCATATGCAAGATACAAACAACATCACACTACCATGTTAGAGGTCTCTCGTCATTAGTGCCATTGCATATTCACAGCATTGCATATTCACAGCTTATGATGTGTAAACTAAGGAGAAGGCATTTCAACAAATTAGAAGCAATGAAAGCTAGACACCATATGAAAGATGCAACGAATATCACTCTACCAAGTTAAAGTTGTCTCGTCATAAGTGCCATTTCAACAAATTAGTAGTACAAGCTAGAAAAGAATGTGAGATGTAACCTATATCACACTCCAAAGTCAAACGTGTCTTATGATAAGTGATTGTTGCAGGTTACACAACAGTAGTAATTTGATGTAAGAACATGGTGTGATAGACAGATATTGTATGTTCTAGAAACAGGAACACGTGTCTTATTCAAGTATAATGTGTAAAGTAAGCAGATGGAATTCAACAAAATTAGAAGCAATACAAGCTATACATCACACATAACATGTAACCACATATAACAGTGCCAAGTTAGAGGGAGCACTGTGATGTTGCACTAGGGGAGATGTGCTCATCATAAACACAGCTTTGTTGAGTGTCTATGCATGTGTTGTCTTGGAAATCATCTTGGGGGTGTGGAGGAGTAGAAACTGTAGAGGCCCTCCGTTCGGAAGGAGCACCTTTATCCGCTGCCTTGCTAACTTCCTTCCGCTTTATTGATTTTGAATTGTAAAGTAAAACCGACAAGAAAAAGTAATAAAATTCTCTCTTTAGAACTCATTCATGCATGATACTAACAATCACTACTTTGATGTAAGGCAAACACATGATACCAGGATGGAATATGTACGAAAAACAGGACGGCATGGCATGTTCACAACTATTTGTGTAAACTAAGCAAAAACCATTCTAGCAAATAAGAAGCAATGCAAGCTAGACACCACATGAAAGATGCAACCAATATGACTCTACCAAGTTAAAAGCGTCCCATCATAAATGGAATTTCAACAAATTAGAAGTAGCGCATGATATAAATCATATGAAAGATGCAACTAATATCGCACTGCATATACTAAAGGTGTCTCGTCATGTTGATTGATGCGGGATACAAAAAAACAATGGTTTTATGTATTGACATGCTTAATAGACAGATGTACTATGTACTAAATACAGGAAGGCATGTCACATTAATAGGTATAATGTATAAGCTAAGCAGACTAGCACATGCAGTTTAACCAGATTGGAAGAATTACAATCTAGACACCATATGCAACATGCAACCACATATCACGCTGCCAAGTTAGAGCAAGCACCTGCGATGCTAGTGTAGGGGAAATGTTTTAATCAACTATAGAGCTACGTTCACTATCTTCATCTAGCATTTCTGTTTCTTGAGAATCATGTCGGGAGGCTAACGCTGCATTCTTTAAATGAGGAATAGTCCCCTTGCCTGCCTGCCTCGTCATAAGTGGTTAATGAGGGATACACAAGAACATTAGTTTGATGTAAGAACATGGTTAATACATAGATGTACTAGTATGTACCAAAAATAGAAAGGCATGTCATATTCAAAGGTATAATGTGTAAGCTAAGTAGATGCAATTTAACCAAATTGGAAGCAATACAAGCTAGACATCCGGATGGAGTGGTGAGCATGATCATCTAGGACCTGAGAGCCTAGTGGGAGGCGGGCTGCTTCGCCACCATCGCAGCTTTTTAGTTGGCTTCCAGGTGATGCCTATCTTTGCTGGGCTTGTCACTGGCTCGGCCAGTGCCCTGACTAGCTATTTGTCTTCTGGTGCTCACAGGATGATGGTTCATGTAAAAAAATATCTTTCCTTATCTTACCGACTTTGGCCTTTGGAATACAAGCTAGACACCATATGGAACATGCAACCACATATGACACCGCGAAGTTAAAGCAAGCACCTGGGATGGCGGTTCATTGCGAGCGAGGTCATCAACTCCAGAGCTATGTTTACCGTCTCCATCTGCTGACATTGCACCCTTTATAGCGATGTAACGTGTCTTGCCTACCCGCATACGAAGCTGAAGCGACTTCTCTCTTTTCTTTTTGGCTTCTCTGATGGCAGCAGAGTCTGAAATACCCTTGCATAAAAACACAATACTGAGAGTAAGGGTGAAGTGTGTGCAGAACTAGTGCACTGTAAAAGTAGCAGATAGCAGGTGGCTGAAAAATAAATGACAGGAGACATATGATAGCTTTACAACATTGCATGGCAAACAAAATTAGATTCTACTCCGTATGATTTTGTAATATATGAGCACAGGAAATGCAGGTACTCCTCCAGCACACCACCACATGTGGTCATATCTAAGATAACAGTCGACTGAAAATAAATAGGTCAGTCGATTTTTTTAATGAAACATCCGATCTATAAGGAACGGACAGATGGCCTTCGTCTACCTCCCGCCAGTCACTGTTGACGATCTTTCTTGAACCGCCAGCGACCACCGGCCCAGACCCCTGCCTCCGCCGTCCCGCCCTCCCATCGACCTCACACCATCGCCGTGCTTGGCAGCGCCCCCAGGCCATCCCTTTAATCCCGGCCGACCTCCAGATCGGGCGCCAGCAGCTCTAGGCCACACACGCCCCTAAGTTAAACACCAAGGCGCTGCTTCCCCGGCATAATAGGCGTACTAGCGCCTGTTACGACGGGGAATGCTTCCGTTAATTGGGAATCAACTGGCCAGAAATTGAAATTCAGGGGGGCGACGGACCTCTAGCTAAGGTGAAATAGTATATGAGGAGAAACCTTGTGCATCGCGAGTTACTAGGAACATCTAGTATCAAGAAGAAGCGGTCAACTAGTGTCTTTTGTGGGATGAATACCGTGCCAGCAAAGACGTAAGATTTGCACGAATAAGGGAAGAGGAGTACCTTTTTCGGTTGCCGGTGTGGTCACCTCCACATGTCGCGCCAATCTTCTTCTTTTTACCGGGGAAACCAATGTTCTGGAGGGTGCAGGCTTGGACGAACCCATGGCCAAATTGTTGATTGTGTTGCCGTGGCCGTATGTCAGCAGAGGGGTAGCAGATCCGAGGCGGCGAAGGATGGCGTAGTAGGAACAGCTCCGGTGCGGTGGAGGGTGGCGAAGTTGGAGCGGCAGCGGTGAGGCGCAGGAACGGCGTGGTTGAACTGGCTCGGGTACGGACAGCTCGGCCTCGGCTTCAACTACTAGCCGTGGAGGGCATTGCGGTTGAGGTTGCGGTGGACGACGACGTCGGGGTATTGGCTCCAGCATGATGGAGGAGGGCGGCGGTTGATGGGTGGGATGGGGTGGCGGACGGAGGACGCCGGGGTTTTGCGGCTGGTGGAGAGGTAGTTTTCGCGCCCACGGAGTATGAATGGGGAATCGGACGGGTGGGGGGAAACCATGTTTCGGTCTGGGACGCGCTTGTTTTTGGCTTTTTTGAACAGAATATGGGACGCGCTTATTTGAAATTTGGGGAAAGTACAAACTTTGCCCCCCTCTTAAATTTCGGACCTACTGCGAGTCGGGGGTAGGATGGTAATCCCAGGTGACCCAAATAGTGGGCGGGAGCGATTTCGGCCGCGCGCATGTGTGCTTAGGCGGCCATTGTGTATGAATGTTTTTCGGATGCGGTTGCGTGGCGTCTAGATGAAGCTACAAACCTACCCCGGTTTAGACCTTTGGACATCGGGCCGGTAGGTTTCACGGGTCGGAGTTATTAGAAAAGTAATTTCCTTGTACTACCAAACATTGGTCTCACGCGGTTTCGAGCGAGTAGAGGCTCTTTTGGCGCTTCGTTCGAAATTTTGAAACACAAGCATTCATGTTTAGAGTACTCTTCAACTATGAGGATTGACCTAAATAGACAATGTTATATTTGACCTTCTATGTTTGAAAACCTCATTAAATTATCCGCTTCTTTTTGAAATTTTGAAACTTGAAAATCCTATAACTACGACTATTTTGGAATGGAGGAGCTAAATTTGAATCTATTTTGTACACGACTACATATGCTATTATGTACAAAATCAGAGCAAAGATTGGTGCCCCCATAATTTAGGTATGGTTTACAAATGCCATGATATCAAATTCAGATAATTAAATGGACTTCATGTTGAATTCGATTTTTTTAAACCACCTTAAGTTGAATTCAAATGTATGCTAGTTCATAGGTAGCTATTTATAATATCCATTGTGTAACTTTCGTATGTATAATGTGCTTTACACACACAACATGAACTATACTCACGTTTATATCTGATTGCTAAAGCGATTCATTGTCTGGAGTTCAAAATACTAACTATGTGGATCAACATAGACATGCTCAAATTGATAGAATCTAGATGTCTGATGGATCAATGACCGCTCCTTACGCGAATTGCAAATATCATGATCCCATCCTAATATTTGGATACAATTTATATCTTTAATCAATGTGTAGAGCAGTCTTTTACGTGTAGTTTCACTCTCCATCGGTGGTCTCTCACACATGCTCACACACTCTCTCACAAGGTGTCTTTCTCGCACACATGCTCTAGATATAACCCTCCCTCCCTCTAGTAACCATTTACAACTGTTTCCACTAACTTTTATCACAAGCACTCTTCCTCTCGCAAACATACACACACACAATCATCATTGACCCTTTCTATATACATGGACCTGCCTACGTGTCTCATGTACGCACATTATCTTTACACCTGTCTCTCACGCATTGTTCACACCTCAGATAAAGGGGTTACCTTAGTCCGAGAACCTAGGGTTACAAATCCTAGCCGGCTTTGTTAGTGGACACAGAGTCCTTCACAATTCTGCTATCTTTGTCTTGTACGACTAGTCATCCATGGGTCTTCCTAAATGCGTCACGGGCCGACCAATGTGGCGCAGGACGGAACCGAACGAAGGGCCTCACCTCGACCCACCGGACCTCACGCAGTGACACACCCTCTGCCCCCACGTCTCATTATCTTCTCACACCCACACATACCAACACAAACACCACACACAGAAAATTTCTCCTGGTGCCTCTATTCCCTCCCCCCTTGCATATACACACTCAAGGGAATGGAATCTCTTGTCGTGACGTCATATTCCTCTCTCTCTCTAGACCACTCTCATTTCTCATGCTATCTCTCCCATGCCCCCCCCCCCCCGTCGGCCCCTCTATCCATGCCTCTCTCGAATATGTAATACACACACATACCTCTCTAGGCCCCGCCAAATGCATCAACTACACATTCACACATGTTACATCACGTACCCCATTGATCTAAAAAGCCCTCTCTTCACGTTTATTTCGCATACAACATTCCTTTTGAATAAAGTGTGGCCAAAAAATTATTTTAGATTTTCTACATATATACAACATTACAAAGTTATATGGAGGAGTACAAACGCTAATTTGCATTGCATGGTGCCCACAATGATATTTATTCCGCACTATGAATTTGTATATTTTTATACCATATACAAAGTTAGTCATAATAAAGAGAAACGAAGAGCATCTCTCTCTCCATCGCATACCCCCCCCCCCTGTATGCCCCTTTCACGTATGCACACAAAACTATCTCCGGGTCCTCTAAAAGTAAGCCCCCAGAAAATTCACGCATGTTTCATCTTTCTCTCGTGATATATGCAATGAAGATCATTGTATTTGAAGCGAAAGCACGATACGTACATTGGACATCAGAATTCACTCATTACGGTCACCATTTATGTTTAGTGGTTATTATACAGTCACGGGCTCACCGTACAACTCTGTATTTGCTCATTAAATGACTAGTTGACCAGTTAAACGCTCCACGTGGCACCTCTAGTGTTGCATCACATTATCTCACTACCATCGTGCCCACCTATCGACTTGTATCTACTCTACATCTACACTCTTATAAAATACACTCTTATAAAAAACAGAGTTGGTGATGATGGTGTGCCTGCCATCCTGCAATATAGGTCGTCCGATTTATATCTAACGGATAGGAAAGAAACTATGGCAATTTTGCAAAAAGGTACCCACACACCTCTCCACATTTGCAAATAAGGCCTTCCCTCGTTCATCCTTTTCTCTCACAAGATAAACAAGTCATACAAATTCATCTTGATGTTACGTGCAACGCACGGGCATCTTGCTAGTAAGAATGAAAACAAACGACAAAAAATATTTGGACGGTGGTTCGAAGTCATGACCGCGGGCACAGCGGACAAGGTGGCCTTGTATTGGTATGCTGAGCCGTCTATTTTAACACACAGGAGCTGGTGTGGTGATTGTACACACACGCACGCATGCACATGAACTGCATCCAGACAACACTCACACAAACACATGCACCCACCCACGCACACAACACTCACACGTACACACGCAGCCATGCATGCACGCAACACTCACACGCACGCACGGAACACTCACACGCACACACGCACGCATGCATGCACACACCAGTACACCACACGACCAACACACACTCTCACGCTCAAGTGCTCACCTACACGTGCATGCGCACACATCAAGCCCTGACAGACACATACACAACCAGGTGATTCCCACGCATGGGTTGGAGCCTTGTCGCGCCTGCGTAAATTTGTGTTTATCTGACCTTTTGCCTATGCGAACTGACAGGTGGGACCCACAAGGAACATGGTCAATTTAACTAGTCAACATGGCGCCACGCAGACTATTTGGCCGGTCAACAGAGTGCAATCCGATGCTGAACTATGAGCAAGTGACCGTATAATCACCACAAAATGTATATAGTGACCGTAATCAGCTTATTCTGAAGTTCGCTGACCGTATTACGCTTTTCTCTCTATAGGCCCTCCAAAACTACATCTCTACACGTTCTCGCATGTTACATCTAACAACTATGCAATACAGAACTACTACTACTACTACACTCTAACACAATAAATCATATGTGTGTTTTTAGTTTTACTAGATATCATATTGTTACTTATAATTATTCAGTTTGCATACATTAAAATTGCCTTTGAAATGTATGGCCAGTACCATCTACCGCGCGGGAAAAATCCCGCCCTTTCCTGTTTAATCGGGTTTGTATCGATGGATCGTGCGAAACAGCAAAATTGTAGTACTATACAGTACAAGTGACAGTTCACTTGGCCGTCGTGTCGTCTACTCCTCCGTCGTAAGAGTGGAGCACTCACTTTCATAAATCTTCTAGTCCCTTTCGCCGACATGTGGGACATCAAGCTACCGGGTCCACGTGCCATACTGGAATACAGTGCAGAGCAGCCGGGGTGAAGCACCCCAGTCATGGCGTCGGTGTATTAATGAGCATTGAGGCGTCAAATCACAAAGCTGCACCTTTCCCGCAGTTAAGTTGGAGGGACGAAGCAACCATCATTTCACTCGTTGCTGAATCCGCTTCTCCCTCATCTTCTTCAACTTAACCACGTATTACTTCTGCAGTTGTTCTGCCTCATGTGGGACGCGGATCGGCTTGGTAAAGCACTGACACGTGGGAGCGCATGTTAGCAAACCGCCAGGACAACATCCTCCAAAAATAAGAAACCTCCCCCGCCATCCGCGCGGCAAAATCACCTCCTTTTTACTAATCTTGATTCTATAATTTTTTAGATCAATATAATTGAGATTTGTATAGATAGCACACAGGAACAAAACCAAGTGGTACGGTTAAGGGCATCCACAATGTGTAGCCAAATGTGAAAATAGCTTTTGGCATCATGGGAACCATTGTGGACGGTGTTGCCAAAGCCAAAAAGATGGAACCGAAGCTCCCTGATTGATTGATTGAAGGAATAGAAAAATGCAACGTCTCTCCTCTTTCTCCCATGCTTGGACGCATGTAGTATAGTATAGAGCACAGACTCTACTCCCCTGTCCCTTCTATCACAAATCACAAAGCAGTGAGGCATCAAATCACAAAAGCACGGATGAAGCAACCATCATTTCACTCTTTGCTGACCCCGCTTCTTCATCGTCTTCTTCGAGAAACCATCTCACCGCACTAGTACTCCTAGTGGTACTCCCTCCGGTCCTTTTTTGTCTGCGTCTAAGAAAATTTCGTTTTCCCCGCAATGCTCTACGCATTGGCATTTTTTCGCTACTCTTTCCAACCAGGCTCTCCATCCCTTTCCACCGCATGCATGCCTACAGTAATCACATCTCTCTTTCCCATGTGCTTTGCATCTTCCCAAGGCAGAGAGAGCTGCTTGCATGCAAAAACAGGAGAGAGAGCGAGAGGCGCATGCGTGCAGAGAGATGGATAAGGGAGAGAGAGAGAGACGACATGCATGCAAAGTCTGAGCCAATCTCGCATGCAACCAGGGTCTCCTCAGATGAATCCAGGGGCAAAACAGTCCATTTTTTTGCTAATTGCTCCTCTTCTTGGTATACGGGCTGGACCTTAGACGCAAAGAAAAAAGGACCGGAGGGAGTACTAGTAAAGGACTTCCTGGATGCAAATAAGGCGGTTGTCTCGGCTTGCAGGCGGCACTTGCGAACGACTTACCGTGGTCTCCCTCAATGGTGTTTTCCGTCGAACGCACTTCGCCAAACCACCAAAAAAAGATATCGTCGACGTCACCGCAATGGGGAAGGAACTCAAATATAGTTACTACCTCCATTTTTTTACACAAGGCCAGTATATCAAAATTACAATTTGCAAAGGGCCACTAACACTAATCGAGGCAAAATTGATGGGGTTAGCAACCAAGGACATTAATATCCCCTGCATGCATGCGAAAGTGAGAAGGTTGGTTTGCATGGCGCTGCATTAATCAAGCGATGAGGAGTGAGATGGTTAGCTCTTTGGTCTTTGGAGAAAAAATACGCATTAATTGACATGTGAAACGAGGATTTGTATCGATTAAATCCCGCGAAGGAAAACCCCGCCTTTCTTTATTAACACTAGTACTCCTAGTACGTACGTACTTATCCTATTTGGGTCTAGGCCTTGCATTGCCAAACTTCGCCACACATTTTTGCCAAGCTTGCCTAAAGTTTTCAAAATGAGAAGGAGGTACATTTCCGCATGGCTGTTGCGGTCGCACCGCACCCTCACCCGGTCGCTCCTGCACGCCGCGGTCGCACCGCACCCTCACACAGTCGCTCCTGCACACCGCAAACCCAACCAAGGGAACACACCCTCACTGACACGTGCTGTCGCATGTGAACAAACCAAACTCAGCCATCCTATCGCTGACACATAATTTTTGTTCATAGAGTATGTTTATCCAACCGCATGTTGGGGAGTATCCGTACGGCCCGTGCGGTGGTCTGTTGGGGAAGAAGAAGAGGTGAGGAAGAAGGAAAGAAGGGTTAGGAGACGTAGGATATTCATCCAACCGCCTGAAATGGTAGACTGACCCAAGTCAGGCGACTTGCATAATAAATATATGTTTTTACACAGCAAAAGATCCATAAAAATAACAACATAAAGAAAAACTATCACTGCTCGCGGAAAGAGACGGCCTCGTCGTCTTTGGCTGCCGGCGCGAACCAGCCATCGCTGCCGACGTGTGTCTCTGCACCGTGGTTGTCCTCGGCCTCCAACTACTCGTTCAAGCGGAGCGTGCGGGCGCTCTGCACGGACGAGAGCACAGCCCGGTTCAAGTCGAGGACGTTCGGTTCCGCCTGCAGGAGGGCCTCGATGGCAGCGGCATCCGCGCGCTCCGCGTCGAGTCGAGCCTCCGCCGCCTGGTTCAAGTCCAGGACGTTCAGTTCTGCCTGCAGGAGGGCGTCGATGAGAGCGGCATCCGCACGCTCTATGTCGAGTCGAGCCTCTGCCGCCCGGTTCAAGTCCAGGGCGTCCGGTTCCGCCTGCAGGAGGGCCTCGATGGCAGCGGCATCCTCGTGCTCCGCCTCAAGTTGAGCCTCCGCCGCCCGGTTCACATCCAATACATCCCGTTCCGCCTTCAGGAGAGCCTCGATGGCAGCGGCATGCATGCGCTCCGCGTCGAGTTGAGCCTCTGCCTCCCGGTCCTCCTTTAGTATCGGCATGTTGAACCGCTGGTCCGCCTGCACCATGGGGGACTCGGACGCCGGCACGAAGTCAACGTCCATCGTCTCATACCCATTGGGGGCCTTCTGTGCCGTGACCTCCGCCATGAACATTGGATCGGCTTCCTCCTCCTCGTAGCTTGGCTCCAGAGAACTCGAGGATTGGCCCGCCGCAAAGTGAGCTTGGGAACGGAGGTCTGTGGCGCCGACAGCCGCCGCAATTTCTGCGTGGCGCTCCGGCATCAGCATCTTGTAGTAAGTGATCTTGCGGCGCACCATGGTTTTCCGGTGAACTAGGCGACGCTTGATGCGGGCTAGGGGATCGAAAGGTGGGGGAATGGGCTGGAGATTTGGTGTGGTTTTAGGGCAGTGGCTGGCGTAGGCCGAGCAGCGAAGGTTCTGGTGTGAATAGTGGTTCCGGTGACAATCGGTCAATCGGTTCTGACTGTATATCGCTCTTGTCGCGTTCGCGTTGCAACCCGGCACGCTGGACCCTCCACATCGCTCACCGAATGGAACATGCTTCGTCTTGCGTTTTCGCTCGCTTGTGGGACCGCAGTTGAGAGCAAACCGACGTCCCTCCCCCTCCCCGGCCCGCGTCATTTATTATACCACCACTCCCTCCGTTTTATGCGAAGTAAATAAAAACAGAGGGAATATACTACGGATGAGGATCCCCTGACGTGGCCGGACCCATTGAGTAACTGACATGAGGGGCCTAGCAAGCATGGGGTCCGCCAGTAAGTGACCGAAAGGGAGGGTAAGGCAGGGATACCTATGTCAGAGGATCCACTTCCACTATACTACTTTGACCAAATGTTAGAGTAATAATATATGACATGCAACTTACACAAATGTTAGAGTAATAATATATGACATGCAACTTACACAAAGCATACAGGGTCTAATGCGTTTTTCAAGGCTAACTTTGACCAAATGTTAGAGTAATAATATATGACATGCAACTTACACAAATCATACGGTCAAATTCGTATGTGAAAGGAGTTTCCAATGATATAATTTTCACATTATACATCTCATGTACTATTAATCTTGTCAATAGTCAAATTGGAAACCATCTCGAGTACAAATCTAGGAGTACGTACGAATCTAACAATATTGAATGGGCGTTGTTGAATGTTGATACCTTTTTTATCAAAGTAGAGATACTTTGACTACACATAAAACTTATATGTAAACTAGAAAGGATAGGAGGGAGTATATTGTACGTTCAAAAACGAAACGAACATTGAATACCCTTTATATATTATTTGCGGATGCTATGATCACCGGTTCAAAATTTTGAATCCACCTTAGGTATCACGTGCCCCCACTCGTTCCCTCTCGATTTCACCTCGGGGTCCGGAGATCTATTGAAAGAGGACTAGGGTGGGTACATGTGAATGATACTCGGCGGAATGTTCAAATGAGGCATGCGGGAGGATGGACTCGACTGGTGGGTGACATGATCGATGGAGAAGAGGGTTGGAGAGGAATGAGAAATAAGCAAATGCCACATGATTATACTTGAACGGCTCAAATAAACAATAAGTTGTCTCGCTTGGCCTACATAGTGAAAGGCCTAATGCGCAACGCGGAGCACTGATGCTCGAATATGGTCGGGAAAACAGGGAAACCGACATGTGTGGCACACCCGTCGGGACGACGTAGCGTAGACTAGTCCAATGGAGGAGCTGGCCCATGACCTCCACGCCACCGAAAACCGTTCATGTGGGTCGTTGGGGCCAACAACGGGGCGCAGCTCCAGCACCGCCTCTGGACACGGTGACCGCGGTGAGCGACACGCTCATATCGTAGCTAGACACGGTCGGTTTTAGTGTGCCGAGGGTGGCGTTAGTGTTGTGGCATGACCAACGGTATGTTTGGTTTGTTCCCAAGGTTGCCCCATCAAAGCATTGGGTAGCCAGAATTTTGGTTGAGGTATTGGTTGCCCATGATTTGGCCGACATTGGCAAGAAAAATGAACTAGAGTTGGCTAGAGTTCATTGGCATGCCAAAGAAATGGCAAGCATCCAAACAAAGACCAATCTTTGGGTCATGACCAAAATTTTTGTTGAGGTATTGGTTGCCCATGATTTGACCGACATTGGCAAGAAAAATGAACTAGAGTTGGCTAGAGTTCATTGGCATGCCAAAAAATGGCAACCATCCAAACAAAAACCAATCTTTGGGTCATGACCAAAATTTTGGTAAGGTGCACTTTGGCCACAATCCAAACACACCCCAACACCCGGCTCGTTGAGGATGCACGGGGCGGCGCGACGCATCCGCGGAGTGGTGTAGCGCGGCCAACTTCATCCTATGGACCTGAGACCATGCCGGGTCATCTTGATTTTTCAATGACATGCGGGGATCGCATGTGAGCAAAGGGCATCTCCAATGTTGCCACGACCGCAGCTGACTACCCTGGCACACCAAAACCCTTGTCCCTCGCGCCGTCTCGCGGTGCGTTCCCAGCCGGCGCCAGCTGCCCGCATTCATGCCGTTCGTTCATATGTCGTCGTTAAGAGGCTCGGTGCCTGAGGAACCAACTCCGGCGACTTAATGACGCACCCAAACGCTTGGCCTCACCGGAATGCGCTACTTAAAGCAGCAACGCCAAGCTAACCTCCACACCATAGCGCATCATCCTCCTACCTGGCACCACATCCGCCATGACTGCAAGTGCGAACACTCTGCGGGAGAGCTTGTCTTCGGGGATGAATCTCAAGGTCGCCGCCCTCGCTCAAGTCGCCTCTCGCGACGCAATAGCGGCGTAGCCGGAC
The DNA here is from genome assembly GCF_003073215.2 of Triticum urartu. Lineage (NCBI taxonomy): Eukaryota > Viridiplantae > Streptophyta > Magnoliopsida > Poales > Poaceae > Triticum > Triticum urartu. The sequence continues at coordinate 225,386,721 of NC_053027.1, read as the reverse complement.
GTGGACGCGACCGCACAAGCGGTGGCCACGCTGGCGGCTGACGACGGGAGCACCGTCAGCCACGCGTCCTACTTGCCGCCGTCCAACGTCCGGCACCGCCGAGGTTGGAGACTCCTCCGAGGATGAGTAGGGCATGGGAGGCGGCAGGGCATGGTGTGCCAACTGGCCGGTCTGTATCCCGTGTTCTACTCTTCCTCACCGGAGACCGCAACTTCACTTCACGCGTCTTGAATCCCGCCCCCGTACATAGAGATCACAGATGGAGGACGTCGGTCGCCGCCGTAGAATAGGTTTAGGGTCGGGTTTCTTTTATTTTTCTGTCCTATAAAAGTTCGAAATATAATGAAAATCTGCCATGTTTGCATTAATCTCGGCCGGTGTATATGAACTTTCACAATAATATACATATTGTAGGAGTACTAGCAAGATGCCCGTGCGTTGCACGGAAGATCAAGATCTTGTGGGAGAAAAGGATGAATGAGGGAAAGCCTTATCTGCAAATGTGGAGAGGAGTGCGGGTAAATTGTCATAGTTTCCTTCCTATCCGTTAGATATAGATCGGACGGCCTATATTGCAGGATGACAGGCACACCATCATCACCAACTCTGCTTTTTATTGAACCGAGACAAATCTAACATGCGAACTAAAATAAACACATAGGGTCTATACATACACAAATTATCTTAGGCACTCCAATAGTACGTCCACTACACATTCACGTGTTTCACATCTTTCTACATCTATGGGAACCTACAAAAGGGTTAACTTAAATTGCCTCTCTCTCCTCTCCTGATTTTCATGGTGGTGGGCCCGTCCCTCCCCCCAATCTACAATCAACAGCTCACACATTTCACATTATGTTAATTACGTAACTGGGATTACGTAGGTGTAGCATTACTCGTCCTAAAAAAACCAACTAAGCCAACCTCCCAGCATATCGCACAGGAAAAGACCCAGCCGCGCCATTTTAGTCGGGATTACCAGATTACTAGTAGTAGTATCGATGGATCGCGCGAAGCAACAAATTTTTTTTTGAGGGGGCGAAGCACCTAGTTTAAAAGGAAAAAAGGCGGTACACTCACAGCACTCCTGTCGCGGTCGCATTGCACCCCACACACGTTCAGTCCTGCACCCGGCTCATGCAAAACGGAACGCGCTTCGGCTTGCCTCTTCACTGACACGTGGGACTGCACTTGGAGAAACTGACCATGCGGCAAACCCCCCCCGCCCACCGCACGAAAATCCTCACCCCCCCCCCACACCCAAAAATTCCCCCCCAAATCTGATTCAACCGCCCTTCGGCCAACTAGCCAATAATATTCCCCAAACCCCCCTTCCCCATGTCCCCCTCCACTACATTCGCTTCGCCAAAGCCGCCCTCCCCGCCGCGTCGATACATCGGCACCGCGGTTCGGCGATCCTCTCGCTCCCACAGTACGCTCTCGTAGACTGCCGTCCTCTAGCCGTGCCGCCACCTCTAGCTACGTTCTTGTGGAGGCGCACGGCGGTCAGCACCGCCATCGCTGGCGACGTTCGTGTGGAGACGCACGGCGGTCAGCTTCTCCCACGGTACGCGCATTCTAGACTAAGGCCCCGTTCATGTCGGTGTAGCGTTGAATGTTAGCTGATAGACGTTGTTAATCTAACTGTTTGTCGAAGTAGTTTACTGTCAATATGCTTTGCTTAAGAAGCTTCCTTGCCCTGTTCTGCACTCAATCTTCTTAGCTGAGATGGCATGCCACGGCCGATTAGTTGCTAAAATATCCTGCCATATATTTATTGTGATGTAGATTACCATGGTCTAGTAGCCAATCTGTTAGGTGAAATAGCTCTACACCGTTTTATACTCGATCTTTGTTGCTGCGATGGCCTTCAATAATTCGATGGCTGTGTGCTCGGCCTCATTGACTGCTGAAACAGCCTGCCATAATTTGGCACTCAAATCTGTTTTCTGAATTACCTTTACATATATTTCGTTACTTAGATCTGCTCGTCCAAATATCTTGCCATAGCTTTAGACATCGACCTAGGTATTTTTTTCTAGACTTCATAAAAAAGCATATATGTTTTTCCTGTAATATCTAGTAGAAAAACTAATTTGTATGTCTAACAGATGGACATGACTTGGATAACTTCTGCTCGAAGATTCTCCGCTGCATATGTCGAGGGGGTTGAAAACTTCATGAACTTTAGCAGAGCTGAGTACGGTGGTCCAAAATCAGATGTGCTCTGCCCGTGTAGCAGTTGTATGAATTCAGTTACAAGACCCCAGTCAACTGTGCAAAATCATCTACACTTGTATGGATGTCGGTCACATATACTAGGTGGGTTCATCATGGTGAAGCTGTGAACGTCAATGTTATTGACTATGTGGAAGAAGCGGATCACCATCTTGATCTGCCTGATGCTTTGGTGGAAGAGGAGGAGGAGGTGGTGGTGGCGGAGCCAGTGAGTTTGACCAACATTGAAACAATGCTACGAAATGCTCGTGCATTCCATGAACTTTCACCTGCAGAAGTAAAACGGTGGGCCCGCATGTTGGAACAATGCAACGTTGTTGTCACCCCAGGAAATAAGCTGTCAGTATTCTCAGCTATGGTCACCTTTCTTCAGGTGAAGACATCTGAGCGGATGACCAACAAATCATTCGATGCGATGTTGGCTGCTTTCCGCAAATCTTTCCCAGATGCGTCTGAGCTGCCACACACCTACAGTAAAATGAAGAATTTCCTTCGTGCAGTTGGAATTGGATATGATATGATCCATGTTTGTAAGAATAATTGTGTTCTGTTCCGGAAGGATTATGCCAACTTAAGTGAATGCCCGAAATGCAAATCATCAAGATGGAAAGATGATGATGCTGTGAAGAGGATTCCTCATAATGTTCTGAGACATTTTCCAATTACACCAAGATTGTAGAGGATGTTTCATGATGCTGAAACAAGAGAGGATGTACTATGGCATTCTAGGAACCAGGAGTACAGAGATCAGAATGTAATGAGCCATCCATCTCACGGAAGTGAGTGGAAAATCTTCAATGATAAACACAAAGGGTTTGCTGATGACCCGAGAAACATTAGACTTGGCTTAGCTTCAGATGGATTTAACCCATTTGGCCACCAGAGAGCCACATATAGCATGTGGCCAGTGCTTGTTATCCCTTACAACATGCCTCCAAATGTCTGCACATCGAGAAAAATATATGTGACAGCATTATCGGCACACTTCTTAATATTGAAGGCAAGACGAAAGATACCTTAAAATCTAGGATTGATTTGACACACCTGGGTATCAAAAAGGATTTGCAGGTGCAAGATGAAGGTAAACCACGGGATATGGCACCAGATGTGTACCTCTTGGACAAGGTAAAAAGAAAAGAATTCTGCGAGGTCCTGTCACGTGTGAGATTCCCACATGGATTTGCTTCCAACCCTGAAAGGAGAGTCAGTGCAGATGGAAACAAGGTAGAAGGGTTGAAAACTCATGACTGCCACGTGCTACTTCTAAGGGTTTTACTTGTTATCCTTAGAGGATTGGGCTGCCCTAACTTATACAGAGCAGTTGCAGAGTTGGGACAATTCTTCAGGGAACTCTGTAGTAGGAATATCAGGATAGATGCTTTGGAGCGTCTTAGAGACAAGATACCAACTATCCTATGCGACCTTGAGAAGATATATCCTCCAGCCTTCTTTGATGTGATGGTGCATTTGGTTGTTCATCTACTTGATGAGGCACTACTTAGAGGTCCAGTATAGTATGCCTGGATGTACCCTATTGAAAGGTGGATAGGCACTTTCAAGGGCTATGTTAGGAATAGAGCTAGACCCGAGGGTTCCATTGCAGAGGCCTACATTGCTACAGAAGCGTTGACATTATGCTCAAAATACATTGAAACAGCTGATCAGCTCAGCAAAGAGGTGGGTGAAGACAATCCCAGGCTCAATGTTTTCGATTATTCTGTTCGAGTTACAGGGAAGAGTTGACAAGAGGACAAACCTAAAGATTTGGACAAAATGGTTTGGTATGTGTTGAATAACTGTCCTGAGATACTACCTTATATCAAGTAAGTGTAGTACTGCAGCTTATACATCGTAATCTACTAAACTTGCAGCACATTCTTATATATTTAGATGTTTGACGCGATCACTATGTTGTGCAGCATCTACAAAGAGGAGTTACTGCCGCAAAATCCAAGAAACATTGACAAACTGGTTATGGCAGGATTTGTGAAATGGTTCAAGAACCATGTAAGCTTTTGAAGTGCACTGTCAGTTTTTTTAATATATTGAGTACATAAGATGATCAGCTTGTCTATTTTCTAACCATAGGTTAAGAAGATGCGGGAGGATGGGCAGGCAGTTGATGGTGCCCTTTACTCACTAGCAATGGGCCCTGATACTTGGGTAAGACATTATAAATCTTGCGTTGTTGGAGATGTGCGCTACAACACCCTTGCACGAGACGAAGGCAGGAAGACACAAAACGGTGCCATCATGAGCACGGATACGTATGACAAAGAGATAACTGAAATGTATGCTAACATAACAGACATTGTTCAGTTGCAGTATATCTCCAGTTTCGAGGATCATCGTTGTGTGGTTCTGTTGTGCTGTCATTGGTATTACCTATTTTCCAGGATCGCAAAACCCATAGCTGATGATTATTTCAAATCCATCAATGTCAAGGCGGCGTACCAGACCAACGAGCCTTTTATTTTGGCAAATCAAGCAACACAGATATTTTTCTTGGAAGACACATTTGCACGTAGCGATGACTGGAGAGTATTGCAAAGGTTTGAGCGGAGGAATTCGTTTAATGAAGTTGCACAACAAGATGATGCTTACACTGCTCCTGATGTACAAGATAACACAGATGTTCCTAATATCTTTGAGAACCATCACATCAATGACGCCGGTGAAAAGATTGTCTGTCGTGTTGTGGACATACAAGAGTTGATCAAGAAGAAGCCAACGTTCGAGGACGTTGAGGACGAAGAAGAAGATGACACCGTGTGGAATTACGATTCAGACTGATACACATGGCGAAGATGTTGACGCTGCTGCTGCGCATGATGATTACATTGCTTTTGTCGTATTTGCCTGTCAGAAGACGTTTTTTATCTAGTATGTGAAATTGTGTTTGCTATGACAACTAAAACCTGATGAACATGTTTAGTATTTTGCTATGAGAACATCACTTGTTATGTATGCTGATTTGTGTTTGGTGATTGTATGACAACTAAAACATGATGACATTTTTGTTTATTTGTACTCATATTTGGCTGTGAAACTTGAATTTGATGACATAGTTTGTTGTTGGACTGCAATTTGCTCGACGTCTTTGAATGAGAACAAAGCTGACCTGACAGGGCCTCTGCTATTTATTTATTTATTTATATGAGCAAAAGGGGATACCCCCTAATTTCCGTTAATAGAAATCATTAGATGTTCACAACACTATGCCCAGCCTGCTACACAGGTTTCATTCATTACTAGTTTCAGCAAAGTGCTCATGTCGTAGCCACTGAATACATCAGGAGTGCAACATACACTTCAAATAAAGAGACAATCATCCTACAGAGCACATCGATTTTGCCCATTATCTTCACAAGCTCTTTCATCTCCTCATTGTTGTCAAGGCCGTTCAGCAGCTGTTGCTTGGCCATGATCAGAGGAACTGCATCTTTAACCTTCTGCTCTGCATCTTCATCTTCTGTCGTTCCTTCAGTTACTTATCCAACACCCCAACCTGCTGGTATTGGGATTACTCGGCTAACCAAATAATCAGCGTAGTTGCATTCCCCCACATAAGAAACTTCCCAGAAATACAAATCACACGAATCTTCCCTTTTCTGCACGAATCAAATTGGAAGATCATTAACCAAACTATTAAAAAATCAGCAACTGAAAGCAGCAGAACAACACTTAAACATGGTCAACAACCGAGAGGAATAAGGAGATGAATGTACATGGTGAGGATGACAGTAGGGACCCAGCAGCGCACGCAGTAATTTTGTTTTTTCGGGACAGAGAAGGGTATCAACTGGGTTGTGCGGGACCCGTGGCCCGTCTAGCCCAGGCTTTTATTTCATAAGTTTAGCACATGACCAGCCCAGTTTGTTTTTTCCTTTCTGAAAATGGCTAGCCAGCTATTTTGTTTTTTGCAGAATAACCAATGTAGGCCTACTTGCTTTTCTACGCCCTACTGGGCCGGAAATCTTTCAAGACGAGGAGGGATGCATTTTGCCCAAAAAATGGGCTATAAGTAATAAGAAATGGGCTATAAGTAATAATAAATGGGCTGTAAAATGAAAAAATACAGCAAACAGGCAATTAATTCCAAAATACTGTTTTCTTTCGGATTTTGATATTTTAAATTTCATTGTTTTCGTGCGGGTAAAATTCCATTGAATTTAAATTATGGTATATTTAGATTTAAAATTAATTTGAATCTGGCTAGAAATTTCGGGTTGCATGTTGTTTGGGACAGATTTGGAGGATGACTTGTGGGTCTACTAGGTTGATGTGTACTTTGGCTTTGTCAACTTAGTCCACAAACGATTCTAGCAGCAGTGACCGTTGGATGTTAATCCAACGGCCATGCTACTTCTTCAATATCTGATCTTCTTGCTCCAGCCGCATAAACCAGCTTCGGTGGGACTGCCTACTCCCGCCTCCCGTGGCCGGCTGTGCTGCCGCACAGGCCGCACCGCCCCACCCTACTTCATTGTTGGCCAGGCCATTCTTCTACTCACCCACACCTCCTATTATTTTCCGGCAACGGCAGCCGGACCAGTAAACCCTCGTACTCCCCACCGCGTGGGCAACCATTGCCGAGTCTTCCCCGGCTCCGTGTCGTTCCCTTCCTAGGCCTCACCGTCGTCCACCGCCATGGTGCTCTCGGCACGGCCTGGTCAACGTGGTCAACGAACGACATCCATTGGCCGTGGACTGTACGCACAAAATAATGATTCCTCCACCTGACAGCTGGGACCCACTGGAAGGGCCTCTGTATTTCGCGAAAAAAATGTTCCCCCCGCTGACATGTCGGACCCACCAGCTATATCTTCGCACGCAAGGAACTGCCTCCTTATTACGCACAAAAAATGAATACCCCCCTGCTAGCTGGGACCCACCATTGTGGGAGGCTGACTTGTGGGCCTACTAAGTTGACGGGGATGGAGGGCTTTGTCAACTTAGTCAATATGAACGATTCTAGCTCCAGTGACCGTACGATGTCCATCCAACGACCGTAGTGCTTCTTCAACCTCTGGTCTTCTTGCTCCAGCCGCCCAAAGCAGCGCCGGTCGTGCCGCATGCTCCTGCCTCCCGTGGCCGGCTGTGCTGCCGCGGAGGCCTCACCGCCCCCTACTATTCCCACCGCTAGCCAGGCCCTGCGGCGACGGCAGCCTCACACCGCTGCCGAACCAGTGAACCCTCGTACTCCTCTTCGCGCGGGCTTCCACTGCCGAGTCTTCCCCGGCTCCGCGTCGTCTCCTTCCTAGGCCTCATCGTCGTCCACCGCCGTGGTGCTCTCCACGTGGCGAGGTCAACGTGGTCAAGGGACGACTTCCATCGGAAGAGTACTGTACGACAGCTGGGTCCACGGCCACAGCCCAGTTTATTTGTGATTTGCCAAGTAAGTCGCTTTGTCAAGCCTGTTGGGCTACAAATCTTTCAAGACGAGGAGAGCTTTCATTCAGCTGGCCGGGAAAATGGCCCATCAGTAATGAGAAATGGGATGTACATTTTTAAAACACATCAAACCAGCAATTAGTTTCAAATATCTTTTTTTTCATTTCAAGATTTTAAATTATATTAATATTTATGTGTGGAGAATTTGTTGGATTTTATATTGATATACATTTATTTTTAAAATCAGTTTGAATGTGAGTCAAAATTTCGGGATTAAAAACAGTTCGGACCGCACCGAAATATGCAAAATTTCGTATAATTTTTTAACCGTGGCCACAATATGGGCTGTAATGCTAACAAAAAGAATATGGTCTCCAAAAAAACCTTAAGAATTAGCAAATGGGCTGTAAATTATTAGAAATAATGGCAGATGGGTTGTATGCTGTTTTCCACAGATTTGAGGCTTTCCTAAAAAAAGGTTGACGCACAAGCAGTGACTGTTGGATGTCCATCGAACGGCCGTCGTGCTACTTCAATCTCTGCTCTTCCTGCTCCAGCCGCTCAAACAAGCGCCGGCGGGACTGCCTGCTCCCTCCTCCCCGCGGCCGGCTGTGCTGCCGCGCAGGCCTCACCGCCCCACCGTACTCCCATCGCTGGCCTAGCCATCCCTCTACTCACCCACACCTACTGTTATTCTATGGCAGACGAATCAGTAAACCCTCATACAGTCGTACTCCTCTCCGCGTGAGAAACAACTACCGAGTCTTCCCTGCCTCCATGTCATTCCCTTTCTAGGCCTAGCCGTCGTCCACCGCCCTGGTGCTCTCGGCGCGGCCTGGTCAACGTGGTCAACGACCGACATGCATCTAAAGTGGACTGTACGTGGAGAGGCCGACAGCTGGGTCCACGGCTGCACACAAGGAAATGCCTCCTTATTATGCGCAAAATAATGATTCCTCCACCTGACATCAGGGACCCACTGAAAGGGCCTCTGTATTTCACGAAAAAAAATGTTACCGCCGCTGACAGCTCGGACCCACCAACTATATCTTCGCACGCAAGGAAGTGTCTCCTTATTACGCACAAAAAAATGAATACTCTCCCTGTTAGCTAGGACCCAGTATAGTGGCAGGCTGACTTGTGGGCCTACTAAGTTGATGGGGACGGAGGGCTTTGTCAACTTAGTCAATATGCACGATTCTAGCTCCAGTGACCGTACGATGTCCATCCAACGGCCGTAGTGCTTCTTCAACCTCTGGTCTTCTTGCTCCAGCCGCCCAAACCAGCGCCGGTCGTGCCTCGTGCTCCTGCCTCCCATGGCCGGCTGCGATGCGGCGGAGGCCTCACCGCCCCCTACTACTCCCACCGCTGGCCAGGCCATCCCTCTACTTACCCACACCCCATGTTATTCTGCGGCGACGTCAGCCTCACACCGCAGCGAACCAGTGAACCCTCATACTCCTCTACGCTTGGGCATCCACTGCCGCGTCTTCCCCGCTCCGTGTCGTCCCCTTCCTAGGCCTCGTCGTCGTCCACCGCCCTGGTGCTCTCGGCCCGGCGTGGTCAACGTGGTCAAGGAACGGCTTCCATCGGACGTGGACTGTAATGGAGAGGCTGACAGCTGGGTCCACGGACGTAGCAAGGAAGTGCCTCCGTATTACGTGCAAAATAATTATTCCTCCACCTGACAGCGGGGACCCACCAGACGGGCCACCATATTTCGCAAAAAAAATGTTCGCCCCTGACTACTGGGACCCACCAGCTACATCCTCGCACGCAAGGAAGTGCGTCCGGGCAAAAAAAACGATTTGCCCCCTGACTGCTGGGACCCACCAGCTACATCTTCGCAGGCAAGGAAGTGCCTGACAGTCGGGACCCACCTGGTCAAAGCGTACGTAGCGTTGTCATTCTGGTCGCGAACGTGTACGTACATATATACTGGATGATGTAGAGGCGCGCACGTGTCGTAGTAGAGGCGCGTACGTGTCGTAGTAGAGGCGCGCACGTAGCATGTACACCTACGTACAGCGGCTAGGGTGCAAGAAAGAAAATACGTCCACGTATGTGTACATACGGGCGGGGTCTCGAACGCCTACTTGCGCATACGTACGGCCAGGGCTCGTGTACATGTCTGGGTCGGAACGGAGAAACAGCGTCGTCATCGTGTTCATGGGGAGGCAACGGAATGCGTCGTGTTCATGGGGAGGCAACGGAATGTGTCGTGTTGATGGGGAGGCAACGAAATGCGTTGTGTTCATCGGGAGGCAACGGAACGCGTGGGAGCCAACCGGCTGGGTCCGAGCGGAATGCGTGGTCGTGTTCATCGGGAGGGCTTGGACGGAACAGGCGATGGAAACGAGGCCAGGCGTACCGCACAACGGAGGAAAGGGACCTCGTACGTTCGGAACGGGGTCCTGTTGATCGGGAGGGGTCTGGCGTACCGCAAAATGGAGGAAACGGACCTCCTACGGTCGAAACGGGGGTCCTGTTGATCGGGAGGGGTGTGGTGTACCGCAAAACGGACGAAACGGACCTCCTACGGTCGAAACGAGGGTCCTGTTGATCAGGAGGGGTGTGGCGTACCGCAAAACGGACGAAACGGACTTGTGTTGGAGCGCTACGGTCGAAACGGGGGTCCTGTTCATCGGGAGGGGTGTGGCGTACCGCAAAACGGGACTCCACGGGATACTGTTCATCTCCACCGTCGACCTCCTCCAGCCTCCACAGGCTCCTGTTCATCCAGCCTCCACCGCGCGCTACTCCACCGGCTACTGTTCAACCACCCCTCCACGGGCACCCCTCCATCGTCTACTCTTAATCCAGCCCTCCACACCACGGGGTCCTGTTCAACCACCCCTCCACGGGCACCCCTCCATCGTCTACTCTTAATCCAGCCCTCCACACCACGGGGTCCTGTTCAACCACCCCTCCACGGGCACCCCTCCATCGTCTACTCTTAATCCAGCCCTCCACACCACGGGGTCCTGTTCAACCACCCCTCCACGGGCACCCCTCCACCGTCTACTGTTCATCCAGCCCTCCACCACACCACGGGGTCCTGTTCATCCAGAGGCAACGCCACCGCTCACTATTCATCCAACCCCCCCCCCCCCGCAACGCTCCCACTGTTCATCCAATCGATCGGCTTCAGTTAGCAGCAGTAGCGAAGGAATCGCTCGATCGAGTTCAGTTAACAGCCATCGATCGATCGCTAGGGTTCAGTAACGCGTAGCCTACAGTGCAATCGCTCGGGTTCAGTTAGAGCCCAACGCCTCGCTCGGGTTCAGTTAGAGACAACGCCTCGCACACACGCGCGTACGTGTACGAGAGAAATGCGCATCGCTCGGCCCCCGACCTCCCACCGTAACCGGGAGCTCCCCGAAATTTTCCTCCCCCTCGCTTCTACCACGGTTTTTTCCGTCATGCACAGCCCAAAGAATGTCATGCAGCTGCGTCTCCGGCCCGCCCAAGATGAAAAGCCCATTTTCTGTCATGTTTTTTGTCATAGAAGTAGGAGCCCACCACATCTATGATGATACCGGGTTTTGTCACAATTATCGTCATAGAAGTGTCATATGTATGACAGAAAAAAAATTCGTTTGGCCCAAAATGTCACGGATGTGTCTTTTTTTGTAGTGCTCGTGGTCGCCATCGATGAGGTCTGACTTGGCAGCCGAGGATCCCAAACCAGTGTCGCAGAACGTGTCCTCCAAAAATGACAAAAGGGGCTCCATGGAAATGAAGGATGCCAATTTGTTCATAATGAGCCGTTGGAGATTAGCGGCAGGGCCATCGATGAGATCGAAGGCTATCGAACCCGATGGGTTGGGGGTGAGCAACTTAACCTAAGACATAGCCCGTGTCAAGTCATCATTGTCTACGACCTTGATGTGGTAGCCGGCGTCCGTGACATGCCAGAATACTCTAGCCCGCTGATTGAAATGCTACGTCCAGTTCGTCGTCAGGTTCCTCGGCGGCCACCTCACATCGGGTGAAGAGGCTGCTGTAAAGATCTTTTGGGCCATTCGCTCATCGAACTCCCCGGGTACCATAGCCGGGCTTAGGATGCGATGCTCTAGAGTGGGGGTGGGGATGGGGATCTGTGGGAAAGGGGCGTTTCATAGGCATCATCTAAGAAACTCAGGATGGCAAGGGTATATATATATTGGGGGGTAACTTGCACGGGCAGACCGGCAGAGGTTGACGATGGAGGCGGCGCGGCGGTGGCGGCAACAACCTAGCTAGGTTTCAAGCGAGGGAGGGGTGGTGTGTATGTGTATGAGTGGGGGATTTGAGGTGTGTGTTTGGAGGGGGTCCAAGGTGGTGTTTGAGTAAATGCCGCGGGTACAGAAAATTTTACTAGGAGGGAGTAAAATGGCGGGGCTACCAGAAATTTGGATCAAGGGATTTAAGCAGAGTGGGGCGGGAGTAACAAACATCAGACACGGTTAAAACATAATAATCATGTGCTATCAAACATAAAAACAAAGCCAACCAGATATTTTTGAGATTACGAGGGATGCAGGAGGGAGTAAAATGCTGGAGCTACTGAAATTTAGATCTACTGATTGAAGCAGAGCGGGAGTAACAGACATCGCACATGGTCCACACGTACTTATCGTGTGCTATCAAACAGAAAAACCCTCTAGGTAGGTAGATATTTTCGTTATTGCGAGGGAGTAGATATTTTCGAGAGTGGGAAGGAAGCCTCGTGGATCCCAATCTACTGTGATGATGTGGGTGACAGGGGCAGGGGCGCGGCACACGGGTAGTCCTAGGGAACTGTGTCTGTTGCTTACCCGATCGTAGACGGTTGCTGCGTCCGACTCGTCTACTGCTTATAAATTTGGCGAAAAAAATGCGGGAAAGGGCCAGAACATGAACACACTTGCATGTGGACCAAATATATGTATGAAAAGAGTGTTTTGATGTTCAAATACCCAATGCACAACTTTAATGTAGCACCTGTCGCACAAAGAGCACGTTATTCTTTCTAGCCCCCCTAGACACACACACACACACTTCGTGTTGGCAGGAGGGGAATGCTAGCTATGAACGCATGCCCCCAAATAGGTAGGTCTGACATCTCACCCTATCGTAACACAAAACCGAAAGGAGTACATCATGGTCACCCGCCCTTTTGCTTCCGGTCAACTGTGGACCGTGTGCAGCCCCACAGATGTGTGCTTGTGGCGTGAGATTAAGGATGGCAATGGGTAGGGTATGGGGGTGGGTAGAGCAACACCATACCCATACCAGTGCAGTCAATGGATACAAAGTTCAACCCATCCACGTACACATGGGTATGAAACTTTACCCGTACCCATACCCAACAGGTACCATGGTAGATCAAATAGTACACAAATTATTCATAATTTTACATTCACCGATAGCACATTTGACAAAAAAACATTTACCTCAAGTTGTCAATTCAATAAAAGATAGATGAGTACATCAGAATTATCTCAATTCAAATTGACAATTGGTGACAACTTTAACATAGGTTCACAAGTTCACGACACACTTCATGGCTAAGGTCAGTATAAATGGGTAGGGTATGGGTATATCACCGATACAAGGCTATACTCGTGCCCTACCCATTATTTAATGGGTAGGGCATGAGTACTACCCACATGTATAAAATTGTGCCCATACCCTGCTCGCGCGAGTATGGTATCCATGGGTACCCATACGTGAGATGGGTGAGACTGCATACGAACCACACATGCGGATGGCCCTATATATATACAAGTCGAATGCCCGTGCGTTGCCACGGAATAACGAGAAAATATACATTGAGGAAAAAAGATGTAATTCAAAAAAGTGTGTCGAACAACCAATAATGATTCTATCACATTTATTTTCTCCTTCATAGTACTTGTGTCTCCTTAACAACCCTATTCTTACAAGATAAAAATACAACTTTCAAAGTTTGGGGGTCTCACCTCACTATCACTTGGGCCCATTTTTAAATGGTTAACAAATAAATAAATAATCCTTAGTTATCATTAGAGATGATGGCTTATTGAATGTATGAATTACGAATGCAATGTTCTAACCTACTGTGAAAGATGATGTCGTATTAAACTAATTCATAATCAATGAAAGATGCACTTAGTGCAATAATCTTTTGAGTGGAAGTCTCTATACAAAATACAATTCAAAATACAAATCGTAGTAGCCCATATTCATAGTGGAATAGAACATAGTATACAAATGGTACTTACATGAGAGGACGAAGAAATGAACAAAACACACTGCTTAAGCATCTTCCTAGAGGGGAAGCTCCGTCACAGAATTGAATATAATGTTGTAAATCCCGGACCAGAACTTCTTGTTTCAGAGGGGGAATCCATCAAGCTTGATCAACCATTAATAAGCAATCCTAATGTGGGAGGTTTTGGTCAGGGGGACGCAGAAATCATGCTTCAGGATCCATTACGGAATTCATAGATGATATGTATTCAAGGAGATTAGATGCTAGAGATAAACGTCGCGGCAATAATGAGCCAAAGTAGTATTTCCGGTGAATCCCCCAGTTAAGTAGTCATGCATTACAATAGGAACCCCTAATTCTCTTGCAAATACAGCTCTCTTAATCATTTCTTCACATGTACCCGCAGTCGCATTCAAGTAATGCCCCTTGATTTCACCGGTTTCGGCCTGTGATTTATAAATAGCTTCGGCACAAAAGACAAAACGGTCTCTCCAGCGCATAAATGGTTGTGAGTTTACGTTTTCATCATCTTTGGTAAAATCAAGTCCACCACGTAGACACTCATAACACGCTCTACCATAATTTTTTGCGGATAATCCCAATTTTGGTTTAATAGTACATCCCACCCGGTGTGAGATATCGCATTATTCGAGGAATCCTAGATGCTGTCGCAGTAAAGAATCGTCAACAAGGGCGTTCTAGTGCGTTGTAGATTCTTATCCAAGACTTGTATCATTTGATGATGCCATGTGAATCGCTAGAAACAAGTGAAGGCGAATCCAGATTGAGACTGAGGCAATTAAGTTAATTAAATTTTCGAATCACTGACTCAGGCCCATTGTCGAATCCTACTTAGCAATTGTCGAATCCTACTCAGCCGAAAAGGGGGTACTTATGTATGGCGGAACGGGCCAATCTGGTCTTTCATAATAAAGAGATAGACGGAACTGGTATGAAACGACTTATTAGCAGATTAATAGATCATTTTGGAATGGGATATACATCCCATATACTGGATCAACTAAAGACTCTGGGCTTCCATCAAGCCACTACTACATCGATTTCGTTAGGAATCGAGGATCTTTTAACAATACTCTCTAAGGGATGGTTAGTCCAAGACGCGGAACAACAGAGTTTTCTTTTGGAGAAACACTATTATTATGGGGCTGTACACGCGGTAGAAAAATTACGCCAATCTGTTGAGATATGGTATGCGACAAGTGAATATTTGAAACAAGAAATGAATTCAAATTTTCGGATAACGGATCCTTCTAATCCAGTCTATCTAATGTCTTTTTCAGGAGCCAGAGGAAATGCATCTCAAGTACACCAATTAGTAGGTATGAGAGGATTAATGTCGGACCCTCAAGGACAAATGATTGATTTACCTCCCTTGCGTGTGCTCGGGATAGGTGTTTTGTATAAATGTTTCGCCGTATTATTAAGTATTCTCCTTTCGTTTTTTTCTCTATCTAGAAGTGGAATAGAATAACCCGGTTGAAGGGTAATGATCATACGTCTGTAATGCATTGTATGGCCCAGAATAGGTCCTATTCTTCTCCTTTTCCAGGTAGTCGATGGCTATTCACAGCTACCACCTTAACACCAAAGAAGAGTTCGACCCAAGGCTTTATTTCTGTCTTAGTGAATCCCGATTCGACATTAAAAGTATATTGATTCTTTCCCAATAAACGAAGACTTTTTTCTGTAAATACTGCGTATTTGATTCCATCCATAAATCGACTTTCCCTCCTATGCTCTGAGTTCCAGTATCGATAAGAATTCGAGTTCTTATTGTTCTTATGTTATGGTATGAATATACCATACCAATTCGTTATGTTAAAATCCTAAGTTCATACAAGAAACCAATCAGCTTAAGCTAAAGTCCCTTTAAAAGTGGTTGTGTGCTAGAAGATTAGACCTTGGAATATATATATTTGGCTCTAATCCAATTGCATGACAATGAATGGCCAAAGGGATAAATAATAATGAGGTTAACAATTAAAAAAAATGACTCGGTGGAGACTAGAGAGTTAATCCAAATTTTGCAGATTCTATTTTTGCAGATTTAGAACAAGTTGTCCTTTCCTTTCCTATTTGTGACTCATATAGACCTACTGCTGACATGACCTGGTTCAGTAGACACTATATGGAAACGGCAATGGGTGCCTAACATTGTAGTAAAATAGATACTCAAGATGTCAGCCTAGAGTTAGCTTTCATTATCATCTGATTTAACATTATTTTAACCCAGATTTGTTACAACAAAACAATCACAGAAAATTGTGGTCTACCGTATGCAAGAAATTACCAAGACATCATTATAAAATATGTACCCTTATTACACAAAATGTGTGCCACTAGTCAGAAGGAAATCATGGAGAAGAGAATTTGTGCACTAAATTTAACCCTCGTGTGAGATGAACTCATGTGGGAACTTTCCGGCTATCAAAACCCAAATCTGGCAAGGCAAAACTGATTATAGTTCAAACCAGTAGACTATATAATGATCAGACATCTCTATTAACATAATATAACACCAAGAAAATTCAATATGTAGCGAAATTGAATCATAATGAAGTACTACTTTGTACAAAATGACAGATCAAATAATAGGAAATATAGCATTACTTCATTGAAACTATAAGACTGCATCACCCTTATTACTCATATACTGAGAAAAAACATTCGGATGCAAATGGATGCCCCTTCCATAAATTGATAAATGTGAGATTTCCTCACCTTCATGTTCGAATTGCTTTCTCACTGTTATGTCTTCTGGCCACTGCATTAAAGTTGCATGGCTCAGATTTGAGAGTTTTGTGAAATATCATTAAGGGAGTCCTGGATTAGGGGGTGTTCGGATAGCCGGACTATACCTTCAGCCGGACTCCTGGACTATGAAGATACAAGATTGAAGACTCCGTCCCGTGTTCGGAAGGGACTTTCCTTGGCGTGGAAGGCAAGCTTGGCGATACGGATATGAAGATCTCCTACCATTGTAACCGACTTTGTGTAACCCTAACCCTCCGGTGTCTATATAAACCGGAGGGTTTTAGTCCGTAGGACGACATAGACAACAATAATCATACCATGGGCTAGCTTCTAGGGTTTAGCCTCCTCGATCTCGTCGTAGATCTACTCTTGTACTACCCATATCATCAATATTAATCAAGTAGGACGTAGGGTTTTACCTCCATCGAGAGGGCCCGAACCTGGGTAATACTTCGTGTCCCCTGCCTCCTGTTACCATCCGGCCTAGACGCACAGTTCGGGACCCCCTACCCGAGATCCGCCGGTTTTGACACCGACATTGGTGCTTTCATTGAGAGTTCCTCTGTGTCGTCGCCGTCAGGCTCGATGGCTCCTACGATCATCAATAGCGATACAGTCCAGGGTGAGACCTTCCTCCCCGGACAGATCTTCGTCTTCGGCGGCTTCGCACTGCGGGCCAGTTCACTTGGCCGTCTAGAGCAGATCGAAAGCTACGCCCCTGGCCGTCAGGTCAGATTTGGAAGTTTAAACTACACGGCTGACGTCCGCGGGGACTTGATCTTCGACGGATTCGAGCCACTACCGAGCGCGCCGCACTGTCCCGACGAGCATGATCTAGCTCTGCCGCCGAACAGTGCCCAGGAGGCCGCACCCGCACCAGCTTCGACTCTTAATTTGGAGCCAACTGCGCCGATCGAGGATGGGCGGTTGGACGCCACCTCGGGGGTTGTGACCCCAATGGCAATTGAGCCTAACACCAGCCCCATACTCTGCGAGACTCGTGACTCCAAGGAGCCGGACTCCTCCCCGGACTCCGAACCCTCCGCGCCCCTACCGATCAAATCTGATTGGGCGCCGATCATGGAGTTCACTGCCGCGGACATCTTTCAGCACTCGCCTTTCGGCGATATCCTGAAGTCACTGAAGTCTCTCTCTTTATCAGGAGAGCCCTGGCCGGAATACGGTCAGCAAGGTTGGGGTACGGACGACGAAGAAATTCAAAGCCCACCCACCACCCACTTTGCAGCCACCATCGACGATTCAACCGACATGCTCGACCTCGACTCCGAAGACATCGACGGTATGGACGCCGATGAAGGAGACGATGAAGAACCAGCGCCTATTGGGCCCTGGAACGCCACCTCGTCATATGACGTATACATGGTGGACGCACCAAAGGATGACGGCGAGGAGCGGAAGGACGCACGAAGGCTTGTTCCCTCGAAAAGCAGTCAAAGCGGCGACGCAAGCGCCGCCCCAAATCCCGCCTCGACAGAGATAGCAATCACACAGACCCAGCGCTGGAGCAGGGCGAACCGCTGCCGGACAACGGCAATCCGGATAATCAAACCGAACAAACAAATCCTATCAAGGATAATGGTCCGGACGACATAACGCCGGACAGGCACCCGGAGCAGTAGTCTGCTCGTAAAAGGCTTGTTGCCACCGCGAGGAGTCTGAAAAAGCAGAAGCAAAGGCTCAAGGCCGTGCAAGACACACTCCAAATCAGATGGAGTAAAATACTCGACACAGCAGCAAGGTACGGCGACAATCGCACCTACAAGAGCTACCCAAAGCGGAAGCTGCTACCCGAATTCGATGAGGAGGCCTCAGACCCCCCACAACCATATATCAAAGCAGCCACCTGGTCGGATAGACGACCCCTCTACCAACACAGAGCGGCATACAACGCCGCTCACCATACAACACGCAACCAATGCGAGGGCTCGCACCCAAAGGACGGTGCAACAAGATCCATCTATGGACCACGCAAGCGCGCCCCAGCATACAATGCAATACAACAAACATCCGAACAACGTGGTACACCCAGCTACAGGGGTGCCGCACACTGTAACGCCCCGAGACCGATGTGCCAGGTGTCTTCCAGTTATTCGCTATCGTTGCCATGTCATTTGCTTGCATGTTGCATTTCATCATGTCATCATGTGCATTGCATTATCATGTTTTCAAACTTGCACTCGTCCAGGTTCTCTGAGTTTCTCTCCGTTGTCCGTTCTGAGCCCAACCCCACTTGCACGCGCCCGCGGCATGTCCGAAATAGTATTTTATAAGTGGCCGGAAAATGTTCTCGGATCGGGTTGAAATTTGGTGTGCGGTCTTATTATAGTGTAGACAGACCGCCTGTCAAGTTTCATCGCAATCGGAGTTCGTTTGACGCCCCAACGGATAATTATAGCGGCAGTATAGCCGGTCTATCGTCGAACGTTTTCGGTCTCCGGAAACCGTTCCGGGATGCATCTCTCCCCTCTTCTCTCAGACCAACCCACTCTTCACAATTCGTCAGGCCCAACCTAGACTCTCTTGTCAGCCCGTGGCCCTCCTCGCGCGCGTTCGAAAATTGTCCCAGACCCGACCTAGGAAGTCGTCACCGTTGGATCCGGATCATCCCCAAACATCTGCAAAACGTCTCCGTTTCTTTATTTGGGCCCCCTAACCTATTTATTCACGACCGTCCAATTACAATCGAAGGGTCCAAATACCCCTAACCAAAATTCTCGTTGCTATATAAATAGATAGAACCCTAATCCTGTCCCATCGATCCATCTATTCCTTCCGTCGCCGCCACCCATGTTCCTCGGGAGCTTGTCCCGTCGCCAACCAAATCCCCCTCGGGATCCATTCCCCACCAACCATCGCTCGCCACCAACTCCTCCTTGCCTCGATCCAGACCACAAGAGAGGAGCTCCTCCTCTGTTTTCTTCCTGAGGCCGCGACAACAGCGCAGCTCCCGAGCGCCTCCTCCTCACCTCGTTCCCCCTCGCGCTGCCCGACCACCGGAGCCCCCTCCACCGACGAGCACCACCAGCAGATGAGTGCCCCGAGAGCCCTGCTCCCTTTTCCCTCCTGCTTCTGTTTCTCTCTCACACACACTGATCTCCTTCTCTGAATCCTTCACAGCGCCTACAGAGAACCCCCCTGCAGGTTTCCGTCGCCATGGGCACTCAACGGGAGCTCCGCGCCCCGCCTTCCTCCGCCTCGTCCGCGCTGGAAGCAGCCTCCCACGCCCAGCATCGTCGCCGACCCGCGGCTCCACCGTGTCGCCCCTTCCCGTGGCCGTGTTGAACTCCCCTGCTTCCGCTGCGGGCCGGCCATCGCGCGCCCCTGTGCCGCCAAGACCTCGTCTCCGTTCAGACCCACTCGGCGCTGCGCTCGTCCCCAAGTACCACTTCTCCGCCTCCTCAAGCTGCGCCTCACCAGCCGGAGTTCCTGCTGCCGCCGCCGGCGTTCGAGACTAGCGCCGCGCCCTACTTCTTCTGAATCAAAGACGAGTGCAGTCGCTCGCCCCATTGACTGCGCCTCGCGCAAGCGCGCGCCTGGGCTGCCACCCCTCCAGCGCCTGTAGATCCGGCCCAGCAAGCGCCCCGGCCTGCTTCCTCTTCAACTCGGCCCAAAGCCCCTAGGTGAGCAGACCCCCTCCAGCGCCCTGCGCACTGCTGGCCCAACATGCCTTAGATTCGGTCTGTTACGTTTTTTTTCAGTTCTAGAGTTTTTCCTAATTATCCAGGAGTTTGATGTTTTACAAAGAGGTCCCCAAACTTCATGCATTTAATATCTTAATAACCGTGCATCGGATTAAAACAATTTATATATGAAATATGCTTAGTTTTTCATCTAGTTTAATAATATCCAACTTTCATCTATGTTTAAAATGTTTAAAATGTTGTTTGATTAATTTTTGCTCTATGTCATGTTAAAATGCTTTAATTCATAACTATTTAACCGTAGCTCCGAACTTAATAAACTTTATATGTAAATGGGGTAGAAAAATGCCTAGTTTAACATGGTGGCCTTACTTTGCATGTTTAACAACTCTAAAATATGGTTTAGGGCAGAACAGGACCTAACCTAATATATGCCCATGAGGAGTGTCGGATTTGTTGTTTGTTGTTCCCGGCCTCATTTAAACTTGACTAGATAGGTAGTTTTATTTGCTTCACCCTCTTCCCATGTTTATCAACATTTAATATTGTTGAGTACATAACCGGGAGAGAACTAAATAAATCGATGTGGCGTTTCGTCGATATGCAACGGAGTTGCATATTGACCTCCACTTAATTTGTAGGATTGCTTGCGCACTTTGCCATGCCATGCTTCATTAAACCGGACATGCATCATTCTTGTTTGCACATCATGCCATGTCTATGTGGTGGTTGTTTACTATGTCGTTTGCTTCTTTCCGGTGTTGCTTCTTCGGGTTGGTTCCGATAACGTCGTGTTGTGAGGATTCGTTCTACTACGTCCGTTTGTCTTCGTCATGGACGCGTTCTTCTTCCTTGCAGGATTTCAGGCAAGATGATCATACCCTCGAAATCACTTCTATCTTTGCTTGATTAGTTGCTCGCTCGTTTGCTATGCCTATGCTGTGATACCCACCACTTGCTTATCATGCCTCCCATATTGTCGAACCAAGCCTCTAACCCACCTTGTCCTAGCAAACCGTTGATTGGCTATGTTACCGCTTCGCTCAGCCCCTCTTATAGTGTTGTTAGTTGCAGGTGAAGATTGAAGTTTGTTCCTTGTTGGAACGTGCAGATGTTGTTCTTTGTTGGACCATGTTTACTTGTTGGGATATCACTATATATCTTATTTAATTAATGCATCTATATACTTGGTAAAGGGTGGAAGGCTCGGCCTTATGCCTAGTGTTTTGTTCCACTCTTGCCGCCCTAGTTTCCGTCATATCGGTGTTATGTTCCCGGATTTTGCGTACCTTACGCGGTTGGGCTATAATGGGAACCCCTTGACAGTTCGCCTTAAGTAAAGCTCTTCCAGCAATGCCCAACATTGGTTTTACCATTCGCCACCTAGCCGTTTTCTTTCCCTTGAGTCGGTCGGCTCAAGGGTCATCATTATTTTAACCCCCCCCCCCGGGCCAGTGCTCCGCTGAGTGTTGGTCCAACCTGTCAGCTACCGGTGGCCACCAGGGGCAACTCTGGGCTGGCCTACCCGTACCTAGGACAATCTGAGTGTGCCCTGAGAAAGAGATATGTGCAGCTCCTATCGGGATTTGTCGGCACATTCGGGCGGTGTTGCTGGTTTAGTTTTACCCTGTCGAAATGTCTTGTTGTACCGGGATACCGAGTCTGATCGGAATGTCTCGGGTGGAGGTCTATTCCTTCGTTGACCGTGAGAGCTTGTGATGGGCTAAGTTGGGACACCCCTGCAGGGATTTGAACTTTCGAAAGCCGTGCCCGCGGTTATGGGCAGATGGGAATTTGTTAATGTCCGGTTGTAGAAAACCTAAACTTGACCTTAATTAAAATGAGTCAAATGCATGTGTAACCGTGATGGTCTCTTTCCAGCGGAGTACGGGAAGTGAACACGGTTGTTGGAGTTATGCTTGAGGTAGGTTGTTATAGGATCACTTCTTGATCATAGTTTCTCGACCGTGCTTTGCCTCCTCTTCTCGCTCTCATTTGCGTATGTTAGCCACCATATATGCTAGTCGCTTGCTGCAGCTCCACCTCATACCTTTTACCTTACCCATAAGCTTAAATAGTCTTGATCGCGAGGGTGCGAGATTGCTGAGTCCCCGTGGCTCACAGATACTTCCAAAAACCAGCTTGCAGGTGCCGATGAGTCCGTACAGATGACGCAACCAAGTTCAAGGAGGAGCTCGATGAAGATCTTGTCCTTTGTGTTGTTTCGTTCTAGTTGATCAGTAGTGGAGCCCAATTGGGGTCGATCGGGGACCTTTGTCGCATTTGGGGTTCTTCTTTTATTTTGGCTCCGTAGTCGGGCCCTGATTGTATTTGGTTGTTGTAATGCTTTATTCATGTATTGTGTGAAGTGGCGATTGTAAGCCAACTATGTAATCTCTTTCCCTTATTATATTACATGGGTTGTGTGAAGATTACCTCACTTGCGACATATGCCTTCAATGCGATTATGCCTCTAAGTCGTGCCTCGACACGTGGGAGATATAGTCGCATCGAGGGTGTTACACACACCCCCTATGTTTCACCGATGAGGTGCTGGACCACGAATTTCCAGAGGGATTTAAGCCCGTAAACATAGAGGCATACGACGGAACAACAGACCCTGGGGTCTGGATTGAGGACTACATCCTTCATATCCATATGGCTCGAGGAGATGATCTCCACGCCATCAAGTACCTACCCCTCAAGCTCAAAGGGCCAGCTCGTCACTGGCTCAAAGGCCTCCCGGAAAGCTCCATTGGAAGTTGGGAAGAGCTAGAAGACGCCTTTCGGGCAAATTTTCAAGGGACTTATGTCCGACCTCCGGATGCGGACGATTTGAGTCACATAACTCAACAGCCCAGAGAGTCGGCACGAAAGCTTTGGAACAGGTTTCTTACTAAAAAGAACTAGATTATTGACTGTCCGGACGCCGAAGCCTTGGCAGCTTTCAAGCATAGCGTCTGTGACGAATGGCTCTCCAGACACCTCGGCCAAAATAAGCCGAGAACGATGGCCGCATTAACAAACCTCATGACCCGCTTTTGCGTGGGAGAGGACAGCTGACTAGCCAGATGCAGCACCAGCGACCCCAGTACATCTGATGTTAGATATGGAAATGGGAAATCATGGCGCAACAGCAATAACAAACGCCGGAATAAAGAAGACAGCACGAAGGGCACGGCAGTAAATGCCGGATTCAAAAGCTCTCAGCCAGGTCAAAAGCCGCCCCCTAAAGGCACTAGGGATGAATTGTCCAGCCTCAACAAAATTCTGGACCAAGTATGTCAGATTCATAGTACCCCTGGTAAACCTGCTAATCATACCCACAGAGAATGTTGGGTCTTCAAGCAGTCCGGCAAGCTCAACGCCGTACACAAGGGGGAGGATACACCAAGTGAAGACGAGGACGAGCCCCCCAAACAAGACACGGAGGAACAAAAGCAATTTCCACCAGAAGTCAAAACAGTAAACGTGTTACACGTAATCAAGGGAAAAAACAATGCGGCACTCCCAGGAAAGTATACCCAAGTGCCTATCACCATGAAGTCCTGCCACTGGTCATCTCAACCGATCACTTTCGACCATCGTGATTACTCAGCAAGTATCCGACACGCAGGATGGGCTGCCCTGGTATTAGACCCAGTAATTGGCGGATACCACTTCACAAGGGTCTTGATGGACGGCGGCAGTAGCCTAAACCTAATATATCAGGATACAATCCGCGGGATGGGGTTAGACCCAACACAAATTCGCCATAGCAATACTACCTTTAAAGGAGTAACACCAGGCCCAGGGGCTCATTGTACGGGTTCCCTCATACTACAAGTTACATTCGGCTCCCCCGATAACTTCCGCCGCGAGCATTTAACTTTCCACATCGCTCCGTTTCAAAGTGGCTATCAAGCACTGCTCGGACGCGAAGCTTTCGCTCGCTTTAATGCAATACCACACTACGCCTCCCTCACACTCAAGACGCCCGGTCCACGTGGCATCATTACAGTGCACGGAAATATCAAGCGATCTCTGCGCGCCGAAGAGAGTGAGGCTGCCTTGGCCGCCGCACACTAAAGGCGCCCGGACAAACGAAAGCATCCAATAGGTCGTCAAGACCTCAGATACGACTAATCAAGTCCGACGCTGCTATTTATACGGAAATAAGTGGTCACACCCCTATTTGTCAATACAAGGGGCTCAACGCGCGCAGACAAGTGGCAATTTCTTATCATCTTGAATTATACATGGTTTCTTTAAAAACTATCCTTTTGCACGACAACTTTTTCACTTAACTTCCTCTCTTTTACAGACGATCATTGTGCTACACCCGTCCAGGATACGGCACAACGGAGACACAGGCGCAGACGTGCAGCAAGGACCCGCTCCAAGGATTCTTTTTAGATTAAGACCCTGCGTAAACCTTTTTTACTGTCTCTTGTTGATACATATCCACCGTTGAGAAGGATGCTGACGTCTTGGCATGTGGCCACGCCAGAACAATGCACGTACCTGGACACACGGGGCTTCTTACAAAGGCCACTATTTAGGCACGGTTTATACCACAAAGACCGAATACCTTAGGGAGTGTTCGGCGTCGCGAGTTTGGCCCTATATGCATCAGCTCCGAATCATTGTCTTTGGTCAAATGTTGGGTTTGCCCGGCTCCTGTGTTTTGGTGCCTTACGTTCCGCCTTGCCGGCTAAGGTAGCACCAGGAGAACTACTGCGATTGTGCCCTGGTTCATCCAGACGAGCACCTCAGTAGAGAAAGCCGAAAACTGACTGTCATGACATAGCGTGAGACTGGTCAACCACTCGATGACCTATGGGAATGTTAGAATTCCTTCGCCTTAACGAAGGGTCGTTTCCCAGCCAGGCATGTACGCACCCCGAGATCGAGAGAGTGCGGAGCCACCAGGGGCTATCTAGTAGCCCCGCTGTCAAACTCCTATGGCTAAGTGAAAGTGCTAAAGCATTATAGTCCGGTTGCCTCGCTCGCTCCGCTATCACCTCCTTAATAGGACCAAGACATTGGGTTAAGTGTGAATGCGTGTTTTTGCGAGCACCTCCGCATTATATGCATGAGGGTTGAAGCCAACGGCTGCAATCTTTCAGGTTATACACATGTATACATAAACGGCCGCCCAGGAGGCATCATATTACTTTCAGGCAAAAGTATAAAAATAGCCTTATAAAAATTTATAAAATCATTTCGCTTACAATGAGATTACATATCACTCAAACATAATATTTTTTGAGCACTGGGTCTCTATCAAACGGGCACCCTCAAGAACTTCTTCAAAGTAGTGCTCAGCGGCCTTTTGACCTATAGCCGAATCCCGCGTTGCAACATTGGTAGCGTCCATCTCCTCCCAATATGCCTTAACACGGGCAAAGGCCATCTGTGCACCCTCTATGCACGCCGACCTCCTCATCGCATTAATGCGCGGCACCACGTCAAGGACTTGCTGCACCAAGCTGAAATAGCTGTTCGGTTTTGACCTTCCCGGCCATAGCTGATCCACAACAGACCTCATAGAGAGTCCGGACAACCTATTTAGTTCGGCCCATTCGGCTAATTGGTCAGTCAATGAAAGTGGACGCTCGGGAGAATGGAATTGTCTCCAAAACAGATGGTCTACTCCACGGTCCGTCTGACCCTGGAAGTACTTGGCCGCATCGGCAGCGCTCGCCGCCAAATCCATATACACATCCTCCGAACTCCACAACCGATCCAGAGGGGCATACCGTGGATCTCCGAATATCCTCCGCGACATAAAGGATTTCCCACCTACAATATCCCTGGCTTCCCGCAGCTCCTCCTTCTTTGCCCTCATAGCAGAGCGGAGATCCTTCTTCGTCGCAGCAGCCTTCTCAAGGTCCAATGCCTTCGCTTGGTTTTCCTTTTCAAGAACTCGACAACGGTCGGTAGCGGCTTTTAATTCTATAGCCATCTTGGCCATCTTGTCTCGGGTCTCGCCATGCGCGGCCTTCTCGGCTTGCAACTCTTCGGCCGCCTTCACAGCAGCCGCATTACTCAACCTCGCTTGTTCCTTGGCTCGGGCAAGTTCTACCCGCAAGGCTTCAACAGTGGCAGCTCCATCTGCAGTCATAACATATTAAAGATACTGGCATCATGTTGCTCTTCCTATGTGGCATTTACCAGATATTGACACTTACCCTGTGCCTCGTCAAGCCTTTTGTTAACAAGCTCGATGTCGGCGTCTGCCGCATCCAACTGCCGTTCTAAATGGGCAAACTCGCTAGTCCGGCTAGCCACCGGAGCTTCCATCACCTGCACATAGAGGCAGTATGGTTATTTCCTGGGAATATGATCCTCTGTTCGTCGTTGTTTCCAACGACAACCAGAGTCTCAGGGGCTACTATCTACACAGGGCACACCTAGCATGTGCAGGATTATCATACATTCTTTTACATACCTCAAAGCCTGTCAGTAGACTCATAAAAGCTTCATGCAATCCGCTTTCGGCGGACAATATTCTCTCCATCACCGTATTCATCATCACACGGTGTTCATCTGAGATGGCCGCTCGCCCCACCAACTCCCTCAGAACATCCAATCGCACACTAGACGGTGCCGGACTCTTTTGTATGCTCTCTTCGGGAGCCGGACACTGGGAGCTTCGGGGGTCAATGGGATTATCTTCTGGCCTCACCGGACTAGGAGAGGCCCTCCGCGACGACACTTCAGGGTCGCTCGCTTCTGGAGCGGAGGAATCCGGAGGAGGCGTTTCGCTCTCCATCATCTCCGGAAGAAGATCCCCCGAAGATGAGCTCATTTGAGAGGGGCTAAGGCCTAAACTGCAAAAAATATATGCGATGGTTATTTTCTCAGAAGAAAAAGATGGCATATCTGTACTATTAAAAGTATTTCGGGTCACTTATGACTCATGGGAGAATTGATCCCCCCGCGGACTTTGTGCGGCAACAGCTCCCCCCAAGGTAGGACCCTCTGTGGGAGACTTCTTCTCCCATTTGGAAGCTTCGGCTTCCGAATCTCCGGGCGCAGTCCTTTTCCTCTTCTGGTCGCCTTCCCTCATGGAGACGCTCGCTCCCTCGGCTAGAATGGGCAGCGTTGGGGGCCCGTGTCCGCCCGCATTATCCTCCACAGTATCTTCCTTCAAGGGCTCCGGGCAAGGTGCGGTCTGGACCATCTTTTCCAATACCGGATTTTCCAAACCCTCAGGGAGGGGGGCCGAACACCGAATCAACTTCGCCTTTGTTAGCAAGTCCTGGTCAAAAAGCAAACTCTCAGAAATAACTTCATAACAAAGTAGAGATAGTATGTTTGGCCGGAAGATGCCTTACCTGTTCGGCGGAGCGGTTACTACTCAGGCCCACGTCCTCGGTGATTTCCGGACACTCTACCTGAGGTCCGAAGAATGACTTGTACATCTCCTCATGCGTCAGGCCGAGAAAATTTTGAACGGCACGCGGCCCCTCGGGATTGAACTCCCACAGGCAAAGAGGCCGGCGTTTGCAAGGCTGGACTTGACGGACCAGCATAACCTGTATTACCCAACCAAACTGAAATCTCCATTGAAGAGATCTCGAATACGGCCTTGCAGTATAGGCACGTCCTTGACTGGACCCCAGCTCAGACCTCTGCTGATCCATGACATCAGCTGTGGTGGAGGACCTGAGCGGAAAGTAGGGGGCCGCCCACTTTGCACTTCTAGGAGCCGTGATGTAGAACCACTCTTGTTGCCACAATTCAGACACCTCTGGGATGGAACCTTTGGGCCACGGAGCTCCCGTCATCTTGCATATTGAGGCACCTCCACACGCTGCATATTGCCCCTCGACCATCTTCGGCTTCACTTCAAAGGTCTTGAGCCATAGGCCAAAGTGAGGGGTAACCCGGAGGAAGGCCTCGCACACGACAATAAATGTCGTGATATGAAGAAAGGAGTCCGGAGATAGATCATGAAAATCTAACCCGTAGTAAAACATCAAACCCCTGACGAAAGGATCCAGGGTAAGGCCTAGACCTCGGAGGAAGTGGGAAACAAACACGACGTTCTCGTTGGTATCGAGGGTGGGGACGGCCTGCCCTCGGGGAGGCAGCCGATGCAAAATCTCGGCGGTCAGATATCTGGCCTCCCTCAACTTCTTAATGTCTTCTTCCGTGATGGAGGAAGGCATCCATCGGCCTTGAAGGCTAGATCCGGACATGACTGGAGGTTCGGAGCACCTGACCTGAACTTCGGGCGTTTGAGCTTGGGGTGGGGGAAGGATTCGATTGAGCACGGGAGGGAAAAATAAAAGCCTTGTCCCCTTTATAAAGAGGGTGAATATCAAGCGTCCTCTCCATGTCCGTTTGGACTTGCCTATAATCTAGGAGTCCTAGAAGCGGTTGGGTTACCCACACCCGTATTGATGAGAATCCCGGGATAAGGGGAGTCGATCTCTGCTTCAACAAGACGTGCCAAGGAAACCGCCTCGCATGACGCGCTGAGGTGGGATAATAAAATGACTCAGATAAAGGCTTGGCCGTGGTGTGTCACGCCATGGAATACGTTAGCAGATTAGATTGGTGTAAATATTATTCTCTCTATGGCAATATGTGGAAACTTATTTTGTAGAGCCGGAGACTATCTTTGTGTTCAAAATCTTCTATGAAGTACTTGGAGGAGGAACCCGCCTTGCAATGCCGAAGACAATCTGCATGCCGGACTCGTAGTCATTGAAGCCTGGTTCAGGGGCTACTGAGGGAGTCCTGGATTAGGGGGTGTTCGGATAGCCGGACTATACCTTCAGCCGGACTCCTGGACTATGAAGATACAAGATTGAAGACTCCGTCCCGTGTCCGGAAGGGACTTTCCTTGGCGTGGAAGGCAAGCTTGGCGATACGGATATGAAGATCTCCTACCATTGTAACCGACTTTGTGTAACCCTAACCCTCTCTAGTGTCTATATAAACCGGAGGGTTTTATTCCGTAGGACGACATAGACAACAATAATCATACCATAGGCTAGCTTCTAGGGTTTAGCCTCCTCGATCTCGTGGTAGATCAACTCTTGTACTACCCATATCATCAATATTAATCAAGCAGGACGTAGGGTTTTACCTCCATCGAGAGGGCACGAACCTGGGTAAAACTTCATGTCCCCTGCCTCCTGTTACCATCCGGCCTAGACGCACAGTTCGAGACCCCCTACCCGAGATCCGTCGGTTTTGACACCGACAATCATATTCGTATGGTCCTCTAGTACAGTAGCTTCCCTTTGTTGTCCTTAGCTTCCTTATTCCCAACATAGAATTCAGTGTATCATCAGAAAATTCAGCTACAACAGTATACAACATACATGTGTATAAGGCATCATACAGATTGTGACTAAAGGATTCAGATTGTATACTTATAATTAGCTAAAGATTATTTACCTATAGGAGAAAATAAAGTAATATAAGAAGCACATTTTCTTTACTAATTTGCAAATTTTCATAAAAGAAAGAGAAAAAGATTAATAAACAATAATGCAAATTGGAAGCATACCATGGTGAAATGGTTGTTCAATCCAACAACTATCATAGATGATAGTTTGTTTTCTCCCACTGACCTCTCACATTCTTGACATGCTAGTTGATGTTTTAAATAAGATTATATTACTATATTGTGATAGCAGTATGAGGAAACTGGAATACAACAAAGGTCCATCGCTAAAACGCTGTCATAGCTGATCTAGGCAAAGATTTCGAACATGTTATTTTTATGAACTTCTAATTTTCAAAACACATACAAACACTGAATTATAAGATTAAAGATTTATAACCCATGCATAAAAGCTCTGGATTCATGACGATATTCGCTTTTACCACTCGGGCATATATTAGTTACCAATTTGCAGTAGAAACAATGCGACCTTTTCAACTCACTACAAGGTGAGATCCTAATTGATAGACGTGTACTCCTACATGAGTATAACAACCAGGTCTAGTACATGACCTATTATTGGCACACAAAAACTATTGAGTATAGAATGAGGCCTATCGATTATTTTGAAACTACACGAGGCAAGCTGCTGACTTTTCAATATGATGAATTATGACAGATCCGAATCAAATGTATCCACGCTCTTTCAATACGACCCAACACAAGTTACACAACTGTGCAATCACATGCCATGTCAAGAAATTTAAAAGGCACATGCATATACTAACTTTATAATATTGTGGTGGCAATGTAATTAAGGACTTATAAATATAAAACAAAAAAGAGACACCTACAAATCATGACAAGATGGAAGGAAACAATCACACTTGCTTTCCGAATACAACATATACCAAAATACGACCATAATACTATTCGCCTAAGAACTAATATGATTTCACATATGGTTTCTATCCATGTCCAACCCTCGGCTAATAAATCATATGCATTATCTTCTCAAGTGAAAACATGTCATTAAGGGAAGTCATCTGGAAAGTAGAAAGATATTTGCCTATGATGCAATATCACAAGGTATATATGTTTCATAAGTAGCCCTCACTCATGTGGCTTGACCATGAGCTCAATCCTTAGATCCGACACCACACTCTCGATGGCCAGGGGGTGGTCTTGCTGCGCATTGGTCATGTGAGAATGTGCACTTAAACCAAAAAATGGAAGAATAAAAAATCAGTGAATATTAAAAATGCATTAACCTTCTACAAAACTCAGGTCCGACGGGTAGGTATGTACATGGAAAAACAGCTCACGGACATGGTGAACGGCCCCTTCTTTACCACAACCAAGTGCTAGCGAGGGGCTTCACTTATGTTCTTGAGTCACAGACATGCCAGATTTTACTCCATACATCTTCTCAAGTTCTCTGATCTAAATAAATGAGGTTAGGTGATAAGCTCACCATCCCAGCCATGTGGTTTGTGTTCCTTTCTATTCTACCTTTTCTATCTAACCCAGTATCAGGCTAGCAAGTTTTTGACATATCCAGGCCATTCAAATCAAGTAGCCTCCCAATTTCTTGGTCAAGTATTCCAATCACTCCTCCTTAGATACGCATATTCTCTCACCACGAGGATCCATCCTCTTGTTCTCTACAACCATGGCCAACTGGTTTGCCTTCCTACCTTCATTTTGGTATGCGGCATCACGTTAAACAACAATGAAATAGTAAATATCCTAAACTGACCAACAGGAGATGAATTAGTTTAACACTCTGACACTAACACGAAATCAACCAAATAGACGATTAGAACAAAGACATCCCCTATTGTTTTCAAAATTAGATATGAAGAGGCAATATGATACCTGATTTGGCATTGGAAAGAGAAAAATTCATTGTAGGTCACAAAACTTGAGCCGGATGACACTTTGGTACCACTACTTCAAAATACCCGAACTACGGTCCATGTACTTGTGCACAGGGTTCACTTTGGTCCGTATGTACGATTTCTTCTACGTATTCGCTGACTTGGCCGAGTAAGCGGCCGCCAGCTAGGCTTTGACCGCCACGTAGTCGACCCTAGGGTGAATACTACTCAATCTGGGGTTATTTTGGCAAAAACGCCATGACCAGCTCCCTGTCCGTCTTCTTCCCCATGGTGGGCTTCCTCAGGAACAACTTGATCTTCTTCCTGCCGAGCCAGCCATGGTGCTTGGTGGTGCACGTCTGGCTGAACCCATACAGAGCGGTGCGGCGGAAGATGCAGCCTGTGCCGACGTACATGGGGCCCTGCAGCCCGTCCATGGCGCACATGGCAACATCAAAGAAGACGAGGTTGTGGTTGGCGTACCGGTCGTTGGGGTCGATGCCCTCGAACCACTGCGGGAACTGCACGTAGCAGACGCGGTCGCCGCGACGGTCAAGCATGTAGCACATCCCTTCGCGGAGCGCCACCGAGTTGTGCACGTAGTGGTCGCGGTCCAGGTTGAGGATGAAGGGCCCGTTCGACATGATGGCACTCGTCCTGACCAGCGCGTTCATGGCGCCGGCCTTCTTGTTGTGGTCGTACCTGGGCCTCTTCTCGTGTGAAATGTACACCAGCATCGGCAGCCGGATGTCCACGCCTGTCGTGTCGATCAGCGCGCCGGACTCCGCCGGCTCACCGCCAAGCACTGGCTCCGACGTCGGTGGCGCATGCATTGCCTGCGCGTTCATTAATCATTTGGAGAAGATACATGAGCATTTCGAATCGATTGAACAAGCATTTCGAAAGGATTTAGTATGTCAGCTGCAAAAACATCTATGGATTCGATCAATCACCTGAATGATGCCAGCGTGGTTGCCGCGCGCGTGATCCGTCGCCCTGGCGAGCCAAGTGCCGACCCACTGGGAGCCTTCAGACATCCATGTCGCTTGTTTTTACACGAGGAATTGGTACCTGTATGGGCTGAGGATGGCCTGAGAGACGCTGATCTTCCTCGTCAGGAGCCGGCAGCAGCGGGCACTGAAGTTGGGCGGCTCCTCGATGTCGACGAATCCGGAGGTGGCCCCAGCGCTGTTGTCGCCGCCGACGTGCTCGTTCTCGGGCCATAGAGCGTTGCTGTAGCTGTAGGTGCCCTTGGTCTCGAAGAGCCACCGGGCGTGGTTCGAAGTTGGCTGGCTTGCCGTTGCTGCTGGGCATGGGCATCTTGATGGAGTGCACCATGGAGAAGCGCTTGGACATGGATGTCATGGGCATCTGGTCCCTCTCCTCCGACGAGGAGATGTCGTCGTCGTCGTCCTCGTCAACGGAGTCGTCGGTGTCGCTGCCGGCGGAGTAGGCCTCCTTGCAGCCTGGGCAGTTGCCGGAGGCGGCGACGTAGTCCATGTAGCACTCCTCGCAGATCATGAAGCTGCAGTCACAGGGCGGGTGGCCGCCAACTCCGGCATGTCGCAGCCGCGCATCTTGCAGGAGCGGGACATGTTGACGGAGGCGGCCGGCCAAGCGCCATCGGCAGAGTTGCTGAGCACATGGGCGCGCGTCGCGCAGTTGAGGCCACCGGTGAAGATGGTGCCAGAGACGTAGCTCCTCTCCGGCAGCACCTCCCCCTCCTCCTTAGCTGCGGGCGCGTCCGTGGACGCGGACGCCGTGGTCCTGTCCGGCGTGGGCGGGATGTGCACGGTGTAGTGCAGAACTCGGCGCTCGCATCGGCACCGTCCCTCGACGCATACCGGCTCCCCGCGCTTAGGTGCACCGGCGAGACCTGCAGCGTTGCGGTGGAGGAGCCGATGGAGTGCATGGGCACGGGGCTGGTGAGCCCGAACCCCCTCCTCACGACCCCATCCCTGGGGCTCCTGCCGCCAGCACCCTTCCCTCTCGTCGGTGACACGGTCACCGTCACCGGCTCCCCTACTGGCAACGACAGCCGCCGCGACATCCCTCCACTGGTTCACCCCCGCCTCCTCCAAATCAGCTCAAAACTCCAGACGATCAAAGAACCAGCAGCAAGCAGGGCGCTCAACAGGTCAAACCGATTCCTCGCGCTCAAAGAAGAGAAAGAGAAGGGTGGTCATGGCGCTTTTGCAAAACCACCCCAATGACTCGACATGCATGCCAGGCTGCCGAAGCTCACGTGTATTCTCCGATGCCCCAGGCCGTCTCCACCAGGTCCCTGGCCCTGGCCCGCATCTCCGCTTCCTTGCTCCCTGTGACGAGCCGCCATATGGCGGCCTCCACGCCGCCCCTCTCGAGCGTGCCAGCGACCTCGAAGCCTACCCTCCACACATGCTCCACGTACCTGGCGTTCCCCATCTGGTCGCCGAAGTGCGGGCGACACAACATCGGCACCCCCTCGCAAACGCTCTCCGTCGTCGAGTCCCAGAACCCGGGCACGTCCGCGTGCCGGAGCACCTCCTCCTGCGGCGCCCACTCCACCACCATCCCGTGCCCGCGTGTCGCCTCCTCGAACCCACCCGGCAACCGTGTCAGCCCGTCCGCGGCGACTAGGCCCGGCCGGACCACCCAGAGGAACGGCACGCCGCTGCCGGTGATGCCCCAGGCCGTCTCCACCAGGTCCCTGGCCGACATGGCGTTTTTGCAAAAATAACCCTGGACCGAGTAGTATTCACCCTAGGATCGACTACGTGGAGGTCAAAGCCTAGCTGGCGGCCGCTGACTCGGCCAAGTCAGCAAATACGTAGACGAAATCGTACATACGGACCAAAATGAACCCTGTGCGCAAGTACATGGACCGTAGTTCGGGTATTTTGAAGTAGTGGTACCAAAGTGTCATCCGGCTCAAGTTTTGTGACCTACAGTGAATTTTTCTCCATTGGAAATCTTCTTAACCCAATATTCAGAGCAGTCATGATAGTTTCATGGTGTCGTCCTTTGTCTGCTTCCATGAGTGGGGAATTTCGGCGAGCACCCTACAAACTGCAAGACCCGAGATCGTGCCTCTCCCCGCCTTCACCGTTGTAGCTCGTGTACACTACAAGAAATATGTCAACTTATGACCACCACTATTGGTCACTGAAAGGTCACAAATTTCCATTTATGACCTTTTTGTGACCAAAAACATAAGGTCAAAAGCTGGGCGTCGTAAACTGACTATAGCAACCTTTCTTCTGGAATGGTCGCAAACGTTTATGACCAAAATAAGTCCACTGTGGCGTTTTGGTCACTAGCAACCTCCCCAGGCCACGTAGGCATCCAGCGTGGCAAGCTGATGTGGCACAAGATTCAGCCCGGTCCAATTCAGTTTTCTACATGGGCCTAGCCCATTAATTCAGCCTTTCTATATTTTTTTCTATCAATTTTTGGTCGACTTCATGGGCCTGGCCCAACATTGCAGCCTTTTTTATTATTGGGCCTTGGCCTTTTTGTCTAAATAATTATAATTTCCTTTTTCTATTAAATGGGTCCACCAGTCAGATGGGTCCTAGTTGTCGGGTTTGGGTCTGGTAAGTGAGTCCCATCTATCGGGCTCATATTCTTCATATTTCAACTAGTATTTAACTTGGCAGACAAAAGCACACATAATACTTCAAATAAGAGCAACCAGATCACGTTGCCAATACATATGACCATGTGTAATACAGTACTTTACAAGATCTACATGTGTAACGAGCTCTACAAGTGTGATACAATACTGCTTTACAAGAAAATGACGACATGCCGGACTCGCTGGACAACCATAGTCAAGGCTGGGAACAAACAAAACGGCAACATGGCTTCCTCTGTCAGGGCTAACGATGCTGCTCCTTCCCCGCCGCCGCACAGGTGAATTTCCTGCACAAGTGAAATTGGACTGAATCTGTAAACTTGTTTATACTCCTGGACTGTGTTTGGAATGAATTTGGAGTACAAGGAAACCAAAACAATATCTGGACTGTGTTTGGACTAAATTTGGAGTACTCCTGGACTGAATTTGGACTGAATTTAACTGAAACAATGATCAGGACAATGAACAGTACACAAAACATTATAGTCCAGAACCATATGTGACGGACGGTACCCCAACATTACACAAAGGATGGTCAATGATCAAGACTAGTGTGCAATGATATATACCTTTGGTGACCGGGCTAGAATAATGGACCATAGCCTGAGGATCACGACGTTCGTCGTCTTGACGTACTCGTGCACCTTCTTCATGATGTGTTGTGCCTCCACTATACTCTCCATCGTCATCTTGTCCGAGGACTTGTCGATGATAACCTCTGAGCATATCTCACCTATCTTTCTTTGCTTGGCCCGGACCATCGCGCCCACCGCTAGTAGCAAGGATGCTGCCAGTGCATAACCGACCCACTCGCTGCAATAGAAAAGATGAAACTTGCATATTATTCCAAGTCCCATTTTCAACTTGAGTACACACAAATATGTAACCAGGATTCAATGAAAATGATGCTTATAATCTTAATGATGCACTAAGCAGACTAACGGAAATATATATGGGAGGTATTCAGAAACATGTTTAATGGAAATATCCAGCTTGGAGATATTCAGAAGCATGATACTCATAAGCATGCTGAATTAATCACATTTTTGTTCTAAAAAATGGAGAGAATAGATGTGCCTCATGAGTAATCCTATGAGATAACTAGAAGAAAAACAGTGAAGGGAATCTGTAGTATAATTCGTTCGGAACAATACTCAAGCCAGTCAGGTTAAGCAACATATGCATGAGTTTCATCTTTAGGATTAATAGAACAGGACAGATAAATTAATGTTTTTCTGAAACTATAAGAGACATAGCAGCACACATAATGTAACTATTCAAGTTTTCAACTATAAGAGACTATAGACTGTCAAATAAAGAACATCAGTTATAGAACTCTGTATCAGGTAGGCAGTAAGCATGCTTAAAAATCACATGGACATACCTATGCATATTTCCCATACTACATAAGTACTAAATAAACTAACAAGTGCTCACTTGAAAACCTTCCATGCACATGATAGTAGCTCTTCCCTCATGTCATAGAAAAAACATTTGCCAAGTAACATCATACTGCTGTTCACATACAGCGAGAGAACCTTCCATGCAAACTCCCATTGTTTTAACCCACGGGAGAAAAGAAAGGTCCTTATCATCAGGTCCAAAAGAAGCAGAAACATTCGAACAACTAGAGAAACACAGTACAGCGGCAAAAGCATTGAAAGAGCAGCAGGCTTGGACTGACACATGTCATATCTTATAAACTTAGGCAAGTGCTCTCAGGTTATCCCTAACATCATGCACTAGCTTGGGTAATTAACATCAAACAATACATATGAGTACAAGGCTAGGCAAGATAATAAAGACTTGGGAAAAGATAGCAGAGTTATAAAAAATGATATGTGCCCTTAAAGAGAGGGCAGTGTCAAGTGCGGCCACAGACATAGGCATTAGCCGCACCCACGACCCCTGGACACTCTCACAGCCGAAGAGGAGGTGCCTTGCATATGGTCTCCTTCGAGTCTGCGAGAGAAAGAACGAGGTGAAGGTCAGTACGCATCAAGGATGCTGCTATTCTGGGTTAAGCTAAGTCAAGGGCATAAGAGATTTTAGTAAAAAAAACATGTGAACATCTTATACAAACTATCATCATTTATAAAATATAAAAAACAAATATGCAAATAGTTGTACAATGGTTGAGTGCTCATCTTATATTATAGCAGGCAATAGCATTTAGCCATAACCATTACTAAATTCTGCCATAAAATCAAAATCAAATTGTATTGAACAGCCGCATCAAATTCAGTTTGGAGCCCAATCCTGAGTAGGGCTGTAAGAATCTTAAGACAATTTCGACAGCGAAGTGGATCGCTAAATACTAGTATTAGAGTATCCAGTACAAGCATCTGTTAGATGCATAGTTTGTTTATCTCATACAGCAGTGCAATGTGCAACATAGATTACGAGTGGTAAGACAAATTGGTACTGAATTGAAAGCAATCAGGCAGTTCAGTACAGGTGCGCAAACTCGTTTTTCAGTTAGAAGCTCGCTGCCCTAAACAGTCAGGTAGTGTAGTTTTTTAACTGAACCAAATTCAGTTTAGAGAACAGCCGCAGAAATCCAAAAACAAGATCACTGGACCGAGTAAACTGAAACTGCATAGCCGTCTAGTTTAGAGAACTAAAACTTAGCTAAATGAATTATTTACACTGCTAAATGAATTATTTAATCAAATGATTATTCATACTGCTAAATGAATTCCCTGTGTACACCCTTCAATATTAAATGATGATTGTACATGACAAAAACAAACACCGGTAAGGTGGAAGATATGAAGATCAAATCACAATTAATAACAGTACCAATAGGCAAAGATATGAAGAAGCAGTGTCAGATTAATTCATCAAGGAGCATCTAAGTACAGACAATTGTCAGACATCAGAATGCACGGTCACCGTTCCACAACAAACATCCCACTACAACTGTAGTTACCGGTGGCTTCAGGATCAGGGACACAAAAAACATACAGCAGCAGCAGCAACAACATCTCAAGTTCAATAACTTGCTGCCTTGC
Source organism: Triticum urartu (assembly GCF_003073215.2). Classification (NCBI taxonomy): domain Eukaryota; kingdom Viridiplantae; phylum Streptophyta; class Magnoliopsida; order Poales; family Poaceae; genus Triticum; species Triticum urartu. The sequence continues at coordinate 225,348,534 of NC_053027.1, read as the reverse complement.
TGCCCAACCTGCTAGCTAAGCTAGTATAGACATGAACAAGGGGTATTACACACAACAGACTGACTGACACATGAAACTAGACGGCATCAAGAGTTCACTTACTCCATTACTAGGTGAGAAGGGAGGGGGTAAAAAGTACGGCCTCATTCGCACTGTCAGGGGCAAGGAACGGGAAGTAGGGAACAAATATTTTTGCAGAGGGGGAGAGGGAGAGGGGGCACTCACTGACGATGGCCTGGCGGTAGGCCTGGACCACGGCCCTGCCGACGACGGCGCCGCCCATGACGAGGAGTTGCCCGAGGAGCCGTCCGGCCTGCGGAATCACCCATCAGCAGAGAGAATCAGCCATGCCGACGCGGTTAGGGATCAAATCGAGAGACGGATCGAAAGTCCAGCGCACGTACCATCTCGCCCTGGTTCTGCTCCTCCCCTCCCCTCCTCTCCGACGGCAGCGGAAACCCTAGGCGGGAGGGCACGATTCTTGTGGGAGACGCGGGGCCCGTGAGGGGGCGGGGGCCGCGAGGGTGAGGCTGTTAGGTGGTGAGAGGGGCTTGACGCCGGCGGCAGCGGTGACGGCGCCGGCGAATCGCTCTCTGGCTGGCCGGTGGCTGAGACGGATTTGGCATGGGCGAGTTGTGGGGGGAGGAGGAGGCGGCGCCCCTCTCTCCATTGCGGCGGTGCCTCTCTCTCAGTCTGGGGAGAAGGGGGTGGGGGCGGAGGCGGCGGCGGGAGTGGATCGGGGGAGAGGCGAGAGGGGGCGGCGACGATGGATCTGGGGAGGGGATAGGGTTTGGGTGGTTGGGCTGCCCTGGGGGTGGGGGTTCTTTTTCTTTCTTTCTATTTTTTTCTTTAGATAAATGGGATGGATAGATGGATGGATGGATGGATGCCATGTCATCGATCCATGGCACAAACATTTCAACCAATAAGAACAAAGCTTATGTAATTGTGTTTTTCTATTTGTTTCTCTTGTATTTTTTGCACGAGGGTGCATTTTGAAATGGCATAATTTGTTCAAAATATATCATACTTTGCATCAGAGTGCATCTTGGAATGGCAAACAATGTTGTCTAAGGAATTTTCCATTTTATTTACACGGAAAATTCATTTTCCATTTTTCGAGTGCCCGAAATGAGGTTTTTTTTGTGAAGGAACTACCAAATAATTGTTGCAAAATTGGACCAAATAATTTTTATAAAATACTAGGCCATATTTAATGCACAATTGACAAAATGGTTGGGTGTAAAATATTTTGATCCACCTCTCGTGAAAAAGACAAATTTCCGCCGATTCAACTAGAAGCGGGTCAAATTTGAACTGCAGCTGCCTCATAGTTTGCTATTTATTTTTTTCCAAAAATTATTTCTAGTTACATAAGGACCTATTTAATCAGAGAAACACTAACAAAATTCCAAGATTCAACCACTAGCTAGGAACGGTCATTCCCGCTGTTTTGACCAGATTTTGAAACGGGCATAAAAAATTCAAAAAAAATCAAAAAATTGGGAAACCTTCGCATTGTGTCATCATATGTGGCCAAGTTCCTAGGAAAAATAACAAACTTGTAATACGGCAATTATTATAAAAAAAAAGTGTTCTCAGAAACGAGCTATCATGTGTGGAGATCAATGGCTTTCAAGCCAAATGCTCAAACTTATGGCCACATTCATGGCATAGTTTGTTCAAATGATCTCATATTGTGCACAAGAGTGCATATTAGAATGGAAAACAATGTTGTCTAAGGAAGTTTTCATTTTCGTTGGACGAAAAAACCATTTTCCATTTTTCGAGTGCCCGAAAGGAGGTTTTTTTGTGAAGGAACTACCAAATAATTGTTGCAAAATTGGACCAAATCATTTTTATAAAATACTAGGCCATATTTAATGCACAATTGACAAAATGGTTGGGTGTAAAATATTTTGATCCACCTCCCGTGAAAAAGACAAATTTCCGCCGATTCAGTTGGAAGCGGGTCAAATTTGAACTGCAGCTGCCTCGTAGTTTGCTATTTATTTTTTCCAAAAATCATTTCTAGTTACATAAGGACCTATTTAATCAGAGAAACACCAACAAAATTCCAAGATTCAACCACTAGCTAGGAACGGTCATTCCCGCTGTTTTGACCGCATTTTGAAACGGGCATAAAAAATTCAAAAAAAATCAAAAAATTGGGAAACCTTTGCATTGTGTCATAATATGTGGCCAAGTTCCTAGGAAAAATAACAAACTTGTAATACGGCAATTATTATAAAAAAGTGTTCTCAGAAACGAGCTATCATGTGTGGAGATCAATGGCTTTCAAGCCAAATGATCAATCTTATGGCCACATCCATGGCATAGTTTGTTCAAATGATCTCATATTGTGCACAAGAGTGTATATTGGAATGGCAAACAATGTTGTCTAAGGAAGTTTTCATTTTCGTTGGACGAAAAAACCATTTTCCATTTTTCGAGTGCCCGAAAGGAGGTTTTTTTGTGAAGGAACTACCAAATAATTGTTGCAAAATTGGACCAAATCATTTTTATAAAATACTAGGCCATATTTAATGCACAATTGACAAAATGGTTGGGTGTAAAATATTTTGATCCACCTCTCGTGAAAAAGACAAATTTCCGCCGATTCAGCTGGAAGCGGGTCAAATTTGAACTGCAGCTGCCTCATAGTTTGCTATTTATTTTTTCCAAAAATCATTTCTAGTTACATAAGGACCTATTTAATCAGAGAAACACCAACAAAATTCCAAGATTCAACCACTAGCTAGGAACGGTCATTCCCGCCGTTTTGACCGCATTTTGAAACGGGCATAAAAAATTCAAAAAAAATCAAAAAATTGGGAAACCTTCGCATTGTGTCATCATATGTGGCCAAGTTCCTAGGAAAAATAACAAACTTGTAATACGGCAATTATTATAAAAAAGTGTTCTCAGAAACGAGCTATCATGTGTGGAGATCAATGGCTTTCAAGCCAAATGATCAATCTTATGGCCACATTCATGGTATAGTTTTTTCAAATG